>NC_066618.1:5515165-6123259 GCF_025201925.1 Gopherus flavomarginatus | reverse complement strand
CTTGGAGCCCCTGGCCACTGCAGCTTCATGGCTATTTTTAGCCAGTTAACTCAAGGCTACCGCCAGACACTGCATTCACACCTCCTGACTGCAGTGTAGATGAATCCTAAAGACTTGCCCAAGGTGGATGGGCATGAAATGGACCACAGGAAGTCCCCAGCTGGTGCACTAACCACTGGGACATCCTTCCTCCAAGCCCTGCGCCATAGGCGCCGACTTCCCCACTTTCCTCTGGATGCTCAACCCCCCCATCCCCGCCCCCACCCACCCTTCCATGTGGCCCTGCCCCTGCCCCACCTCTTCCCACCCTTGCCCCATCCCCATTCCAATCCCTTCCCCAAATCCCCACCTGCCCTGGCCCCACTTCTTCCTTGCTTCCTCCCCTGAGCATGCCATGTTCCCACTCCTTCCCCTCCCTCCCAGCATGCTGCCAAACAGCTGTTTGGTGGCGGCCGGCCGGGGGGAAGCGCTGGGAGCTAGGCGCAGGAGCGGGGATGCAGTGTGCTCAGGGCAGGGGGAAGGAGGAGGAGGGAAAGGTGCAGGAGGTGAGAGGAGCTTGGCTGCCAGTGGGTGCTCTGCACTCACTAATTTTTCCCCGTGGGTGCTCCAGCCCTGGAGCACCCACGGAGCTGGTGTGTATGCCCAGTGCTATCTAAGAGATGAGGCCCAGCAACGTCAGCTCCAGCTGAAGACACCAACAGGGCTAGCTGTGCAGAGAGGTAGAGGAGCCAGTTGCTGTGGTGGAGAGGGAAGTGACAGGGAAGAGGGGTAGGAAAGACCACAGTAGCCTCTGTCCCTTGACTTGGCAGCCTACAACACTCCCTCAAGGTCAGCTCCCTCCCGAGCTGTGTTCCTAATGGGGCAAGAGGGATAAGCTACTTAGATGGCCCTGATTACCAAACTACCTGAACACCCCACAATCCTTAATGTATTAGCCTTGCCAAGGCCCTGCGAGGGAGGACAGTGCTCTTGTGAAACCAAGGCCTGATTGCACAAAAGGGGCTGAAGTCCCTGTTTTAGGTGCCTCAATCCCAGTTTTGGGAACACAGTGATGCCCAAAACTCCTGCTGGAACCCTGTAGGCGCCAAACCTCATTCAGCACCTATGTTTTCGCAGTAGAAGTTCCCCACGCTGCCTCTGAGCAGCCAGATAGTGTGTATCTGGCTGCCTGTCTTCAGCCCGAGCTGCAGAGTGATTCACAAACAATGGGCATTTGGCCACCTCGCTTGCCTGAGGGACTGGATCCAGTAGGTGTGCTCAGAGACCGCCCATGGAATTGGGCCCCTCCTGAAAGATCACACAAGAGGTGGGGAGGGTAGATCTCACTCATAACTTTTAGCCCTGTGGTTAGGGTGCTCAGCGGGGATGTCAGAGACCCTTAGTTCAAGTCCTCTCCTCCACCTGAGGGCAAGAAGGGATTTGAACTGGGATGTGCCACCTCTCAACTGAGTGCTCACACTTTTGGGCTAGAGGATATTCTGATGCAGCTCAGTAACTCAATAACCGGGGGAGTGCTCTAAGCACCCGGCTACAGAGCCTCTCGCCTGCTCGCTACAGCTCCACCAGGCACCTCACTCCAGAGGAGGCTCCTGGCTGTGAATGCCAAGCAGATACAGGCATCGAGCAGCCTGGGAGGGGTGAGGCTTAGTGCCCCTCCAGTGAGCCCCTCCCCTTGGCTGGCTCGTGCAGCTCCCTTGGGCACGCTGACCTTTGTGGCCTGCAGCCTAAGGCCCTGCTCTCTCTCCCCCTATGCACCGTACAGGAGCCTCGGCACGTGACTCGAGCTCTGTGTATCACAAGGGTGTTCCCAGGGGCCTGAAAGCATCACAACACCTACCTCCTTTTGGGCATTCAGGCCTAAGCAACGTGCCCGAAGGGGCAGAGAGCATAGCTGAGAATTGAACTCACCTCTCCCAAGTCCCCGCCTAACACCTTAACCACAGAAAGCATCCCCTCTCCCTCACCTCTTCAGACCCTTGTGCTGAGCCCTTTGCAAAGGGGCTGAATTGCATCTTGTTTTATTGCTAGAAAACCGAATGGGCCCAATCCACACAGGTACCTCCCAATTTACATCAGCATAAGTGTGAAGAGACTTTGGGTATGTCTATATAGCCAAAGCTGCACACAGGTTAGCATGCGGGTAACAGTAGTTACGGCAATGCCACACGGGCTGACAAACTGTGTATGCGCCCAAGGCAGATTTACACTGTTACTTGTGCTAGGTGGAGTCAAGCTAGCCCAAGCATAGCTTTTTCTGTGTGGCTATATCCTCCAGGCCTCCATATCCAATTATTTCAGTAGCGCTCCCCTGGAGAGGATCTGACCTACAGTCACAGAATCATAGATGAGTAGGAATGGAGGGTCATCGAGTCCAGTTCCCTGCACTCAAGGCAGGACTAAGTAATAACTAGATCACCGTCTAACCTGTTCTTAAAAACCTCCGGTGATGGAGATCCCACAACCTCCCTAGGCAATTAATTCCACTGCTTAACTACCCTGACAGTTAGGACCTAACCTAAACTGCCCTTGCTGCAATTTAAGCCCATTACTTCTTGTCCTATTCTCAGAGGTTAATGAGAACAATTTTTCACCTTCCTCCTTGTAACAATCTTTTAAACTTGAAAACTTCTATCATGTCCCCCCTCGGTCTTCTCTTCTCCAGACTAAACAAACCCAATTCTTTCAATCTTTCTTCATAGGTCATGTTTTCTAGACCTTTAAACATTTCTGTTGCTCTTCTCTGGACTTTCTCCAATTTATCCACATCTTTTCTGAAACGTGGGGCCCAGACTGGGACACAACACTCCAGCTGAGGTCTTATCAGCACAGGGTAGAGCAGAAGAATTACTTCTCATGTCTTGCTTACCACAGTCCTGCTAATACAACCCAGAATGATGTTTGCTTTTTCTGCAACAGTGTTACACTGTTGACTCATATTTAGCTTGTGATCCGTCATGACCCCCAGATCCCTTTCTGCAGGACTCCTTCCTAGGCAGTCATGTCCCATTTTGTATGTGTGCAACTGATTTTTCCTTCCGAAGTGGAGTACTTTGCATTTGTCCTTATTGAATTTCATCCTATTTTCTTCAGACCATTTCTCCAGTTTGTCCAGATCATTTTGAATTTTAGCCCTATCCTCCAAAGCATTTGCTACTCCTCTCATCCTGGTATCATCCACAAACTTTATAAATGTCCTCTCTATGCCATTTTCTAAATCATTGGTGAAGATATTGAACAGAACCGGATGCAGGATGATCCTTGCAGGACCCCACTTGATATGCCCTTCCAGGGCCGGCCTTAAGGAAAAGGAATTTGTATTTTGGTTCCCCTGACCCTGCTGTCTCCTCACCCATCACTTCTGACCCCTATTGCCTCCCTGGGCTCCCCACCCACTCTTCCCAGTCTCTGCTGCCTCTCCACCCATCCCACCTGGTCAACGCTGCCTCCCCTTGCCATTTCCCCAAGCTCCCTTCTGCAGCTTCAGTCTCCAGGCCTGTCCCCGGTCCTTGCCTCTTGACCACGATGCCCCAGTACTTAATTTGTGAAGCCCTGGCACTTCTGGGCTCCTGGCCAGCATCCGCCGTTTTCCAGCCACCCAGCTCTGAAGGCAGCACTGCCACCAGCAGCAGCACAGAAGAAGGGTGATAATACCACACCATTCCATGCTTCCTTCTGCTTCCACGCTGTGTTTAGAGCTGGCCTCCCAGTCAGCAGCCACCATTCTTCAGCCACCCTGCCACTGCTTAATTCCACCACTTTCATTACAAATTAAACACTGTGGCACCCCCTCGACCACAGTGCCCTGGGCGATCACCCATGTTGCCCTCCCCTAAGGCCAATCCTGGCCCTTCCAGCTTGATTGTGAACCACTGATAACTACTATTACCACTATTACTGATGACAATGCTCTTGGTAAGGTGGCTTCTCCACTGGTTCACACTCATGTAGACCTGGAGTAACTTCGTTGAAATCCCTGGAATGATGCATACATAAAACTGGTGTCAGTGAAAGGAGAATCAATCCAGCTATTTTTTATAATACATGTGTGAACCACTGAGGAATGGGCGTTACAAGTCCCACCTCTGTGCCCCTTGTACAGTGCCTTTTAGCACTGGAGTTCCCTGGTTCAACGCCCCAGTGCGTTGGCCAAGATCACAGCCCTTTATAAACCTGATACCATGAGCCAGTTAATGTAATGGCCATTGAAGTCAACTGAGCAACAACCATTTATATAAGCTGAATTGCTGCCCCATGGCATCATCCCACTTGCTTGTACCATTCTGAGCACACATTGGTCACCTCCATCCTATAAATAAATCAATCCTATGAAGCATGAACAATTTACCAAGCCAGATGTTAAAAAATAAACAAATCAATCTCTTACCATGGTAACAACTATAGTTGGGTATCAGAGGGGTAGCCATGTTAGTTTGGATCTGTAAAAGCAGCAAAGAATCCTGTGGCACCTTATAGACTAACAGACGTTTTGGAGCATGAGCTTTCGTGGGTGAATACCCACTTCGTCGGATGCATGTAGTGGAAATTTCCACGGGCAGCCATAGTTGGGGGAAAAATAACAATATCTCACTCAGCCATTCAAAGAAGAGTTACCGTACTTGCTTGAAGTGAGCGGGTGAATGGGATTTTAAAGAATTAATACAAACAAGTGAAACTGTACCTGGCTGAGGAATAATGGATCAGTTAAATGCCTACATTATTGTGAAAGTGAAGTCACCTGTCAAATACGAGACTTTTATTACAAATGTGAAGGAAATTACCATCCCTGGGGTTAACTGCACAACCAGCCACTTCTAATGGTCAATGTGATCTAGTGGCTAGAGCAATGCATGGCCTTGGGAGACTTGGTTTTATTCCCAGCTCTGCCATGGGCCTGCTGGGTGACCTTGGACAAGTCACTTTCCCTCTCTGTGCCTCAGTTTCCCCATCTGTAAAAAACACTTTCTAAAGCACTCTGAGATCTGCTGATGACAAGCACATCGGAAGAGCTAGGTGTTAGTATTAATAACTCATAAGGGGAGATCAGTTTAATTTGTAATCACCAAATAGGACATGGGATATGATCTTTCCAAGGGAGCCATTTTTTATTCTATTTAATTATAAAATGTGCCTTTTCCAAGAAAAAAAAAAGAATCAAATTACAAAATTCCACACTCACCAGGCCACAGTTTGAGGTGCTCAGATAAATGACTGTGGAAAAACTTCATTTAAATGAGAATCTGATTAATCATTAATTCTCTCCTATCATGCAGCAAGCACCTGGGGAATGTTATTACAAGGAAAGCTGTGCCTACTTTTCATTCTTGCAACAAAATTAACTCTCCCTTCATCTCATCTTCATGCATTTTGCATTATTCATTGGGGGACGGTGGGGGGGTTATGAAAAGCTTGTGTCCATTCCGTCACCTTGACTCGTCAATGTCTTTTAGCTGGCAGAGGACTGTGTGAGAGGCTTTGGGATGTGGAATCCTGCCAGTCTCCCATTCTGTTTCTCAGATTCTTCCTTGTTTGGAATCTACACCTTATGCCCTCAAAATAGGACAGAAGTGGGACTTAGGTAGTGCATGGACCTTGGGCTGACCCCTCTTCCCCGGCACAGATTCCACATTTCAGGCTACGTCTTCACTGCAACTGGATACAGGCCCAAATGCATGGTTGTGCCAGAACTACCCTACTCTCTGCATCTAAACCCCAGGAACATGGGTTTCAAGGAGTGTGTGGGACAAGAATGCTAGCATGCCTGAAGGCTGTGGGTATGATCTCGCCTCAGGCCGGCATGGCCCCATGTGAGTTTGTAGTGTAGACAGGGTTAAGGCATGTGTACCATGTCCATAGTTCAATAGCCCTCCAGCCCCATTCCACAATGCCCCGAACCCTTTCCTGCCTGTGCGTTTTCACTCGTCGGAGTGAGCAGCGCTCACCACTTCACCACAGTTTGCTGCCGCACCAAGGGCCGGCTCCAGCTTTTTTGCTGCCCGAAGCGGCGAAGAGAAGAAAAAAAAGCCGCGATCGGTGGCACTTCGGGGGCTGCTCTCCCGTGCCGCTTCATTCTTCGGTGGCCAGTCCCGCTGCTGAATTGCCACCGAAGACCCGGAGCACCACCCCCTTCCATGGGCCGCCCCAAGCACCAGCTTGCTGTGCTAGTGCCTGGAGCCAGCCCTGGCTGCACTCTTCTCACCAGCAGACATGAACATGGAACATGCTCTGAGAGCAGCCACCTGGTCAGCCGAGCCCACTCCGGTCCTATGTGTGGTGAGAGTTTGCCATCCTCCGTGACTTCTCCTGCAGCTCCAGGAACTTACCTCTGGACCGGGAAGTTTCGGAGCGGCTGGTGCAGGTGGGCATTCACCACTCTCTGGCCCAGCGCTGGGATCAGACAAGGTACCCGAGGATCTGGTACCAAAGGACAAAAGACTGTAACAGTAGCTCCAGGATGGTTCTCCAACATGTCCATTCTTCAAGGAGCTGCACTGGATGCTCTACACAGGTTCCAGGACAGAGCCTGAGGTGATGCATCCCCACCAGCCTCATCCCCACCAGCCTTATCCTCTGGCGGGAGGCCGATAAAGGCCAGGACGTGGGGGAACAACTGAAGAGGATGCTATGGCAGATCTGGAGGAGGAGCCCCTGCTGAAAAGGCACATTATCCTGCACCTCTGCCCAGAGCAGCTAGGGCATTGGTTCTCAAACTGTGGGTCGGGAACCCAAAGTGGGTCGGGACCCCATTTTAATAGGGTCACCAGGGCTGGCGTTAGACTTGCTGGGATCCAGGGCTGAAGCCAAAGCCTGAGCCCAACCATCCAGGGCTGAAGCCAAAGCCAGAGAGGGAGGCCTCAGGTTACAGACTCTCCCTCACCTCCTCCCCCAGCCCCTGGCGCCTGGGGCTGAAGCCCTTGGGCTTCAGCTTTGGCCTCCCCACCTGGGGCAGTGGGGCTCGGGCTTTGCCTTTGCAATGCCCCAACCAGGGGGCGGGGCTCAGATGAGCTCAGGGTTCAGTCCCCGCTCCTGAGGTTGTGTAGTCATTTTTGTTGTCAGAAGGCAGTCACAGTGCAATGAAGTTTAAGAATCTCTAAGCTAGCGTGACCAGACTGCAAGTGTGAAAACTCGGGAGCTAGCCCAAAGGGACCCGGTTGCAGTCCCAAATACGAGTGGTGGAACGGCCTGCCAGGGCCACCCGGGGGAGTCAAGAGGGGCAATTTGCCCCAGGCCCTGGGCCCCGCAGGGGCCCCCACGAGAGTTTTTCAGGGCCCCTGAGGCCAGGTCCTTCACTCACTCCGGGGGCCCCGGAAAACTCTTGCGGGGTCCAGGACCTGGAGCTTCCTCCGCTCCTGGTATTCGCTGGCGGGGGGAGGGGGCGGAAGGACCGCCCCTTGGCAAATTACTGCCAAAGCGGGACCAGCTGCTGAGTTTTTGGCAGTAATTTGGTGGCGAGGGGGCCCTTCCATTCTGGGAACTGCAGCCAAAGTGCCCCGGAGACCCGCGGTGGGGACCCCTTGTCATAAACAGAGTGTTAAGGGTTAATGTCTCTTGTACCTGTAAAGGGTTGCAAGCAGGAAACTGGACACCTGACCAGAAGACCAATCAGAAGACAAGATACTTTTAAATTCGGGTGGAGGGAAGTTTGGGTGTGACTTCTTTATTCTTTGTTCTTCTCTCGGGGGGGTCTGAGGGAGACCAGACATTACTACAGGCTCTCTAAGTTTCTTTTCAAATAGAAGGTAAAAACCAGGCGGTTTAGGCTTTTTAATTGTTTTACTCTATTTGCAATTGTGGATCTGGCTGGTTAACTTTTATATGTGTAGTTGCTGGGAATATTTTGATTTGTATTGGTACTGGGGGGAAAGTCTCTTTCTGGTGTCTGTAAGCTATAGGACCCTGTATATTTACATCTTGAAGTTACAGAGATAATTCTTTACTTTTTCTTTCTTTTATTAAAAGATTTCTTTTTAGAGAACCTGATTGATTTTTTTCTTCTTTCCCTTGTTTTATCCCAGGGGATTGGGATAACTCACCAGGACTGGTGGGGGAGACGGGAGGAGGGAGAGATAGAATCTCTCTCTGTTTTCCTTGAATCTGTTTGCCTCTTTGTGAGAGGGAAGGGAGATGCTTCTCTGTATGGTTATTTAAGAGGTTGAATCAGTATCTCTCAGAATAGCCCAGGGAGGGAAATTCTGGGAGGGGGAGAGGTGGGGGAATGGCTTATTTCTCCTTGTTTTAAGAACCCAAGGGATCTGGGTTCTTGGGGTCCCCAGGAAAGGTTTTGGGGGGACCAGAGGGTATCAGGCCCTGGAAAATTCCTGATTGGTGGCAGCATATCAGCCCTAAGCTGGTAATTAAGCTTAGGGAAACTCATGCTAGTACCCATATTTTGGATGCTAAGGTCCAGAACTGGGAAGGAATGCTATGACATCCCCCGCCACCAAATTACCACCAAAGACCCAGCTGCACTTCGGCGGCGGGTCCCACTTCGGCTGTAATTCGATGGTGGGGGGCCCCCACAGCGGGTCTTCGGGGCACTTCGGCAGCGAGTCCTGGAACGGAAGGGCCCCTCGCCACCGAAGACCCCAGGCCCCCAGAATCCTCTGGGCGGCCCTGCCTGCTGCAGTAGCCATCGCCAGTATCTGGGAACTGGCACCTTCTCCTCCAGCTCCTCCTCTTCCTGCATCTGCAGCTCACCATGATGCTGAGGTGGAGAACCCAGCCCCCACCCCCCACCCCCGTGGTAGCGGGAGGCTGCAGGACTTGGGGCACTGCATCCTGCACTGGTACCTGAAACTCCTCCTGGGGGAGCCCTGTGACTGTGCAGGAGGGGAATGAGCCTGAGATTATGCCTGCAGGCCAGCATGTGCATGGACCCCAAGCCTCCTGCAGGAAAAGCCCCTGTTTGTCCCCTGGAATGTTTTCTGCAGCTGTTCCCCCTTGTACAGGGGAAGGGGAAATCAAGATCTTCGGCAGTGAAGTTTTAACTTTCTCTGGGATGTCTGATAAGGTCTGTTTTCACTCAGTTCCTTCTTAACAGTGTTCAGTGTTACACTGTATATTCTAAGTTCAATAAATGCAGTACCACCGAGACACAGAAAGACAGATCCTAGGCTGTCTCCTGTCACGCACAGAACTCTGGGATATTGCCGCTGAAATGCCAGTGCTAACCTCACATGACAAAAAAAAAAAAGGTAGCATGGACACGGGTCTACCCAGTGACAGTGCATATACCCACTTCCAGCATAGCATATGTGGACGCGCAGTGAGGGTATGGGGCATACACATGGCTCTGTACCTGGGTCCAACTGCCAGTGTAGATGTAACCCTAAAGATTAGGGCTCCAATTATCTGTTCTGTTACACGTCTTTGCCAGTGCGCCATTGATTTTAGTGGTGTAAAACTGGTACAAAGGGATGGTGAATCTAGCACTGGCTAGGTCCCATCTTCTCCATCCACCTGCTAGTAAGGGATAGTTCCCTACAGTACATTCTCCATGGCTTTGTCCTGTGTAAAGGGACAGGGCTTACGCTTGCTTCCTTGGATGTCTGTCTCACAGGCTAATAGAGGAAGAGGTGGCCTTGTGATTAAGGCACTGGACTGTGACCCAGGAGATCTCCATTCAGTCCCCAACTCTGCCACCGATTCCCACTGTGACCTTGGGTAGATCATTTAATCTCTCTGTGCTTTACTTCATCTGTGACACAGATGACGATACACCCTTGTTCTGTCTCATCTCTATACACTGGAAGGTCTCCAAGGCAAGGGCTTGTCATAAACAGATAGCTAAGGGTTAATGTCTCTTTCACCTGAAGCACCTGACCAGAGGACCAATCAGGAAACCGGATTTTTTCAACTTTGGGTGGAGGGATTTGAGTGTCTGAGTCTTTTGTTTTCTGGCTGCCTGCTTTCTCTGAGCTTTGGAGAAGTAGTTCTACTTTCTAGTCTTCTGTTTCTAAGTGTAAGGACAAAGAGATCAGATAGTAAGTTATATGGTTTCTTTTCTTTGGTATTTGCATAAATATAAGTGCTGGAGTGCTTTGATTTGTATTCTTTTGAAATAAGGCTGTTTATTTAAAATTCTTTTAAGCAATTGACCCTGTGTTGTATCATCTAATACAGAGAGAACATTTGTACTTATTTTTCTTTCTTTTTATATAAAGCTTTCTTTTAAGACCTGTTGGAGTTTTTCTTTACTTCAGGGAAATTGAGTTTGTACTCACCAGGGAATTGGTGGGAGGAAGGAATCGGGGAGATCTGTGTGTTGGATTGCTAGCCTGATGTTGCATTCCCTCTGGGGGAATAGGAAAGTACTTTTTGTTTCAGTGGTAGGCATGGAATCCGGGTCCACTACCTCTGTCTGGGTCTCTGGTAACACAGACGGGGCCTCTGTGGACGGTTCAGGAACAGGAATGGGTCTGGAAGCTTGCCTGGTTTGGCTACGTGTAACCATTCCCACTCTCTTGGCCCGCCTCACCTGGTTGGCCAAATCTTCCCCCAGTAGCATGGGGATAGGATAATTGTCATAGACTGCAAAAGTCCACATTCCTGACCAGCCTTTGTACTGGACAGGCAGTTGAGCTGTAGGCAAGTCTACAGCTTGTGACATGAAGGGGTAAATTGTCACTTGGGCCTTTGGGTTGATGAATTTGGGGTCAACGAAGGATTGGTGGATAGCTGACACTTGTGCCCCCGTGTCTCTCCACGCAGTAACCTTCTTTCCGCCCACTCTCAAATTTTCCCTTCGCTCCAAGGGTATTTGAGAGGCATCCGGGCCTGGGGATTTTTGGTGTGATGGTGGTGTAATGAATTGCACTCGCATGGTGTTCTTGGGACACTTGGCCTTGATATGTCCCAGTTCATTACACTTAAAGCATCTTCCATCTGATGGGTCACTGGGCCGAGGTGAGTTACTGGAGACTGGTGAGGTTGAAGGGTAGGGTATCTGTGGCTTTACTTGGGTGGTATGTGGGGTCTTTGGCTGTCCTCGGTTGTAGGGTTTATGGTCTGTGTGCCCCCTGGGGTAATCGTTCCCCTTGACAGTAGCTTTCTTGCTTTCTGCCAGTTCCATCCATTTGGCTCCAATCTCCCCCGCCTCAGCGATATTCTTGGGGTTTCCATCTTGTATGTACCGCGTGATGTCTTCAGGAACACCATCCAAGAACTGCTCCATTTGTATGAGGAGGTTCAGTTCTTCCAAGGTTTGAATGTTGTTTTCTGTTATCCAGGCCTCATAGTTTTTTGCAATGTAGTAGGCGTGTTTGGGAAATGACACCTCTGGTTTCCACTTTTGGGTTCTGAAGCGCCGACGGGCATGATCTGGGGTTATCCCCATCCTGTATCTGGCCTTGGTTAGAAAAAGTTTATAGTCATTCATTTGGTGCTTAGGCATTTCAGCTGCCACCTCTGCTAAAGGTCCACTGAGCTGTGACCTCAATTCTACCATGTACTGGTCTTCGGGGATGCTGTACCCAAGACAGGCTCTTTCAAAGTTTTCCAAGAAGGCCTCGGTGTCATCACCTGCCTTGTAGGTGGGAAATTTCCTGTGCTGTGGAGCAATATTTGGCGCCGGGTTGTTAGGGTTGGCTGGCACAGGCAGCCCAGCTTTTGCCATCTCCAGTTCATGTTTTCTCTGTTTTTCCTTCTCTTCATTCTCTTTTTGTTGTTTTTCCATTTCTCGGCGGTGGGCCAACTCTTCCTCTTGTTTCCTTCGGTGGGCGAACTCTTCTTCTTCTAGTTTTCTTTTGTGTGCTGCCTGTTTGATTTGTTCTTCTCTTTCTTTCATCTCCATCTCTTTTTGTTTTATTTCCAGTTGTCGCCTGTGTTCAGCTTCTTTGATTTGCTCTTCGGCCTCAATTTTTGCCTTAGAAGTCATGGTTCCTGTTTTCTTGTGTTGGGGTGCCCTCCGGTGTTTATCTTCTGAACTGCAGGTTCTCTGTTGCCTCCTGAAGTCTGCCTAGCAACAGTGCTTTTTTCCCTTTCTCTCTCTAGCTAATGTTCAATGAAGGGAAACCAGAAAAACCACTTTATTTGCATGCATATAAGTGCCGGTACTTGCCTCCTAATGGGAGGGCTATTGCATGACAAAAGACCCTTAACATGCAAGCCACAAACTGCGAGAGAGAGCAGAAAAAAAATTCTCTCTGGTTCCCTTTTAAAACCAACTGTTTCTCTCTGCTAAAAAGCCCTTAGCAGAGAAAAGAAAAATATAATATTCCTACTGGCTTCTGGATTCTAGTCCCACCAGCTGCACACCATGTAATAACCTTAGTCCCAGATTTGGACCTTAGCGTCCAAAATATGGGGGTTAGCATGAAAACCTCCAAGCTTAGTTACCAGCTTGGACCTGGTACCTGCTGCCACCACCCAAAAAATTAGAGTGTTTTGGGGCACTCTGGTCCCTCTGAAAAACCTTCCCTGGGGACCCCAAGACCCAAATCCCTTGAGTCTCACAACAAAGGGAAATAATCCTTTTTCCCTTCCCCCCTCCAGGTGCTCCTGGAGAGATACACAGACACCAGCTCTGTGAATTCAAACAGAGTGAATCTCCCTCTCTGTTCCCAATCCTGGAAACAAAAAGTACTTTCCTATTCCCCCAGAGGGAATGCAACATCAGGCTAGCAATCCAACACACAGATCTCCCCGATTCCTTCCTCCCACCAATTCCCTGGTGAGTACAGACTCAATTTCCCTGAAGTAAAGAAAAACTCCAACAGGTCTTAAAAGAAAGCTTTATATAAAAAGAAAGAAAAATAAGTACAAATGTTCTCTCTGTATTAGATGATACAACACAGGGTCAATTGCTTAAAAGAATATTGAATAAACAGCCTTATTTCAAAAGAATACAAATCAAAGCACTCCAGCACTTATATTTATGCAAATACCAAAAAAAAGAAACCATATAACTTACTATCTGATCTCTTTGTCCTTACACTTAGAAACAGAAGACTAGAAAGTAAAACTACTTCTCCAAAGCTCAGAGAAAGCAGGCAGCCAGAAAACAAAAGACTCAGACACTCAAATCCCTCCACCCAAAGTTGAAAAAATCCGGTTTCCTGATTGGTCCTCTGGTCAGGTGCTTCAGGTGAAAGAGACATTAACCCTTAGCTATCTGTTTATGACAGGCTGACTTTCATAACTAACATTATTTATCTTGCGCTGTCTGAGTCTCAGTTCTGCACTGGGACCCCGTTTACCTAAGTGCTGTAGAAATACTGTCCCCGTCCTAGAAAGCTTAGCATCTCAGTTCACAATCTAAGCACCGCGCACAATTATTGTAAATAATATTACTGTTACAACAGCAATAGGTCAGATTTTGATCCCCTCTTTGTCTATCCTTAAGATCCCTCATCAGGAGTGGTGGAAGCACTCTAAAAGTGGGGGGCCACAGATGCCTTAACTGAGGCCCTGCCTCCACCACACCATGCCGCTCCCATGAAGCCCCGCCCCCACACCAGCCCTTCCCCCTGACCCCACACCCTTGTGCCTCTCATTCCCCCCAAACGCCTCCTGCACACTACCTCTTGGCCCCACCCTCACACCAGCCTTTCCCTCCGAAGCTCCACCCTCGCACTGCCCCTTCCCCCAAGAACCCACCCCACCTCTTCCCCTGAGGACCCAGTCCCTCGCCACCCCTTCTCCCCAAGATCCCGCCCTTTCCTTCAGAGGCATCCTCCCCCCCCAATTTGGGCACCCCTGTCCCTGGTTCTTTGAAAAACCCAAATTTCCTTTCCTAACCCAATTGTTCCCCGCCAGGCTCTTTCTTCAGCAAGAAAACACATACGGGCCAGAGGCCCATTCCCTCAATTAATCACAATGCCAATTATAATCAGACTCTCTGCTCAAGCCAATGTGTAATGCACTAAGGTAGTGGATGATTTTCTGCTTTGACAGCCAGCTTTTGCTATCTGACATATTGTCGGCATCCGTTGAAGCAGCAGTGCCATTGGCAACATGTCTTCCAGAAAAGATTCACAGGAATAGACTCAGAGTGACATGATCCGCAGATTGTTAAATGCAAAACCAGGAGTCAAAAGGTTAATCGCTCTTTCCTGAGCAAGGAAGCGTTCAAAAATGAAGATGAAAAGGCAGTGCCTCTTGCATGCTGCTGAGTAATTATAATGACAAGGACATACACCAGCCGGCCAGCTTTCCTTCAGGGAACAAGATTAGCGCTGAATGCACAGCAAAATATACTCCTTTCCTACTTGAAACCATTAGTTCTTCTGTATCCATTCTATACAACTATAACTTGCCTTGCGTCTGGTATGCCAGCATAAATCACTGGCAGGCAAAAGGTTTTCATTACTCAAGAGGTCTTACTGTCTGCTCAGTTCCCTAAAAGGTTAGCTGCCTGCCATGCCATCTTGTGCCATGATCGAGCTCTTACAAGCTAAACCAGATGGCGCTTCAGCTGCAGTTTGATGGAGCATCGACTTTAGGTTACACAAGAAGATGACACTGGTAAGTCAGTAGGTGATACTTCCCTCTTCTTGGTTACCCCTCATGGTCACTGAGTTAGGAGAAAATGCTGCAGGAAGGATCTTCCCTTGGACTGAGATGCAAAAAAGAGGTCTTGACCACTTATAGACTCATAGACTCATAGACTCTAGGACTGGAAGGGACCTCGAGAGGTCATCGAGTCCAGTCCCCTGCCCTCATGGCAGGACCAAATACTGTCTAGACCATCCCTGATAGACATTTATCTAACCTACTCTTAAATATCTCCAGAGATGGAGATTCCACAACTTCCCTAGGCAATCTATTCCAGTGTTTAACTACCCTGACAGTTAGGAACTTTTTCCTAATGTCCAACCTAAATCTCCCTTGCTGCAGTTTAAGCCCATTGCTTCTTGTTCTATCATTAGAGGCTAAGGTGAACAAGTTTTCTCCCTCCTCCTGATGACACCCTTTTAGATACCTGAAAACTGCTATCATGTCCCCTCTCAGTCTTCTCTTTTTCAGACTAAACAAACCCAATTCCTTCAGCCTTCCTTCATAGGCCATGTTCTCAAGACCTTTAATCATTCTTGTTGCTCTTCTCTGGACCCTCTCCAATTTCTCCACATCTTTCTTGAAATGCGGTGCCCAGAACTGGACACAATACTCCAGTTGAGGCCTAACCAGTGCAGAGTAAAGTGGAAGAATGACTTCTCGTGTCTTGTTTACAACACACCTGTTAATGCATCCCGGAATCATGTTTGCTTTTTTTGCAACAGTATCACACTGTTGACTCATATTAAGCTTGTGGTCCACTATGACCCCTAGATCTCTTTCTGCCATACTCCTTCCTAGACAGTCTCTTCCCATTCTGTATGTGTGAAACTGATTATTCCTTCCTAAGTGGAGCACTTTGCATTTATCTTTATTGAACTTCATCCTGTTTACCTCAGACCATTTCTCCAACTTGTCCAGATCATTTTGAATTTTGACCCTGTCCTCCAAAGCAGTTGCAATCCCTCCCAGTTTGGTATCGTCCGCAAACTTAATAAGCGTACTTTCTATGCCAACTTCTAAATCGTTGATGAAGATATTGAACAGAACTGGTCCCAAAACAGACCCCTGTGGAACCCCACTTGTTATACCTTTCCAGCAGGATT
Source organism: Gopherus flavomarginatus (assembly GCF_025201925.1). NCBI lineage: Eukaryota > Metazoa > Chordata > Testudines > Testudinidae > Gopherus > Gopherus flavomarginatus. Next base: position 6,107,663 of record NC_066618.1, on the reverse strand, counting down.
GGGAGCCATTAACAACTACTCTCTGAGTACAGTTATCCAGCCAGTTATGCACCCACCTTATAGTAGCCCCATCTAAATTGTACTTTCCTAGCTTATCTATAAGAATATCATGCGAGACTGTGTCAAATGCCTTACTAAAGTCTAGGTATATCACATCCACCGCTTCTCCCTTATCCACAAGGCTCGTTATCCTATCAAAGAACGCTATGAGATTAGTTTGACACGATTTGTTCTTTACTATATTTGCCTCTACCTCAGTTGCGGTAATATCCACCTCCATATCCACATTCCCGTTTATCATCCCTCCGTCATCGCTAAATTTCTCACTAGTCTTATTAAAAACTGAGGCAAAGTACTTATTTAGATATTGGGCCATGCCTAGGTTATCCTTAACCTCCATTCCATCCTCAGTGTATAGCGACCCCACTTCTTCTTTCTTTGTTTTCTTCTTATTTATGTGGCTGTAGAACCTTTTACTATTGGTTTTGATTCCCTTTGCAAGGTCCAGTTCAATGCGGCTTTTAGCCTTCCTCACTTTATCCCTACATGTTCTGACCTCATCAAGGTAGCTTCCCTTGCTAATCCTGCCTTTCTTCCACTCCCTGTAAACTCTCTGCTTTTTTCTAATCCCCTCTCTGAGTTGCTTGCTCATCCAGCTTGGCCTACAACTCCTGCCCAAGCAATCCAGAATACAAATATTTGCTGTGATCTTCCTGTGCTGAACAACCGCAAGGAAGGCTTAAGGGGAAAATCCATATTCAGATATGAGGATAATACTATTTAAAAGCATAATCTCGGCCAGTCTCTTCATCCTTTCTCTTCCGGGGAAGTCTGTGACAGTGGAGCTGCAGAACTCTGGTGTCGCTAGAAGCCTGCATAAGTTGCACAAGCTTACGGGTACTGCAATGCGAGGTGTGATTGTGTACCTCTGCTCACTTTAATCTAGCTCACCCTCCTAAATATAGCAATGACGATACAGCACGGGCTAGCAACATACACTGGGCTCTGGATGGGCTTGTAAAGCCCAAGCTGAAGTCTGCGCAGACACATCTTCCCTGCTATTTTAGTGAGTTAGCTAGATCAAAGCTAGCGTGGGTGTGCCTGCCTGAGCGGCAATCACACCTGGGGTCACTTTTTACATCAGGACAGGGTGTCTATACTAGGGGTTTCTATTGGTGCAGCTACATCAGTGTAGCTGCAGTAGTGCAATACACTCAGTGTAGACATAAGCAGAGTCTGAAAAAGCTCTTCCCTGACAACTAGCTAGGGAGAGGCAGAGATTTCAGGAGCAAATTGTATTTACATGAACACACCTACTCTACCTAGGTATCCAGCAGACAGAATCTGTGTTGCTCACAGTGGTCAACTTTGGCTGGTACAAATCACTTTAGTACTGAATGCAGGGGTAGTGATATGTTGTTATCTTTATTGTATGAGTAAAGGGGAGCAGAACTGTGCTTAACCTGTCCCGACTGAGGGGGTCACCCTCAGCTGAAAGGAGCTTGCTAAGCCAGGTGCTCGAATGCTGGCCCTCTGGAAAAGGAAGAGGAGTGGGGAAAAGTGTCTCTGCCAGGAGGTGTGGTCTCTGCAGAAGGGTCCCTGATCTGGTTTAATCTGTCCTCAACCCTGTTCAAAGATACAGCTAAGTAGTCTCCCTTAGGAGTCTTTTGTTCTGTGAAGTGCTCACTAAGAGCTGACAATCAGTAAGAGCTGGTGGAACCTCGAGAGACTGTCTTGCAGAGGTAGCAGCAGAAGGTGACTGACAAATGGCTGGCAAGGGCAGCCGGTGGAGCAGTAAGGAGGTGGCTGGTGAGGCAGCGAGTGGAACAGTGGTTGGCGAGGTGACCAGAGGATAGGAACAGCGACTGGCAGGGCAGCCAGGCAGCGAGGAATGGCATCTCGTGGGATGGCCAGTCAGAGCAAGTGCTCAGATGGTGGAGCATGCAAGGTGCCTTCTTCCCCGGGTGGGAGGTGCACTCACTCAGATATGCCTCTCAACCCTGGGTCCTCTCTGACCAAGGTCAGCCCTGTGAGTGGGGTGTGGCGAGGGAGCAGAGAGGGGCACGGAAAAGGAACTATTGGTTGTAAAACTCAGGAACACGAGGCAGAAGGCTCTGCCCCACGCACTCTGGGGTGAGTGTCCTGCTGACCGTTTTAGGTTTATGAATCCTGCTTGCGGCATTTTCCCTAATTAATATCGGGTGACTTCCCGCCTTTCATTAAAAGTTTCTTTTCTACACTCAGACTCTGTTCTTGCGAGTGGGGCAGTATTGCCTCTCCGAGGCATCCAGGGGTGGTGTGTAATTTCCCCAGGTTACTGGGTTGGGGCTTGAGCCGGCTCTGTGTCGTACTGTTGAAAAGGAACCTCTAGATATTGAATCTGCCCACAGTTGCTGCCGACTCCACCTAGCAGAAGGGTTACACAGACAAGCCCTTACTCTATATTTTGTCTGCTTTTGGCTACACCTTCAGTATAAAAAACACACTGACTGAGTTTTTGCCTCCAGGGGTGGCGGTGGGGGGTAAAGAATGACCTTGACTAGCTGTATGGCAGTAAAAACTACCTGCGCCTTCTCGCCACTAGAATTTTACATCAAGAAAGCCAGCTCCATAGAAAAATAATCACACCTCTTCTCACAGTTCTGCTTTTGTTTACAGCACCGCCCTGACTAAAGATGATTGTTATTCTTAATTCGTAACAGGGCCTTATTCCAGAGCCCAGCCTCTTTCTAGCTATTAAGCAAACAGCTCTGCAAAAATACTTAAAACTCTGATCCTGTTTGATTGGGAGCCTTTTTAAAATGCAGGATATTTGCAGCTAACCTCTCTAGCCATGAGACTTCTGTACAAATTACCTGCAATTAAATACAATTACTTGATTAGATCCAAGGCATCCCATGCCTTTTGCTGGAGTCAAAGCCTTTGTGACTTGTTCCATTAAAATCTGCACTGACAATTAAACACGCAATAACAGTTTAGGGCCAGATCTTTAGCTGGTGCAAAGTGGCCTCTCTCCATTGACTGCACTGGCTTGCAACAGCTGAGAAGCTGACTCCACAAGGCTTATGTTATAAAGAAGATTCGATGTAGAACAAGTGAACATCATTCCTGCTTCAGCTTCTGCATTTGATTTTGTTCCCCCTGGTGTTTGCATCGCTGTTTATCATTCTTATAATGTAATAATGTACATTGGTATTGCATTACCATGCGATGGGCTGCAATCAATAAACCATGAGCCTGTTTGTGCTTAATGGGCATTCTGAGTCATATATCTCCATTTCGCTGAGAAGGCCATTACAGATAGATCATGAGTTCTCCTTCTACCTTACCTCCTCCACACTGATTAGAACATTTTTCTCTGCTCACTGTAACAGCAAGAAAAGCATAGAATCATAGAATATCAGGGTTGGGTAGGACCACAGGAGGTATCTAGTCCAACTCCCTGCTCAAAGCAGGACCAGTCTCCAACTAAATCATCCCAGCCAGGGCTTTGTCAAGCCTGACCTTAAAAACCTCTAAGGAAGGAGATGCCACCACCTCCCTAGGGAACCCATTCCAGTGCTTCACCACCCTCCTAGTGAAAAAGTTTTTCCTAATATGCAACCTAAACCTCCCCCATTGCAACTTGAGACCATTATTCCTTGTTCTGTCATCTGCCACCACTGAGAACAGTCTAGATCCATCCTCTTTGGAATCCCCCTTTCAGGTAGTTGAAAACAGCTATCAAATCCCCCCTCCTTCTTCTCTTCTGCAGACTAAACAATGCCACTTCCTTCAGCAGATGCCATCTGTTGGTGCTAAGAGATGTGAATGTGAAGAGCATATAAACAGAGAAGTCCACTTGCTGTGCATCACTTGTGCTCCATCTAGGACTTGGTCTATAAACCCAGTGCTGACGGGGTGTACCTGGACCTTCATGGCCCCTGTTGGAGGCTCTGTGGCCCTATTACATACCACCCCAGGAAGGAGCAGCAGGGGTGGGGTGTCCAGGCTTGCCTAGACAGATATCAGGGAAGTAGCCAATCTGAGCCCAGCAGGCTCAGCTAAAAGAAGGCCCAGCAGCTCAGTTCCTGGCTGCGGTCAGAGGGGCAAGGAAGGGTGCTCTGCTCTAGCCAGAGGAGCTCAGCTGGCTGCATTTGCCAAAGTGAGAGGCCCTGAGAGCTCTAGCCCTAAATTGGATGGAGGTACAGGGTGTGTTTTCACTGCAGTGCACACCTGTGCTTGAACTTGGGCTCAAGGCTAACCCCCCTTGCATCTACACTCCCAATTGCGCCAACCCAGGGCTCAGACCTAGGGTCCCAGGAACCTGCAGGGTGGGAGGGTCCAAGCTTGAGTCAAGGTGGGACCCGCATCTGAACCCTATTGCTTTGCAGTGTAACCACAGCCCTGCTTGACTCAGGTACCTGGAGCAATCCAGAAGTATCCTACAATTCCATGGGCAGGCCCGCCAACAGCCATTGGCCCCAGGGCCAGGGCCATCCCTAAGGGGGTGCGGGTCCCGGGACAGAAGTGACGAATCTGTCACTTCCAGGATCGACCATGCTGGCCAATCGCATCGGGCCATGGGGCCCCCCAAAGTGTGGGGCCTGGAGCAGTCTGGGAGCCCTGCAGCCCACCCTAACAATCTAAAAGGGCCCAGGGCTCTTTTAAACCACTTGGGCCCCTGGGAAATTGCCCTCCCCCCCGGTCGATGGGCCTGTCCATGGGATAACTTCTTTGGCCCTCTCTATCCCAACAATCTGCAATCCACTCTAGTGAAAATGGAAGCCAGCTCACCCACCCACCTCTCCCCTGGCAAATGGCAGCAGGTCAGGGTTATAATATATGGAGATATATCTATCTCATAGAGCTGGAAGAGACCTTGAAAGGTTATGGAGTCCAGCCCCCTGTCTTTACTAGCAGGACCAAGTCCTGATTTTGTCCCAGATCCCTAAATGTGCCCCTTAAGGATTAAACTCACAACCTTGAGTTTAACAGGCCCATGCGCAAACAACTGAGCTAAACCTGGTTAACCCAGTCTGTTCTGATCACCAATCTGCATGCACACTGTCAGAGTGATAGGGGAGATTCTGACAACCAGCAGGGTGCTGAACGTTTTTAGACCACCGCCAGTAACTGCAATATCAATTATTTTGCTTATGGCCAAAAGCAGCCAAGCTAGTAGGCCTTTGAGGCAGCCTTAGTATAGCTAGACCAGCCAGAGGGGGGTGACCACGATAATTGAGCATGACCCTGCACCATCTGTTGGGCTTTCTTTTAAACTGCCGAAGCATGTGGTTTTGAAATACAGGATGTTTGTCTATATTTGACTTCTGGTGTGTATCTGTCAGGGACCACGAGACTGCAGACTCTGCAAAAACACATCTGTTTAACTAACAGCTTGAAATTTCATGCTTAACAAACTGCTTGGTCAATGGTTATTGTTGATTGACAAGCTATATGACAGTTAAATAGGGGGAAAAGTTTTGGGTTAGTTGGTCACTTCGTGGACACATCTTAAGGTCCCCAACGGCAGATGGCAGAATGTTGTATCACTCTGTAGTAGGTTAGCGATCGACCCACCTCCTCTGGCTCAGTGCGAGGCCCCGTCACTTCACTACATCATTGGGGCACCGCCCAGTATCAAGGAATTAGCAAATCAAGGGCCACAGCCCAAGGCCCCTTTTTCAGGTAGAGCAGACCAGCAAAGCAGGCTAGGCAGCTGTGACCATCCAGCAAGGCAGACCATAAGCACTCTTTCATCTGACCTCCTGGCTCAGGCAGACAGCAGATGAACGCAGGCATCTGGGACTCAAGGGGATAGGCAGGGGTGCGGCAGCCGCAGGGGGTAAAGGGACCTGAGCTCACTCTACTCCACCAGATCTCAACCCAGGGCCTTGACAGTGGCAGAGGGCTCTGCCACTGCATCAGCAGGGATCCCACTAAAACATGCTGACTCAGGCTCTGCAGCAAAACTGGACCAAAGTCTGGTTTCCCTGGGCTACTTCCTATCACAGTCTGAGTGAGGGGTTCTGTAGTCCATGGGTCCTCTGTCTCATTGGGGTATTCAGCCACTCACGATCCTGGTCACTTCTCTCTGCTCTCAGTTTCCTCTGGGATCAGGGTGTTCCTCAGCTTGTTAACAGAGCCTGGGCCCTGCAGCAGGCTTGGGACGTCTGTCTCCTTCCCTGGCTCAGAATCAACTGGAGTAGGGGCCCCAGCTCTTATACTTCCTGTCCCGTACCTTAGCTTCCAGCATGAGGGGCAGTCCCAGAATGGCTTCGCCCACCAGGGAGCAGGGAGTGTCCTCTCCCCCTCTAGCTCAGTGGGAGGCCACTACACCTCACTACACAGTCAAAGACCACTCCAGACTTTGGTAATTATTGATTTTTGGGATGTTCTACTAACCTGTTGGGGACGTCAGTGCTCGAGACTAAATCAAGTAAAAGCTTTAAGTAAAAACACTGTGAGGGTGCCAAAAATGAGTGAAGTAAAGGCTTTCAGTGAAAACACTCTTGTCTGTGGGGTTTATACCAACCACGTACCAGACAGATGTGCTTTCCCCCATTGATGTATTTCTGACACCGCCTCTCAAAGCGTAAAGTTACCAAGAGCTTTGGGTTCAGAAAACTCCAGATAACAAGACAGCCTCCTGGGTTTGCTGTGGACAGTGAACCGATCAAGCCTCTTGCAAACTGAGCTTCTTCCTGATAATATGCAGGGGAAGCAGGAAAATTTTCCCATAGTGCACCACGTTCCTAGGGCTAGAGTAATCACATTTCAGGGGGCACTAGGGATGCTGGGATATGGTTACTTTGACTTGGGTCTGCACACTGCAGTTGCATGCTGGAGGCCTAGGTTCGAGCACGGTCAGAACATTTAACTTAGGATTAAAATACAATGCAAACACTCAAGCCCAGAGTTCCCCAACACGGGTCAACTGACTTGAGTCCCTCTGATTCTGGGCTAACATTACAGTGTAGACATACCCAAAGAGACCAGATAGGAAGAGGTCCAGGGAATGCAGCAACCACTAGTTAAAAGAAGCAGTTCGCCACTACGGTTTATAGTGTCCCGGGGTTGGGTCCTGGAGTAGTGCATGGACCCAGGTTCCCTCTCCAGCCACTGGCAAAGTGGGCTAAGCCCCAAGAAGGGGACAAGAAGCCTGAATGAAGGGCGGAATTTAAAAGGGCCAGAGACCCTAGTGAGGACTGACAGTTTGTTGAACTCTTTGCTACCCCAGAAGGGGTTTATTCATTTTGCCTGAGTGACTTGACCAGAGGGTTGAGCCACTGAAGACCCACTAGCAAGGTCAGCAACCTATAGGGGATGCTAGGAGCAGGGAAAAGGATTGCAGTACCACACCCAGCCACTAGGAGGCACTCAAGAGGTGAGTGCCCCATCACATCAGCATTGAGGTACATGGAGCAAGATAAGCAAACTGCCTTCCAAGTAAGAAATTGGACTGACTGCTGCTCCTCTGCTGACCCATTTGAAATACCACTTTTGACATCTGCCCTTCCAACTGGGGCATGGCGCATTTACATCAGTTCAGGAGTCTAAACAGACAGGAACCAAAAGGCACATGTGGTTCACGGGCAAATCAGCCCAGGGCAGAAACAGTACCTGAAAATCAAGGGGAAGCTGTTGATTATGAATCACTTAATTATCTCCATGCTAATTAAAAGTGATGGATTTCTTTGTTGAATTCGCTAGGGACAGGGCTCAGTGGATTGGAGACATTAGCGCTGGTGAGAAGTCAGCCTTGGGAAGTGACCTCTCTGTTCATGCCTAGTGGAGTAATGGAACATGTAAGAGCAGCGAGCAAGCTTTTCCCAGCTGTCCTGCTGTTTCAGGCTTTAGGCTTCCATTCAGTTCAGCACGTGCGGTAGTCAACAGGACTTAAGCATGTGCTTTACTGAAAAGTGACGGGATGAGTCATGTGCTGACTCTTAAAGTAGCTGTTTCAGTGCTTTGGGACCATCGTGACTAGGGCTTTGCTGCCTCACTGATGTCTGGCCCAAGCAGGCTGCTGCTGCTCACCTCCCATTCAGTGACACACGATCTAGTTCACGCAGGACTTGGGATGCTCCCCATTACAGGACCAGAGTTTGGAGCCGCCCAAGTTCCATTGTGGGGAGAGAACTCAACAAGCAGGGCCGGCTTTAGAAAGTGCGGGGCCCAATTCGAACATTTTCCGCGGGGCCCCGGCAGGGATGATTAAAAAAAAATTTGTAAAAAAAACGCCTTTCATTTCTTAGCAACCAGTTCCCTATAAAAAGTTCTGATTTAAGGGATGTGCCACAGTATGTAATTTTTGTACCACTAGGATTACCATACATCCATATTTTCCTCCCGGATGGTGATTTAAGAACCAAAAAACCTGCCATCTCCAGGAAAATACAGATGTATGTTAACCCTACCTAAAGTTCTTTTTTAAAAAGATGGGTCTGAACTAGAAATGAGCTCTGTTTCACATGTGTGGGTCCTCGCCACTCCCTGGGGGTGTGCTAGGGTGACCAGATATCCTGATTTTATAGGGACAGTCCCAATTTTTGGGTCTTTTTCTTATATAGGATCCTCTTACCGCCCCCCCAACCGCCTGTCTCAATTTTTCACACTTGCTGTCTGGTCACCCTAGGGGTGTGCACATGTGTGGGTTCCAGCTGCTCCCTGCCCCCCTCACTGAAGCAGGTGTGCAGAGTTACTGCCCTGGGAACTGCAGGGCACCAGTGGACATGGGGCTGGCTGGAGGCAGGGCAGGGGCTGACTGGAGGTAGGGTCTGGCTGCAGGCAGGGCAAGGGGTGCAGGGCTGGCTGGAGACAGGGGGGTGTGGGGTGGGGTGGGCTGGCTGGTTTCAGGCAGGGCCACAGGGGGGTGTTGCATGGGTTGGCAGGGCTGGAGACAGAGGAGTGTGTGACTGGCTGGCTTCAGGCAGGGGGTACAGCAGGGGTTGGCTGGAGACAGGGCAGGGGGTGCGGGGCTGGTGTGGGCAGGGCAGGGGGTGCAGGGCTGGCTGGAGACAGGAGGGTGCAGGGCTCCAGTGGCTATTTAAAGGGCCAGGGCGGTAGAAGCAAGGGAGCCCCGGACTTTTTAAATAGCCCCCAGGGCCCCACAGCAGTGGTGCTCTGGTGGCAATTTAAAGGGCCTCGGGCTCCAGTCCCTGCTGGGAGCCCCAGGCCCTTTAAATTGCCCCCTGGGGAAGCTGGGCCACCCTGGTACAGCGCACCAGCTCTTGCCAGTACGCCTTACTGGGGCTTGGGCGCGGTGCCCTCTTAGGGGCGGGGCCCAATTCAGGGACTTGGTTGAATTGGCCTGAAGCCGGCCCTGTCACCAAGGAATGTCAATCGTATTTTGTCATGGAGTTCAAGACCAGAAGGGACCACCAGACTGTCTAGTCTGACCTCCTGTATCTCACAAGCCCCCATCCCAGTCACCAGAATTATACCAAAGCATTACAGCCCTCAAGAGTTCAACTCCACCGCCAGAGAACAGGATGGACCGAGATGCACCCATGCCCAAGGCCCCTGCAATGGCAGGGAGTTGATTGAGTGAGATACACCCAGATGATCCCAGCAGCAGATCCACACCCCCATGCTGCAGAAAAAGGCAAAAACCTCCCAAGATCCCTGCCAATATGATGTAAGGAAAAATTCCTTCCCAAGCTTGTATACGGCGGTCAGTTAGCTCCTGAGCAAGACCCACCAGCTATGCACCGAAGGAGGAGAATGCTCACCCCACTCCAGGGTCTCATCTCTGATGCTTCAGCTTATATTTATTTATAGGCTTTTTCTGTGCTCATCACAGCAGTATCTGGGCACCTCTCACACCTTCTAAGGCATGGAATTACCACCCTCATTTTACAGATGGGGAGGCCAGGACCTAGAGAGTGGGATTTGCAAAAGTATTTAGACATTTAACTCCCATTGATTTCTATTCCAACTCCTGTTGAAACCAATAATCTAAATATCTAAATATCCTTTAAGCTCTGTCTTAGATATCTCATGTCTTAGAGCTTAAGAGACTCACCCCAGGTCACATCTGAAGTCAACAGAACCCAGCTCTCCTAACCCTGTCCTAATAGCAAGCAGAAGACCAGTCTTGTGGTTAACACAGAGGAAAGCCAAAGAGAACCAAGGGGGAAAAAATTATCATGTAAAATGTAGAGTTCTCTGTGCAAGGGCATTTAAGTACTTGTGATACTGTTCTTTGTACACGTACAATCTAAAGAGACTCCACCATTAAAATCACCTGGACTTCAAGGCCAGAAGGGAACATCTTGATCACCTAGTCTGACCTCCAGCAAATGTGCCTGTTACCTTCGTTGCATGAATCATTTCGCTAACAATTTCATTCCAAACCTGATATGTCTGGCATTTATTGACCAGCTCTGGAATATCCCTGTGACGAACTGGGAATGTTCTTAATGTTTGCTCTGAATACTGTGTTGGTGCCTCAGTGTCCCCATGGCAGTTCTTAAGTATCTGGCAGAGCAAAGGGCCAGTGCACCTAAATGCCTGGCACTCTGTCTCCTAGCAACTGATGGCCTGGGCCCCTCCTCTGCAAAGGTGCCAGCTGAAAGTGTTGGAGACAAAGGGATCAGGTGACCTCCTGGCCCGGGAAAGGGGCTGAGCAGAGAGGAGGGGCTGGGAGGGGTTGTTAGTCTGGAGCTGGCTGGGGCCAAGGGTGGAGGGCAGACCTGGGGGTCTGGCTCACTGCCCCCCCAGAATGGACCCAGCCGAGGGGTCCGGTTCACTGTATCTACAAGCTCTGTTTTAGACCCTGTTCCTGTCGTCGAATAAACCTCTGTTTTACTGGCTGGCTGAGAGTCACGTCTGACTGCAAAGTGGGGGTGCAGAACCCGGTGGCTTCCCCAGGACCCCGCTGGGGTGGGCTCGCAGTGGGAAGCACATGGAGGGGCAGAGGATGCTGAATGCTCCAAGGAGAGACCCAGGAGGTGAAGCCGTGTGAGCTTCTTGCCCTGAACAAGTCTGCTCCAAGGGAGAGGAGGCTCCCTAAAGTCCTGACTGGCTTGGTGGGGAGCAGTTCCAGAGCATCGCCCGGGGACTCCGTGACAATCCCAGTGATACTTTCCAGCGTATTCTTCAAGCTACTCCAGGCGGCTATTAAACATTTTGGTTTTTTTGGCTGAACATAGGTTCCTGGAACTGATACAAAAATGAGAACTTATCGGGGGCCAGAGGGGAGGAAGGGGCAAAGGGAATTTTCAATATTTGTAGTGGAAAAATATGTGTGCCTTTTTCATTCGAAAATTTCAAAGTTTTGGGACCAGCTCTAGTAAAAACACGAGGCTAGATCTTCAGCCCCGTCCTGGCCCTTTGCACCATTTTGATGGTGCAGAGAGGCCAGAAAGCCTTTGTAACCGGTTCAGCTGGGACCTGCAGCTGACCTTGGGGAATTCTTGAGCGCTACAGAGCCTGCTCCACACCCTCCCCTCCTAGGGGTGCGCTGGGGGCTTGACTGAGCATTGGGGGTGTGGCCAGGAGGAAGTGGGCATAGCTGGAGAACTGAGGCTGAGCTAAACCTCACCAGGGATGGCAACAGTGTAGAACCAGCCTTACACGACTCTTTGCAGCTTTCCTCCCAGTGCTGCCAACCACTTAGTGGCAGAGCTGAGGCCTCTCTGTCTCAGTATGGAATACTTTAGCTTTACTGCTCTCCTTCCATCCTTCCCTGCCAGCAAAGGTAAGACACATACGCCAGTGGTAATCTGGATACCCCTGGCCTAACCGCTCCAGCCACATAACAGAGCAAAGACTTCTGAGGAAGATGCTCTCCAGGATGCATTGTATATGCTGGTGACGCAAAGGAAGACTGGCAGAATCAATTCTTACAACAGTCTGGAGTATGTTATAAGGCAGATGCTGCTTTTCAGATACCATTTTCTGGACTGACCCAGATACCAAGCCACAAATGTGTTTTCCACCGAGTGACTCCTTTAGAAACACTCCACAAACATGGCCAAATCCCAACTCCATTGGCTTCAGTGGGAGCTGGATCGGGTTCACAGTTGCTTTGAAGATACTTCAGAGGCGAATTTCTTTTTCTTTCTGCTTCTGGCGGCAAAATCAGAAGCGATTTGCAGTATTCAGTGATTTGGGCTTCTCAGTGCCCGAGTGAGATTAGCATGTGTTTTCTCTTGTGGATTACCTGGGCGCTATATGGTCTTTCGCAGCCCACAATTTTGGCCTCCTATGTACCGAGAACGCTTGTTTTTCTTTACAATCTTTTCTGTTTTCCCTCTGTAAGCCCGGGTCATTCTGCTGCTGATCTTCCATTGGCAGCAAACTTATCCCTCAGAATACCCCAACTTTTTGTGGTGTCATCCAAGGTTCTTTTCTAGAAGCATCATGTGTACTATGGGCACAGTGTGAGTCCCATAGACGTACGTATTGTTAAGAAAAACACTCAATGGGACAGATGTTGAACCATCCACAAATCAAGACCTGGACCCTGAGTCTCGGCTCTATCAGTCAATTCAGTTCAATTAACCTCGTGGAGCATTGCCAATTTACACCAACTGAGCACGTGCTCCCTGGGGACTTTCTCATTAGAGCTGGTTGGGAATTTTTCGATTAAACTTTTTTTTTCACTGAAAAATGCAGATTCTCCTAAACTGAACTCATTAATGAAACGGATGGGTTTGGGCAAATTTCCCAACTAGAAAATTTTTTGGAGAACCAAGTTTTGAAATTGTCAGCAAGTCCCGTTTTGGTCAAGAGCATAATGAAATGTTTAGAAATGATAAAAACAGAATGTTTCAATTGCCCCCAAAATATTTTTACCATTATTTTGGATTAGTGAAAATTTGACATTTTGCCATTTCAACCCAATGTGGGATGAGACAATTTTTCAAAATGTCAAAAATTCTCAGCTCTATTCTTCCTAAAAAGAACATAAGAATTACCACACTGGGTCAGACCAATGGTCCATCTAGCCCAGTATCCTGTCTTCCAACAGTGGCCAATGCCAGGTGCTTCAAAGGGAACGAACAGAACAGACAATCATCGAGTGATCCATTACCTGTCATCCACTAGCAGTCAAAATCTAGGGACACTCAGAACATCAAAGACCATCTTTGCTAATAGCCATTGATGGACTTATCCTTCATCCTATCTAATTCTTTTTGAACCCTGTTATAGTTTTGGCCTTCACAACATCTGCTGGCAATGAGTTCCACAGGCTACTGTGCATTGTGTGAAGAAATACTTCCTTTTTTGTTCTAAACCTGCTTCGTTGTGTGACCTCTGAATATTGTCTTATGCGAAGGAGGAAATAACATTTCCTAATTCACTTTCCCCACACCAGTCACGATTTTTATAGACCTCTATCATATTGTTGCCAATATTCAAGAGTTCAAATTTGCCCACCCTCTGGCAGGACCAGGGATATTTCCCAGTATTTTAACAGCATAGAACTCCCATCTCTGAAGGCCCAATATCCTTTCCGCTATGTGATTTCTTCCTTGGGCTCTTTAAAAACATTTCACCCAATTTTTTTAGTGATACATTTATAGTCGTTCTTTCCTACTTCTGGCTCCTTTTTCTTGATGATTTACTCTGCATGAACTGTTTTGGGACCGGCTCTGTTCAATATCTTCATCAACGACTTAGATGTTGGCATAGAAAGTACGCTTATTAAGTTTGCAGACAATACCAAACTGGGAAGGATTGCAACCACTTTGGAGGACAGGGTCAAAATTCAAAATGATCTGGACAAATTGGAGAAATGGTCTGAGGTAAACAGGATGAAGTTCAATAAAGACAAACGCAAAATGCTCCACTTAGGAAGGTACAATCAGTTTCACACATACAGAACGGGAAGAGACTGTCTAGGAAGGAGTATGGCAGAAAGAGATCTAGGGGTCATAGTGGACCACAAGCTTAATATGAGTCAACAGTGTGATACTGTTGCAAAAAAAGCAAACGTGATTCTGGGACGCATTAACAGGTGAGTTGTAAACAAGATACGAGAAGTCATTCTTCCGCTCTCCTCTGCGCTGGTTAGGCCTCAGCTGGAGTATTGTGTCCAGTTCTGGGCACCGCATTTCAAGAAAGATGTGGAGAAATTGGAGAGGGTCCAGAGAAGAGCAACAAGAATGATTAAAGGTCTTGAGAACATGACCTATGAAGGAAGGCTGAAAGAATTGGGTTTATTTAGTTTGGAAAAGAGAAGACTGAGAGGGGACATATAGCAGTTTTCAGGTATCTAAAAGGGTGTCATCAGGAGGAGGGAGAAAACTTGTTCACCTTAGCCTCTAATGATAGAACAAGAAGCAATGGGCTTAAACTGCAGCAAGGGAGATTTAGGTTGGACATTAGGAAAAAGTTCCTAACTGTCAGGGTAGTTAAACACTGGAATAAATTGCCTAGGGAGGTTGTGGAATCTCCATCTCTGGAGATATTTAAGAGTAGGTTAGATAAATGTCTATCAGGGATGGTCTAGACAGTATTTGGTCCTGCCATGAGGGCAGGGGACTGGACTCGATGACCTCTCGAGGTCCCTTCCAGTCCTAGAGTCTATGAATCTATGAACTATTGACAGCTAAATGGAATAGACAAAGGCCAGAAATCCCATTCGTTTGTCTAGTCTAACCCCTGGCCTAACACAGGCCATAGAAATGCAGCCTTGCCGCCCTTGGATCAACTCCAATGTCTTGTCTGACTAAAGCATCTCTTCCAGAAGAGTATCCAGTATCCTTTGCTGATGCAGGGTGTTTGGGGGGGTGATCCAAGAAAGGTTCCAAGAAACTCGGTGCACAAGTGGGGAGTGCTCAGTTGGTAGCACCGGGGTAGGAGTCTCAAGTGGACCAATGCTGCTGCTACAGGGCGGTGCTAGGGGAAAGAATGCTCCCTTCTTGGAAATGTCAGTGTGGCAAGGTAAAGGTGCTGCAGCCTCTAAAAGGCTTAACAGAGCCCCTGACTGCTTGGGACAGAGTATAAAAGAAAAGGGAAGCTGAGTCCATGGGGAAGGATGTGTCTTCTCTTATCCAGGTTGCCTGAAGCCTGTGGAGAGTCTTGCCCAGTGCTTCTCAGTTGATTTGCTTTTGTGATCATCTTGTGGCTAATAAAACAAGCCCCGAGGAAAGGGCCTTGACTGAAGACCTAATGCATGGGACTTGCATGAAATGTAGGGACTTTCACTACCCTACAGTCAGTAGGTGAAAGGCAAAACCTTTACACCACGTCTACGCTATCGGCGCGACAGCATCACAACTCCAGCCCTGTAGCTGTGCCTCTGTAGTACCATAGCATAGATGCTTCCTGCAGCAATGGAAGCAGTTTTTCCATCGCTGTAGGTAATAATCCACTTCTCCGAGCGGCAGTAGCTGGGTCGATGGACGCATTCTTCTATAGACCTAGCTACATCTACACTGGGGGGGGTGAGGTTGCCATAGCTACGGTGCTCAAGGGGGTAAATTGTGAGCACCATAGCTACGCCGACCTCACTTTTACTTGTAGATGAATCCTGAGTCTCTCACCCTTTCGGAGGCATGTGTGCAAAGCTACACTCCAAAGCCACTGATCTGCAAGTACAGGTTCCATTTCTAAGACAGTGATGTAGACATAGGCTCAGCACCCACTGGCAGCCCCGCGGATCAGCTCCTTCCGCTCCCCTCCAGCCCTCTCACCCGCTGGAGGGCCCCACCAATCAGCTCCTTCCCAGCGCCTCCCGCCCACTGCAATCAGCTGTTCAGCAGTGTGCAGGAGGCGCTGGGGGCGAGGGGGAGGAACGGGGGCAGGAAGAGGCGAGGAAGGGGGGGAGCAGGGCAGGAAGAGATGGGGCAGGGGTGGGGGCTTGGGAGAAGGGGTGGAATGAGGTGGGGCCTGACGTGGTGCAGGGGTCGAGCCCTCCTCAGGAACTCGGCACCTCTGACTGTAGATGTGCAAGACTTCATTCAAGCTACTGACTGAGGTTGTGTCTCCCTTACAGAGCCTATGATGGTATCGCCACCCCCAGTGGGAACGCGGCATATGCCAACAGAAGGATCTTTTCTGCCAGGATAGGAACACCACCTCCCCAAACACCATTAGTTCTGCTCGCTGTGCCCTCTTCTGTCAGCATCGCTGCATCTCCACTGGGGGCTTTCTCAGCATAGCCACACTGGTCAGGGATGTGGGTTTCGTCAGGCCCCTGACTGACATAACTAGGCCAATATAAGTTTTTAACTGTAGACCAGGCCTCAGAAGAGCAAAGCTTTACAGCCTGTTGCCGATCCCTGCCCCCAGCCACTAGCCATCACTGATATTCATTGGTACAGATCAGTTCTGTAATTCACACTGTGCTCACGCAGGCAGCTCATTATGATTAGCACTAACACAATGAAACCCAGTAGGCCCTGGCAATAAGTTCCCTCCTTCCACTGTATGGTGAGCAGGCAGGAAATACAATAGCATGGTCCAGGCTTTCAGCCAAACATCACTGGCAGGCATGGAGTGACTCTGAGATCAAGTTTGTTTGCAGGAACTTAATGTGAGCTGTCACAACCAAGCTTATTTCCAAGTAACAGATACTTGCTCTTTCCTACCATGCTTATTGTAAGAATGTGAATCATCCCCACGTCTTCTGGGACTTAGTGGGATATAATATGCAAGTCTACAGGAATTCCATTACCATGGAGCGGGAATCAGTACCCTCTGATTGCACCAGATGAGTCCAAAAATCTTTTGTGTGCACGTAATGGCAATGGGAGACCTCAGAAATCAAAATGATCAGGGAGGTCAGCTGGATCAGGGGCAAAGCCTTTGGCATCTTTCATTAGAAGGTTGCCATTTCTAAACCTATACTGAGAGTGATTGGAGGTCTCTGTAAAATAAGTTGATGGCTTTACTCCAGTTCTCTGACTGGCATCTGCATTCCCCCAAACTATCCCAATTGTAAAAGAAGAAGCATGAGCTTGTGGTTAAGGTGCTGGATGAAGGCTTAGGAGATCTGGTTTTGATTCTTTACTCTGCCACACATTTGCCCTGTGTAACTCTGGGCAAATCACTCTGTGCCTCAGTTTTCCCCATCTGTAAAATGGGGGTGAGACCACTTCCTTTGCCTTATTCCCTCTCTACATGTTTATCCACTGCTACTAGTCACAGATCTCACTCGAACGTTGGCGTTCTCCCTTGTTGGGGATGCATGCGTCCCAGGTGTTAACAGAATAATTAATACCGATACAGCTGCAGCATGCTTGATAAACACCAAGACACAATGGGCCAAGCCCATCCCTGTTGTCACACCAGGGAATTACACCAGCATGAATGTGACCCAAAGACCTGGAAGGACTTGCCCCAGGGAGATGGAAGGGGAGAATGGTCATTCACTGCCAATGCTTCAATTAGAATTCACAGTCCCTAGTCCTGCACTGATGACATGAAGCCAGATCTCTCGACCAGATCATTGAAAAGGACATTTTCCTTTCAAGGGGCTGGAGTGTGACCTCACAGCTTGCCCTGAGCAAGAGGAAGCACATAGCAGGAACAAACTGTGACTGAGAGTTACAATGCATTCCTGCTTCCCAGCTTGTCCCGGTCTTGGGATGTCATCTGCTACTGAACTATACCAGGAGCAGGTTAGCCCCCACTTTCCATGCAACAGCTGAGGTCTCCTGGCTGGTGTACAGGATATCAGAGGAGTCAAGGGTCCAGTCATGCTCACTCATGTACAAGGGGAAGGAGCAGTGTCGTGATTCACAGGTGATCCATAAGAGGAGTACATAAGGACGGTCATACTGGGTCAGAGCGATGGTCCAGCTAGGCCTGTATCCTGTCTTTTCACAGTGACCAGAGCCAGATGCTTTACAGGGAGTGAACAAAACAGGGCAATTTATTGAGTGAGCCATTCCCCATCATCCAGTCCTAGCTGCTGGCAATCAGAGGTTTAAGGATACCCAGAACACGAGTTGTGTCCTTGACCAACTTGGCTAATAGCCATTGATGGATCTATCCTCCAAGAACTTATCTAATTCTTTTCTGAGCCCAATTATACTTTTGGCCTTCACTTTGTACCCTGGCAATGAGTTCCACAGGTTGACTGTGAGTTGTATGACAAAGTACTGCCTTTTGCTTGTTTTACCCCTGCTGCCTATTCATCGGGTGACCCCTGGTTCTTGTGTCATGCAAAGTGGTTAATAACACTTCCCTAGTCACTTTCTCCACACCCTTCATGATTTTATAGACCTCTGTCATATCCCCCCCTAGTCATCTCCATTCTAAGCTGAACAGGAGGAAGGGCGTATCTTTCCTTTCTCTGTGGCTGTTTTAGGACAGTAAATTTGCACAAGCTTTGCCAGCATAAGATGACTCCTTTAACCGTTAAAGGTGGGGTTTTCAAAAGCACGTCAGTGACTGAGGAGTGTAAATCCCATTAGGTGCTTTTGAATCCTCCCCATAAATACATACGTGTCCCCAATAAACAGACCCATAGATGCTCCCTCGCATATTCACTCCACCCGAAAGTCCCCATTCCTAATAAGGCTCCTCAAAATGCTTCCAAGCTGATTTCAAAGCACCAACGGCGCCCGCCCCAGAACAACCCTACCATACCAAACTGATGTGCAGGGAGAGAGATTTGGAAAGGCATTGCATTCCACTTGCAATCTGTTTACCAAAAAAAAATCTTTAAAATCTGCCTCGACAGTGTCCCCTTTAGAAACAGCTTCTTCCAAAAAAATAAACAAACAGGCCTGTTTTTCTGGTGTGTGAAAAAAAAAATGTCTTGTGGGATCCATGAAATTCCTAAAACACAACACAAGAACCAGCTTGAGCAGGGCTGCGCGCAGGTCTCAGGGGGTTTTTCTCTCGTGGTTATCGTGATGTCATCAGCAGGCTTGGATGCATGTGTGTGAAGAATAAATGTTTGTGTGTGCAAAGCAGAGAGAGGGGGAAAAAAACTCAACACAGATTAATTTGTGAAACAAGCCAAGCACAATAACGGGCTGGAGGCACAAATTCCGAAAAATCCTCCTGCAATGCTAGCTTATGTTCCATCTGCTTTAAAGCATAGGGACTGATCCAAAGGCAGTGAAGTCAATTCAGAGGCCTCCTGACTTAAATGGGTGTTAGATCAGGTCCTGAGTGCACAGGCTGGTATTCTCTATCACAGCCCGGAGCTCAGACAACTGTGCTGATGGGAAATAGAATTTCTTTGGCAATAATATAAAACCTAAGAACTCAACAATGCTACTTGGGCTGTGGGACTGGTATCATCAAGTCTCTTTATTATCTGCAAAGCCCTCCAACTCTTTCTTAGCAGCTTTTCCATCCCAGAAAATGATGTGGTTTGATTTTTGTACAGTGCCTAGTAGAGCAGAGTAAATAACGGATTGGTGATTCGGTGGGAGCCCCCAAAAAATAAATTAAAAAAAATCAGTTCGGATCCAAACAAATCTGAAATTTTCCAGAAGTTTTTGGGAATCTCAAGAATCTGATTCTGGTCTGTTCCAGACTCAAACCTGGATCTTCTACATCCCAACTGCTTAGCCAAACCTTGGGTGAAAGGTTGTGAGATAATATTAAAAAATTATATAGTGCACAGGTTAAGAAAAGAGTGACTGTACATCTGGGTATTGTGCTTAGATTAGCCACAAATACAAAGTTTGTTTGTAAAGTTGTAAGATATATATAGTACATAATCATCAATAACCCACATTTAGGTGAATAAATCTAAGAATTTAGTTTAGATATTAGCATCCAAGTATTCGAGTACATGCATCACTCATGAAAAGTTATACAGAGAGTTGGTTGTGGAAAGCAAATATAGTAATGAGTGAAGATTGTCCCTCAGTAAATTGAGAATTTAGGGTAGGTTGTCCATTTAGAAAATACAATCCACGAGGAAAGTATTTCAGTTACTTTCCCAACTGTGCTTCTCATCAGCACTCCAGCTCATCCTTCCTGGTATTGCCGATGTCTGGTGATGTGTTCTATGTAGATGTCCCTCAACCAGCTGATGGTGTCTGATGCTATGAGTTGCCGTATCAGCCAAGCGTAGTGCTGACCAATTCTGCATTCTCTCAACACTTGCTCGTCACCAGGGTCTTCTGCACCCAGGGCTCCAACAATCAGCACGTGTGTCTGAACCTGGTAACTTCTAGCTCTCAAGGTGTCAGCCAGAGGAGCATATTTCTCCACCCTTCGAGCTCAGGCATCGCGGAAGGCTGGGGTTCTGTTCTCAAAGGGCACTGTGACGTCCACCATCATGATCTTTTTCTTGTCCTCATTGGCGATGACTGCCAGAAACTGGGAGTGGACAACAGGGGATGGATCTCTTAAAAATTGCCCCATTCTGTTCATTCCTTCTGAAGCATCTGGCACCAGCCGCCATCAGACGACAGGATTCTGAGTTAGATGGACCACTGGTCTGACCCTGTATGGCCATTCTTATGTAATACATTGATACACATTTAATCCTTATTATTGGTGTTACAGTCACATCTAAAGGCCTCCCCCAAGATCTGAACCACAACATACCTCTGCCCCCAAAAACTTGGGCAACACTAGACCTTTGAGAAAGGCAGTAACATTGTCACCACCATTTTACAGATGGGGAACTGAGCAATTAGGTGACTTGTCTGTGGTCCTACAGCAGGTGATTAGCACTGCTAGGAACTGAATGCAGGTCATTTTGGTCCTAGGGTCAGTGCCTTAGTCATAAGACCAGCTTCTCTCTCTCTACCTTTTATGCTGATGGCAGTCAGCTGTTCACACCTTCCTTGAAAACCTCTGCCCATTTTGGCCAAGTCCATCTGTGTCTTCTACTCAACCTATAGCAGGTGAATGCCTCCAAGATGGAAATGTTACCCTTGGGCATTTGGACCCACCTCAAGCTCTTCTGTCTCCCTATGAAGACATCTTCAACCATGCCTTTATCTCCTCTCACTTTACCCGGTGCAACTAATTAAGATGAGCTATTATCAGCAGGAGAAAAACACTTTTTGTAGTGATAATCAGGATGGCCCATTTCAGACAGTTTGACAAGAAGGTATGAGGATACTGAACATGGGGAAATAGATTCAATTAGAATCAACTCAATCTGAGCCATTACACAAATTGAATCTATTTCCCCATGTTCAGTATCCTCACACCTTCTTGTCAAACTGTCTGAAATGGGTCATCCTGCTTATCAAGACAAAAAGTTTTTTTCTCCTGCTGATAATAGCTCATCTTAATTAATTAGCCGCTTAGAGTTGGTAGGGCAACTCCCACCTTTTCATGTTTTCTGTATGTATATATATCTCCTTACTATATATTCCATTCTATGCATCTGATGAAGTGGCCTGTAGCCCACAAAAGCTTATGCTCAAATAAATGTGTTAGTCTCTAAGGTGCCACAAGTACTCCTTTTATTTAGACTGTGAGCTTTTTGAGGTAGACTGTCTCTCATTATGTGTTTGTGCAGTGCCTAGCACAGCAGGGCCCCGATCCTGCTACTGTGATATACATAGTAACACTCATGCTTCTCATCCGTTCAAGCATATGGTTCAAAATGATCGTCACTCACTATCTGCTAAATTACACCCATGTATGTGGCACTGGACAAGATCCGGACTCTAACACTGTCCAACCTAAGGAGCTCACTGTCTCAACTGCAGTCAGATCTGAGCCTTCTAGTTTCTGAGGTTACGTCTTCACTACCCGCCGTATCGGCGGGTAGCAATCAATTTCTCGGGGATCGATATATCGCATCTCATCTAGACGCGATATATCGATCCCCGAACGAGCTCCTATTGATCCCGGAACTCCACCAACCCGAACGGCAGTAGCAGAGTCGACAGGGGGAGCCGCGGACATCGATCCCGCGCCATCAGGATGGTAGGTAATTCGATCTAAGATACTTCGACTTCAGCTACGTTATTCACGTAGCTGAAGTTGCGTATCTTAGATCGATTTCCCCCCCTAGTGTAGACCAGCCCCCAAACTTCCCATCCTTAGGGTACGTCTACACTACCCACTGGATTGGTGGGTAGCGATCGATCTATCAGGGATTGATTTATCGTGTGTGGTATAGGCGTGATAAATCGATCCCCGCTTGCTCTCTCGTTGACTGCTGAACTCCAGCTCGGCGAGAGGCGGAAGCAAAGTTGTTTTCCGGATTTTCACTGGTACTGGCAACAATCCGCCCAGCTGTGGGCCATTAAAGATCTGTTTCAACGCTCCACACCACCTCAGCAGTGCTGGCAAGAGAGCCTTCCCTCCTACAGCACTTGCCACAGAGCTATGAAATTTGCAAAACACATAGTGACTATGAAATTGGCAACAAGTTTTATGAATTTACCCCCTAATTTTTCTACCAGTTCTAATTATTATTCGTATTACGGTGGCACCTACACACCCCAATTTGGGATCAGGGCCCTGGTGTGTTAAGTGCTGCACGAACACAGAACAAAAAGACAATCTCTGTCCCAAAAAGCCCACTCGCCAAGTAGAAGACAAGAAGTGAATATGACCAACCAACCGGAGCAGCACCAGTTAGCTGTGAGACCAGCGTGGCTCTGTTGGTATATATAAGCTACTGAAACTCATTTAAAATTGTGAAGTTTTCCGGGTACAGCCTTTATGAAAGGGACTGTACAAAACAGAGCTGTGTTGTATATGACAATTCTGACTCTTTTTGGCCATTGGGCATATTGAATACAGCATTGCCAGCTCTTGTGATTTAAAAGTATCACTATATTGTCTTCCTCAAAGCACCAGTTCCTGGAGTCCTGTGGTTGAGAGGCAGTATGATCTACTGGATAGAGCACTAGGATGGGACTCCAGCAACCTGAGCTCTATTTCTGGTTGTGCCACTGGCCTGCTGGGTGATCTTGGGCAAGTTGCGTCCCCTTTCTGTGCCTCAGTTTCCTCATCTGTGAAATGAGGAAAATGATACTGACCTCCTTTGTAAAGCACTGTGAAATCTATCGATGCAAAATTGTTATTATGTGAGAATCTCAGCTTTCATATTTAAAAAATTTCTAGGCCTCTTGGCTGCAGAAAAGAGCCAGGAAATGGGAAGACTACAGGCTCAGACTCCAGAAGATAAAATCAATAAATAAGTAAAAGGAACCCACCATCATTTTATTTAAAAAAAAAATCTCATGATTTTTAAGCCAATCTTGTGAATATTGTTTTTGGAGGGCGAGGGGCAGGCTTGGGAATTTTGAACATTTAGGGTGGGCCACACTACGTGTGCAGCTGCCTTAAAAAAAATTCTGCCCCATTCAATGGTGAAGGAGAAGACTCCTATCCAGGGCCCCCTGAGGGTGCAGAAGGGGACATTTGCCCCAGACCGCTTGTTAGAGAGGGCCCCCAAACCAGGTGGCCCCCTGCACATGGTCTCAATGCCTGGAGAGAGAAGCCTGGCCCAGCCCCACGGGACAGGAACTGCTGCTGTGAGGTGAGCTCAGGGCAGACAGGCTCTCCAGCCCACCCCCCTCAGTGGTGAATTTTTTGGACGAGTTTCAGATTTTGCCCTAGGCCTCCAAAAACAGCTGTGCAGCCCGGCCACTCTCCCTAGCTCGCATTTAGTGTCCCTTTCCAATGGCTCCTGATTTGATTTCTCTCCACCTCCCTCCCCCGAATAAATGTCCAGCTTCAAGCTAGGAAAAGAGATCAGTTCAATTCACCTGCTTTCACTCACAACGTCTCCTCTGCCTCCCCCTAGCTGCTTTTACCACGGTTCCCTGTCCTGCTCCATCTGAGAGGGACCATTGTGCCCTCGTTAATTGCCCTGTCTTGAAAGGCTCTGGCTGATGGGGAAAGCCGGACGTGCTGGGAATGGAGATCACAAGGTGACGTGTGCTGGGAGACGCACGCCTGACCTAGACAGACAGCAGTTCAGCCAGGTTCATTTCTCCATATACACTTCTGTTTACACAGCAATTTTGTCCGCCTCCCCCCCACTACCACCACCACCAAAGGCCTGGTTTTATTTTTGTGTTTGTTGATTCATAACGATACATTTTTTAAAAAATGAGCATAATAAATGCAGTGTTTCTCTCCTCAAAATAAAAATAAATAAGTACATGCTGCCCAGGATCAAAGTCGAATTATCTCCTTTCGTCCCCAACTCCAGCTTGGAGCAGATTAACACAACTCAGGGACCTAAGCACAGATTAACGGACACCTATGCACAGATGCTCCTGTGGTGCAAATTAACACAACTCACAGACCTATGCACACTTCAGCATGGAAACACCTGTGACCCCATTCCCTCTTTAGCAAGATTGCTGGGCTAGCGCTCATCTCTGGCCACCTTGAACCTCCTCCCACCAGGGATCACCACCCCATGTCTTCAGATGGCCTGGAGTCTGCCCTACAGGAAGGAGGACCCAGACCCCACCCATCCAAGCATGAGATACTTCATGTAGGGGCCCATAGTCACCTGGCAGAAGCAAGGGTCTCCCCACACATATAGCCCCACAGATCAACTGATTTCCATTAAGATGAATGCATCTGTTCACCCCATTCTGAGCTATTGTTTCAGGCTCTCTGCAGACTCAGGTAGATGCCACAGCATCAATTACATTTAGAGCACTTCAGAGCCATTAGGGTTAGAAACATTTTTTTTAATGAAATCTGAGCTAGTGGGCTGGGAATTGACTTATAATGCTTATGCCTTGATCCAGTCCTGACCCAAGCGCCTTTTGTTCTGCAGCATTTCACTACCTTCATTAAACTGCTCTACGCCTTTCACAGGCTGTGATTTATAACAATTCTAGGAAGCAGGAGTTGGGGGTACCGTAATGCAGCCACAACTAAAATGCAAAGCAATTTACAAAGTGAGGCCCTGGAAACCACACATGGGCTGCCGGAGAAATTGGTCTTGTGGTTTATTACAACAATGCTCAGCAAGCTGCAATGCTAGAGGATTATAAGCAAGGTGGGGAGCAGGAAGGTTAAAGAAGGTGGCTGTCTTATTCCGAGTGCGGTAACAGAGTGGCAATATTTTATCTTTTTATGCCAATGCAATATACTCACATTGCTGGCTGGAGGTGAAATTTCTGGGTGGTCACCGTGACAACGACTATAATAAAAACTAGAGCTGGGTGGGAAATGACCATGTCTGAGACATCATACTTTTTCCTGATCTGCACTGGGACCTTTTGAATTTTTCACAAAAAACTACAGGGACACCCCATCCCCACTCAGAGCAGACAATAGCCCAGTGATGTGGCTACCATTTAGGATGTGAGAAACCCCAATTCAAGTCCTGAATCAGACCCACTGGGAGGGGTCTCTCTTCCCTCCATGCCCCTCCCCCCACATTCCATCTTGGAACCCAGCAAAAGTTTTGTCAAAACTGGCCCCTCCCCATCCCTTTCTTTAAAGGAAAGTTTTGATTTCAATGAATCAGCATTTTCCAATGAAAAACCATGTGATCAAAAAAATACTCCCTGACTGGCTCCAATCTAAACAGCAGAAGTGGGGTGACTCCTGGAGCACGTTCTTCTTGTAATTTGTTAGGATCTGCTTTTCAGCAAGCACATATCAGAAAAGTGACCTTTTCCATGCTCCCAAACCCATGGAGATTGTCCATTTAAATTATATAATCTCTGTGCTGCAAGTGATGCAATTTAATACATGCAGGAAATCATGAGCTTTTTGTGCACCATCAGGTATGTACATGTTAAAAGTTGTGCATATTTACAAGTGGAGACCGGTTTGAAACCTCCCTTGAAACCCAGGCTCTTCAAGTTTATTTGCAACTCTCTGGAGCATTTTAAGACATCGGTGTTGCCTAGCAACTAGCACATGGACTGGGACTCTGGACACCTGGCTCCTAATTCTGGCCTTGCCACTGGCCTCCTCAGTGATCTGGGGCAAGTCACTTCCTCAGTCTCCCCATCTAAATGGATATAATGTTACTGACCTAATTCCCAAAGCACTTTGAGATCTGCTCAGGACGTGGTTATATATAAACACAGACAGTGTGTACATTATAATTTCTATCGATCAAAAAGGCCGATCGTCCTGAAGACAAATTCTTTCCCCCTAGATTTAGTAAATTGTGGCTCACATGAACCTGATCCAGTCCCTAATCTGTACCAGTGCTCGTTAACTGAGGGCATTCCAAGATAGCTCCTCTGCCATGTTTGCAAAAGTCCTCCCTGAACATTGCCACCTCTAATGGAATGTAGGCTTCACAGCATCACGGGCAGTGAGATGCCCATGGACTATCTGGAATAGCTAAAGCCGTTGACCTTAGGAGCCGTGAACTGGAAGAATTTCTTTCTGTGCTCTCACCATGAAGGTCACGGTCCCTGGTGACCCAACGGCCAAACCACCACAATGTGCTGGCTTGTGTTGTATGTGTGTCCCATTGCCGCCTACAGGGAACAGTCAGTTCTGCTCAATGCTTGGCCATTGTCTAGCCCTTTGGGGCAGGAGGCCCATAGAGATACAAGCCCCACTCAAAGTAGGTTTCAGCTGGACCCCAAGGCATTCAATCCAGCCCAGGCTGACAGAGACCAAAGCTTTTTGCCATGGGGCAACTGCTTTGCAAAGCAAACAGGCAGGTCTCTGACATTTCCTAGTGGACAACAATACATATCGATCATTGGTTTGGTTTCCTACAGCATACCCTTCTGGGAGAGTGGCTGGGCCATGCACTCACCTGGTCTTCAGCCCTCACCACCCAGGCATCAGCACAAGTCTAAGAGCGGAAGACTTAGCCGTTTGGATGAGTCTCACAGGACTGCGGCTGTCATAGGTCCCAAAAGAAAAACTAATGAGTGGATGCCGGCAGCAGGCCTCCCTTCTTCCAAGGAGCCCTTGGCAGTCCATAGAACAGTTCAGTGCCCTCAGGAGTTCTAAAACAGATGTTTGGGGTTTGGCCCATCTACCCCTCAGGAGACTCAGACTGGCCGTGGGTCATGCAAGCCGTCTTTGTCTTTGGTATGTTCCTCTGCAGGAGCTGAGAGGTCCATTCTCCTTCCAGTGCTCTCCTCCTGTCCCTTCATGCCTCACTGGTGGTGCAGTGGGATAGTTCAGTGGTTTGAGCATTGGCATGTTAAACTCAGGGTTGGGAGTTCAATCTCTGAGGGGGCCATTTAGGGATTTAGTTGGGGATTGGTCCTGCTTTGAGCATGGGGTTGGACTAGATGATCTCCTGAGGTCCCTTCCAACCCTAATAATAATAATCTATGAATCCATAGTTCCTCTTTAATCCCTTCCTGACCATTGTGGGGTTTTGTGTACCCCATCATAATATCATAAAAGCCACCAGCACAAGAGACACCATCATCAGAAGTCCCAGAGACATCCATGATGAAATAAACTTGGAAACACTATGCCTTTGCACATCTACGGTTGTCCCTGGAGGAAAGATCTGTTAGATGATCGGTGACATTTGTTTAGTAGTGATAGAGGATTAATTTAATTTGTGATCTGGAGATTAAAAAAAAGCTCAAATACCTCTTAACTGGAGCTGGAAAAAGTTTTTCAGCCAAACCTTTTTTTTTTTTGGAAAAAGAAATACAGATTTTGACAACACCGAAACATTTCACAAATTCCCATTGGTTTTGCTGAATTGTTGGTTTCAGGGGAAACCAGTCAAAACATTTTATTTTGACTTTTTTAAACCATTTCATTCTTTTCATTTCAAATAACTTTCCAGTTCAAAATTTCCTTTCATTTTATGTTTTATGTGTAAAAAATGGTTGAAATGAAACTTTTGGATTTTGTTGAAACAAAACATTTTGCTCAACCTGAAATGTTTTTTCTTCAATTTTTCAAAATTCTCAATGAACCAGAAACTCCGTTATTCCCCCTGTTGAATCAATGATGTTTGGTTAGTAGCGAGGGAGGTTTGATTTGAACAGGCACCCTAGAAGTAAATAGCTCAAACACATCATTCAAGTTCCTTGAACCCTCCAGCTCCCTATAACTCTCTTGACTTTAAACCTAGAGCCTACAGTAGTTAAAGTTTAGTGTGTCTGTGTTTAAAAGATGGGGCAAAGCGGGGAGGAAGGAAGTGCGAAGGTGAAAAGAAGTCTTGGCCAAGGTCTTGCGAAAGTCAGGGTTTTTTTTTCCTCCCTCTCTACTTCCCCGCTTTCTATATTTGGTGTGAAGTGAAATATAATAGTTTGGTTCAGCTGTAGTTCTGTCCAATTCTTCCTCAGTATGAAACTTGAAGCACAATTGTAACCTTTTCCTTCGGTGCAGAATAAATCACAGTGCTGGGCTTTTACAAGCATGTGAATCAGCAGCTCTGCTCCCCTAAGCTGAAAACAACAAAAAACAAGACATTGAAAAACGAATACAAAATCCAGTCGAGTAGAGAAGAAATGTTGATGAAGTTAACACACATGGTACCAATTACCACCTCCAGTGCCTGCCAGCCACTAAATATCTGGAGAAACCAAATTTCACACCTCATCTTGCTGCTGGGGATATAATCGCAACTCCGTGGTGACTCCCCTCCCTTTCTTTCCAGCTATTCCAATTGGTCTGTGTTTCCTTGCTGGGATGTACTACTAGAATTTCCCTTTCCAATAAAACTCCATCAAAGAGCTGACCTTCTTCACAGCCGCATTAGTGTTTAGCCCAGATCCTGCAAATGTTTAACGCATGCGCTGATCAACTTTGCATGTGTTCATAGTTCCAAATGAGTGAAAGGGTTTATAACAGAAGAAATCAAAAGCCCATCACAATAAAAGGAGCAAAACCAGCTTCGCTAAAGACTGAAATCTATGAACACTGAAGACCGTGGTGCTTCTCTGGGACAATTATTTAGGATTTGTGTTATGGAAGCACTGAGGAGCCCCAGTCCCCACTGTGTTGGGCGCAGTACAAACAGAACAAAAAGTTCATCCCTGAACCAAGAAGCTGACAATCTAAGTATAACACAAAAGACAACAGTTGTAGACAGACAGATGGGGAAGCACGAGGAAAAAATGGGACAATATTGGTCAGCATGATAGGCAGTCATGTTTCTTGTAGGCATCCCAGCAAAAGGGGAGTTTTATAGGAGAGATTTGAAGAAGGGTGCAAATTACAATCCCTAGGACCCAGTATGTGAGTGGAGGGTTCAAAGCCTTCTTGGCCTAGATGCTCTGAGGAAGAAACTTCCAGAGGAAGGCCTCTTCTGAGACTAACTGTCTTTAGGGAAACACCTTCCTCTTAGACAAAGCCTTTCCACCATCACAAGAATGACACTTGCAACACTGATGCTCCCATCTACCTAAGCAACCCTATCTCCCACACATGCACTGACACAACCACATCAACCAGCCAGCCAACACAACCACACCAATACCCAAGCAGTGCTTTCAACTGAAAAGAAGTGTGAGACAGACTGCGTGAAGGTCTTTAGGGTCTTCAGGATTGCTATTGATTTCACATGGAAGGTACTCAGATACTACGGGCCTGGGTGCCAGTATTAAACCAATGGATGGATAGATAGATAGAAAGAATGAATGTGGCTGAAGGAAAAGCTGTATCTGAATGCTGGCCATTTGACTAGCTGCACACATTCCAATCTTACACTGAAAACATTTTCTCTCTTGCACATCTACAAGAGAATGGGGCTTTTCTCCTCACAGCTTTAGGACGAGATGTAAAACTGAGGGCCCAACTGCTTGTGATCCTTAAAAGTCCCAGGCACTTTTTTGTAAGAGATGAGATATTAATCCCACGGTCCTGGCCAAATTCCAGGTTGAGTAAAAACATTCTTCCTGCTTGAATTCTCCCTGCGGGTGTCCTTCACTTGGTTATTGATAGACAACAGAGTATGCATCTCCTTCACTTCCTGCCCCAAACTGTTGTGCCCTGTTGCTCTGTGTTGCTACATAGTGGCCACCTTCTAACCCAGAAGTGGTTGCATTTCAATGGTAGGTGAAGTGATCTCTCTATCTACATTACTTACTTCACAGTAATGCAGTGATACTCAATTAGATATACCCATGGGCCAATTTGAGAATTTTATGACCAGAGGTGGGCCATTTGCACAGAAGACTGACCAAAAATTTAAAAAAAGGCTAACAATAAATAAAGACCTTGATTGCAATACAAATATTAGTGTTTCTATCTTTTAACAAAGCTTATAAATCAACATTACCCATGTTTGTGGCAATCTCTAATGGGAAAGGTGACATCGACAATCCCTGGCAAGCTTTGTGAAGAGTGGTTTGTAGGGGGTCAGGGGAAGGCACATGCACTGGGAAAGATGTTCATCTGTCAGGCAACTGAGGTGTTGGTTTTTTATAATGTTCATGATAGAAAACCCAGATTTGCAGAGATACATTGATCCAAACAGCGTTAAAATATAGATGGCTAGATACTTGCTGTTCTGAAACTGGTCAGCATATTGAGTCCAGAAGTCGCCAAGTTCTACTCCTTTGAATTTTGCCTTCAAGACATCTGAGCTTTAGAGCCTTACAATTTCTAACTGAAAGGCACCTTCATCGACTGAATTAAGCATGTGCTTTGCTTCAGAAGGGCCAGGTCCACCGGCAGAGACAACAAACAGAGCACAAACAAATAAAAGCCAATCCTTCAGAATTATAAAATTCTCAAATCGCATTTTTAAATTTTGGATCAGATTGTTTAGGAATTCTTGCATTGTTTTCATCAAAGTTTCATCAGTAGCAACAACATGCAATGTGAGAAAGTGCAACATCTTTCCTGTTCAGTCTGTCTGGAAGATTTGAAGATTCCTGGAAAAGTCACACCCTTTTTCATACAGATCCCTGACACTGCTTGCATAGCCTTGGAGCTGCACTTTGAGAGAATTCAAGTGACCAGGAATGTCGTACGGAAAAGCCACCTGTGACATACAGGGGACATCATTCATAAATTCCAGGCACTCACAAGTCTTGTTGGTTTTGTGGTTGGAAAGAAATTCTATTATTTCTTTCTGAAGGCACAAAACCTCTCTAACACACGCCCCCTACTTAACTAACAAACATTGTTATGCTGCAACTGATCACTGTATTCAAAAACAATGCAAACTAGAAGTTGAATGCATGTAGTTCACTGATCTCATCATAATGCCTATTGTTTCTTTCAAGTCCCCAGACAACTTACTGCACCAGACAGGTTGGTGAATGCTGCAGTGAAATGTATTTAATGAAGGGTGTATCACCCCCAAATGTGAAGCAGAGTCCTTCTCTTTCCCTGTCACGGAGGGACCTTCGTCTGTAACAAGCAAGTTTACTTTCTGCAGATCTAAACCATTTTTTTTTTTTTTAGAAAAACCTTTCACCCTTTCAAAAATTCTCTCTCCTATGGTGTAGGTTTCTAATGGTATTAAGCACAAACATTCTTCCTTGAAAATTTCACAATCATAAAATCTAGCAAATAGCAATAGCTGGGCAGTGTCACTTAAATCGCTTGATTTGTCCACTGCAAGAGAAGTGTGTGTCATTATTTAAATTGGAAAGCCCTGATGACAAACAATCCTCCTAAATTACCTCCACGACAAAATGAAAATCCGCTGTCCAATTTGGGTTAAAAGCTCAGTTTTCGCTGTCGACTTTACCACATTTTCTCCCTCTTGTATTCATTTTTGGCTCCATTTCCATCACTATTGAAAAATGGGCAGCACCCTTGCTCCATCATAGTCGATGCTATCATGAGAACTGAAGAGCCCATAAGCAGTGCTTAACTGGTGCTGGGAACAAGCCCCAGCACCTCTAGGCTTGGCAGTTCATAGCCCAGGCACCTCTGGGCTCCCAGCCAGCAGCTGCTGCTCTCCAGCCTCCCAGCTCCAAAGGCAGTGCCCTGCCAGCAGCAGTGCTCTGCCAGCAGCAGCACAGAAGTAGATGTGGCAATACCAAACCAGGCCACCCTCACTTCTGCACTGCTGCTGGCGGCAGCGCTGCCTTCAGAGCTGGACACCCAGCCAGCAGCCGCCGCTCTCTGGCCACCGAGCCGGTGCTTAATGTGTGCCATGGCTTGCCAGCACCTCTTTCATTATATATTATGCACTACCAGTAAGTTACTCACTAAGGAAGTGATAGGCAAATGATAGTGCATCACTGTTTGTGAAGTATCAGAGGGGTAGCCGTGTAAGTCTGGATCTGTAAAAGCAGCAAAGAATCCTGTGGCACCTTATAGACTAACAGACGTTTTGGAGCATGAGCTTTCGTGGGTGAATACCCACTTCTTCAGATGACATGCATCTGAGGAAGTGGGTATTCACGCACGAAAGCTCATGCTCCAAAACGTCTGTTAGTCTATAAGGTGCCACAGGATTCTTTGCTGCTTTTACTGTTTGTGAATTTAATTATAAACATTTTTTAAGGTAAACTGCTGAAAGTAAGCCAGTCCAGTCTGGTACGGTGTACCGGCAAGAGCCAGTATGCCATGCCAGACCGCACTGGCTTCCATGGCGGGGATTTAAAGGGCTCTGGGCTCCCCGTGGCTCCAGCAGCCGGACTGGGGCCAGATTTAAAGAGTTCAGAGCTCCCCACCAGTGCAGGCAACCCAGAGCCCTTTAAATCCTGGCTACAGCTCCAGCGGCCAGGCTGGGGCTGGGATTTAAAGGACTTAGAGCTCCCTGTGGCTGCGGGAGCCCAGAGCCCTTTAAATCCCGCCCGCAGCTCCAGCAGCCAGGCTGGGGCCAAGCTTTAAAGGGCTCAGAGCTCCCCGCAGCGGCAGGAGCTCCAGGACCTTTAAATCCCTGCCCCAGCCTGGCAAAGCTTGGGGTTCCCCATGGCGGCCGGAGCCCTGGGCCCTTTAATTTGCCCCTGAGACCCATGGGGCTCCCAGCCACCTCTTCAGCTGGGAGCCCCTGGTTGATTTAAAGGCCCTGGGGCTCCCAGCCACAGCCGGTGCTCCAGGGCCTTTAAATCTTGAGAGGCCACGCCTCTTCCAGATGAGGCCACACCCCCCAGGACTTCGGCAGCACTGGTAAATCCTATAAGTTACTTTCACTCCTGGGTGGGCCACACACGAAGCCTTGGCAGATCACATTTGGCCTGCGGGCCACCTATTAAGTATCCCTGTTGTCATGTATGATCATCCGTGACTATATCATTAATAGCCTCACACTGGGTACACCGCCCTACAAAGCCATTTGGGTCTCATGGCCACAGAGGATAGTATGGGACAAGAAAATGCCTGACGCTCCTCCTTTGCATGCAAGTCAGAAACATCAACATTCAGGTGGATCACGCTCACCTCTTGAGTGAGGGAAGGATGCGCATAGATCAGAAGACAGCAGTGCTCTGCCAAGACAATTCAGGACAGCAGGATTGACGGCGACTGGCAGCCAGTCTGAAACAGAGCAGGTGCCATCCTCCACTTGACTGGTCCTGTGCTAAAGCCCCCCGCCCCCCCCTTCATGCATCTATTCAGACTGTGTAGGCAGGAGAGACAGTGCTTGATTCCTGGGAATCTGGGGAATTTAAAGAGCTTTGCCCAGCTTTACGGCCCAGATCACGTGTTCATTTTCTCCTGTCTTAAACATGTGAATCTTGCCTTAAAACAAGAAGAAGATAAAAACCCATAGACTTCAGTTTCTCTCAGGGGCAAATATCATCAAAAACAGGGGTTCTCAAACTGGGGGGAGGGACCCCTCAGGGGGTCATGAGGTTATTACATGGGGGGATCGCCAAGCTGTCAGCCTCCACCCCAAATCCCGCTTTGCCTCCAGCATGTATAATAGTGTTAAATATATAAACACATGTTTTTAATTTCTAAGGGGGAGTCGCACTCAGAGGCTTGCTGTGTGAAAGAGGTCATCAGTACAAAAGTTTGAGAGCCACTGATCAACAACGTAATGCTTTGATTCAAGGCACTGGCAGCTCATTAAAACAGCAATTAAGTCACTCTTGTGATGCTGCTAGTTTCTACTGAAGGCTGCCATGGGTGGCAATTAGAAGAGAGGCTGATATTCAAAGTAGGCAGGAAGGGAAGGGGAGATCAGGGACAGAAGCTGAGAAAGGAACAGAGGGGAGGGGACTTTACAATCCGAGGTAGCAAAGTTTGAACGCGAGGGACATGCAGACACAGAGATGGACACAGAAAGAGAATGATGGGGTGTTGCAATGCCTGGGTCAGCTCTCCGTGTTCCAGCAGGAGACACAGCTGCCAGGGACATTTATCTTTGTGATTCCTCTGGCTACAAAGCCCAACCCCTGAGAACAGCTAGAACTCCCCTGCCACTGCAGCGGGAGGGCTGGGTTTGGAGCACAAAATGGCAGCCAACTGAAACGAAACCAGCAGCACTGCCAGAAAAGCAAGTGGATTTCTGTGACAGGGAGGAGGACTTCTGCAGCTGCCGGTCAAAGGGGGGCGTCATTCAGAGGCTGCAGCCAGTGAATTTACAGGGCCCTAGTTTCAGGCCAGGATTTGTCAATCACAACATACATGGAACAGATCTAGGCCTCTGCTTGTGGAAACTAGGAGGGAACTAATCAGTTCGGCAAACTGGTAGGCATGGCAAATTCTTTCACTGCTGCATTGCTAGTTCATAGCCACACCTAGTCTTTACTTCCCAGAAGTCTTTGATGGATGTTCAGGGTCCCTTTTTGATGTGATGAGGGCCTGATGCAAAGTCTGCTGAAATAAGTAGCAGTCTTTTCATCATTCTTCATAAGCCTTGAGTTAGGCCTGAAGTTAATAGTAGTCTCCATCTAGTTCCTGCTGGACAACCATACACCTTACGATAAATACCATCACAACTGGCCTTCATCAGCTTGTGAATGGTCTCCATGGAGAGCTATCTTCTCAGTACAGGCAGTTTCTCCTGGTCCAGATGGAGACACATGATTCTGGGAAAGAGAGATGAAGCATGTGCTGCTGTTGACTGCTGTACCCAGTCTGTGAACCAGATGTACAGACCGGATCTGATTTACAGGACAAGCAGCTTGCAGGGAGGAATGCAGCACAAAGTAACTTGTTTCAAACTTTTCAAACAGCCAGATAAATTATTCTCCATTTTTTTGTTCAGTTCAGTACAGTGTATCTTTATCTACTGCTGGAGATAATTTGATTAATACAAGAGTTTGTAAAAAAAAATTGAATCAATAGTACTATACAGAAAATTGTTCAGTCAATAGCAGTTTAGACAGAGAGCCCAATCTTTCTGCATTGCACACAGTTTATTGTATACAAGCACTAAAAGTTACAAGTGTCCACCCAACATTCATTAGCTCTAGCTACGGGTTACATAGCTAGCCTTGTGGGTGCATTTTTCTGGCTAGACTTCCCCAGTGATAGAGAAGAATAAAGCCAAGAGATAAGTCTTTAAGGGTCCTGCTTGCCCCTTACCATGGAGGAAGAAAAGAATATTTGGTCTTTATATGCAGAACCCACCTTACCAGAAGATCCCAAATATGTAGCAATGTCTGGTTTTGCACTAGGGTGACCAGACAGCAAATATGAAAAATCGGGACGGGGAGTGGGAGGTAAGAGGAGCCTGTATAAAAGAAAGACCCAAAAATCGGGGCTGTCCCTATAAAACTGGGACATCTGGTTACCCTTTTTTGCACTGTCTAGTCTTGCAGCTTTGATGAGTTGTAAAACTGCATAATTTTATTGAAGAACCAACAAAGCGTTCAGTGTTCAGGAACATAGATGAGCTGTAAGGCATTTACTTTTTTGTGTTTTTCACTGTCTTCATGGAGAAAAAAACAATAAAAAAAAACATAATCACACAAAAATTGCAGCTTAGGGATGCAGAATGTAGCTTCCCATATCTGGCTTCAAGACTAAGCTTGATAAGTTTATGGAGGGGATGGTATGATGGGATAGCCTAATTTTGGCAATTAATTTGGCAATTGATCTTTTATTATCAGCAGGTAAATATGTCCAGTGGTCTGTGATGGGATGTTAGATGTGGTGGGATCTGAGTTACTACAGACAATTCTTTCCTAGGTGCTGGCTGGTGAGTCTTGCCCACATGCTCAGGGTTTAACTGATCCCCATATTTGGGATCGGGAAGGAATTTTCCCCCAGGGCAGATTGGCAGATGCCCTGGAGGTTTTTCACCTTCCTCTGCTGCATGGGGCACGGGTCACTTGCTGGAGGATTCTCTGCAGCTTGAGGTCTTCAAACCACAATTTGAGGACTTCAATAACTCAGACATAGGTTAGGGGTTTGTTAGAGGGGTGGGTGGGTGAGATTCTGTGGCCTGCATTGTGCAGGAGGTCAGGCTAGATGATCATAATGGTCCCTTCTGACCTTAAAGTCTATGAGTCTAAGTTGGAATCTAGCTAGGACTCTTGCTAAAAGTGCCCTGGGATCTTTAATTACCACCAGTAGTCAGACGCTCCATTTTCTTGTCCAAACAGAAATATGAATGAGGGTATGTCTTCACTACCGGCCATATAGGCGGGTAGCAATAGATTTCTCGGGGATCGATATATTGCGTCTCATCCAGACGCGATATATCGATCCCCGGACGAGCTCCTGTCGACTCTGGAACTCCACCAGCATGAACGGCGGTAGCAGAGTCTACAGGGGGAGCCACGGACCTCAATCCCGCACCGTGAGGACCCAAGGTAAATCAATCTAAGATACTTCGACTTCAGCTACGCTATTCACATAGCTGAAGTTGTGTATCTCAGATCGATTTCCTCCCCTAGTGTAGACCAGCCCTGAGAGAACAAACTTCATTGCAAGGGTTGTTTCAGATCCACAACCAAATGATTTGTCACGGCTGTTTTCTGAATCAGTTACTAAAGCAGGTTTTAGAGGAGGAGGCCTGGGACAGATACACAAATAAAAAGAGGACAGAGACCTTCAGCCAGCATGTATCTACCACTGTCAGCCCATTGATATCAAATGGGATAAAAGAGCCTCAAGAGAACAGGTTAGATCAAACTGATAGTGGGGGAAAGCAAGCGACATGTCTCAGCAGCTACTTATACATGTATGTGTGGGAAAGAATTCTCCCGTTGTATATTGAGTAGGGCTAGGAAGGAATCCACTGCCCATAACAAGATATTTTATAATTGTCTAAGTGCACAATTAGGGTGAAAGTGGAGTTTTCCTTCCCCCTTAAAACATTAAGAAAGGGACAACTGTGGCAGATTAGATGGATCATTGTTTTGCTCCCATGTAGAAACAAATCTTAACTTGCCATGTTGGATTTGTTTGTTGTTGTTGGTTTTAAAATAATTTGCATTTTAGAGCTCTTCTCCTTGGGGGGAGTATAGTGCCATCTTGTGGATCTGGCAGGAATTAGCAGGAAGTAGACTAGAGCAAGACATGGGGACACATTCTCAATGGACAGGGCAGTCCAAAAGCTAACAGAATATTAGGAACCATTAGGAAAAGGATAGATCAGAAAACAGAAAATATCATAATGCTACTATATAAATCCATGGTAAGTCCACACCTTGAATAGTGCATGCAGTTCTGATCACCTCATCTCAAAGAAGATATATTCAAATTCAAAAAGGTGCAGAGAAGGGCACTGGAAATAACTAGGGGTATGGAACAGCTTCCATACAAGGATAGTTTTTAAAGACTGGGACTGTACAGCTTAGAAAAGAGGCAACTAATGAGAGAGGGGAAATGACAGAAGTCTATACAATTATGAATGGCCTGGAGAGAGTGAATAAGAAAGTGTTATTTACCCTTTCACATAACACAAGGACTAGCCATCGTCCGATGAAATTAATAGGCAGCAGATTTAAAACAAAAAGAAGTATTTGACTTCTATAATTCTATGATTTCTTCACACAATGCACAGTCAACCTGTGGAACTCATTGCCATGGTATGCCGTTGTCATAGTATAATTCCCAAATCTGAACCTTAGCGTCCAAAATATGGGTACTAGCATGAATTTTCCTAAGCTTAATTACCAGCTTAGATCTGATAGGCTGCCACCAATCAGGACTTAGATAGAGCGCCTGATAGACTCTGGTCTCCCCAAACCTTCCTTGGGGACCCCAAGACCCAAATTCCTTGAGTCTCACAACAAAGGGAAATAAACCATTCCCTCCCCCCTCTTTACCTCCTCCCAGATCTTTCCTGCCTGGGTACACCAGGGGATTACCCTGCTTCCACTCCTTGAAACACAACCCAGAGAGATCAGGTTTCTCCCCCCATTCTCCCAGAGGCAATACAGATTCAGTTCCGTGAATCTAACACAAAGAGGAAATTTACCTTTCCCTCCCTGCTCTCTTTCCCTTCTCCCCACCAATTCCCTGGTATATACAGACTCAGTTCCTTTGAGCCTTAACTAGGAGAAAAAAATCAGACAGGTCTTAAAAGCAAAATTTCTAATAAAAAAGAAAGAAAAAAGTAAAAGGTTTATCTCTGCAATTTAGATGGTAAAAAGTTACAGGGTCTTTTAGCTTATAGAGAATGGTTAAACAGCCTTATCCAGAAAAAATACAATTTAAACTATTTCCAGCAAACTACACATTTGCAAATACAGAAAAACAATGTAAAAGCCTATATTGTCTTTCTACCATTGTACTTACAAATTGGAAACAGAAGATTAGAGAGCCTGGAGATTCATGTGGTCACTCTCAGAGCCCAGAGAGAGAACAGCCTAAGAACAAAGGACCCACACCCAAACTTCCCTCCACCCAGATTTGAAAGTATCTTGTCCCCTGATTGGTCCTCTGGTCAGGTGTTGCAGGTCACACTGTTTGTTAACCCTTTACAGGTGAAAGAGACATTAACCCTTAGCAATCTGTTTATGACAGCCGTGAAAGCCAAAATTATAACTGGCTTAAAAAAAGAATTAGATCAGTTCATGGAGGATAGGTCCACCAATGGCTATTAGCCAAGATGGTCAGGGATGCAATCCCAAGCGCTGGGTGTCCCTAAGCCTCCAACTGCCAGAAGCTGGGACTGGACAACAGGGGATGAATCACTCAAAATTGCCCTGTTCTGTTTATTCCTCTGAAGCACCTGACATTGGCCACTGTCATAAACAGGACATGGGGCTAGATGGACCATTGGTCCAACCCAGTATGGCCGTTCTTATGTTCCTATGATAGACAGGGAATATGGGGGGCGAGGTTGAGTCAGACATTGATCCGGGATCAGCCATTAGTGTTGCTGATTAAATTGTTCAGTGAAAAGCATTTCATTAAAACCTGCGACTACTGTTCCCTCAAGAATACTACCATTAGGCAACAAGAAATGAGACAAACATTCTTTACAGTGAGGGCATTTAGCCAGAGGGACAAGCTACCTAGCCACATGCTGGATTCTCCATCACTTGCAATCTTTACAACAAGACTTGTTGTCTTTTTAAAAGGTAAGCTCTAGCTCAAACAGAAGTTATGGGCTCGATACAGCAGTCACTGAGTGTGGTCTTCTGGCCTGTGTTCTGCAGGAGGTTAGACCAGATGATCGCAATGGTCCCTTCTGGCCTTACTGTCTCTGAAGCTATACAAAGTGATCACAAAGCAGACGCTAGACACAAATAAACCCTGCTTTGAGAGATGCTGTGCTCTCCAGACATGCCCTGATCTCAGCTCAAGTTGTGTGTACTCAGTCCTTCTGAAAAACCAGAGCCTTGTAAGTGATGTGCACAAGGTCACACACTGAGTCAATGGCAGAGCTGAGAAAGGATCCAAAGTCCCAACTACAACTTTCCTGATATGACACCTACCTCTCAGTCTCAGTGTGCCTACACAGAGCCACGTGAGAGCAGCCTCAGAGTCCGTTCAGGTCCCTTCTTGAAAATGAAAACAGAATCACATTTCAGTTTATATAGCCCGGAGTAGCTGTCCTAGGGACAGAACAAAGTGTTTCTTCCAATATAAATAGTTCATATATAGCTCTCGCTCTCTCTCATCAGTGTTAGGGGTGTGTGTGTGTGTGATCAGTGTTGTGGGGGTGTCTGAGTGTATCTGTTAAATTTCACTTCAGGGGAAGGATGGCTGCAGATACTCTGGCCCTTTAAATTTGTAGGCAGACGTCTTGCCTGGGATCTTTTACTGATGGTCATGTGAAAATTAAAATCAGTTCCAAGGGACAAGAGTTTTTCACACCTGAACCCTCCTTCCTAACGTCAAATCCATGCTGAGGTGGAAGGAGAGGAGCCAGGAGGGGGCCCCTGGGGACCTTTTAATTAGGAGGAAGGTCTCGTTAAAACCTTTCCAAATACCAGCATTGATGCCCTGCTGGCCTGGTCCCACCGTGCTGACAGTCAATACTCTGTCTTACGGCTCCCCCTTCTCAGGAGAACCCTGGCACTCTCAGCGAGGTGTTTCAAGCGGTCAGGCAGGGAGAGGGAAGGCCATTTGCCCAGCAGCTGGGGAATTTCCCTTTAAATAAGCTCCCTGCGTATGTCTCCATACAGATTGGCCCAGAGAGGCTTGGGAAAATACAGGACAGTGGGACCAGACACAGATAAAAGCTCAAAGAAAGGCAGCTGGGCAGAGTCTCCAGTATCTTGTCTCCCTGTGGGTACCTGGGGGCATCCGAACACTCCCCCTTCCTATGTTATTATGTGTGCTCAGGAGCACAGAGGCTTCAGCCAAGATCTAGGCCCTATTAAGCTAGACTCTACACATGTGTTGTGATAAATGGGGCAGGGGTGGGAGAGCTCCCATTTATGGACACCCAGCCAGCCAGTTAGCTATAAAATCCCTCCTAGTAGCTGTTCTCTAACTGCTCTACCTGTAAAGGGTTAAAAAGTCTCACTGCTATGCATAGGTAAAAGGTGGTGAGTGGGCACCTGACCAAAAGAGCCAATGGGAAGGCTAGACCTTATTAAAATTGAGAAAAGACTCCCCCTTTGTCTGTCTGTGGTTGTTCTCTGGGGAGAGGCTGACAGGACAAAGCTAGGCTGTAAGAGCTTGGGCCAGGTATGAAAAAATCATCAGTATCATACCTAGAAACTATTCATTTAAAAACCCCAGATATGTAAGTAGATCAGAAAATGTCTAGGAAGACGCAATTAGGTTTCTCTCTTTTATTTCTTTATGGCTTGTGGATTCCTCTGTGCTAACCCCAGGTGCTTTTGTTTTGCTTATAACCTTTAAGCTGGACCTCAAGAAAGCGATTCTTGATGCTTAATCATTGTAGTTGTTGCTTTTTAAATCCAGCAAAAGCCTAAGTTCCCAGATGTATTTTCATCTTTTTTTGTTAATAAAATGTACCTTTTTTTAAGAACAGAATTGGATTTTTGTGTCTTAAGAGATTTGTGCATGTGTTGTTTAATTCAGTGGTCTCCAAACTTTTTTGATCACGCACCCCTACCAGTAAAAAATTTTTGAGCATGCACCCCCTGCCGCACCATTTTTGCCGAAGCAAAAAAAAAAGATGCTCAGACTCCCAACTGAACTGACAAAGCAAAAAAAAAAAGCACTCCTCCTGCC
The DNA here is from genome assembly GCF_025201925.1 of Gopherus flavomarginatus. NCBI lineage: Eukaryota > Metazoa > Chordata > Testudines > Testudinidae > Gopherus > Gopherus flavomarginatus. Next base: position 6,066,449 of record NC_066618.1, on the reverse strand, counting down.
ACGCACCCCCCTAAGGATCCTCTTGCACACCCCCTGAGGTGCGCGCACCCCACTTTGGAGACCATTGGTTTAATTATCTGGTGGCAACAGATGATTTCTTTTTTTTCCCCTTCTCAGTTCTTCCCCGGAGGGCGGGGGGTGAAAGGGCTTGAGGGTACGCCACAGGAAGGAATTCCCAAGTGCTCCTTCCTGGGTTCTCAAAGGGGTTCTGCACTTGGGTGGTGGCAGCATCTACCCACCCAAGGTCAAAGAGAAGCTGTAATCTTGGGAGTTTAATACAAGCCTGCAGTGGCCAGTGTGACAGTGTACCCCATAAGGCTTTCTGGGGTGGGGGTGCTCATAAATGTATGTATGATATAACTGGAATAGGGTTTTGCTACATATGCCATGTAACATATCTATGTAAAGGTTATGATCTACTGGTTATGTTCATCCTAGTTGCATGCAGGCACCATTTGTGTGCTCAAAGTTATGAACATAACCAGTAGATCATAAACTTTACATAGATATGTTACATGGCATATGTAGCAAAACCCTATTCCAGTTATATCATACATACATTTAGGACACTGTTGGAACACAGGATACTGGGTTGAACTGACCTTTGGTTTGACCCAGCATGGCTGTTCTTATGTTCTTATATTAAAAGCACCTCAGGAGGCTCAGTCTCACTCCCCTTCAATGGGACATAGGCACCTCTGAAAATGTTACCAAATGTGACTTGCCCAAGGACACCTGGGGAGCCTGCAGCAGAGCTGGGAACTGACTTCAGGTCCCCTCAGCCTCAGTCCAGCACTTTAACTACAAGATCATCGGTGGTCATCACTCTGTTCACAGCAACTAATGGGTGTCAGCCCCTGCGGTGTGAATGCCAGGAAAGTGGCCTGTAGAACCAACGCTTGGATGAGGGGGTTGAGGATACTCCAACAGCACTGCAAGGGCAAGAATCGAGGTGTCATTCTAAAAGGTCTGCTCTAAGTTATTGGGCTCAATGGGGTTCACTTATCATTCCCTCCAGGAGAGGCATGACAGTGAGCCTAGATGATCATCATCATCGCTCTTGCAATGTTGCTGTAGCCGTGTTGGGTCCAAGATGTGAGAGAGACAAGGTGGGTGAGGGAAAAGTTTTTATTGGACCAACTTCTGTTGGCGAAGGAGACCGGCTTTCGAGCCAGCTCTCTGGAACTTGAAAGTTGGTCACTTTCACCAACAGAAGTTGGTCCAATAAAAGATATTCGCTCACCCACCTGGTCTCTTTCATTTACTATGGATGACAGCTGTCAAGGTTAAATGTCTGTCTAATCCACCCTGAGTTTTTCTAAGGCCTTTCTCACCGTAGGATTCTGCCATTAGCTATGTGGGGGTGACTTCAGTAGGAGCTGCAACCATGGAATTGAGGGCAGGAATTCTTCTCTCCAGGTAATGACCTGAAGAGTGATGGGAGAAAGCAGCTGTACGCTGACTTACGGAGTGCTGTGTTACCGTGGTCTGGGAGTGCCTCAGAGCTCATAGGCTATTGCAAAAGCAAGTCTTCAACACATAAAAATCAGTGTTCCTGGCGGAAGCCAGATTCCAAGCATTACACTCATCCAGTCGCGCCATCTGACCTGCGTGTCCAATCACAACACCCGAACAGAGCTGGGTGAAGAAGAACAATTCCACTTCATGGAGGATTTGAGTATTTCATAGTTTGGCTTCGTTCCAGTTAGGGACAGAAACCTAAAAGTTCAAAGTTGTCCACAAAAGTGAATGGAACCCCAGCCCCCTGGCAGTCCACCTGGTGGGCTACCCCAGAGCCAAGAAGTCTGGGCTGCTGAGGAGTCATGTGGGAGGGATGGCTGGAGTCTAGGCAGGATTCCAATCTGGCCTGGCAGGCGGGGGATCTGTTGGAACCCTACCTGGTTTCCAAGGTAACTTTGTCAAATTCAAAACATTTTGATTTCAACCAAAAAATATTCGCAAATTCTCGTGAAAAGAGGTAAAATTCCAACAAACCTCCCAGTTCTGCTTGATAATTCAATGCTCAAGGGATACCACTGGAAAATGATCTACACACAAAGGACTATCCAGCAAGTCATTTCACGTGCCAAGGAAATTCGAGAAAATTGGGCACTGGAAAAGCAGCAAAACATGCCCCAAATTTAGTCACCACCTCCTCTTAACTTTGCTGCTGCTTCTCTGTTAAATGACTGGCCCAACACCACAAAACCAGGCAATTTTATGGCTCTAGTCCCATACTAACATCACTAGCCCAACCTTTTAACCTTGCTGGTCTAGGGTTTACCAATAAACCTAATCAAAGCAGCACAATGTCACACATTCATTGTTATGGCCTATAGCATAGTCATCGGTGTAGATAAGTCAGCTCGCAAAGAAATCTACTATCAATCAAGTAGGCTCAAATGATTTATACAATTCCCTTACACTGAATAAAGAGATACAGCTTAAGTAAAAACACTACATATGACATTTCACGTGAATCTCTGGCCAACCTGTTACTCATAAACTATAATAAACGAAATCATTGTATTATCCAAGATTGGTACATCAGCCAAGACCCCTCATCTCTGTTGTTCCTCCTCCACATAAAAATTTTCCATTTATAAGTATTATTCTCTTTCTTGAGTAATACCCTTTGGAAACAAGACAAAAATTGGTGTTGCTTTGTTTTTGAGAGAACTGCTGACCAAAGAGTTTAGCTCATTAACGTAACAAATTTGAGATGAACCCAAAGGAAAACAATAGGAACCAGATCCCCTCCATTAAACAAGGGAGATTTAGACTAGACATTAGGAGAAACTTTCTAACCGTAAGGACAGTTAAGCTCTGGAGTGGGCTACCAAGGAAGGTTGTGGAATCCCCATCACTGGAGGTTTTCCAGAACAGGTTAGACAAACACCTGTCAGGGATGTTCTAGGTATACTGGGTCCTGCCTCAGTTGGTGGGGGAGATGGATTAGATGACCTTGAGCTCCTTTCTGGCCCTACATTTGTATGGTTCAAGGGGTGTCAGATTCTGTTGGGAGAGTCAACTCCCATTTTAAATTATGGTCACCAGGCCAGGGAATGCATTTAGGATGCCGTACTACCTAAACACACAGGAGAGCTCCCAGTGATGTCAACAGGAAGTTAGCTCAGAGTTCAAGATATGGCCCTCTATGTAATAACTAAGCCATGTCAGACTCCCTGCAGACTCAGATAGACATCAGTGTATTGTTCACATTATGGTCTCATTTTGGAAGGTTACCTTGACAATCATGAAAGTTAGAAACTTTGTTTGTTTGTGTTTTAAATGAAAGCTGGGATTCTTGGCCATCAGAACAAGTCCACATAAATACAACCACCCTAAATCCAGGCACTACAAACTGGTACGAAGATACAGAGTAATTCTGCGGGCTCAGAATGGAAGGTGGTTCTTGTTAGCAGCATCCCAGGTATAAAAGGGAATGGAGAGACAAAGGAAATTAGCAACGGGGACATTGAAAGAGTTGGTTCTGCACAGGGTTGGCCAGAAATCAAGAGTTCTATTTTGGGAAAAGTTTGGAAGTTTCAACAATTTTGTGTGGAGCAATACAAAGACCTTTTGGATATTTTTCATGAAGAGGGAGAGATATAAAGGGAGATCGCCACTCCAAAATAGCCATGGTGGCTAGGGCATTCACAAAGCATGTGGGAAATCTGGATTAAAAGGTCTAGGAGCAGGGACTTGACTCTAATTCTCCCACAGTGCCTTGACCACTGGGTTATTTTATCTCATCATTTGAGCAGAAATTCCATTCTGGACCTGAGAACCGTTCCTGACCAAAGTTCCAATGAAACTGGTGTTTCTGTGGAAACATTCCATTTTGACAAATCAACATTTTCCTACAAAATATACACATTGTGCCACAAAGCTCCCAACCAGTGCTAGCACTGCAGGGAGACCCTTGACATGCCCAGGTTTGGGGAGAATGCTTAGGCAAAGGGTTAGGTTTGGGTTTTGTTTGTGTTACAAATAAAGCTGGGGAAAAGGAGTGTGCAGACTGTATAAAGTGTCTGCACATTCCCTTGGGAGCATGGTAGGAGCTCCACTTCAAGCCGAAGATGCAAACAGTAACCTGCAAAGCACACTCCCCAACTCTCTAGCCTTTCGAATGATCATTCATGGGCTGGTTGGATGCCAATGTGATTAGCTAGTCAGATCTCCTGCATAACACAGACCATAGGACCTCCTGACTCAATAATTCATGCATCAGGCCTAATAACTTGTCATTGAAATGGGCAGCAATGGTAGGGTGACCAGATGTCCCATTTTTAAAGGGACAGTCCCATTTTTTAGGACTTTTTCTTATATCGGTGCCTATTACCCCCCATCCCTGTCCCATTTTTTCACAGTTGTTCTCTGGTCACCCTAAGCAATCGCAATCTACGTGACAGGCCACAATTTTAAGGGTCTTCTGTTTCTGTTTAAAAACCTTGTTGGCTCTTTTTCCCCCCAAGTAGAAATATAATAGTCAAGAGCATAATGAGTAGCACTGGGAAGGAGATTTGGGATACATTGCCCTTGTGGCATGGCAACATCCCTTGAATGTAAGATTTTTGTCAGTTTATGGACAACCTCCTTGGCAAACTATACCACTCTGAGGCCTCCTCTGGCTGCGCAATATTTAGCTATTGCTCCCCTCTCTCTCTCTGGGTACCGCTCTGTCATGATATACCACTTAGACTGCAAGCTCTTTGAGGGCAGGGACTGTCTTTTTGTGCTGTATTTGTCCAGCGCCTAACACAATGGGGTCCTGGTCTATGACTGGGCATTACTGCAATACAAATAATAAACAAACGTGCATGAATTGATCCTCACAGCTCACCTCTGTGTTGCAGGGAAGTACTCTTCTTACCTCATTATACAGATGGGAAAAGCCACAGCGAGGGGGGGGGCTATTTCCAGAGGTGCTGTATCTACAAGTTCATTTCAAGTCTACCGAAGCTGCAGGTGGTGTGCACCACTGGGGAAAAAAACAAATCTTGAGTGATTTGCCAATGATCACCCACATAGGGTGCTGCAAAGTAAGGAAGTGAACATAAGTCTGAATCCCAAGTCAGTGCCCTACACTCAAGACCATTCTCCCTTTGCTAGAAAGAGACATTGGGTATAGTACTGCATTTACACACATACACACTTTATACAGACCTACAAACAGCACTGAAACATTTAACATCAAACAGCCAGCAGAAAGCACTGGGTCATTTCCAAAGTCAAACAATCTTCCACGTCTCTAGTGTCGAACACGGGGGTTAATTAAAGGAACGCCTCTCTTTCTCTCGTTTACAATTGTTTTAGTGTTGCCATAAGTTATTTGGATGTGGCCAACTGATCTGATGTCACCAAAGTGCAGGACATTTAAGAGTCTAGGTTTTACAATGCATGGCTGAGGCTTAGGAATTTTCATAGTGGATCAAGTTAAAGTAGAATCAAGCCGGTGTAGGTTCCACTGGGGAAGGCAGGCCTCCAGCAGCAAAATATTGATTTTGCTCATGGCCCAAAATCTGGAGTAGGAATTCAGAGCATTGTAAAGAGCTTCGAACAACCCCAATGGGTAGAGGCTTTAGTTTGCCTCCATCTTGCCTCAGTGCATGGATCACCTGCAGATGAATTGCTCCAGGCTAGATCCTAGAGCAGCGTCAGAACAAGTATGTACCTAGGGTTTCAGATAGAATTGTATTCAGGGCAGCTAGCCCATCTCACTGCCCTTAAAGCTGTGGCCACCTAGCTATTTTTAGCACATCAACTCAGAGCTAGCGTGGGTATGGAAATTATACCTCCAGCTCCAATACAGACATACTCTTTGCTACCGGGTGTTTTGAGCGCTGTTACAGGGAGTGTCATGGTGAAAGCCATTTTTCTAAGACCTAGCTTTCATAGCTGTGCCATTAACACCACTTTAAAATGAGTTCAATGGCAAGATCTTTTCCAATCTGATTAACCTGTCCCCATATCTGCTGACTGTCTGCATTACCTGTCGGGTTGGGCAATGCTTTTATATGGACACAGGCTCATTTCACTTCTGTTCACACTTTCTTGCTTTCATGCGCTAGTCCAGTGCTGTGGTGATTGAGTTATGTATGCACGCCGAGAAGGAACACAATTCAACCCTCAAAGCCCTACTTTAAGGGGTGACTTGATTTCAGTCTGTAAGTATTTCCATGGGGAAGGAATATTTAATAATGGGCTCCTCAGTGTAGGAGAGAAAGGTCTAACATGATCCAATGACTGAAAGTTGAAGCTGGACAAATTCAGACTGGAAATAAGGCATAAATTCTTAATAGGGAGAGTAATTAACCATTGGAGCAACTTGCCAAGGTGGATTCTCCATCACTGACAATTTGTAAATCAAGACTGGATTTTTTTTTTCTAAAAGATCTGCCCTAGGAATTATTTTGGGGACGTTCTGTTGCCTGTTTTATACAGGAGGTCAGCTGGGATGATCAAAATGGTCCCCTCTGGCCCTTGGAATCTATGATTCTACTCACTGCTCTTTGACATGTGTATATATCCTAGAAACATTCCTGTGGAACTTACATTCTACCGAATATCTTTTACAGAACTTACTGCAAATGTCAGACCTAAACAGATTTAAATTGACAACTGCTGTGATAGAACATGGAAGAGTGATATTAGGAAAGGGTGTGTCATTAGCTGTCTCTGAAAGCAGCTTAGCCAATAAAAGCAAAGCAAAGAGGAGCCAGCACCTTGAGACTACAGTGCTCCATGGACCACCAGCAAGTGCCCAAGAGCCTCTGACTGAGAGTATCTTGCTCAAATTCAAATCTCACTTAAACCAGAGTACCTGAGCTGACCTCAGTGGCTTTTTAACATGCTAATCCCCTTCTGTCATAAACAGATAGTTAAGGGTTAATGTCTCTTTTACCTGTAAAGGGTTAAGAAGCTCAGTAAACCTGACTGACACCTGACCAGAGGACCAATCGGGGGACAAGATACTTGGAAAAAATTTTGAAGGAGAAAGTAGTTAAGGACATTGAGGTCAATGGTAATTAGGACGAATTACAACATGGTTTTACAAAAGGCAGATCGTGCCAAACCAACCTGATCTCCTTCTTTGAGAAGGTGACAGATTATTTAGACAAAGGAAATGCAGTAGATCTAATTTACCTCGATTTCAGAAAGGCATTTGACACGGTTCCACATGTGGAATTATTAGTTAAATTGGAAAAGATGGGGATCAATATGAGAATTGAAAGGTCGATAAGGAACTGGTTAAAGAGGAGACTATAACGGGTCATACTGAAGGGTGAACTGTCAGGCTGGAAGGAGGTTACTAGTGGAATTCCTCAAGGATCAGTTTTGGGACCAATCTTATTTAACCTTTTTATTACTGACCTTGGCACAAAAAGCGGGAATGTGCTAATAAAGTCTGCGGATGACACGAAGCTGGGGGGTATTGCTAACACAGAGAAGGACAGGGATATCATACAGGAAGATCTGGATGACCTTGTAAACTGGAGTAATAGTAATAGGATGAAATTTAATAGTGTAAAGTGCAAGGTCATGCATTTAGGGATTAATAATAAGAATTTTAGTTATAAATTGGGAACACATCAGTTGGAAGCAACAGAGGAGGAGAAGGACCTTGGAGTACTGGTTGATCACAGGATGACTAAGAGCCGCCAATGTGATATGGCCGTTAAAAAAGCTAATGCAGTTTTAGGATGCATCAGGCGAGGTATTTCCAGCAAAGATAAGGAGGTGTTAGTACCATTATACAGGGCACTGGTGAGACCTCATCTGGAATACTATGTGCAGTTCTGGTCTCCCATGTTTAAGAAGGATGAATTCAAACTGGAACAGGTTCAGAGACGGGCTACTAGGATGATCCAAGGAATGGAAAACCTGTCTTATGAAAGGAGACTCAAAGAGCTTGGCTTGTTTAGCCTAACCAAAAGAAGGTTGAGGGGGGATATGCTTGCTCTTTATAAATATATCAGAGGGGTTAATATTAGGGAGGGAGAGGAATTATTTAAGCTTAGTACCAATGTAGACACAAGAACAAATGGGTATAAATTGGACACTAGGAAGTTTAAACTTGCAATTAGATGAAGGTTTCTAACCATTAGAGGAGTGAAGTTCTGGAACAGCCTTCCAAAGAGAGTAGTGGGGGCAAAAGACATATCTGGCTTTAAGACTAAGCTTGATAAGTTTATGGAAGGGATGGTATGATGGGATAGCTTAATTTTGGCAATTGATCTTTGATTATCAGCAGGTAAGTGTGCCCAGTGGTCTGTGATGGGATGTTAGATGGGATGGGATCTGAGTTACTGCAGAGAATTCTTTCCTGAGTGCTAGCTTTGCCCACATGCTCAGGGTTTAGCTGATCGCCATATTTCGGGTGGGGAAGGAATTTTCCTCCGGGGCAGATTGGCAAAGGCCCTGGAGGTTTTTCACTTTCCTCTGCAGAGTGGGGCATGGGTCACTTGCTGGTGGATTATCTGCAGCTTGAGGTCTTCAAACCACAATTTGAAGACTTCAATAACTCAGACATAGGTTAGGGGTTTGTTATAGAAGTGGATGGCTAGGGTTCTGTGGCCTGCTTTGTGCAGGAGGTCAGACTAGATGATCATATTGGTCTCTTCTGACCCTAACGTCTATGATTCTAAATCTTGATGGAGGGAAGTCTTTGTTTGTGCTGTTTGTTTTGTTTGTTTGTTGTTCACTCTTGGGGCTAAGAGGGACCAGACGTGCAACCCAGGTTTCTCCAATCTTTCTGAAACAGTCTTTCATGTTCAAAATAGTAAGTACTAGCTAGAAAAGGTAGATTAGTCTTATGTTTGTTTTCTTAACTTGCAAATGTGTATTTTGCTGGAGAGAGTTTTACCTCTGTTTGATGTAACTTGGAATATCAGGCTAGGGGGGAGGGAGTCCCTCTAGGCTATACAAATCTGACTACCCTGTAAACATTTTCCAGCCTAATTTTACAGAGATAATTTTTACTTTTTCTTTCTTTAATTAAAAGTTTTCTTTTTTAAGAACCTGATTGATTTTTTCCCCCTTGTTTAAGACCCAAGGGGATTGGGTCTGAACTCACCAGGGATTGGTGGGGGGAAAGGATGTGGGGGGATGGGAAGGTTAATTCCTCTCTGTTTTAAGATCCAAGGAGTTTGGAGCAGTGGACCCTCTCAGGGTAGCCCAGGGAAGGGAAAGTCTGGGAGGGGGAAAGGAGGGGGGGTGGTTTGTTTCTCCTGGTTTTAAGACCCAAGGTGATTGGGTCTTGGGTTCCTCAGGGAAGGTTTTGGGGGAACAGAAAGTGTGCCAAACACTATATTTTGGCTGGTGACAGCATTATCAGATCTAAGCTAGGAATTAAGCTTAGAAGTGTCCATGCAGGTCTCCACTTTTGGACGCTAAAGTTCAAACTGGGGGAAAAATACCTTGACACCTTCACTGGAGTTTCTCCAGATTTACACTATCAGGACAGAGTGCAGAATTTGGCCCTTTACTTTAACACATCATTATACAATATATTCCCACTCCCCTGATTAAACTGGTCACCGAGAGCTTCAGAACAGGACCAGGGCAGGAATTATCACACATATGCCACTTATTGCTGGGGAAAACAATTTCATGCAGATCCAATTAAGCTTTCATAGCGTTGGAAATAATTACAAATCCTGCATCAGAGATCATCTTAAAATAATCACAGTTACCAACAGAGTTCACTGGGATTTTCCCCCCTTGTTTCTTCTTTGAAGCCCATATGAGGCAGTGGTTTGTCAGTTCAGTGACAGCCTATCTCAGTGTTGCAGCTGGGTAAATAGAAAGCCCACCAGTGCAGTGCCGGGTGAGCATTTAGGACTGAGACTCACGATTGCTCTTTGATGTTCTCACATTTTATTGGTGACTCTTTATTCTCTCATGATTATTTACTCCCATGACTTATGCTGGCTGTTTTTCCAAACCCTGCTCAAGATCCTTTAGCTGTTCCCAACTGTAATCTCCTTCTGCTAAGCTTCTTAAACAGGATCATGAAAGAAAAAACTTATTTATAATGGGCTGGCCCAGATTCCCAGCTGCTGTAAACCAGCCTCAATCAGCTGAAGGCACTGGAGTTATAGGTGCTGATTCCATGGGTGCTCCGGAAGGCCCGTGGATCAGCTGTTCAGTGGCATGCAGTAGACTCTGCAGGGGAGGGGAAGGAGCAGGGGCAGGAAGAGGTGGGGTGGAGACAGGGCCTTGGGGGAAGGAGCGGAGTGGGGTCAGGGCCTGGGATGGAGTTGGGGTCCAGCACCCCTGGAGAAATCACAAAGTCGGCACCTCTGAAGTCCAAGGAGTGAGGCCAATTTATATCATTCCATGGATCTGGCCCAAAATTTGGCATCATGGCTATTTCTCTCCAGGCTTGGTTAAACTATTAAGGGCCAGATTCTGCCCCCTTACTCACATTGAGTAGTACCTGACTCTGCTAGGATTCCTGCTGAGAAACCACCAGCCAGCCCTGAATTCGTGCAGGGGACACGATGCAAGGCATGAGACAGACTCTTATCCCATGAGAGTGGAGCTGGCTATGCCACCATTGTTTCTAGTCAGCAGCGGCCTTTGCATTATTCCTGAGCTTGCTGAGCTTGAACTCACACCCCAGCCTTTTTAGGCAGTGGCACGGCCCCTGTTGCCAACCACCCCCCATGCAACTGGCCCAATGGTGCCATTTGTGCCAGGAGCTCCTAGCTCTCCATCCATTGCTTTGATAACTGGGTAACCCCACTTTGCTTCTCCTTCCCTTACGCAGGTGTAACATGCTTGTACAGTTAGTGGGGCATTCCCCTCCCGTGGCTGGTACACATACGGGATAACAGCCAATTACTGCTGCCTCCCAATGGAGTCACTCCTTTAGCTCACATAGTAGGAGTGTGTATTTGGGGGCTGAAGGGCCTAGGGTTGAAAGGTCATTGAGGAGCTGTGGTAGGTATATTTACACACGCAGTGCCCTCCAGACTCCAGTCTGCCAATCCACTGCCCTGTTCTTCATTCAGGCCAGCCCTTAAGCACATCCACAACTTTCACTGGAGTTAAAGGGACTTTGAGAGTATGCTTAACTTGAAGCAGTTGCTAAGGTGATGTCCTGAACAGGGACATTTTCCTAAAGTCTCATTTCTTCTTCAACACCAGAAAAGCGCCAACAGAGAGTATCCATGGAGGCATTTCCCAGTAATCTGAGTCAGATCTGCAGCTGGGGCAGGTATCACGGTTAGGAACCATCTTATACTCAGCTCCGTTTCCTTCTCTCACTGGCCTCCTTGCTCTGCGGTCGCTGGTGCCTTTGCCTGCAGAGTATCTACTTTCTCCAGCTCTGACTTGTGCACATGGAACAACAGAACTGGGGCCCATTGGTAGTCCGAAATACCAGAGTGCAAGGAAAAGTGCCAGATGTGGAGGGTCACAGACCCGTTGGGAAGCAGGGGAAGTCTGGGGTGAATCCAGAGCAGGCTGAATTTATGTCCTGTATATACAGGATTCATTACGGCAATGGTCCTAATTATCTTAAGACAATGCGCTCATGCAATGTGTTCTTCTAGAATTGGAGGCTGTTGGATTAAACCACCACAGCGTGATGGCTAGAATCTAAAGGATTTATAGGCATACCTAGCTGAGCATACCACAGGCCCAACACCCTGGGAGGCAAGGAAGTGCTAATTTCTCCATTTTGCAGAGGGGAAACTGAGGAAGAGAACAGCAAAGTCACACAGAAAGCCAGCAACAGAGCAGGGAATTGAACCAGGAATCCAGAGGGCCAGGCTAGCATGCTCTCAAAGAATTGTGAGAGAGTAGAACAGGCTGCAACCTAAAATGCTAGGCTGAGCCGCTCAGACCTGCATTTGATTCCCGGCTACACCATAGACTGTTTGTGCTACCTCTGACAAGTCATTTAATCCATTTTTTGCCTCAGTTCCCATCCCTAATAAAATGCAGCTCAGAGCTGTGTGGATCTTGGAGGGCTAGATTTGCCTTCCTTTGTCTGGGAGAGTGGGGAGATCATGCCATTCAGATCTGAGCAGGGGGGGAAATCTCCCCTCTCCTGCACAGAGTGGATGAGGTCAGCCCACCCCGATGGCACCCGCCTCTCCCCAGGCTGCATTCTCCATTCAATAGAGCCTCCTCCACCTTGCGGAAATGCATTTGAAGAGAAGTGCTGGTGTACGGGGAGATTTTGGAAAACCAGTAAAGTGCCTGAAACCACTAGGCTTCTTGCGAAAAACAGCCAAGTCAGCAGTCTCAGCTTGACCAAGGCAAGAGGGGAGGGGGTTTGGGTGCAACAGAAAGGGCAGCTTGACCCCATGTCCTTCCTGATAAGAATTGTGTTAAAGTTGCTGATACCTGCATTTTAAAGGAGCAGGATGTGCCCTCAGAAATGTGTCTAACAGGGTCTCAAGGCTGCAAACTCTGGGAAAAACCCACACCTGGTTAATCAATAATCAAGGAAGCCTCTTGCTTGACCATTGGAACTGCTTACTCAAGTTTTCTTTAAGGGACTTGACATTCTCTTACTAACGTATAAATAAGGGGGGGAAGTTTGAGGTAGGGGGACTCTTTGGGGTTGGACTCTCCCTTTGGATGAATCTTGTGTTCCCCACTGGCAGATGCCGGTGTGTCACTTGAGAGCCACACTCAGCTTCAGTAATTATTGAGGGTTGAGAGTGTGTTACTAACCTGTTGCAGATGTGTGTAAGTGCTTGAGACTAAGTAAAGTTTAGCTTGAAGTGAAAGCACTCTTGTGTTGTCCTGTTTGTACTAGCCATCATTGGCCAGATGGCCGTGTCTCCCCTGATTTATTTCCTGACACTATCTCACACAGAGGGGGCATAGCTCAGTGGTTTGAGAATTGGCCTGCTGAATGCAAAGTTGTGAGTTCAGCCCTTGAGGGGGCCACTTAGGGATCTGGAGCAAAATCAGTACTTGGCCCTGCTAGTGAAGGCAGAAGGCTGGACTCAATGACCTTTTGGGGGTCCCTTCCAGTTCTATGCAATAGGTATATCTCCATATACCAAGAGCTTTGGGTTGGAAGAACCCTGGGTAACGCTGGGGTTAGGGGCAACCAAATGCATGGGAGCTGCCTTGCCAGTGAGCAGGGAGAGGACAGAGTTGGCTGGAGGCACAGGTTCTCTGCGCAGCCCCACTCATGCCACCAGCAGGGAGGCACCTTTGCAGAGACTTCCTCCCCATCAGCCTCCTCCCATGTTGGGGGGAGGTTAGTGCAAACTGCCTGTCAGCAGTAGAGATAGCACTGTCTGACACTGGTACACGTTGCTCTGAGTTAGAGCAGAACAATGTTACCCCTTGGCATGCCCAAGGGCTTTGCAGAGACTGGTGGATGAGCCTTGAAGGAGTGTGGAATGAGACACACACCACATATTCTCCCATGGAGACTTGACTTGCATTCTTCCCTGGTTTGTTGCTCTCCATCTGCCCTATCTGTAAGCAGGGTCTGAATGAGTGATCTCACAATGAGCTGGGGGAAAAGACACCAGGACTGCACAGACACGCCTCCTCTGCCTAGGTGTGCCGCACATGGAGCAGCTTTGCCAAAATGATCAATCTTTGGCTGGTTTGGGATTGCAAATCACTCTAGGATTTGAATACATGGGTAATGAAAGGTTGTTATCATTATCCTACTAGTAATGGGCTGCAGAACTCTGCATGTAATGCCCTGATTGTAGGGGGTCACCCTAAACTGAACCTCGCTTGCTAAGCACTGGGTTGGGATGCCAAATCCCAATGAAGATGAGAGTAGCTGGGGACAGATGTTTCTACCCTTTGCCTAAACAGTCCTACACCCCATTTGACTGGTTCCTCTCCAGTATTTGGGGACACAGCTGATTAGACTCCATTAAGAGGCCTTGTTTCTGGTTAGGGCTTCCTAGAGCTGATATTGCTGCTGAGCAGATTGAGGGGCTGAGACTGTGTGTGGGGACAGCGAGAGACACCACAGGGATTGCACCAAGCAGCTTTGGTAAGAGGCAGCCATCAGGGGTCTGAGAGAGAGATGGCAGCAACAGAGAGACAGCAGCACCTGTGAGCCGGTTGCAAAGGCAGGTGAATGGACCTCTGAACTCTAGGTCTGCGCTAACCAAGACCCGCCAACTTCAAGTGGGGCACAGCGAAGGGAGAGGGGAGTGTGTGTTAAGGGACATGCGCTTGTCAGACTTCCACTCTGTGTGATAAACTCAAGACATACAGCTGCAAGGGAAGGGCAAAATTCAGTCCCAGAGGGCTAAAAGGCCCTCCTCCCTATCAACTGGGGGGGTAACTACGGGTCAGTGAGGTTCAGCTGGGAAAGGGTTACCAAGGTATCAATTAGAATCAGCTGAGGGGGAGACACCTGAGGTTAATTAGGAGCAGCTGATTCCAACTTAAGGCTGCCTGAGACCTTTTTAAATCCTTCCCTGGGTGGAAGGAGAGTGGAGAGAGAAGGAGCCTTGCTGTCAGGAGTGTAGGAGCAGCAAGATAGCATGCCTCACCAGGAGCAGAGGCAGTATTCTCTCCCACAAGGGAGCAAAAGACTCTAAAAAGGACTGGGGAAGATACTGGAAGCAGACGTTCCCTGTGTCCCAAGGGGGACCAAATTACCCAAGCCTGTCTCACCAGGGCTAAAAGCAGCGGAGGCTGGGGAGACCGGGAAGGTGCCTTGCCACATCTGCCAGATGAGAAACTGAGGCAAAAGATGCTGCTCAGCGCACTGCAGGGTGGGGAGTTGCCGATGGTCACATGCTTTTGAATTATGGTTGTGGTGTTTTCCCAGATTAATGCTGGGGGCCCTTTTAACAAAAGTTGTATTTTGTTGCGTGGCTGCAGAAAGAGACTTCCTCCTGGTCGTTTGGATCGGGCGCATGGAAGTTTTTTTCCAAAATTTGCCCAGAGACTCCAGGGAGTGCTGCAAGGTCACTCCAGTCCCCGGAGCCCAAAAAAACCTTTTTTGGGAACAAGGATCGGGGCCGCCTAGACCAAGTCCCAGGCAAGCAGCCCAGGGCTCATCCTACCCAGCCAGAGCTCTGACGGGAGAATTGGGTTGACCTGGTGGCCGGGAAGAGACTGAAAAATTTTCAGCCCTGGTCCTCCAGGTGGAACTGGTGGCCCTAGGCTGGGCACGACCGGCAGGGTCCCTTCCGGGCAGGTGGAAGCAGCTGGAACCCTTGGGTGTGGGAATGGATCCACGCTTGTGAGTGAGAGGCACGCAAGGGTGGTGGTAAGTTTTCCCAGATTACTGGGTGGGGGCTCGAGCCAGTTCTGTTGTGTGTGATAAGAGAGACCCCTAGTGCAGGGGTTGGCAACCTTTCAGAAGTGGTTTACCAAGTCTTCATTTATTCACTCTGATTTAAGGTTTTGCGTGCCAGTAATACATTTTAACATTTTTAGAAGGTCTCTTTCTATCAGTCTATAATATATAACTAAAGTATTGTTGTATGTAAAGTAAATAAGGTTTTTAAAATGTTTTAGAAGCTTCATTTAAAATTAAATTAAAATGCAGAGCCCTCCGGACCAGTGGCCAGGACCCGGTTAGTATGAGTGCCACTGAAAATCAGCTCGCCTGCCACCCTCGGCACGTGTGCCATAGGTTGCCTACCCCTGTCCTAGACACTGAATCTGGCCCTTGTGCCGCCTCCACCTGGCAGAAGGGTACATAACGGCCGTTCAGTTTGACATATAGGAAGTGCTTGGTTTTTGGAGCTGCTGAGGATTTAAAACAGCCATTGAATTCAGTGGGAGTGAATAGAAAAAAGAATAAATCAGGCCCTGTTATGGCTGGCAGAGCTGGAAACATAAGTCAGATCTCCTTTATCTCAGCCTATCTGTGACATTTCCATGTTGCTTATCACTATGTAGACTCCACCCCACTATCCACCTACCTGGCACTATCCCACTCCCATCTACTCCATGCTAGACCCTGTCTTCTATTTTTCATTTCCATACCCCTGTCTAGATTACAGGCAGCTACCCCGCTATTAGAGCATCTGAGACATGCAGGACCCCGGCTTTGCCTTCTAAGATTGTCATAAACAGATAGCTAAGGGTTAATGTCTCTTTCACCTGAAGCACCTGACCAGAGGACCAATCAGAAAACCGGATTTTTTCAACTTTGGGTGGAGGGAAGTTGTGTCTGAGTCTTTGTTTTCTGTCTGCCTGCTTTCTCTGAGCTTTGGAGAAGTAGTTTCTACTTTCTAGTCTTCTGTTTCTAAGTGTAAGGACAAAGAGATCAGATAGTAAGTTCTATGGTTTCTTTTCTTTGGTATTTGCATGAATATAAGTGCTGGAGTGCTTTGATTTGTATTCTTTTTGAATAAGGCTGTTTATTCAATATTCTTTTAAGCAATTGACCCTGTGTTGTATCATCTTAATACAGAGAGAACATTCGTTTGTATTTTTCTTTCTTTTTATATAAAGCTTTCTTTTAAGACCGGTTGAAGTTTTTCTTTACTTCAGGGAAATTGAGTCTGTACTCACCAGGGAATTGGTGGGAGGAAGAAATCGGGGAGATCTGTGTGTTGGATTGCTAGCCTGATTTTGCATTCCCTCTGGGGGAATAGGAAAGTACTTTTTGTTTCCAGGATTGGGAACAGAGAGGGAGATTCACTCTGTTTGGATTCACAGAGCTTGTGTCTGTGTATCTCTCCAGGAGCACCTGGAGGGGGGAAGGGAAAAAGGATTATTTCCCTTTGTTGTGAGACTCAAGGGATTTGGGTCTTGGGGTCCCCAGGGAAGGTTTTTCAGGGGGACCAGAGTGCCCCAAAACACTCTAATTTTTTGGGTGGTGGCAGCAGGTACCAGGTCCAAGCTGGTAACTAAGCTTGGAGGTTTTCATGCTAACCCCCATATTTTGGACGCTAAGGTCCAAATCTGGGACTAAGGTTATGACAAGATTACAGGCAGCTACCCCGCTATAAGAGCATCTGAGACATGCAGGACCCCGGCTTTGCCTTCTAAGATCCATCAACTTTCCTCAGCTCACTTCAAACAACAATTTATAGCTGTTCATCTGAGGGGGAAATCTAGTCAATAACCATCTTTTTTTTTCCTTTAGAAAAACAGCTGCAACTGGAAAGCCACCCACATGGATTTTATGACCTTGCTAATTTCCCATCAGCCCTGCAAACTATCAATTGCCTATGCTCATATAAATATTGTTCTGCCTCAGAGGGGGAAATTAGTGTTTAAAAAAAATGGGGAGCGAGAGAAGGGATTGCTATATGTCTCTGAGGACATTGCTGGAATACAGAAATTTCCCCTCTATGCCTTAGCGTGGAACCCAGCCAGGGCAGAAGTGACTGAAATATTTTACCATCCAACAGCTGACTAGTGACTACACGTGGCATCTACAGGGGGTACTAAGCCTCTTGATGTTTCACTACAGCTAGCAAGATGATGCATTACACTCAAAGGCTCTGACCCCCAGCATGTGGTCTGCTGGCCAGGGGACAGCGTCTCCATAATGCTGAAAGAAAGGGAAGGGGCTGGGGTGCAAGCCAAAGAAGACCAAAGAAGCGTAAGGCCCCATATGGCCTGGTGAGGGGGGCATTTGCAATACATGTTCATAGCTTCTAAGGCCAGAAGGAACCACTGTGACCATCTGGTCTGACCTCCTGCCTCACACAAGTCATGCTGCAGACTGCACCACTCATTAACATGAGAACATAAGAACGGCCGTACCGGGTCAGACCAAAGGTCCATCTAGCCCAGCATCTGTCTACCGACAGTGGCCAATGTCAGGTGCCCCAGAGGGAGTGAACCTAACAGGCAATGATCAAGTGATCTCTCTCCTGCCATCCATGTCCATCCTCTGAACAGAGGCTAGGGACACCATTCCCTACCCATCCTGGCTAATAGCCATTAATGGACTTAACCACCAGGAATTTATCCAGTTCCCTTTTAAACCCTGTTATAGTCCCAGCCTTCACAGCCTCCTCAGGCAAGGAGTTCCACAAGTTGACTGTGCGCTGTGTGAAGAAGAACTTCCTTTTATTGTTTTAATCCGGCTGCCCATTAATTTCATTTGGTGACCCCTAGTTCTTGTATTATGGGAATAATTAAATAACTTTTCCTTATCCACTTTCTCCACATCACTCATGATTTTATATACCTCTATCATATCCCCACTTATTCTCCTCTTTTCCAAGCTGAAGAGTCCTAGCCTCTTTAATCTTTCCTCATATGGGACCCTCTCCAAACCCCTAATCATTTTAGTTGCCCTTTTCTGAACCTTTTCTAATGCCAGTATATCTTTTCTGAGATGAGAAGACCACATCTGTACACAGTATTCGAGATGTGGGCGTACCATGGATTTATATAAGGGCAATAATATATGCTCAGTCTAATTCTCTATCCCCTTTTTAATGATTCCTAACATCCTGTTTGCTTTTTTGACCACCTCTGCGCACTGTGTGGACATCCACGATGACTCCGAGATCTTTTTTCTGATTTGTTGTAGCTAAATTAGCCCCCATCTTATATTCTATTAGGCTATTTGCATATGCTAATTGTTGTATCATGCCCCAGAAAGGCTCTGTGCAAAACATACCATGCAAGAGGACAGAGGAACAGCTGCCTGCTGCATCCAATGTTGCTCCAAGGGACTTGGCTTCTGTTGCCTCTTTCCTCAGATACAGCAATGGTGCCTGCACATCAACCCATTCCCAGGAAAACCCAGCCTGTCTCTTTCTCCCCCAGCCACCTGCACTTTTCCTGCTGGTTCTTCAGAAGATGGCCCAACTGGTAATGGTAAGCTCCTACACCAGGCCCCCTCTGATAGCTGCTGGTGCCCATCTATGCCCAAGGTGACATCTGGAACCCATCCCACTGATATGTACCCCAAGCTGCACTATGCCTAGTGAGGGTGGCTCGTTCCTCTGGGCAAGAACACAAATAGTCCTCTTTGCCTGGGAAGAGCCACTTGCATGGAACCCATGATTCCACAGTATAGTTCTCTGTCTCCCCCGAGCAGCTAGTCCATGTCTTCTGATATGAGTCTGTCACTGCCATGGAGCTATGAAACCTGGTTACTCTAGTTCAGGCTTTCAGCTGCAGGGTTCTCAGGTTCAGGCCCTGTTGACAATCCCATAGCGTGTCATGTTACGCTTATGCTATTAGTATTCTTTATATAGGACCATACGTAAGGGGTGTTGAGTAAAGAGCTGTTCACTAAAGGAAACATTCCAAACTACCTGGGACTCTTCGGTCCATTGCATTTTATCCTGAAGTTGAGGGATGGAGCGTCTAATGCTAGCACAAGAGACCCATCCCATGAATATGTATGACCCAAGCAATCAAAATCCCCAATAACCTCTCAAATGTCAACTGCACGGGCGAGATTTCCAGGCCACAATAAAACAAACAGGTCTGCTCTGCAGATGGAAAACAATAAAACCGGAGAAACCTGTTTGCTCTTCCCCTGCCAGAGAAAAATAATCTTCGCCTACAACAGATTTATTTTGGCAAAATTATTGTCCTGAAAATTAAACATAAAACCTCGCACAGAAAAGAAAATCGAAGGTCTCTGAAGAAATCATTTCCAATAATGCACCACTTGTACAGCCAAGTCATTTTCAATAATGAATGTCATGAACAAGGGCAAGAAAACCAGATAGAGCAACTGCATTAGTCCAAACAAACCACACACACGCACAAAAAGGCCTATATAATTCAAGCACTGTGGACTTAAGAAACAAGGTATGGGTCCGGAAATGAATGGATCAAAATTGATGTGATAAATATCAGTGGTCACAAAAGAATGAGAAAGGGAACAATTCTGCCCACTTTTTTGGGGGGGGAGGAGGGGGAGTTAAAAAGAGGTTTTAAAACAAACAAACCAAAAACAAACAAAAAAATCTCCCCCGAATTTATCGCACCAGCTCTCGTCTCATCTTAGCTCCCAGCTCAGCTTCACTCATCTCATTTCCTCTTCCCCCGCCCCAAATCAGAGGGAATAGACCAGTCCAAGGATCCTCCCACTCCCCAAAGAGGAAGACTAGCAGGCCTTGATATTGAGTAAAGAATTTTGATTTTACCTGTGAGTCCTGAAAGTCGTCATATTATCATATCATGACATCTAGTCCTAAGCCCATTAGTTGGGAGGCCTCGTTACCAGCACCTCCATGGCACATAAGGTCCTGTTCTGTATCCCTCCCCTCTGTATTACTTTCTGTCCCCTCCCCGTGTCTTTCACCCTCTTGGCTTCTCATTCAATCCTGAAATCAATGGCACTGCATCAGCACAGCAAAAATCAAACGGCCCCAACTCTGCTCTAGCTAAGGAAAAAGAACCCAATCAAATGACATCCCTGACCAAAATATAAACCAAGATGCACACGACCAGTGTCGGAGTCAACCTGCCAGCCAAAGCATCTATGTGTAACTGTCTGGCCAACCAGTCTTCCAAATATATCAGCAAGAGCTGTATTTCTTCTGTCCTGTCTCTCCTCCGCCTTATGTCTGTCTGACTGTTCAAAGCAGAATATGAGAATACCCTTCCCGCATCAAGACTAAGGGTAAAATGAACCCTCTCTTTTTCACCAAAGAAAGGTTGTCAGTGAAAATAAGAAACGCTAATATTTTACCTCCAAAAGACAAAGAGACTGTAACACGTTTTAATTAAGTTTGTTTTCCATAATCACTCAATTGCAGTTTCATTACAAATGCTTGTTTTCATTTCTTTGGGTTTTTGTATGCAATCAGTAAACTTGGAGGATAGGTCCATCAATGGCTATTAGCCAGGATGGGCAGGGATGGTGTCCCCAGGCTCTGTTTGCCATAAGTTGGGAATGGGCAACAGGGGATGGGTCACTTGATCATTCCCTGTTCTGTTCATTCCCTCTGGGGCACCTAGCATTGACCACTGTCAGCAGACAAGATACTGGGCTAGATGGACCTTTGGTCTGACCCAGTACGGCCGTTCTTATGTAACTTTTAAATTAATGTTTTTGAGTGTTTGCCGAAATAATAAGTAAATAAGGGCCTCTATTAAAAAAAAACACTCAACTCTATGTATCAGTTTTTAAATGTCAGACAGGCCATGGAGTGAGGAGAAGTGGGGTAGTCAGAGTTCAGTGACATTATTGACAAGAGACGTGTCCAGTTCTCCACTGCTTTGCTCCTTGTGCAGTCCTATGAGAAATGGATTTATAATGCAGCCATGCTGATGTAACCCAGGCCTGCTGGGTGTGGTTCTTGGTCCCTCTCTAGTGGCACTGAGGCCACTTAGAGAGAGATTAATGAGTATGCTACAGCCTTAGCTGGTGGCCATGTGGCTCTTAGCTCATACAGTAGAAGCTCTGGAGGTCCCAGGTTCAATCCCGCCCACCAACATCAGGGGTCTGTGAGTGTTACACTGATGCTACACACTTTGGTGTAAATGTTGACATAACATACATGGCAGTGAAAAATCAGCTCCTACAGAGGATACCCTCAACTGGTGTGAATCAACATAATTCCCTTAAAGTCTGAAGAGCCTACCTGGTTCAGCATTATTTTTATTCAGGCTTCAACTAGGATCAGGGCTGCAATGCACTGGGGGCTGTAAAAACACAGACACAACAGACAGTCCCTGCCCCAAGGAGTTGGTCATCTAAATATAAGAGAAGATGAAACAATTGAGTGTGACAAAAAATGGGGCCATTTCTCAGCTGGGGGTAATTCAGCATAACCCTGCTGATTTGGATGGAGTTATAGTGCTTTACACCAGGTTTCCAGTCGTGCTGACAGGTTTACCATGGCCAACAGGGAACAGACTGGTTACCCATCCTCCTCTAATTCCTCTCATCATGTGAGCCAGAAGGACTGTTACATACACAGGAAACCGTCCATTGGATTCCCAGAGAAGGAGCCGACGAGAGATCCTGATACACACAAGGCAGCGCCCTACTCTCATCTAATCATATGCAACAACACCTGTCCAGTCAAATGTGCTAACGAGGCAGTTAGATGAGCACCCTGCTGAGCATAGGGCCTGGCTAGAAAAATTACCTTGTCTAGTGATTTCTGATTATTCATTATCTCACCATCTAATGGCCCCTTCATAATGAATTTGCTTTTTATTGCCATCATTAGATGTTAAGCAAAGAGTTTTTTTCACCTTTTTTGCTCCCTTCCTGAGAATCCTAGGCACTAATAATGTATTTTATTTCACCATTCTTTATGCTGAAAGCTTTTTGATGCATTTAATTTTTCAGCTTGTAAATGAGGTGCTTGGCAGCGAGCAGTGATTTCTAACGGCCCATTTACAAATTGTCAAAGCAATTCACCACCAAGACAGCTTACATTAGAGCGTTACAATATTAGCCCGGCTTTGCCACTTCCTACTGATGCAGCTCATAAACCCAGGGCAGCCACTTAGCGTTGCAGCACGGGAGCGAAGACTGCGGCAGCATTTCCACTGGAGATGAGCAAGCGGCAGGAGAGTTGGAAGTTCTGCTCCAGAAAGCACCTCAAAGTTCAGGCATATACCTGAGCTCCACGCCGACTGTGGGTCGGATCCAGCACTCACCAACACCAATGGGCATCTCTATTTCGGCTGCAGTGATGGCTGGATCAGGCCCTATCTCAGTTTCTTTGGGGTGTAGAATTGCACTGGAGTTCTTGCCAGAAGAGGCTTGTGTGTGAGATTAACAGCACTTACTCACAGCTGGGCAGTCAACCTGTGGAACTCATTGCCTGAGGATGTTGTGAAGGCCAAGACTATAACAGGGTCCAAAAGGGAACTAGATAAATTCATGGAGGTTAGGTCCATCAGTGGCAATTTGCCAGGATGGGCAGGTATGTTGTCCCTAGCCTCTGTTGGCCAGAAGTTGGGAATGGGTGACGGGATGGATCACTTGATAATTACCTGTTCTGTTCATTCTCTCTGGGGCACCTGGCACTGGTCACTGTTGGAAGACAGGACACTGGGCTAGATGGACCTTTGGTCTGACCCAGTACGGCTGCGCTTATGGTCTAAATGCCAAAAGAAGAGACTCTTTTGTGAGGAAGACCAGCTCTTCCTATTCAGTTCCCGACTGGGTCCACGGGGCCCGTTCCTACTGTCGACATCACTGGTGTAAACGTGGCATGATGCAGCCAAGTCAGTGGTGTCACTTTTGACAGATACCGGCAGAAGCGAGAGTAGAATTTGGCCTAGGATGCACAGAGGGATTTTACAAAACATGGGGGGTAAAGGGCGAGAGCATCAAACTTTTCAGCCTTTAAAGGCAAGGTTTCAGCGTGAGTTTGGAGCCAAAGGAAAGTTTGCAGTGAGTGGGGCTGGGGGTTCCTGCTTTTCCTGAATCAGTTACCCCAGCTTTATTTCCAAGCATGCCTCCAGAGGGCCCTGTACCCCCTTTGACAGCTCTGTACCTAGCAAAACTGACTCCAGGTTGGCATCTGACATACCGGTGAGCCTGATCCCCAAAAAACCATACCCACAGCCAGGTGTCTGGTTACTTTAGTCAGCTGAGGTAGCACAAAGTCCCCAAAAGCTAAAGATTCCCCCAAATGCAGGGGAATCCTTAGGTGGCTCAAACCTGGCATGCCGGTAGCACCTGTCCACGTGGAGGGAGCACTGGACAGGAGTGGAGCCTACAACACTTTGCCTGATCTTTGACCCGGAAGCTGCCTCAACTCAGATCAGTGGCATGTTGTCCGAGGATCAGAGGGGCAGAAAGACAGCTCGGTTAGACAGCAATGCCAAGCATAAGCTCAGCTCAACTGAGAATGAGCGCTGCCAGCCCAGCCAGAGGTTATTTCTCATTGTGGCTAAAAACAGACTAAAATGACCTTAAGTGAGCAATTGACTCAGCTGAGGTTTTAGCCTCTGGCGGGGGGGCGGGGGGAGTCTTCGGTATTCATCCAAAATTATAGTTGGATTTATGAGGTGAGGATACAAGACTGAAGAAGCCCTTGGACTGAAATGCCTAAGTGAGGCACTCCATTTCAAAGCCTCTTTGAAAATGACTTTCTGCAGTAAACTGGACCAGTTAGGGAGGCAAGGGAGAAACCACAGGGCCGGCGCTTCCATTAGGTGACCCTAGGGGGTCACCTAGGGCACCAGGATTTGGGGGGCAGCATTTTGTGCGCTCCCCACGGGGCGTATGGGAGCTTCCGGTTCCGCAATCGTCGCGCTGCCGAAGAAGGACCTTCTGCCGACGTGCCGCGGAAAACAGCGGCAGGCAATTGAGCAGCTCAATGACTGCCGCTGTCGCCTGCAGCATTTCGGCAGAGGGTCCTTCTTCGGCGGCACGATGGGAGTGGAAAGGGAAGCTCCCACACTCCCTGTGGGGAGCACACAAAATACTGCCCCCCGAATTCTGCCTGGGGCGCCAGAAATCCTGGCGTCGCTCCTGAGAAACCATGCACCATAGAATCATAGAATCATAGAATATCAGGGTTGGAAGGGACCTCAGGAGGTCATCTAGTCCAACCCCCTGCTCAAAGCAGGACCAACACCAACTAAATCATCCCAGCCAGGGCTTTGTCAAGCCCGACCTTAAAAACCTCTAAGGATGGAGATTCCACCATCTACCTAGGGAACCCATTCCAGTGCTTCACCACCCTCCTAGTGAAATTGTGTTTCCTAATATCCAACCTAGACCTTCGTCACTGCAACTTGGGACCATCGCTCCTTGTTCTGTCATCGGCCACCACTGAGAACAGTCTAGATCCATCCTCCTTGGAACCCCCTTTTAGATAGTTGAAGGCTGCTATCACATGCCCCCTCATTCTTCCCTTCTGCAGACCAAAGAAGCCCAACAGAGACAATAGACTATGGGTACACCTACATCACAATCGGCAGGTGTGACTGCAGTGCGTGCAGATGTACCCAAGCTAGATTTGATCAGGTGACAACAGTAACGGAGCTGCAGCAGCCCAGACAGCGGGGGCTCAATTCTGTCCCTGAGGTCCCAAGTGGGCAGAGCTCGTCTGTGCCTCTGTGACTTCACTGCTATGGTTACTCCAGCTAGCTTTGAGCAAGCTCGCTCAAAGCTAACTCGGGTCTGTCAATCACACCTCCGGACTGCAATGCAGGAGCCGGCTTCTCAGCTGGAGGAAATGGATATACCCCATTGAAGTCATTACACAGCGAGGATCTTTGAAGTTGAGAGCTTTCCAGTTGGGAGCAAGCTAGAGTTCCTTAGGTTATGAATGTGTTTACTCTCCTTAGGTTTGCTGGTCATTTGGCCAATGGAATGTTTTCAGGAGGCCCCCATTATGGCCAGACTGAGAACACAGGTCATAGAATCAATCAGAGAATTAGAGAATCTCAGGGTTGGAAGGGACCTCAGGAGCTATCTAGTTCAACCCCCTGCTCAAAGCAGGACCAGTCCCCAACTAAATCATCCCAGCCAGGGCTTTGTCAAGCCAGGCCTTAAAAACCTCTAAGGAAGGAGATTCCACCACCTCCCTAGGGAACCCATTCCAGTGCTTCACCACCCTCCTAGTGAAAAAGTTTTTCCTAATATCCAACCTAGACCTCCCCCACTACAACTTGTTCTGTCATCTGGTACCACTGAGAACAGCTGAGCGCGATCCTCTTGGAACCCCCCTTCAGGTAGTTGAAAGCATCTATCAAATCCCCCCTCATTCTTCTCTTCTGCAGACTAAACAATCCCAGTTCCCTCAGCCTCTCCTCATAAGTCATGTGCTCCAGCCCCCTGGTCACACTGTATTGCTAGTAAGAAAGCAAAGGGCAATGAAAGAGGCAAATGGTGGAGAAAAGTTGGAGAGATACTTGCACTGTGGCTTCTTTGATGCAAAAGAAACATGACAGCTGCACCACAGAGGCTGAGGAGTTGAATAGCATTTGAGTAGCTTGTCAGAATGGATCTGTTAATGCTCAGGGCTATTCCGTCCCTGTGGGGCAGTGCGGACAACTTAATTCCCGCAAGTGAGAAGGAAAGTTAGCAGCTGGAGAGACGATTGGTTTTCTTCCCAAGGAAGCGATGCTAGCCATTTTTTTTCCATATTCTGACCCAGTCTGTACTACGACTACTTAGCATTTATATGGCGCTTTTCATCTTCAAAGCACCACACAGACATTAACTAATCATCTGAAGGAGCAGACACCAATTCAGATTAGGCCCACTGGGTTGCATTCGCTCAGGCAAGTGTCTTTAATAGTTTGTCAGGTTTGGAAAAAAATGTTGTTTTGGTGGTTTTGAAGTCTCGTCATTTCTGAATGAAAGACACTGCCTAATGCACCTCAGCCCTCTTCCGGAGGGAATCAAAGCTGCTCCACAGTGTGTCATAGACTCTAGACCTGTAAAGGAGATTTTCCTTCATGTCAAGTGGCAGTGAGCTGTGCCTTTTTCCCCTTGAACAGAAGAACCAGAGCTCTATTCCCCATTGCTGCAGTTCTAAGTGACCTTGGCATGCAGTGCAGTACCTGTGAAGTCCAAGGTGGCCACAGATTTATTACAATGGTCACTAGGTTTAATCACATTCCAAGAGCTTTTCAGTGCCACCCGGGGGGGGCAAGTGGGGCAATTTTCCCCAGGCCCCGTGCCCCACAGGGGCCCCATGAGCCCTGGCCTAGCAGCGGTCCAGGTCTTCGGCATCATTTTGGCAGCGAGGGGCCCTTCAGTGCTGCCGAAGAAGCGGAGCAACTGACGGGCCCCCCGCTGCCAAAATGCTGCCGAAGACCCGGACCACCGCTGGGTGAGTACAAGCGCCGCAGCTCCCCCGCTTTGCCCTAGGCCCTCTGAATCCTCTGGACGGCCCTGGAGCTTTTAATCGCTCGGACTGCGGCTCTCATCAGCTCCCACACACTACAGAACTCTAATGATCAGGCAAGTACTAGAATCTACCTATAGCTCTAAGCCCAGCTGGGCCAGGTCTACAACAAATAACAGCCCTTGCATAGAAATCTTCATCTGACAAAGAGTTACACGACGACGCAAAGGCAGACAGATCATTTAGTCAGTGAATTTCCCCTCTTCTTCCTTTGGCAAATGGTCCGCCAACACATTGGGATTTTCCCTCAGTCATTCATTATTCACACAACAGTTTATGGCAGTGGCACGCACCTGTTCAATCCTTTACTACCAGTTCATTCAGAATATCCACTATTGGACCTGCTGTGACTGGATTCATAAGTCACCCTGGCGGTAGTTCTGCTCCCTGAGTGTTAACCCTTAGAGCCTGATAAGGGGCTTTATATTGTGTAAAATGTTCTGCAGCCAGCCAAGACTTTGTCTTGCCCCTGCTCTGAGGATTCCAGCTGCAAAAACATCGGCCTTGCCCAGAGAGCACAGCAGTGACTGTTGAGGAATGTCCTCCTACCACTCCAAAACCTTCAGCCACTTTCATTGCAACTACGAAAGACAGGCGCCGATTCCAACACCTTTGCTCATGCTGAATAGTACTTGATGCTACAAGGAGGCCCTCTCACATCAGTGTAGCTACTCTCTAGAGTAAAGGCATCAGAATATGGCCCAGTGCATTTACAAATGACTCGCTCTTTATATTGGACACCTTCAGCCTTGGTAGAAGTGAATGGAGTTACACCAGGGATGACTTTGGCCCATTAGGTACCAT
This sequence comes from Gopherus flavomarginatus, assembly GCF_025201925.1. Lineage (NCBI taxonomy): Eukaryota > Metazoa > Chordata > Testudines > Testudinidae > Gopherus > Gopherus flavomarginatus. Next base: position 6,038,913 of record NC_066618.1, on the reverse strand, counting down.
AGAACCCACAGAACCGAGTTGCAGGTTAAACTATTTGGCAGGACTGCGTTTCTTTAGACAGAAGTTAGTTTAACTTCTGTGCCAGGGAAGATAATGGAGCAAGTAATTAAAGAAATCATCTGCAAACACTTGGAAGGTGGTAAGGTGATAAGGAATAGCCAGCATGGATTTGTAAAGAACAAATCATGTCAAACCAATCTGATAGCGTTCTTTGATAGGATAACGAGTCTTGTGGATAAGGGAGAAGTGGTGAATGTGGCATACCTAGACTTTAGTAAGGCATTTGATACGGTCCCACATGATATCCTTATCGATAAACTAGGCAAATACAATTTAGATGGTGCTACTATAAGGTGGGTGCATAAGTAGCTGGATAACCATACTCAGAGAGTAGTTATTAATGGCTCCCAATCCTGCTGGAAAGATATAACAAGTGGGGTTCCGCAGGGGTCTGTTTTGGGACCGGATCTGTTCAATATCTTCATCAACAACTTAGATGTTGGCATAGAAAATAAGCTTATTAAGTTTGCAGACGATACCAAACTGGGAGGGATTGCAACTGCTTTGGAGGACAGGGTCAAAATTCAAAAAGATCTGGACAAATTGGAGAAATGGTCTCAGGTAAACTGGATGAAGTTCAATAAAGACAAATGCAAAGTGCTCCACTTAGGAAGGAACAATCAGTTTCACACATACAGAATGGGAAGAGACTGTCTAGGAAGGAGTATGGCAGAAAGAGATCTAGAGGTCATAGTGGACCACAAGCTTAATATGAGTCAACAGTGTGATACTGTTGCAAAAAAGCAAACGTGATTCTGGGATGCATTAACAGGTGTGTTGTAAACAAGAAACGAGAAGTCATTCTTCCTCTTTACTCTGTGCTGGTTAGGCCTCAACTGGAGGATTGTGTCCAGTTCTGGGCACCGCATTTCAAGAAAGATGTGGAGAAATTGGAGAGGGTCCAGAGAAGAGCAACAAGAATGATTAAAGGTCTTGAGAACATGACCTATGAAGGAAGGCTGAAAGAATTGGTTTTATTTAGTTTGGAAAAGAGAAGACTGAGAGGGGACATGATAGCAGTTTTCAGGTATCTAAAAGGGTGTCATCAGGAGGAGAGAGAAAACTTGTTCACCTTAGCCTCTAATGATAGAACAAGAAGCAATGGGCTTAAACTGCAGCAAGGGAGGTTTAGGTTGGACATTAGGAAAAAGTTCCTAACTGTCAGGGGAGTTAAACACTGGAATAAATTGCCTAGGGAGGTTGTGGAATCTCCATCTCTGGAGATATTTAAGAGTAGGTTAGATAAATGTCTATTAGGGATGGTCTAGACAGTATTTGGTCCTGCCATGAGGGCAGGGGACTGGACTCGATGACCTCTCGAGGTCCCTTCCAGTCCTAGAGTCTATGAATCTATGAGAAGCCAACAGTCATGCAAAATCTGACTTGGGTGCCTCAGAGCGCAGCTGCAAACAGCTCCTTCCACTGTTCAGGACAGCGGACTGCCTTTGGGTTTGTTTCCCCGCAGCGGGAGACTCCTTCTGTTCTAAGCACTTGCTCTGTTCTCCAGAAGCAGCCTCGCATGGGCTAAAAAAAAAAACAAAAAAAACCCAGGCAGAATAAAAAATGTTCCCTAGCCGCTTGGCTCAGGGCAAACAGACTCTGCTAAGAACAGATGCAAAAATAAACACTCCAGTCCCCTCTCTCGGCGGGCTTGACCCAACTCCCATTAAAGTCAATGGGAGCTTGGCCAAAGGGGATTGCATGGAGCAAGTGTTCTCCAAACCTTGCCCGAGAAAAACTGAGTTTAAAAACACCCAGATGGAGCAAACCTCTGTGTGTGTGTGTGTGTGTGTGTGTGTGTGTGTGTGTGTGTGTGTGTGTGTGTGTGTGTGTGTGTGTGTGTGTGTGTGTGTGTGTGTGTGTGTGGCTACCAAATAAAGCTTTCACACAATTTTCAACACTTGTACATTTTCCTTATCCGACAGTTTGCGTTCCTCAGATTCCCTTTCGCAGATGCAAAAAGCAGGCGCTGCAGAGGATGGGCCCGATTCTCCGCAGCTCTGCATGTTGTGCTGCTATTTATACTGTGTGCAGAGTGTAACAGACTAACCTGTCGTGTTTCACCGTAATTCAACTTTGTGCATGTATAAAAGGCCACACTAGGTGCCAGGCTGAAAAGAATCAGCTCCACTTGCAGCTACAGCAGTGTTTAAACCCGGAGGTGCTTCCCTGAAGTCAATGTAATTTCTCTGGATTGACCACAGCGCAACAGGGCACAATCAGGTCTTACGCTCAAGCATGCACCTACCCAGGATGGACACACGGATATGGGCAGAAATAAGAACTGACCCAAGCTTTCCCCCAGCACCGAGACCCCATCTTGAATCAGAGCCTTCAGCCAAATCTGGGGCTGAGCTGGAATCTGGATCTAGCAAAGGGCGTACTCTCAACGTCAGAAGTGAACCCAAGCCCAGAACTGCAGGCCAAACCTGACCCCAGCATGAACCCAGCACTGGAACAGAACCCTGAACCAAACCTGGACTCCTCACTGAAACCACACCTATTCTAGCTCATTAAGATCAGGCCAGCTGATTCCAACCACCAATTTTTTGGCTATGGTTTTCCATCTTCCCGCTAGTGTTTTCTTCATTTTCTCAGATGTTTGTGCTGCCCTGTTTTATTATTAATTAATGGTATTGCAGTAGCACCTCGGATCCTGAGTCATGGACCAGGACCCCAGTGTGCTGGGTGCTGTACAAATACAGAACAAAAAGATGGCCCCTGCCCTCGCAGAGTTTACAATCACAGAGCATTGAAATAGCAGAGAAGGACTGCTCCTGTGGCATTTCCATGCCACTTGGGAGCAGGGATCGCCCAAAATCTCATGAGAAAAAACAAACCCTTGCAAGATTTCCATCTAGCCCAGATTTCCACTCTTCCAACAGTGGCCAATACCAGATGCTTAAGAGGCAATGAACAGAACAGGCAATCACAAGATCCATTCCCTGTCGCCCATTCCCAGCTTCTGGCAAACAGAGGCTAGAGATACCATCCCTGCCCATTCTGGCTAATAGCCATTGATGGACCTATTCTCCATGAATTTATCTAGTTCTTTTTTGAACCCTGTTACAGTCTTGGCTTCACAACATCCTCTAGCAAGGAGGTCCTCCATTTCTTGTGTGAAGAAATACTTTCTTTTTATTGTTTTTAACCTGCTGCCTATTCATTTCATTGGGTGACCCCTAACTCTTGCGTTATGAGAAGGAGTAAATAACACTTCCTAATTTACTTTCTTCGCACCAGTCATGATTTTATAGACCTCATTCATATCCCCCCTTAGTTGTCTCTTTTCCAAGCTGAAAAGTCCCAATCTTATTAATCTCTCCTCATATGGAAGCTGTTCCATACACTTCATCATTGTTGTTGTCCTTTTCTGTACCTTTTCCAATTCCAATGTATCTTTTTTGAGGTAGGGCGACCACATCTGCACGCAGTATTCAAGATGCGGACGTACCATGGATTTACACAGAGGCAGTATGATATTTTCTGTCTGATTATCTGTCCCTTTTCTAGTGATTCCCAACATTCTGTTCGCTTTTTTGACTGCCGCGGCTCAATTTAGGCCTTGTCTGTACTAGGAAACTGACCTGCTAGTGAAAACTTTCGGCAGCAAATGACCCATTTGCAGTGGTCCAGGGCTTAACTGCTGGAGTAAACTAAACTATTTACAACATCTTTATCTACATGTTTTTAAGGCTCATCAAGGGGTCAAGATTGTTAAGTCTCAACGGCACTTTCCGTATGATGCTAAAAGTAGCTATATTCCGGCTCCCCTACTTTCAGCAACATAAGAATAGCCATACTGGGTCAGACTAATGGTCCATCTAGCCCAGGTTAAGGGGAACCTCTTCATAACCACCATTTTCAGCCAATGAGTCAATGGTCTATATCAGTGGTTCTCAAACTCTTTTACTGGTGACCCCTTTCACAAAGAATCATAGATTATTAGGTTGGAAGGGACCTCAAGAGATCATCTAGTCCAACCCCCTGCTCAAAGCAGGACCAATCCCTAAATCCCTAAATGGCCTCCTCAAGGATTGAACTCACAACCTTGGGTTTAGCAGGCCAGTGCTCAAACCACTGAGCTATCCCTCCCCCCAAAAAAAATTTAAACCAAGTACTGATTTTGCCCCAGATCCCTTAGCGGCACCCTCAAGGATTGAACTCACAGCCCTGGGTTTAGCAAGCTAATGCTCAGACCACTGAGCTAGCCCACCTCCCCATAGCAAGCCTCTCAGTGTGACCTATCCCTTATAAATTAAAAACACTTTTTTATGTATTTGACATCATTATAAATGCTGGAGGCAAAGCAGGGTTTGAGATGGAGGTTGACAGCTTGTGAACTCCCATGTAATAACCTTGCAACCCCTTGTGGCTATAGCAATAAGACTAGAGTAGTAGGTTTCTAAAGTGTGAACAGTCCGGGTGGGAGGGGAACAAACAGGCAATGACCTATCTGGATAGCAAAAGGAGAGAGGGGTTAGTGTATTGTCAATGTTCTATGAAATCCGGAGTAGCCAGCAATATTAACACAATATATCAAGACAGCCATCTAGCTTCCCTCTGCAGCCACAGAGATGTCCCATAGCAAAAGTGGTTTCCATGAAAGTTTCAATGCATACCTGGTACTTTCCATTCAATGAGCGTTACTTTACATTTCTGCAGCTCTTGTTGTGCAAGGATGTGCGGGGTAGCTGCACAGGACAAGAAGGTCACACCGGAGAAGAAGGTGGAGCTCAGGGTAAAGCCTGCAGCCCCAGCTAACAGCAGGATCTGCTGTCTACAATGTTAGAATTATATAATAGAGTAAACAGAATACTTATCCTTAAGATCAAGAGACTGCATGTGTACAGTACTTTTATAGCACAGCTAGAGTCTCTCCTCCTATCATCTTCTCTTTCTGCAGATTCCCCAATCAAAAATATACATAGCTGTGCTCAGATGCTTCTAAAAGAATCATAGAATTATAGAATATCAGGGTTGGAAGGTACCTCAGGAGGTCATCTAGTCCACCCTCCTGCTCAAAGCAGGACCAATTCCCAGCTAAATCATCCCAGCCAGAGCTTTGTCAAGCCTGACCTTAAAAACCTCTAAGGAAGGAGATTCCATCGCCTCTCTAGGTAACCCATTCCAGGGCTTCACCACCCTCCTAGTGAAAAAGGTTTTCCTAATATGCAACCTAAACTTCCCCCATTGCAACTTGAGACCATTACTCCTTGTTCTGTCATCTGCCACCACTGAGAACAGTCTAGATCCATCCTCTTTGGAACCCCCTTTCAGGTAGTTGAAAGCAGCTATCAAATCCCCCCCTCATTCTTCTCTTCTGCAGACTAAACAATCCCAGTTCTCAGCCTCTCCTCATAAGTCATGTGCTCCAGCCTCCTAATCATTTTTGTTGCCCTCCGCAAGACTCTTTCCAATTTTTCCACATCCCTCTTGTAGTGTGGGGCCCAAAACTGGACACAGTACTCCAGATGAGGCCTCACCAATGCCAGAAAGAGGGGAATGATCCACATCCCTCGATCTGTTGGCAATATCCCTACTTATACAGCCCAAAATGCTGCTAGCCTTCTTGGCAACAAGGGCACACTGTTGACTCATATCCAGCTTCTCATCCACTGTAACCCCTAGGTCCTTTTCTGCAGAACTGCTGCCTAGCCATTCGGTCCCTAGTCTGTAACAGTGTATGGGATTCTTCCGTCCTAAGTGCAGGACTCTGCACTTGTCCTTGTTGAACCTCATCTGGTTTCTTTTGGCCCAGTCCTCTAATTCGTCTAGGTCCCTCTGTATCCTATCCCTACCCTCCAGTGTATCTACCACTCCTCCCAGTTTAGTGTCATCTGCAAACTTGCTGAGAGTGCAGTCCACGCCATCCTCCAGATCATTAATGAAGATATTGAACAAAACCGGCCCTAGGACCGACCCTTGGGGCACTCCAGAGAGGGACACTGCTCAGATGCTCTTGGGTGATAATGATCCCCACCAGAATTTACCTGTTGTGGGCCCTTTAAAAGTGAGCAGCAGGCGTCAGGAATCTGTTAACACCTCCCCTGCATTGGCAGAAAAGCTCTGGAGGGAGCAGAAGGTAGACAGCAGCCAGAGAGAAGAAACCTGAGCCAGATTTTTAAAGGCATTTACGCACCTAACTTCCATGGATTTCAGTGGGAGTTAGGCAACTAAATATCTTCACAAATCTGGTCCCTGGGGACACATCTGCCCTGGAAGCAGAAGTGAAGAGAAAAGCAACTGTTCAGAAGGGAGCTCTAGGCTTCAGAATGGCTTTCAACCACTGTTTTAGCAAGATTTTTCCCCAAGCTGGCACCTCCTTGTGAGACAGTTACTGTATTGATCATCAGCAGGGTTTGAGCTTGGGCCCCTAACTGCTATAAGCATAACCCTATAATCTTGGAGATATAAGGATAACTCTGCTGGCTGATAACAGAAGCAGATTCTGTATTAGAAGCGAGAAGAGTCACACGCTGAATTACAGCGCATTAGGGGATTTGCGGGAGCGTGGTTGGTGCTTTAGACTGTAGAATGGTCTCCCACAGACATGGCAAAATTAACTTTCATTCTCTGAGATCTTTAAAGCCAGACCGAACAAAGCACTAGGAAACCTCCAAGAGGCAATAATTCTGTATTGGCAAGGAGGAGCAGAGGGGGAGCGGATGACCTACAGAGTCACCTGTCTCCAATTTCCATTATTGGGAATGACCCTGAAGTTCCTTGTTGTGAGCGTCTGTTTAGACTCAGAGATCCCCGTGGAGAGGCAGTTTATGTGGTTTTATGACTCCCATAACCATCCCGGTGACCTTTGCATCATTGCACCGGCAAGCGCTTTGTGAAAATATTTACCGAGTCGCCACGCATGGTTTTGCGTCATTTGAATGTAAATGCAAGTCGGAGGTAAGTAATCAGTTCGTTTATGGAAATGGCAGCTGCCCAGGTTCTAATTTACCAAGATAGATGATGCAAATTTACAGTTAGCTTTTATTGCCTCCTGTCTAGCAGTCGTTATTAATACATTTTCCCATAGGATGTCTATTTAGATTTCCCCCCCATTAGCCTGTAGGATCCTGAATTTATGTACTGCAGCTTAATCACTGTGTAGAGATGAAATAAAGTGGTTTTAAAAGTTTCTCAGGCATACAGTGATGTGTTAAAGATTTTTTTAAACCTCTGGCACAAGGATTTCCCCTGCAAATAAACAGTCAAACTTTTGCTGCTTCCCAGCTGATATTTTTTTTCTTTCCAATCACCAATTTAAGCCACTTTTGCAGGCAAGAAACTAGAGCTATGATGCTCAGCTCTTCCCTAGCTCTGAAGGCACTTAACTTGGGTCGCTTGCCTTTGTTGGCTCTGTTTTACAGAGGGGCAAACTGAGGCACGGTGCAGCAAAGTGATTCACTTATCACACAACAAAGTAGGATTAGAATAAGGTAGGATAGAACCAGGGTCTGAAGCTGAGATGCTCCGAAGCTGACTAACCCCATTGATTTCAGTGCGAGTTAGGCACCTAACCACCTTTGAGGATCTGGGCCCTAGTCACTATGCTGTGCTGCCCTGAATTACAGTTCTATGTTCCTTCCACTACATACAGGTCCAGCGTTAGGATGGTGGGGAGCAGCATGAAGGCCCCACTTTAAAAGGAAGGGTGAGAACTCCCATGTGGGTCTCTTTGCTGGGAAGTGGAGGGGAAGCTTAGTAACTAATTCTTTAAGGGGTTCCCAATTCATCAGGTTGACAGCAACCTCCAGGCCCCTCCTTCAGGGCAGCTGGCCATGGGTCGCTGCAGAGCTGCCACCTGCAGATGCTTGTGGACATCCTCCTGAACTGTACAGTTACTTCCTTCTTCTCCAGCTAATTAAGTAACTATGGCATCTGGAGCAGACAGCGGGATTAACACAGTACATCAAGACAACCCCCTCGCCATACCCCCGGAAGCCACTGAGATCTCTCTTATTGATTGGCCAGGCAGAGTAATGAAATAAAATAGATGCAAATAACTAAATTAAATTAAAACTTCATTAATCTAGAAATTGTTCTCTGGCTTTTCCCCTCCATCTATTTCTTTATCCCCTTCCCTTTCCTTCCATATCCGATTTGTTCTGTCCATCCCCACATGGATTTCTTCCTTTGCCTTCATTCTGTCCTCTCTCTCTCTCCTGTAACTCTTCTTCAGTCCTGTTTCTATGAGAAGCAGCATCTCTTTTCCTCTCTCCTACTTGGATCCTTCCAGCTTACACAACCATAGTTGCCCCCAGTTCGCTTTGTTGCATTCTCTCTGGCCTCTTTGCTTCCTCCTCAGAACTACTAGCACCCCCCCGCCCACCCCATTTCCCTCATCTCTATCTTTCTCCTCCAGAGTCCACGCTCGCGGCACCATCTTTCTCTACCCTGCTTCCCCCACCTGAGATCTACACCTCTTCCTACTCATGTCTCCTCTCATGGCACATTTTCTCCCCCTCTTTTTGGTTCACGTTCACTCTAATTCCACCCCTCACAAGAGAGGCTGAAGATGGTGACTGATTGTACTGGTCCCTTTTCCCCCAAGGAAAGATGCTGCTGTGATGGCAGAAGTCTAGATTTCTTCTTACTTGAGCTCCCAATATAGTGACTGGGAGAAGCATTAGCAGCATGTGACTGTGGCTGTCTTTTCTTGGTTGGTCTTGTGGCTGAAGACCAGGACTAGAGGTCAGGAGATCCTCGGTTCTAGACATGCTTCCTTTGTATCCCTCGGCAAAAGAGAGCTTAGCCCACACTCAAAGGTTTGGCAAGCATGGACTAGGGTGTGTTTACACGGCTGGGGAACCCCATGCTAGCAACTCTCACAACTGTACTATGAATGTCAGGCTGTTGGGTGGTTTCCTAAAAGCCCCAACTGCTGGAGTCATGTTATTACATCTGATGATCAGCTCTTTTAAAAACTAACAGTTTCTAGCCCTTATGGTTGTTGAAAAAGGCTTGAAAATATGAACCCTAAAGAAACAACACCCATAAGACAAATCGAGAGAACTCCAAGATTTATTTAAATCATGTTTTCAGGTGTGCACTGACTCATCAGTGTTTAAACATTTGGGGTTAGCAAAATCCAGACTACAGAGTAAATCAATTTTTGTGTGCTTTTTTGATTCCTCTAAAGCAGGAAGCGAGGTGGCAGAGGAGGGTCGTGAACTGTAATTTCCTAGGAGGGGGGGATACTTAAGAAAACCCACCATACACTGGATACTGAAAAGCAAAGTGGGGAACAGAGCAAGCAAGCCAGAAGGGAGGGGTGCATGAGGGTGAAATGTGGTCAGTGAGGACTTCCCCAAAGAGACTCAAACACTCTTCCTTGGGAGCAGAAGTCAGATTTTGAGGCGGATTTTTGGCTTGTGAGGCTTGAGAAGGGTTATATGAAACATCAATAAATACTTAGCTCTGCATTCCTCTGGGATTCTCCTCAACATGAACTGCAGGTGCTTTAGCACAGGGACTGGGCATGGGCGCCAATGGCTTGGGCACAGAGCTCAGGAGAGGGAAGTGTAGTCCAATGGTTAGCGCATCGTACTGGGACCCCAGAAACCTACCATTGACCTGCTGTGTGATCTTGGAACAAGTCACTTCCTCGGTGTATGTCTCTGCTTCCCCTCACACCTATACTCTCTTATCTATGGCAACAGGAAGCTCTTTGGGTCAGGGACCACAGTGTTGCCAACTCTAGTTATTTTTATTGCACGACTCTCTTAAACCCACAGGCTCTGGAGATGGGAATGTGAGAAAATCCCAGCTTTCGTTTAAGAACAAAATATTTTGAACTGCATGTTTTTAGTCCTCGTGGCTGTAGAGAAAAGTTCAAAAATCACACCCTTAAAATGGCAAGGAAGGACCCCAAAGTGTATTTTTATCTGTCACAAGTTTCGTGACTGATTGGCGCTTGACTCATGATTTTTGAGCACTGGAAGTTGCCAGTCTCACGAAGTGTCTGTACAGCACCTTGCATGATGGGGCCCAAATTCCTGTCAGGTCCTCTAGGCACTGCCATAATATATCTGATCATAAGCATCCCCGTGATCCTGACACTGGATCAGGCCATTCAGAAAACCTCTCAATCTAACATTGGTAGATTCCTATTGACAGAAAGAAGACTATTCATTTCACAGGACCTGAGACCGAAAGGAGCCATACGGTGCGCCCAGAAACACACTGAAACTGCCAGAGCTGATCTGCCAATGTGGCCTTCACGGCTGCCATCTCCTCTGCAGATTGAACAGCGCCCCAGGACCAATAGAAGGGCTGGAGAGGGGGGCTGGAGGGTCATAAGCAGGTGTCATGAGGTGGCAGCTGCCCTACCCTTCCCTTATGGCTAGAAGTCACCGTAGGGAAGAGGTTGAGAACCACAGTACTAGAGGGACCCAGACAGAGAACTAGAGGGATGAGAAGAACCACTGGAGGATTGTGCTGAAGAAAGCCCAGCCCATCAGCAGCACCAGTGCCCATCCCGGAGGCCTTTCAGGCCATGGCCATGGTGACATGGAATGTCACACAGCTGACGGGGCTCTGGAGAGCACTGGATCTCTGATCTGCTACAGCAGTGGAGTACACTAATGCATTGAGATAAATAACGCATTAGACACCCTCCCCCCAAGGTCAAAATCTCCCCTTCCCTAGAACCATATCTGAGTTCCGCACATGGAGTTCAGTGGAAAGGGTTTCTTTCTTCATGGCTTTGCCACTGACCATACTCTGCACTTGCCCTTTGTGGCGGCCTCTCTATGCAACTCTCATCAGGACTCTAGCACAGAGGCACCATTGTAGATGCTTGGTCAGCCTGCCAGGGAACAGTCGGATTGCCAGGGAACAGCAATGATTCTGTTCGTCTTAACGTACATTGCAGGCTGGGAGATGTGGCCATGCTGGTACACAGGATTTTGCTTTGACCATCCAATGCTAGCTAAGTCAGAGTCCAAAAAAGAGACAAACAAAGTTTGCCAGTAACTATAAATCAGCTCCGGTTCACTTGTCACTTGGCCTGGGTGCACCTAGGCTTGCTCAGAATACAGGTTGGTGTTCCCTGCAAACTCAGCCCAGGTTTGTCTAAAGCCCAATCCAGGTTCACACAGAACCATGAAAGTCAGACCAGGTTTGCTCAAGCTTTGGCCTATCTTCCCTTGAAATTCACTCCACTCTCTATGGAAGGTAGTCGGATCCCAGATGCAGCTCAGAACTGAGTCTCCAGGGTCACCTGCCACTAGCCAAGATAATGCAACATGTTGGGTCATATGCTCATCTCAACGAAGTGGGAGAGTTCTTTGCAGAGGGCAAAGAGAGGGAAGATGGCTTAAATTAATCCATGGGGGAATTATGACTGCCTCCTTTGCAAGGCATTTATTATTTTCACAAACCATTCGATGTTTTACAGTGCCACTGGCCTTTATTAAACCTGTGCTGTGGGCCAGGTTCTTTTAGTTATAGCTTCTTGACAACTTCTTGCAACAGGGTTAGGCTGCAATGGTTCAAACAGGAAAATGAAGTCAGCTGGGTTCCATAAACACTCTCAAAGGCCCACAAATCTGTCACTGGAACTCAACAGGAATTTTAATTTTTTTTATTTGTTACAAAAATTTTAGAAAAGGCACAAAGTTTTGGAAGTCTTCCTGATTTTGCTTTTCCTGCATAACAGAGCTGGGGACTGTCGCACAGCAGGGTGGCTGGGACAAATAACACTGTTATGAAAACCCACAAGCCACTATAATACTTTATAGTTTTTGGGTGTCTTTTATGCAATAAACATAAGAATCGACGGCTGGAAGTTAAAATCGAGACACACTCAAATTAGGAAAAAAGGGTGCTTTATCAGACATTACCAAGAACAGTGGAGGATTCTCCATCTCTTAAAGGGCTCAGATCCAGACTGGATGTTTTACTGGAAGAGATGCTTTAGTTATGATGAAATTCTATGGCCTATGTTGTCAGCCGAAATGCTGCGATGATCCCTTTTGGCCTTAAAGGGATGTTCTTCTCAAATTGCTACATTCACGTTAGTGAATGTGGCATCAGAACCTCCTTCTGATGCGTCTTATGGCAGCGCTAGTGTGGATCAGTGCCTCATTGCACTAAGTCCTGTGCAGGCACACATAGCCAGAGACCATCCTTTAAAGCTGACCCTTTCAAATGGAGAAGATGCAGGAGAACTGGAAGTATCCTCCATATTGTACAGATGGGGGGCAGAGGGACAGGCTGATCTCATGACATGCCTGGGGACTTTCTGTTGTTGTTCTGTGGTTGCACAGCACCTAGCACATTGGAGCTTTGGTCCATGACATAGGTGCCAACTCCGTGGGTGCTCCAGGGCTGGAGCACCCATGGACAAAAAATAGTGAGTGCTTAGCACCCACCAGCCACAGCTGTTCACCATCTCGGCTCATCAGCTGATGGGGGGCACTACCATTGCAGCCCAACAGCTGATAGAGGGGTGCAGGCACCAAACACCACTGCCAAATGGCTTGGAGAGCAGCCTCAAGGCACAGCAGGGGTGGAGCACCGCAGAGAAAAGGAGAAGTAGGCGCCTGTGCTCTCAGATGTTACAATAGGACAAATAATAAATAGGAAAGTCACCAAGTATATCGACAGAGCCTGGAACTCAGTGTTGGCAGATGACAGAACAAGGAGTAATGGTCTCAAGTTGCAGTAGGGGAGGTCTAGGGTTGATATTATGAAACACTATTTCACTAGGAGGGTGGTGAAGCACTGGAATGGGTTATCTAGGGAGGTGGTGGAATCTCCTTCCTTAGAAGTTTTTAAGGCCTGGCTTGACAAAGCCCTGGCTGGGATGATTTAGTTGGTGTTGGATGATTTAGTTGGGGTTGGATGATTTAGTTAGGGTTGGTCCTGCTTTGAGCAGGGGGTTGGATTAGATGACCTCCTGAGGTCTCTTCCAACCCTAATATTCTATGATTCTATGAAGGGTAGTCCCAGTGCAGTACCTTAAATACAAAATCATCTCTCTCTACCATGCAGGAGATAAGAGGCTGGGTCAAAGGGGAATTGCCTACCTTCCATGACACATACTCTTAAGAGGGACTGTCCTCACACTACCATTTCTTTCACTTCCATTATATTGTGCAGACCTCACATAGTGCTATTTGACGCGAATGGCTGGCCCTATATAGTTCGGGTAACCAGTTCCCCGAATTGCCAAACCAAGCGATTCATAGAAATTTAGCAACCTGGCTCTTTCTTTACATTGGCAGAAGTCATGTACCTAAAATGAAGACGTCTCTTCTTTAAATTGCGATCTGCTTAGACAAGAACGGAGCTGGTGAGTCCTGGACCAAGGTCTTGGAAAGGTGCAACAGGAGGCTGAATGCACGTGCTAAATAAGGATTGGTGGATTTTCCATCCAGTCACTGATTGCGTAGGCAGCAATTACTTCTGCAGCTACGGTGCTGCTAACAGCTCCAACCAGAAGAGATCATACGATTTCCCAAATCCCAAACAATGAGCAAGTAGCTGTCGTCTTCAGAGACCAAGAGGTCAAGGGAGGCAGTTGCAAAAACAGAGCCGTTAACATTGATAAACCGGATTACAGTGTTCGGCCTCTGTGCACAGCTGAAGGGGGAATGTCTTTTAAACAAGACAGCAGGTTTACTAGCACATGGAAACAATTGCTAGAACTGTGGGAATTCATCTATTTCAGTTCATAGGGAGGGGGGCTGGGAACCAGGTTTTGTTTGTTTGTTTGGTCCAGTCTTTTTGTGCAGTTCAATTGAGTTTTGCTTGAGTTGTTTGGTTCAAGCAGCAGAAAGAAGGAAAAAATGTAAAAAGTCAGCTGAAAGAAAGATTCTGCCTGAAGCTATCAACCGGCCCCTCATCCATTGGAAACTCTGTCTGGAACTCTGCCCTCTTCTCCACATCCCTCCAGCCTCAGGGCTGGAACTCTGGACCCCCCACCCGCCTCCAAAAGAGGTTACAAATGTCAGTGAGCCTGAACTGAGTTGTGGCGGTTCCAACAAAATCTAAAACCAGGCGAAGCTCAGAACCCCACCGCCGGCTCCTCGGTCGTCAGGAGCATGTTTCCACCAGCTCTGTTTATAACGTTGCCTGGCGATGGGTGCGAGACATCCGGAGTAAGAGACACCTCATAACTCAAACACTGAGGATGGCGTGAGGGTCTCTGTGTGCTATTAAACTTGAACTTTGTGTTTTACGAGGATGGGTGGGGATAGGAACATCACATTTATCAGCGTGTCTGACAGCTGATCCCTTTAGTCTGGTATTCCGCCTCCCAAAGTTGCCAACACCTCAGGCTTCAACAGAAGGCAAAACTCTCTGTTGTGTACCTGATTCGTTGTACAGTCCCGTTAGTGGAGAAAAGACTTGCTAGCTCCCAAGGCAATCAGTTTATGCGTTATAGCATAGAAAGCAATTCTCTCATGGCTTATCTGGTACCATGTCAGAAATGTCTCCATTTAGACATAGAACATTAGGGTTGGAAGAGACCTCAGGAGGTCATTTAGTCCAATCCCCTGCTCAAAGAAGGACCAATACCAACTCACGCACAGGTCTGCACAGAGTCCCTCTCACCTGTGGACAGCCTAGCCCACCAGCTAGCCCCACTCCTCTGAGGGAAATGAAGAGTCCAGATGAAAGAACGCACAGACCTTTGCCCCTTCCCAAACCACAGTCCTCGCCCCAGGATCTGCGCCATCATCCCCCACCCAATACTGAGAAGTGAAAGGTCCCATTCATCTGTGGGACTACTAGCCTTGGGCCCATGGACATGCAGGTTCCCACTCAGGCCTCACGCTCACATAGTTTCTTTTGCGTCGGGCAATTGACTTCACCCCTTTCCCGAGTCCATCCCCCATACTGAGGCATCCTACCTTAGTCTTGGAGCCTTGTCTTCTCCTCATGCTGCCTCCGAGGTCCTTCTATCACTGCTGATCTGTTCGATCGAAGTGTCTTCCCCAGAGAGACTCAGAACAGACCCTGCACAGATACGCGTGTGCTGTCATGCTGAGCAAAGGCTGCCTCTTATAGCCAGCTTCCTTTCCCAGCATACATTGCTGCGACACCTCCCAGAATCCTAGCGTCCTGGGGCTGTAACTGGGAACAGGCTGGGCAGGGCCTGTAGCCTCCCTCACAGGGCCCACGTGCTCTGTAACGTCAGGGTTGGGAAACTAAAGAGCACAAAACTCAAACCAGCTCTGCGGTTCTCAGCCTTGTTTGATTTTCATTGGCACATTCTTCCTAGGACGTCCCAGTTTCCCTCAAGGCACTGAGAAGCCGCTCTGAGATTTTCAGCCTCATTTCTCAGGCAGAGGTTTAGCTTAGTCTGGATTTGTATGCCTATCAGGCGCTCCAAACGAGCTGAGGTTTGCTGGTCACTGATTGCTGTTGCGAGATGTTTTGATTATGTCTAGGAACTTGGAGAATTATACTCTGAGGAAGTGCTTGCCGAGAGAGAACAGTGTAAGCAGATGACAGAAAAGCCCCCAGCATGGCTCTGCCTCAGCGCTTTCTCCTCACGCTCCCTCCACCCAGGAAGCAGTTGTTTTCATTCTGGGAGGAGTGTTGTCTAGCAGTTAAAGCAAGGGATTGGAGGCCAGCATTTTTGTTCTGGCTTGACTTTGCCACTGACTCTTTGTAGGACCTTGGCCAGGTGACCTAGGGAATATCCACACTGCAACAACAACAACAAAAATACCACAGTGGCAAGTCTCAGAGTCTGGGTGAACCTGCTTGGGCTCATGGTAGAGGGCTAAGATGTTCCCATTTGGGCTGCAGCCTGGGTTCTGAGACCCAGCCTCCTCTCCAGGTCTCAAGCTGGGCTCCAGCCCCAGCGGGGAACATCTACACGGCTATTTTTAGCCCCATGGCATCAACCCTGCAAGCCCAAGTCAGTTGACCCAGGCTCTGAGACTTGCTGTCACAGGGGTTCTCTTGCTGTTTAGCCATAGCCTCAGGCTCTTATTTCCAGAAGTCCTGGGTGCCCGCAACTCCGCGCTCAGCAGCGATGAAAATCAAGCCTTCCATTGCTCTGTGCTTGAGTGCCCCCTCCTGAGCCATTTGGGTAACACTCGCTAGTCTACCCACCAGGGTTTTGTGGGGCTTTATCAAGTCACATTGAAGAAGAACTTTGAGAACTGGTGAGAACCAGAGAAGTGCTGGGTACTGGTGTTTTAAAGCAGCATGATTCTTCTTTAGAACGTGCTTCTTCCAATGTTTCAAGGCATAAATCATCCAAACTGTTTGGCATTAGGAAAACACTTTCTTTGGGGACAGGTTATCTTCAAACTGCCTCCTGCAGGGACCTTGCACCTTCTGAGGAAGCAGCTGGTGCTGGCCACCTTTGGAGACAGGATTGTAATGGGGTTTGCGTATTGCAAGAGCGCCTCCTTCTGGCCAGGCATGATGCAACAGCTTTCTTCCCACATAGCACTCCCTGCCCATGGCCACTCCATCGCTGTGGTAGTCTCTCTGCCTGTAATTCACAGCTCTCCCTCATCACAACTTAGCCCTTGGGCTAGGTCAGTCTATGGTCCTCGCTTCCAGGGTATTAAAGTCTCGCCAGACCAGCTGTCTGCATTGCACCTCCAACAGTCCTGCACCATTTTCTAGGGGCTGGTAGGGAGACCCAGGCCCAGTCTCTACACTGAGTTGCAGCCCAGAGACCCTATAACTAGCAGCCAGACTCTACACAATACCTTTCCTTACAGCTCTTTCACAGAATCACAGAAATGAAGGGCTGGAAGGGACCTCTAGAAGTCATCCAGTCCAGCCCCCTGCACTGAGGCAGGACCAAGTAAACCTAGACCATCCCTGACACCTGTTTATCCAACTTGTTTTTAAAAGGCTTCCAATGATGGGGACTCCACAACCTCCCTTGGAAGCCTGTTCCAGCGCTTAGCTCTCCTTACAGTTAGAAAGTTTTTCCTAATGTCTAACCTAACTCTTCTTTGCTGCAAATTAAGCCCATTACTTTTCGGCCCACCTTCTTCCTACTCTGCCTTCTCAGGCTTTCTTTTCCCACAACTCCTCTGCAACTGACCCCTCTTCCAGGGCTAGGATCCCAGGGCTTGTTCTCCCATCTGGATTTCCTGCTCAGTTTCCAGAGAGCGACTACAAACTCTCCCACTGGATTCCCCTGCTAGGACCAACTTCTTCTCTTTATCTTTCTCCATCACCAATTAGGATTTATAAATCCCTGGGCTTCCCCCAGGTGCAAGCACCTCTTCTGGGCCAGCTTAACCCCTTCAAGGCTCGTGTGGGATGAAAACCCCATCACAAAGATACAGAACTATGAAACACTGTGTTAGAGGGCTTTCCCTTCACCCTCTCCCCGGTTCTTCTCCTGCAGACAGAAAGCAGAAGACCAGAAGTCCAAAGTTCAGGCAATGTGATGTTTATTGGGGTTCATTCCAAGCAAGCATATCCACAGCTCTACACACCAGCAGAGTCTGTTTCCTAGTGTTCTGTTCCCAGCTCTAACACTGCAGACCGTTTACCCCATGTCCCACTTCCCAGCTCTGACACCGCAGAGCCTTGCCTATGTCCCCATTCCCCTAGTCTCATTTCTGATTCCCCATTCCCACCTCCTCCTTCTTAGCAGGCCCAAATATACCTGAAATACACACCCTTAGTCACACCCCTTACAACTTATAGTCATGTTCAGTTTTGGGGGCGTCGTGAGCCTAGGGTCTTTGTCCCATCTCTTTTGTATCCCATGGGAGGGGTGAGGCGTGAGGTTGTGCTGCTGTCAGGGACAGGCATTTCTTTGGTCTTTTAGTGTTTTATACCTTCCCTTCAACCCCTCCTTTGTCCCTCCCAACTGGTTGTTTGACCTTGCCTTGAGATCGGGTTGAGGCAACCTTAAAGTGTGCTCATATATGCCCATCAGGCCCTGTAACACTTTGACTGTTCTATCCCTTATCTCTTCCCATTGCACTCACAAACCATTCTGGTCAGGGAGAAGCAGCACGCACAGTTTAGTGTCATCTGCAAACTTGCTGAGTGTGCAGTCCACACCATCCTCTAGATCATTAATGAAGATATTGAACAAACCCCGCCCCAGAACCGACCCTTGAGGCACTCCGCTTGATACCGGCTGCCAACTAGACATGGAGCCATTGATCACTATCCATTGAGCACGATGATCTAGCCAGCTTTCTATCCATCTTATAGTCCAATCATCCAGCCCATATTTCTTTAACTTGCCAGATAGAATACTGTGGGAGACCGTATCAAAAGCTTTGCTAAAGTCAAGGAATAACACGTCCACTGCTTTCCCCTCATCCACAGACCCATTTATCTCATCATAGAAGGCAATTAGGTTAGTCAGGCATGACTTGCCCTTGGTGAATCCATGCTGACTGTTCCTGATCACATTCCTCTCCTCTAAGTGCATCAGAATTGATTCCTTGAGGACCTGCTCCATGATTTTTCCAGGGAGTGAGGTGAGGCTGACTGGTCTGTAGTTCCCCGGATCCTCCTTCTTCCATTTTTTAAAGATGGGCACTACATTGGCCAATCATCCAAGTCACCTCCATTATGGCGACGCATAGGTGCACCATAGGCTGTAAGGCTAACGATATAATACTTAGCACTTATGCACCATTTTCCAGCCAAGTGTGTCAATGCACCTGCATGAATTCATACAGCAAAGCAGCCCTGTGGGACAAGTAAATAATTGGATCTCAACCAGAGACATTGAGCTACAGCAGTGAAGCAACAGGTCTAGAACTTAGATTGCCTGACTTATAAGCCTGGACTGTAGCTCCCTAGCCCAGCTCCTCATACCTTTAAGGCTCTGGGCCAAAGGTGGTGAACTTGTGGCTCCGGAGCCACATGTGGCTCTTCAGAAGTTAATATGCGGCTCCTTGTATAGGCACCAACTCCGGGGCTGGAGCTACAGGCACCAACTTTCCAGTGTGCTGGGGGATGCTCACACCCCCGCTTTGCCACAGGTCCTGCCCCTACTCCACCCCTTCCTGCCCCCTCCAGGAAGCCTTCTATGCCCTCTCTCCTCCCTCCACAAAGCATCCTGCACCGCACAAAACAGCTGACCGAGAGGTGCAGAGAGGGAGGGGGATGTGGGGCTGCAGGTGGGTGGGAGGCGCTGGGAGTGGGTCTGGAGCGGATGGGGGAGCTGCTGACGTGTTACTGTGGCTCTTTGGCAATGTACATTGGTAAATTCTGGCTCCTTCTCCTGCTCAGGTTGGCCACCCCAGCTCTGGGCCATTCCCCCTATTTGCACAAGTCCCTCTGGGTCTAAAGATTTTTTTCTTCCGCTCCCCTATCCTTTTAGACTGGAATTTTTGATGTGGCCTAAAAGGGAGGTAGATGTTCCAACCGCACCAGAATTTCAGGGAAGCCGGATGCCAAACTGCCTTCGGCTCATTTGAAAATTTCGGCTTTAGTTGTTTTGTTTTATAGACACACTAGGAAATATCGGGACACTCTAATTGGGAAGCAAAACAACCTAAAACCCCAATAAAACAAGAGAGAGGAATATATGATTGGAAATGACAAGCTGTCAAAGCCCTTTTCCCTCAGGGGAGTGGATTTATTACATCACCCCGTATGAATTCCTCTCTCCCGCCTCTTTCCTTGTAAGCACATTCCATGGCCAAGCTCAAGCTGGGTGACAAATGGAAGCACCACACCAACACCATCTGACTCAGAAATATGTGGGTAAAAATACCACTGCATTCAAAACAATCCAATTTATTTGGGGCCATCATGGAAAAATAGCACAAAATATTTCGCAGCGTAGACAAACAGGGCAGTCATTTGTTCAGAATAGTAACACTGAACTCTTATGGAGCTCTATTCAATCCATAGACCACTACAAAGGAAGGCAAATAGCTTCATCCCCATTTTATAGGTGGGGAAACTGAGGCACGGAACAGGGAAGTGATTTGCCCAAAATCACACAGCATGGGAATAACCCCTTCTCTGCTCCCTGCAAAGCCAATGGTTGGCTTCAGTTGGATCAGAATTAGGCCAATGCCACATCTTTTGAAAAATCTCACCCTTAATAAGGATTAGTTTAAAAATGTCTGTTGAAACTCATTTCCCCCAGTGTTACAACACAGCTAAAAAATTTCCTGGAGTGTGTTTTTGGGCGGGGGGGGCATTTTCATCACATATTTTTGGTTTTTCATTAAATAAAAATCTTTTCTGCAGCTTAGCCAAAAAGGAACAAAACATTTTCAACTGAAAAATTATTGGGGGGCGGGATTTTGATGATTTTGGTTTCTTGATTAAAAAGTCAAAATTTTCCACTGAAAATTTTGCCAAAAAAATATTTTTTTTCATTGTCTACATTTTTTATGGCGGAGGAGAATCCTATTTTCTTACCAGCTCGATCCTTAATTCATATTGTTTGTGTTGTGCATTCAAACAACTAGCTGCCATTCCAGTGCACTTCCTGGTCCCACATGTGCACACAATGGGCCTTATTCCCCTTTCCCTGTGTCGCATGGGTGTAACTCCATTCAAGACATAAAGGAGGTGTCGCAGAAAGATCAGATGTAATATAGAAATCTTTGCATTGGTAGCACACGTTTCAGTTGCAGCTCACTGGGTGGACTGCTGCTCAGACAGTTGGACCAAGTGTTTCTGTGACGTAGCTAAACACCAGAAGAAAAGAGAGAAATGCTCAGGTGCTGAAGTGCTGAGCCCCGTAGAAGAAACTGGATAGATATGAAGTGATGAAGGCTTGCTGCGAAGTTCTATCCGTGTGGAAGTAGTATGGTCTGGCATATAGGGCACGGCCTATGGGAGATCTGAGTCATATTCCTGGATATACCCCACTTGATGATCCAAGGTGGGTCACTTCACCTCCACGTGCCTCTGTTTCGCTCCCACTCTTTGCCTATTGAGGCTGTAAACTGGCCAGGGCAGGGAGTGTCTCTTACTGTGTGTTTGCCCAGCACCTTACACAATCTCAGCAGAGCCCTCTAAGCACTAGTGTAAAAAACAGTAACTCTCCACTGCCATGTATAGGCGCGTCCATCTGTGCAAAATGAGGGTAAAACGCTGGCTGCCACAACCAAACGGGGGGGGGTTACATCCACTTTGCACAGGTGCAGATGCCTACACAAGAGGAAAAGTATGTGGCGGATCAAGGCCTAACTTCACTCCAGAGACCCCCTCAGCAGACTTTGAAAAAGGGCCACTCAGGGGTCAAGGGAGATGCAGAAATATTCCACAGCCTTGCAGACAGCCAGCTCCCTGCTTTCCATGCTTCTGGATGGTGTCCAGTGCTTCCACTGATCCGATCCTTGGGGGGAAGCTGATCCGATGGCTGAGGGCCAGACCCAATTGTGAGGGGGGAACCAAAATGAGACATGGAGGAAGAAGAGGAGTTAGGCTCCTAAATACATCTGAGGATCTGGGCCTTAGACATAATTATTTGTATTGCACTTGGAAGTTCCAATCAAGATCAAGGCCCCCACTGCACTAGATGCTGTACTCTACTTAGGAAGGAACAATCAGTGGCACACATACAAAATGGGATATGGCTGACTAGGAAGGAGAAGTGCAGAAAGGGATCTGGGGGGTCAGAGTGGACCACAAGCTAAATATGGGTCAACAGTGTAACTCTGTTGCAAAAAAAAATGAACATCATCCTGTGATGTATTATCAGGAGTGTTGTAAGCAAGACACGAGAAGTAATTCTTCCGCTCTGCTCCACGCTGATTAGGCCTCAACTGGAGTATTGTGTCCAGTTCTGGGTGCCACATTTCAGGAAAGATGGGGACAAATTGGAGAAAGTCCAGAGAGAAGAGCAACAAAAATGACTACAAGTCTCGAAAACATGACCTAGGAGGGAACACTTCAAAAACTGGGTTTGTTTAGTCTGGAGAAGTGAAACCTGAGAGGGGACATGATAACAGTTTTCAAGTACATAAAAGGTTGTTACAAGGAGGAGGCAGAAAATTTGTTCTTCTTAACCTCTGAGGACAGGACAAGCAGGTGGGGGAAGGATAGCTCAGTGGTTTGCACATTGGCCTGCTAAACCTAGAGTTGTGAGTTCAATCCTTCAGGGGGCCACCTAGAGATCTGGGGCAAAAATCAGTAGTTGGTCCTGCTAGTGAAGGCAGGGGGCTGGACTAGATGCCCTTTCAAGGTCCTTTCCAGCTCTAGGAGATAGGATATCTCCATTTATGTATTTAAGCAAGGGAGGTTTAGGTTGGAAGTTAGGAAAAACTTCCTAACTGTCAGAGTGGTTAAGCACTGGAATAAATTGCCTAGAGAAGTCATGGAATCTCCACCATTTGGGATTTTTAAGAGCAGATTGGACAAACACCTGTCAGGGATGGTCTAGATAATACCTACTCTTGCCTTGAGTGCAGGGGACTAGACTAGATGACCTCTCGAGGTCCCTTCCAGTTCTGTGATTCTATGCTATACAGAGGAGAGACAGTCCCTTATATGAAGTGCTTACAATCCAAATGGATGAGACATCCAGAGCAGGAGGGACACGGGCACACAGAGGGATGAAGTGACTTGCCCGAGGTCCAGCAGGAAGTCAGTACCAGTCCAATACTCATACTTTGTTCCCAGCATGTTACAGTCAGTGGCAACCTTTCAGTCAGTCCCATTTTAGTTGTGCAATATTTATTTCAGGCCCTGCTTTGTCAACTGAATCAACTCCACAGACAGAAGCAGCAATTAGCTTCCATTTTTGCATCGCAAACAAGCCATTTCATCATGCTGAATGAGCCAGCCTAATGACTTGATCATCCGCATTGTCTAAATAGATCTCAGCTGTGAAAACCAGACTCATTCCACAGAGCTCAGCTGAGCAACACCAATTTGCCGCAGCCAAGGATCTGGCCCAATGGCTTTAGACCTAAAGTTCCCTATATGATACAATTTAGATGTATTGATTTACTGTTTGTTTGATCTTTTGGCTCCCCCACCAGCCTGTGATGTGGGGAACCCCAAAACTGAGTAGAATAGGGGCAGGATTGAGGAGCACTTGCAGAGCAGGTGGGGTGAAGGGTATCCCAGGTCTGGAATAGCCAGGGTTGATGGAAGTCAGGAATGAGCATCACTGGTCCCTCTAGGTGAGGGGTAGGACCGCAGTAGCAAAGCTTGCTGTGAGTCAGGCATAAGTCATATTGCCAGAGCCACATGTGGGAAGATTGTCTGGGACTTTCAGACATTCCTGCCCATTGCTCAGCTTTGCTGTTCCAAGTGTTGAAAGCAAAAACTCCCCTAATCCCATGAGATGAGGATCTTCTCCAGATGTGACTGACACTGATCCAGCTGGGAATAGAAGGTTCTGGGGATCTTGAGACACTGGCTGTTCTGTTGGGACTTCCAGCTCCATTACTAACCCAAGGCGGTTCAGAGGAACACCTCTCCTGCTGTGCCCCTGAATTAACAAACAAATGGCACACCCTGCCATTGGCACTTCCAGGGTCCTGAGGCTCAGTCTGAAAGCAGGACTCATTGCACCTGTTTTCCAGGCTGCTGGTCTGCAGGGAGGGAGGCAGGGCTTGTTGGTGACATCACAGGACTCGGCATCAGGAAGTCCATTCCTTGCTCTGCCGCTGGCTTGCTGTGTGGCCTCAGCTTCTCTCTCTGGGAAACTGAGCTCTTGTATGGGCTCTGGAGGAATCAGTTACACCAGTGCAGGGCTCCAGGGAAGGGCCAAGCAGAATGTTAGAGGCATCTCTGTTGTAACTCCACTGAGGCAGGGTGCTTACCCTATGGGTGAGTTTGACCTTCAGAGCATTTATCAAACACTCCTAATATGTATGCAGAGCAGGGGTACCAGGGACCTGAACCTCAACAACATTAAGGCCCCTGTAGGCCACCCCTTGAGGTGGGCAGAAACAGCTCCTGAGGTTACCGCCAAAGCAGAGGGCTCTACTCTGGCCTGCTTCTCAGGACATGCCTATGCCTGCACTCTGCTATAGATATTTTCTGTTTCCCAGGGCCTACAGGAGGCCATGGGAAGCAGAGTATAACTTTAGAGCAGCCCAGAGGGCTGCTATAACTTATCCCAGTGGCTGGTCAGGCCCCTGTACAGCTTCAGAATTTGAGAAATGCAAAGGCCGCTTTATCTCACACCTTTTGTCTCTGCCCCAAACACAGGAATGGAGTAAACGAGGCTCAGTCCAAGTCTTGTGTAAGACAACTTTGGAAGCTCCAACTACTGCTTAGAAAATGGTCTTTTCTGCAACAATGGTATTTTCCGTCAACAGTTTTCACTGACATTTTGGGCTAGCGAGGTTCATTGAAAAAAAAAGCATTCCAGCTTTTGTTTGTCCTTGGTTTTCCAAAACTGGGAAATATATTTATAACCCCTTTGGGTTTAGAGAGCATGGCCCCTTTAAATCTTTTTCCTAAAGGGAGAGGGGGAGCAGTGAGAGAATGGAAGGAAACTCCAGGGGGTGGCTTTGGAGCTCCAGAGAGAGAAGGGCTGCAGCCCGCAGATCCTTGCAAAGGAAGCAGCAGAGAACCTGCCTGAAGCCTGGGAAGGACAGGGCGGCCGATCGGGGCCACTTCAGGACAGGAGCCAGGAGGAGCACTGGGCCAGGGAGAAATTGGCCGAGAAGGATGGGCCGGAGCTGGACCCAGTATCACGGCTGCCCAGAGCTTCATGGGGCTGTGAGTACTGGGACTTGTGACTCTGCATTGGGAACAAGGAGGGAGGTTGTAGCTAGTTAAGTGGGAGGTGGTCGCTCTGTGTGGCTTTGCAGAGAGTGGCAGAAGAGGGCACCCCAGGGGTTTGCTGGGGAGAGTTCACTGGCACCGAAGATGACCAGGAGCTCCCAAGACTCAGCACTGGACTGGAACTGTGTTCAGGACTCCTGAACTCTGTGTGCAGACACTTTGCTCGGTGTCTGCCCTTCCAGACTGTGCTCCCACTGGGCCCCTGGGGCCTTGGCTTGGATGCAGCCCTGTTCTACTGCTCCCCCTGTATTTCCCCTTGTTGTTTTTCTCCTCTTATCCCTCTGTAAATAAATGTCTCCCTTTCTTATATCCTGTGGGTGGGTGTGTTCACACTGGGGATTTGGAACAGGTGCCCCTGGGGTGGAAGGAATTTTTCCTGATGTGAGGAGAAGCCCCCCTACCAACCTCTTCCTCCCCCCAGCACGGGTCCTGCCAATCAGTGCCTCCCTCTCCCATGCGGGACCTACTGCCAATCAGTAGTTCGTCTGGAGGCGCTGGGGGGGAGGGAGGAGGAGCAAGGGTGCAATGCACTCAGGGGAGGGGCTGGAACTGGGCGGGGAAGATGCGGGGCAGGGTGGGACCTTGGGGGAAGGGGTGGAGTGGGGGTGGGGCCCTGGCAGAGCCAAGGGGAGAACCCTCCCGGTAGACAGAAACTCGACGCCTATGTCCCAGGCCCTGCACCCCCCGAGGGATGGCCCTCCCTGCAATAAGCAATGGAATTTATCCACTTCTGGATCCACCTAGGAACTAGATGATCCCCACACTTACAGCCCCTTTGCAGATCAAATCAGCTGAGGATTTCCCCAGTGGGCAGGAGTCCCCAGTGGGCATAGCCACCTCCTCCGGCATCACCAATTGTGATAGTTCTTGGGGTACCCAGCACTGAGAGTCACTTGTTACCCATGGCTACTGGCGAGAGGCAGCCTTGGCTATGGTAACCAAGTGTTGGCTCTCTTGTGATATCCAGTCCCTGACACTGGCTACTCACAGATATCCCAGGTCCTCTGCCCTCAAAGGAGAAGTTAATCCCAGTTTACCAGTTCTACCTTAAACCACAGCTCCTGTTGAACACACAGCACTTGTAATAAAACAAGAGAAGGTTTAATTTAAGAAAGAACAAAGCTTCAGCTAAAAACAAGAGGGTGTAGTGGAAACAAATGGTTACACTATAAAACAGAATCATCAAACAGAAACTAGGGCCCACAATTATTAACAGTTCCCTTTCCGATCAAGGCTATCCTGCCAAAATTCAGTCCCTTGCAGAGCTGGCTGGCTTCACAGAAAGCAGGATCCAAACTTTCATGATCCCCCTCCCCCTCCCACCCCCGCCATCCCTTTCCACAAGATGTTTCCTCGGTGAATGGATACAGAGGACCTCTCCCTACACTGTGTCATATTGAAACAGTCTATTGTCTCTACTCATAGACCCTTACATACAATGTAACCATCGCACCACTGGGGAAACAGATGAAGCAGGCAGATTTCCAGTCTGTTGCAATGTTCCTTTTTTACCTCCAAGTGGTTTAGATTGTCTGCAGTTGTCTCTGATTGTTAGTCTTGGGATGGAGTGAGGCAAGACAACTGAGCCTTGCATTACATCACCAGCTAAGCAAGAAGGGATGACAACTGTTTCCTACTTAAATGGGCCATCACCAAGACATACCTCAGGACTTTTACTCCAAACCCATAAAGCAGACTTTCAACATAGTTACATTATTCCTTAAATATTACTCATACATACATCTCGTAATGATTATGAGTCTTGATAAGCTACGAGTTTTCTGCGGATACCTTACATGTTACCCTTTATGGATAAATACTCTGCAAGACATGAGTTTGGTGTAGTGAGTTTGTCAGGTCTGAGATGAGAGCTGTTTGAAAGAACAGGGCACCGTTTGCCAAGGGAATCTCTACGTCACACCCACCTTAGACCCAAGCACTGAGAAAGGGGTTGTCACTGGAGTCCCTGTGTACTTTGACATTCCCGAGCTGGAGAACCAGTCCCTTGGGGTAATGGAGACCAGCCTGCTTAGAACAAACTATTTATAAGTTCTGGAGTCTTTGAATTCCATCTGCCTTAAACGCAGGGTGAGGCTGAGGGCGGAGGGGGGGCGTCCGTTGAACAACGCTGAGATCCTGTATAAACAATATACTCATTCTGCAAGACTCAACTTACAAGACTGCCACTCGCAGAATCACACACACAGATCACGTCTCTTCTTCAGTGCACAAACTGGGAGAATGCACCTCGCTTTTCGAGCAGACACTAAAATATGACACTCGGTAAGGATATTGCCCATCTTGTGATCTATGTTTACGCCAGATTCAGTGTCCCTTCTCTGGCAGCAAATGGAATTGGAGATCTAAAGCTCTGCCTGGCAAATAACTTGAGGAGGTGGTTGGCACGGTCAGGACCACAGATGGTGAAGTCAGAGCCCATTCAAAATATTGTGCCTAAAATGATGGGACAGAAGCGAGTTAGTACAAATGGGATTCTCTCTCCAGGAAGCAGAGTTACCTACTCTGCACTTATGTTACATATCATCTCACACCCGTTTACCTGCAGGCATCCAAATCCATCTTTGCTCGGACTCCAAGAACAGATTAAAAGTGAAATTAATGCTGCTGCTGTTAAAATCAGTGCAACTACAGAGCTAGACAGTGCAATCCTTATTGCCATCATAGAATCATAGATTCTTGCAGGATGAGTGAGCTCCAGTGGACTACATGTGTAAGTGGTCACCAATATGTGAAGGAGTTGCCACTATCTAACCCATGGTATCGGTTCTTTCATCTAGGTTCTTATATGGCCTTGTCGGAGAAAAACTCAGTTCTCGCTTTTTGTTTGGGTGCAGCAAAATCAAATACTTTATTATTTCTCCAGCAATTGCAATAGATGGAGGGAGTGCCCTAGGACACAGGGTTGCCCCAGTCCCGGACAGGTCTCTCTACAGGTAAACAATTACAGCAAGCATTTATACGTTTGTTACAGACAATAACAAGCAATAATCCAGACAATAATAAGCAACAGCTGCATTTTGTTTATACATAGGCCATCCTGCTATCTTATTTTTCTCACTTCTAGAAGATGCCAGTCTACATATTTGGTTATCAGTGCAAGGCCGTGATAACTTCTCACACAGTTCTTTCCCACTCGCCTCACACCATCCTCTCTTCTACAAGTCTCATGTCATTAGGGTTACAGGTGGCCTAACTCTTGTTAACTGCTAGCCTGACTCCTGCTAACAGACTGCATTAAGATCCCCTACAAATCCTTGTCAATTCTTTCCCTACTTCCACAGCCTCATTGTTATTGATGGTTCTGTAAGTAGTGTACTAGCCTGAGATAGATTCCTTTTCATCCTCTGCTACAGACTTCCTGTTTGACCTTGGGCAACTCACTTAGGGTCAAATTTACAAAGGTCTTTAAGACCCTAAAGATGCAGATAGAATCATAGAATACGAGGGCTCAAAGAGACCTCAGGACGTCATCTAGTCTAACCCCCTGCTCAAAGCAGGACCAATCCCCAACTAAATCATCCCAGCCAGGGCTTTGTCAAGCAGAGCCTTAACCTCTAAGGAAGCAGATCCCACCACCTCCCTAGGTAACCCATTCCAGTGCTTCATCACCCTCCTAGTGAAAAAGTTTTTCCTAATGTCCAACCTAAACCTCCCCCACTGCAACTTGAGACCATTGCTCCTTGTTCTGTCAGATAGATTCTAGGGAAATCCCACTATGCAGCTCTCTGCATCTGTAAGGGCCTAAATACTTTTAAAAATCTGACCCTTAGTTGCGCTGTGCCTCAGTTTCCAATCTATACAATAGGGATCATGGTACTTTCCTATCTCAGAGGGGTGTTGTGAGGATAAATACATTAGAGACTGCAAGGTGCTCAGATAACATTCATTAGTGATTGTGAGACATACAGCTCACATAGTGGTAATAACCAGCAAAGTAGCTACCCTGAAGCCATGGAAGTTGTAGCTCCTCAGGTTTTATTTGCATTTATTCTTTTGGGGTGGGTGATATTTTTGCCTGAAATATCAAAATAAAAATCTCCAGAATCTCCTTATTTTCATAAACTAATGTGTGAGAAGGAGATTAAGGCCAGCGTGCAGTCAAAATGGTCAAGCAAGTTGCTGGTGGAAAGAAAATAAGATTTATTTTGAAAACGGCAGTAGCTGCCCACACATCATCTTAACTCATTTTAACACCAGGCATTCGGAAGCATTTATATCTACAAAGTTTTGCAGCACTGAATTTTAACTGCACTGAAGCAGACATTTCTTTCCTTCTAGTCAAAATAGTTCTGCAACGACTAACACAACAAGGGAAATTTCCCAGTGACTGATTGATCTGTGGCACATAAGATCTCAGTTCGCTTGTCCTCAGAGCATCATGCTGATATTATCTTTGCAGCCTCCCAACTCAACTACAGCAATTTAAAAAAAGAAAATCACAACAAAAACAACAACAACCTTGGAGGCAAACCTGAGTTCACATCCAGCTAAGAAACAAACAAAGCCCTTTCAGATTTTGCCAGAGTATAAAACTCTTTCTCTCTAATTATAACAACTCAGCATCAAAGCTGGATTCCTATTGGAGCTGTTCAGCTTGCAGCAAGAGCACCGCTCTGCTCAAAGAGGCTGTTTGCCAACAAAAGGGTCCATTATCCAGAAAACAGCCCTTATATAGTCCTGCTGTCACATGATCCCTCTCAGTCACGTGATCAGGGAGGAAAGCCAGGCACAAGTGGGAGATGCTCTTAAAGGCCCAGCTCACTTTTGAAAAGAGCTCACTAGCTCAGTAACTAGCCAATACCTCAGCGTGCTGCTTGCGGGCACTGTACTGCTGGAGAGGCCATCCCCTACTCAATTACCAACACCACTGCGAGTCAGAAGAGCCCAGCAGTGGAGCTACAGCAGCTTCCCACTAGCTGACAATCTGGCTGATACTTGCAGCACGGTTGCAGCACTGGGATGTTGCTACATGGCTTCCAGTGCTCTCCAGGGTCCCACTACTAACTTCACCCACCCAAAGAATGTGCCTCGGCTGCCTTTCCTCTTTTCTTTTACCACTGCTTGTCCTCCCAGCTGAAATGCTAAGGACGTTAAAGCAAATCTCAGCTGAACAGACACCATCCTCAGGGAGAAACTGCTTCCCATGCAGCCCACAAGCGTCACCTCCCAGCACAGCTGCTGAAAATACAGAAATTCACATCAGACAATGGTCACTCACGTAATCCTGGAAGACCTGGCAGGAAACCACCCTTGTTGTCACTGACTCACCCAGCTGGTCCTGGAAGCTGGATCCTCCTAGCACTGATTGCTAAGTTAATTGCTTTTTTTGAAAAGTGAAGGTTAGTGGCAGTGCCAGGCTGACAGCATCAGCGAGTGACACCTTTTATTTACCAAGTATCACCTTTTATTTACCAGGAGAACAAAGAGAAGGTTAAGGAGTGACTTCATCACAGTCTACAAGTAGCTACACGGGGAACTAATATATAATAATGGGCTCCTCAGTCTAGCAGAGAAAGGTCTAACACAGGTGTCGGCAACCTTTCAGAAGTGCTGTGCCGAGTCTTAATTTATTCACTCTAATTTAAGGTTTCACCTGCCAGTAATACACTTTAACGTTTTTAGAAGGTCTCTTTCTCTAAGGCTATAATATATAACTCAACTATTGTTGTATGCAGAGTAAATAAGGTTTTTAAAATGTTTAAGAAGCTTCATTTAAAATTAAATTAAAATGCAGAGCCCCCTGGACCAGTGGCCAGGATCCGGGCAGTGTGAGTGCCACTGAAAATCAGCTCGCGTGCTGCCTTCAGCACGCGTGCCATAGGTTGCCTACCCCTGGCCTGACACAAGCCAATGGCTCAAACTTGAGACTAGACAAATTCAGACCGGAAATAAGGAATAAATGTTTAATGGTGAGAGTAATTAACCAGGGGCCATGGTGGATTCTGCACCACTGACCATTTTAAAATCAAGATGGGATGTTTCTCTACAAGATCTGCCCTAGGAATTTTTGTTTGGCAGGTCTCTGGCCTGTGCTGGGCAGGAGGTCAGACCAGATGATCTCAGCAGTCCCATCTGGCCTGGGAATCTATGAGCAAGCACGGAGGCCTCTTGAACTGTTCAGCCAATTGAATGGTGAGTCAGAGCAGACACCAAAGTGATGGTGGAGATGTGACAATTAGAACAAAGCTTAGGAGGCAGAATGATCTAGTGGGTCAGGCCCAGATCCT
This sequence comes from Gopherus flavomarginatus, assembly GCF_025201925.1. NCBI lineage: Eukaryota > Metazoa > Chordata > Testudines > Testudinidae > Gopherus > Gopherus flavomarginatus. Next base: position 6,007,927 of record NC_066618.1, on the reverse strand, counting down.
CAAAGGTACTTAGGTTCCTAACTTCCTAACTTCCATTGAAATGAATGGACATTAGGAGCTTACATACTTTTGAGGATCTGGGGCTAAGACACTTGACCTCGCTGTGTCTATTGGCCCCTCCTACACTCTGTCTTGTCTGTTGAGTTCCTGTGGTCTTCAGGGCAGGGACTGTCTCCCACAATGGGTATGGATTTACTGCAATTGGAGGTATGATTGCAGCACATGCAGACATCCCCGCGCTAGCTCTGATCTAGCTAGCACAAGGAGCAATAGCAATGAATCTGCGGCAGCGCGGACTAGCCACCCCCGTAATTATCCAGGGCCCTGGGGCAGGTTGTACAGCTCACAATGAAGTCTGTGCCACCGTGGCTGCACAGCTGTTGGTACCTGAGCTAGCTGTTCACTGCTATAAGTGCCTGGTATATGTGCTGCAAACACACCTCTAATTAGAGTGTAAACAGACCGGATGTGTCTGTGTGGTGCCTAAGGACGTGGACCCGAGCCAGGACTCATAAGCGTGGTGAGGCACACAGAGGGCTATAGCATTCAGGACCTTATGTTGTTTTCCTAAAGAGAGGGAGGCACTGGGGCACTGATTCCAGATTTAGGTGGCCAAACTGTGCAATCCTGCTGCCTACGAAGGGTGTCAGACAGAGGGTCTGCACCTGGAGAGTGCACCTGAGAGACCCAGAGGTGGGAACAGAGACCAGTCTCTACCCAGATGACCCGGAACCGGGAGTCAGGGGGGTCTTCAGCAGCTGGATCCACTCATGGCAGACTGGTGTCCACGCAGAGAGTAGGACAGGCCCAGGTTGTGGCAACTGCCATTTTACAGAGGAAGAAATTAACGCGGTTGTAAAGTTATGAGCTGGCATAATTCTACTGACTTCAATAAAGCTACGCACATTTACAGCCCCGGAGAGTCCTGGCCTAAGTGCTTTGTCTCAGATCACACAGGCAGTGAGGAAAAGAACAGACTCCCTGCCGCTCCCGGCCCCAGTTCTGACAAGAAGACTGTGCTGCCTCTCTAAAATCACATCTAATATCCAGAATTTTTTTCATTTGCCCTCTGAATGAGCTTGTTTCTCATTAGAGCAAGGGGGACCTCAACTGTGGCAACGTGGAGGTCTTCTACCAAGAGAACCTGGCAGGAGTAGATGTGAAAGATTTCACCAATGGGAGCTGTGCTAATGACACAAAGCCATTGATAGAATGTATTGCATGTATCTTTTCTATTGAACAGACTCTGAGATAATAAGAAGGCTGGATCTTATTCAGATAAAAGGTAATTTTAAAAAGATAACCCTGGGGAATGATATAATTAACAAAAACAAAGCCTGAAAGGCCAAGATCTACTTTAAGAATCTGAAATAAAAATTGCAATCTTTCCCATCTGAAGCTACTGTGACAGTTTACTTAAATGCTGAGAATTACAGGTTCCTGCCAATCTTAAATTATAATGCGAAGCGTATTTCTTTTGCATAGTTCTTGAATGCGAAGCATACCCCAAGCTGTTTCAAGGAGATCAAAAAGTCAGTTAGGGATTTATTGATATGTTTTTGGCTTGTAAAAGATGAAAATATGTAAAACAAAGAGGTTAAGAACAAAACTCAGATTCTCAGTTCAGGAGAAAATTCGTTTTTTCAGAATTTGAGTTCGTTCCGCATTTGGCACACCATTAAATTTGCCTAAATGTCTTGGCAATTTTTTTTGTATGCAGTGTAGCTGTAGCCATGTCAGTCCCAGGATATTGGAGAGACAAGGTGGGTGAGGTAATATCTTTCACTGGGTGCTTCTGAAAGGAAATACGAAACTGACGTGACTGCCATGGGACCAGGAGCCTTGCCAGCCCTGGGATCCCAAAAGGCCATTTTTCAGTGAATAGCAATGGTCCTGTCTGTTTCACGGAGCCACTGTGGGGGCTCCCCAAGTCTCTGGTGCCAGTTCAGCCCTGCCATGCTATCCCAGACAGGAACTCCTAAGTGGGCATGAGCCTCATTGGAAAATGTCCAACCAGCTGCAGTTAAGACCTATGCAAGGATATGAAATCTGGTCACCGCGTAGTTTTTTAATCTGATTCTAACTCTCATACCAGTGTAAACCAGTAAATCTTTTTAATTCAGTGGGGTTACACAGATGTAAAACTGGTGTTAATGAGAGATGTAAAGCCAGTATATTCTGGAGTCTATGCCATCCACCCATTATACATTATGAGGCAGGGGGCCACCCTTTTCTTCTGTGCTTGAGCAGTGCCTAGCACAATGTATCCCTGGTGTGCAGCCCCTAAATGCTACCACAATGCAGACAAACAAATAGTAATAATGGGAACAACTGGGCTTGGGAATGTTGTTAAAACCCCTGATACAAACGGAAACCTCAGGCGTCCTCCCTAAGGATTCCTGCAGGAATTGAAGCAAAGAAAAGAATCTATATGCAGGGCGTGATTGGTCCCATGGCAGCCTGTGCTCTCTGACAGGAGAACCGAAAGGTTCAAATAGCAAAACAGTGCATAGCCAATAACTTGCCGAGACACTACGGTGATGAGAACTATGTAAGTACAGACGGATGGACAGGTAGGGCTTCCAGTACAAATGTGTTAATATTGCAGGATCAGGGAACATTTTCCCAAATACTGACACCTGCTGAGCTAACCACCAACAAAATCCCTACCACACCCAGATTCTGACTTTTATTTTCCCTGGTGGGTGCTCCACCCCCGCTACACCCCAAGGCTCCACTCCCGCTCAGCCTCTTCCCCCAAGGCTCTGTCCCCAGTCCTCCCCCTCCCCTGACACACACACACCCCGACACTCCCTCCTCTCCATCCCCTCCCTCAAGCACCTCCCACCAGCTGCTGATCAGCAGCCAGCCGCAGGACCTCTCGAACAGCTGCTTGGTGGCCAGCTCCGGGGCTAGAATCACTGTGGCTGGTAGATGCTGAGCATCCCCTATTTTTTAATGTGGATGCTTGATCCCCGGAGCACCCACAGAGTCGGTGCCTATGTTTCCACCAACCATACAGAAATGAATTTGCATCATTTATTTGGAGCCTATTTGTGACTCTCCTTTTTCACTATTCAAGCAACCCTGGGGGTTGGCATTAAGTTGCCATCCGAGTATCAGAGCAACCCGGGAATCATTAGGTCTCTTAAACAACAAAATTCAGGATGAAAGTGCGGTGACGGAGCTTGCTTTTCACACTCAGAATGCTGGTCAAAGATCTGCCCCGAGTAAGATCGTTTTTGTATATGGTGCGTCTCAGACACCTGTTGCTCAGCTAAGAGGGAGGGATTTCAGATTGGTTCTTGCTCCCTTCCCATCCCATAAGAAGCCAATCAACGGCACACTGATTTCTTTGAAAACCCTCTCCTCGCAGCCAAAATGACAGCTGAAATGAGAGACAGTTTAAAGTGCCATTCTGCTGTGAAAAGCATCCTTGTAAAAAGGGAATCCTGAAGCCACATCATTCACTGGTGTGAATTGATGTGGCTCCCTTGACCTCAAAGGAGCAACGTTGATTTATACTAGGTGAGCATCTGGCCCATGGTGTTTCATTGTTTTTATTGTCAGGGTGCTGTCTTTGGACTTGGGTACCTGGCAACTCAGTTCCCCATCTGTGCAACAGGGATTATAGCCAGAGTGAACTAATGAGTCTGGCTCAGCTCCCAGCCCTGTACTCTGAAAGTCGAACTAGCTTTCTAGCTGAGGCATCGCCGTTCATAGTATTTTCTTATTAAGCCTGTCCTTATGCATGATCCAGAATGAATCCAACTCCTTCTCCTAGAGCTGTGTAGACTAAGGAGGAGTAAAATGGAGCAGAAATGTATTCCATTCTTCTTCTTAGCATCTGCGCAATGTGCCTCAGGTGGCAGGTGACCAAGATTCATCCCTGAATTTGGTTCAGTGGTTGGATCATTAGCTTCCCCGGCCCAGGCCGGGTACTGACGGGGAGTGCAACGTGAACCCTGATTTCATTCAATAAGGGCTGCAGAGAAGAGGCAGAATCTAAGCAAGCAGCCAAACACCCGGCCCATTGAAGTCAACATCAAAATGCTCATTGATTTCAACAGGACCCAGCTTTGGCTCAAGGCAAAGGTCAAATGCTAAGACGGTGCCATCGTACATACTCATTTTCATGTCATAGCTGCAGCTTCATAGCTTCTCCTCTCTCCCAGGCAGACAGGTGGAGCATTGTCCAGTAGTGAGTTTTCATTTTTAACCCGGCCATATCTGAAGGGAACGTGACCAGATCTCCCACACGTTTCGGCATGAAGATTCTCCAGGGCTGCCAGGCTATCCTTTGGTTCCGAACCTAAAAAATGTGCATAACCGGATGGCAATCAGGTGGGAGATAGAGAGAGCATGTCAGCTCTTTGGGGCACTGTGACAGCACGTTGCCTCACTCCTGTCTCTGTTCTAGACACAAAAGACTTGGAAACCATCGGGTCAAACTCTTGTGCAACTGATTTACAGTCTTCTCCCCACCACCCTTACAGATGTGTGCAACTTTATATTTACAAGCATACAATCCTTAGCTCACTCAGTCAAGGAGGGGGGAGACAGGGGAGTATCTTCCCCCTGAGAGATCTCTCCTGCCTCTGCCAGCCTCTCTCTTCCCCCCTGAGCACTGCCTTCCTGCCTTTTCTACTTACTGGGCTATTGGGCTCCCCTCGGCCCAACCCAATCCATCCCTTAGGCACAGCTTTGCCCCTTACTCTAGAGTGATGTAATTGGTGACCCAGTGATCAGAGTGCTGGTACAGCTGCTGTTACCCAGAACTCTGTCACAGGCAGGGACTGTTGTTTTGTTCTAGGGTTGTACAGCACCTAGCACAACCTGGTCCAGGGCTGGAGCTCCCGAGTGTGACAGTAATAGAAATAAATAAATAATAACAATAACAAAGTGTCTCCAATATTGACTCGCTCACTGCGTAACCTGACATCTCACTGACCTTCTGTATAATACTCATCAAGTACTGGATTACAGTGACAGAGTTAAAGACTGAATAGCCGGGGAGGGAGACTGAAATTCAGAAGTAGAGGACAGGAGAAGGGGTTTGAAATGGGATGCAGAGTGGATGGGATAGACAGGCAGAGGCAATGCTACTGTAGTTGGCATATGCTGCAAAGGACAATGCTCTCTCACCCCGTCTGGAGGTTTGTACACAACTACATTATTTATATCTGTTCTAAGTGTGTTGCCAGCCCCACAGTGAAATCTTCTAATCGCAGAACGCACTCCTCTTTTTGCCCGTTAACTTTATGCAGAGAGTTAGAGTGAAACAATTGAATCCAGAGTCCCAGATCCGTAACTGGTGTAGACTGGCACAGCTGTAATGAGTCACCGGCAATATACAAAAACCTGTAGGAGAACACTTCAATGTCCCTGGCCACACTATGGCAGACCTTAAGGTGGCCATCCTGCAGCAAAAAAACTTCAGGACCAGACTTCAAAGAGAGACTGCTGAGCTTCAGTTCATCTGCAAATTTGACACCATCAGCTCAGGATTAAACAAAGACTGTGAATGGCTTGCCAATTACAGAACCAGTTTCTCCTCCCTTGGTTTTCACACCTCAACTGCTAGAACAGGTCCTCATCCTCCCTGATTAAACTAACCTCGTTATCTCTAGCTTGCCTGCATATATATACCTGCCCCTGGAAATTTCCACTACATGCATCTGACGAAGTGGGTATTCACCCACGAAAGCTCATGCTCCAAAACATCTGTTAGTCTATAAGGTGCCACAGGATTCTTTGCTGAGTCACTGGAGTGACTCCAATTTACACCATCTCCCCCCAGATTTTGTGTATGTGCAACAGGATTTAGCTGGTCGTATTACAGCGTTCTCTCTGTGTAACTGAGTCTTGGTTTTGTACATTAGTTTTATTAGCAAATCTCATTGCAATGAATGAATAATATTTACTTATACTGCAAAAGAGTTATCGCCACCCTATTAAACCTTCCTTACTATATAACCAAATCCTGTTCCTCAACATTAACTTTATGCAGCCATTGAAATTAATGGACTGCTTATCTATTGATTATAAGAACAATTTGTGTGGTAGAAACAACCGAAAAGCCATCATGATCTCATGGACACTTTGAAGAGGCTCATTTTTAGCGACCATTTTACATATATGTCCTAGCTAGTTTTTTATTCTGTCCTGGTTTATATTCTATAGGGATATTTGCCTAAACCAGTATCTTTGTTCTTTTTGTGTGCTACAGGGGCAGATCCACAGCAGGAGTGAATTGCTGAATCTCTATTAAATAATTTGGCCCACGGTCCCCTGCTGGTGGCATCATGATTGGTCATAGTGTACAGAGAGACTTTGGCAAACCAGTAAAGTGCCTGAAACCACTATGGCTTATTGTTAAAGACAGCCTAGTCAGCAAGCTGTTAAAAGCAAGTCTCAGCTTGACTAAGGCAGGAGGGGAGGGGGGATTTAGGGTGTCACTGAAAGGGCAGCTTGACCCCGCGTCCTTCCTGATAAGAATTGGGTTGAAGTTACTGATACACGGTTTTGAAGGAGTAGGATATGCCCCAGGAATGTCCATTGAGGTCTCAAGGCTGCAGGCTCTGGAAGGACCCACACCTGGTTCATCAATAATCAGAAGGGACCTCTTGCTTAAAACTGCTTACTTAACAAGGTTTCTTTAATTACTAATGTATAAATAAGGGGAAAAAGCTTGAGATGGGTGGGACTCATTTCGGGACTGACCTCTCCCTCTGGATGCATCTTGTGTTCCCCAGCAGTGGACAGGCTGCCACTATATCACTCGAAAGCCACACTCAGCTTTGGTAATTATCAAGGGTTGGTGGTGTTTTACCAACTTGTTGCAGACGTGTGTAAGTGCTTGAGACTAAGTAAAGTTTAGCCTGAAGTGAAAGCACTCTTGTGTTGTCCTGTTTGTGCCATTGGTCGCACAGCCGTGTCTCCTCTGATTTATTTCCTGACACCTCCTTGCACAGAGTAAAGTTACCAAGAGCTTTGGGTTGAAAGAACCCTGAGTAATAACAGCTCAAAGAATTATGATTATAACTGATCTAGTTGTGACACATTTCCAAATGTGATTATATTTTCCAGATTTTAAAATCTATCTGAGGTATTTATCTGGCCCCCTTGACTATAGGATCTGAGCACCCCATAGGATCTAAGCACCCCACAGTCTTTCGTAGGCTTATCCTTATTCTAGTCAGGCAGGGTGAGGATGGAGATAGAAAGACTCTATGCCTACTAGGCTCTCTGTAGTGAGCTGGGTTCTCTTCTGGCTCAGGCATCATCCACGAAATAGTCGGTCACTCTGTGCGTGCCAGTGGAGCACCTTGATGACAAATGCTGATGTGAGAGTCCGAAAGGGGGCCCGTTGTGCCCAAATCCCAGTCCCAGCCCAGTGGGGATAAAGAAACAATCTTGTGACTTGTCAAACGAAACCTGATAGGGAACCCTTGAAAGAAAATACACAGGGGATTCACAGTGTCATTTTGACAGACATTTTTCTGGCTACCCCTCCAGTTTAAGACCATTCCTTGGTAGGCATATCCTCACTGAAGCAGCTATGCTCACTGTTTCTTACCCATCCCATGCGGCAGCCTTACCTCGGCCTCCACTTCCAGCCAGGCATCAATGAGCTGTGAATACTATTTGCTTTTGGAGCAGATTGAGTGTGAAGGACACCTGTTGGTAGAGATAGGTAAAGTAACTGTGGAAGGTATTTCAGAGTTTAGTGCTGCTGCTCTGGATGAGTGTGAATTACGCTGCAGCATCCGGTTAATCACCTAAGTAATCTGTGGACTCTGAATTGAATTTCAAAACCCACCTATTGGTATAATGCTGTAGTCTAGCCCTTGCAGGGCAAGTGCAAAGTGGTATTTCCCTCTTTTGTTCTCCCTCTCTGTTCCCTTCCCCACCTGATGATGCGCTCCAGCCTACGAGGTGCTGCTGAACAGAGCTGGCTGGGGTGTGACTTTTCTTTTTCCCCTAGGAAAAATGTCGATGAAAATTAAATGTCTCTATGCATCTGAAGAAGTGGGGTTTTTACCCACAAAACCTTAGGCCCAAATACATCTGTTAGTCTTTAAGGTCTTTAAGGTACCTCCTGATACTTGATGAAAATGAAAATGTTCAGGTTCACAACAAAGAGAAAGAAAGAAAGAAAGATTAAATATTTGGGGTTTATAAAGGAAGATTTCAGCTTACAGAAAAAAATGTTTCAATAAAAACAGCAATTTTTCCACATACACAAAAAATTCCCTTTGATTGAAAAATCATTTTTTCCATTAAAAAAACTGTTGATGGAAAATTTTCTGAGCAGCTGTAGGGCTAAGAACCCTAGTGTCTGGTCATCAAAGGCACCCATGTCATTTTCAGCACAGGAGCCCTGTGGGTTGACATGCTTTTTGCTGGATCAGAGCCAGGGGTGGGGAGAGAGCTCAGCACTTTGTAGGAGCCAGTCCCACAGCAGGTCTGATATTAGGCCCCCACTCCTGCCACGACCTGCTGACTTTAAGCATGAGCAGTCCCATTGGATCCACTGCAGGGACTGATCAAAAGCTCATTGAAGTGAATGAAGGCAAGGAACCTAAGATGCAGCTTAATAAATGTAAGAACAGGGTTATATGATGCGATTGCCTGCCATAGCAAGGGACTGGACTCATTGACCCAGGAGGCCCTTCCAGTCCTATGTTCTTAAATCATTGGAAAGGCTTAAAGTTAAGCACATGCTCAAGTCTGACTTGTAAGCTCTTCGGGGCAGGGACCATTTTTTTGTTCTGTGTTCATACAGTGCCTAGCACAATGGGGTCCTGGTCCATGAGTGTGGCTCCGTGGTGCTGCTGTAAACCCCACGCCCATCTCCCAGTAGGGCAGGGGTTCTCAAACTGGGGCTCATGACCCCTCAGGGGGTCGTGAGGTTATTACATGGGGGGTTGTGAGTTGTCAGCCTCCACCACAAACCCTGCTTTGCCTCCAGCATTTATAATGGTGTTAAATACATAAACAGTGTTTTTAAGTTATAGGGGGCGGGGGTCGCACTCAGAGGCTTGCTATGTGAAAGGGGTCACCAGGACAAAAGTTTGAGAACCACTGCAATAGGGAGCTATCTCTTTAAGAGCTCTAGCAAGGAGAGGGGAGGAATGATTGTGTCTGGGTCATTGTTCCTAGACAGGTGCACTCTTAGCACTCCACACCCAGAAGTTTCTGGAACTGGGTGTGATAGTTCTGGGCATGCTCAGTAGGCTTTTTGTAGCTGGATTAATACACCCCATTGAGGGCAAATAGCCAGGGTACCTGCTTTAAAAAAGGACACATGACCTGCATGCATTGGGTTGGGAGAGGCTCAGCCACAGGAGCAGAAAGCAGGCTGGTTTCCCCTAGCTCTGAAGCATTTCGCAGCAGGATTTTTCATGTATATATTTAATACCGATTGGTTGGTTAATTAATTAGTTGACTAGCTGATTAAGTGACTTCACAGTCCAGCAGAGGAGGAGGAAGAGTCTGCATGGATTCCACTTGGAGAATTCTGCAAGCAAGAGGAGGGAAGATGTTATTAAGAAGATAAGAATGGCCATACTGGGTCAGACCAATGGTCCATCTAGCGCAGGGGGTTCTCAAACTGGGGGTCGTGACCCCTCAGGGGGCCGCAAGGTTTTTACTTAGGGGGTCACGAGCTGGCGGCCTCCACCCCAAATCCCACTTCACCTCCAGCGTTCATAATAGTGTTAAATACAAAAAAAAATTGATTTTACTTTATAAGTGGAGGTCGCACTCATAGACTTGCTGTGGGAAAGGGGTCACCAATACAGAATTTGAGATTCTAGCGCAATATCCTGTCTTCTGACAATGGCCAATGCCAGGTGCTTCAGAGGGAATGAACAGAACAGCACAATTATTGAGTGATCCATCCCCCTGTTGTCCACTTCCAACAGCTGATGAACTGAAACTTGGGTGAACTCAAATTCCACTTTTGGCACTCTGCATTACTTCTGTGTTTCTATGGGGACCGACCTGTTGAGATTTAATTTGTTTCTCTTCTTTATATTTAGGTCTGACTGCAAAGATAATGTATGTGGATCACAAAGTAGCCTTGTTGTGTAGTCGAAATTAAGCTACTATTGTTATATTTCTTTATCATTCTACAACTTTATAAAATCAGTACTGAAAAATGACATTTATTCCTCCTGTTCTTTTTGGACTTGATTGTGGGGAGGTGGACCCTGTGCAATCGCCGCTGGGAATCCTAGGTGATTGAATTCTGTGTCACCATGTGTTTTTCTATAGGAATTGTGTTACAGCTCTAGAAGAGGAGAAGTGAAGTCTAACCCACCCAAAACTTACACTAGGGTAACTCTTTACATGACTGGAGAGATCATTTGTAGACTTTTCAGGGCAGGAACTTTCTTAGTTTGGGAAATAATAAAATTAGACCAGGTCAAAACATTGACATTCTGGAGGGATCAAAATTTCAAAGTTTGCCCCAAAGGGGACAGATCTGGGGGGAATTCCCCCTCAGCCCATTTTTAGGTCAGCTCTAATAAGAATAAGAGTTAATAGTTGTATCCACAAATTGCAGACTTGCATTGAGTCTTAGCAAGCATTCATGCTCTGTCTATTGGAGACCCATTGCCAGTTCTAGTCTCTTCGGTCCCTGAATCTACCCAGTATCCGTTAAAGTCATGGCACACATTCGCGCACACGGAGGCCCCTCGTTGTCTGAGCAACTTCCGAATGGCAAAGGTTGTGACAAGGATGATCCAATTATCTATAGTATGGTGAGGGTGGGGGAACACACTGGAATTTTGGCCCAATCCATCTAAAATTTGAGCCTAACATTCGCCATTGCTCCATTGTGCTGAATGCACAGACACTGAGGATAACAGCCTGAGGGTGAGTGACTGGGTGAACGCTAATGCCTAATAGCTCTTAGAGCTTTTATATTTCCCCCAATAAGGCCCCTAGTGGCCTGTTTAAACAGTAGCTCAGGGAAGCCGCTGCTAACACTGCCCTCTCTGATCAATTTCATAGCACCGTGGACCTGCTCCAAAGCCCCCTGCAGTCAGTGAAAAAGATTCCCTTTGCGTGCCGTGGGCTTTGGGTCAGGCCTGCTGTGTGCCAGCAGGAATCTACGGAAAAAATTCTGAAAGACAGAGAGAGGGGAGAGGAGAGAAAGTGCGGTCCTGTGTGCGACTCTGAGCAAGCATATGCTGTTCTTGGCTGTCCCTGTTCGGGGGCAGCCGGCATCCTGACAAGGAGTCTCTGTAATCTTTGTGACGGGGTGTCCCCATGGAGTATGTTTATGGTACTTGGGCTGTATGTGCACCTGGTACTTCTTGCATTAAGGAGCCTTTATTTTACTCAGGTCTGAATTAGGCGAGAGGTATAGCATGTACAGAAGTAACAAGCCCCGTTTGGAGCCCTGTCTCATCTTACTCCAGTATTACAGACAATATTGGACTCTTTGCAGATCATTGCTGAAGAGTTTCATTCTTGGCAGTGAAGGTCTGAATATGTTGGCAGAGGGACCACATTCTGTTCCCCTATCTTCCGAGACTAACGTTTACAAGGTAAAGTCAAATCCAGCAGGAAGTTTGACTTCTCAAGCCAGAGAATGTGCCAGTCAGTTTAGGGCAGACAAAGTCCTTCTATAGAAAAAGCCTTCATTTCTGGCAAGAATTCCAAAACCACTTTACAATCTCTCGGCCTTGGAAAGGCAGTAAATAGTATCGTACAATTAGCAGAGGGCTAGGGGTGGGAGCCTGCCAAGTGAGATTCTCCCAGGAATAGACGATGGTCTGGAGTTCTGAGAAGAACAGCGTTCTCAGTTTGGACAAGTTTTATCGGATTTAGGGACAGTTGATCTGGTTTGTAGAACAGGCCCCGGGCCAAGATTGGGGCAGTTAGTATTAATTTTGATGGAATTAATGGGCCCAAAGAGTCAAAGGTGCTAACGTAACCCAGTCACTGTCCAAAATTAAAGAGTGTTCAACAAGGTCCAGGGTTTGCCATACGGAGACCTCCACCTGCTGAGTACCATGGCAAATACATTCAACATCTTTTTAACCTTTTATTAAATATGCATAAAAGAAGGAACAATAGTTAAAGCCTTTGAATTGTAAAGGATGAAATAAGGCTTTCATTTTAACAACCTCCCTTGTTCCCTTTCCCGTTCGCTGAAGAGAATCTTTACAAGGAAGGCACCCCTTGTTTGACAGCCTCTTCGATGATATCAAAAATCTTTTTGAGAAGAGAAGTCGTTGAGAAGGGCTGCAGCTGTTGTTGTTGCTGTCATTATTCAACTTTGATCCTCTTTCCCAAGAAGACAAAACAAGACAAGCGCACACAAAATGGCAGAGAAAAGAACAGTGAAGAGAAAAATGCAGCTTCTCTCTCTGGTGTTGACGAGCTTTTGCAAACTCACTCCTAGAAAGACCCAGGCCTGGCCCACTGTCCGATCAGCTGCCTCTTTCTGATCACGGGCTTACAACAGTATTGCAGTCTCGGCTGGGCTCAGCCAGACTCTGATTAGGCAGAAGGCAAAAGGAGAAGGATAGAAAAGAGAAGAAACAAGGTGCGGATGGAAAAGAACACACGGCAGGGAGGGATGACAAAGTCTCACATCCTCAGTGATATTCAGGGTTTAGCCAGAGCCAGTGGAAGGGCTGATATTGTCTCTCTGGCCCAGCATGGTCAGGACATCTCCCAGGACTAGGATGAAAATGTTTGGGGGTCACAGGAGACCTAGGGATGGCAGCCAGGATGGTGAAGCTCACTCCTTCCCCTTCTCTCATCTTTTCGCCAACCAGCATTGCAGTTGCCAGCTTCCGCCCCCCCCCCACAAGTCCTTTTTTGAAGACCCCAAAGGGGAAGCGATGGGTGGAGCAGCCTGTCCTCTCATTATGTTGCCCACCAAGTCAGCTAGTTTCTGACACACCAGTTTTGGTTCACCAATTTCTGGTTCTATACGTTTCTTGTTTACCCAGCATGAGATTAACGCAGTCCTTGAACTATGTCAGGAGGCCTTTTTGTGGGGAGTGATTCAGCCTTGCTGTCTCGCTTTTGTCCCTTTTCCCATCAACTGTTGTAGTTATCAGTTATTGTGACATCTGATGAACTCATATTCACTTTTCACTGGGGAGCTGACAGTCCGGGTAAATTTGTAGGCCCAATTATCACAACAGGCCCCATTGCAGACCATGAAAAACAGTCCCTGCCCACAAGAACTTTTGGTCTAAATAGACAAGACCGACAAAAGAAGTATTACTGCCCACGTTATGCTGATGGGGGAACTGAAGCCAAGACAGAGATTAAATAGTTTGCCTAGCGTCATACAAGGTGTCGGTAGCAGCCAGGAATTGAAGTCAGATCTCCTGAGACCCCAGCCGGTGTTTAACCATAAGACTAGCCATCCCAAAGGCGAACAGAACCTTTGTGTAAAGTCTGAAAACTATAAAGAGCTTTTTTCTTCCTGTAAACCACGTTCATTTGCTGTGGCACTCTGTCTCCTTCTAGTGGTGGCTAGGCCACGCTGAGGTTGATGAGCCTGCAAGAGCTGTAGCTAAGGGATAGATCTCTTAGTTCAGGTGGCAGTGGATCCTGCACAAACACTTTCTAGTCCCATGTTTGATTCCAGCCCCTACATTTCAAAACAAAATGTTCATTTTGAACTGGACAACAGGAATTTTTTATCTGAAAAATGTCCATATGTTTTGCTTTGCCAGTTTCAAAACTTTTATTCTTCACATATTTTCAAGTCAGGACATTTGTTGCTCCAGACTCTGCTTTGTGGAGAGTTTTCGTTTTGATGAATTGGCATTTTTTGACGAAAACCCTATTTGCCAAAAAATTCCCAACCAGCTCCACCACATACTCCATTACAATTGGACCAAGAACCCTAAAGGGATCACAGAATTTTGCAGCTGTCATTTTTATGTGGCCCAGTGGCTTAGTTGATCATTTTTCTATTATATATCCCTTATTGTAACCTGGGATATTTTCTGAACCCACCTGAGCTGGGGATTCTTCCAGTGTTCCAGTATTCCAATATTCACCAAAATTGAGACGGTTCTGTCCATTGATGTTTAGAACATTCCCTGCCATTTTGGAATTGATCAGATGTGGTTTTCAAAAGTTATCACATTACACACAGAGAAATGCCATTGAGTTGGATGTAGGGCCTTGCTTTGCTCTGTCAATTATAATTTGCTTTTTAGTAAACATGTGAGCCCCATTTTCCTCATAGACACAGAAAAAGAACATCCCTTGCCACAAAGAATCTACCATCCATAAAAGTCTATGATTCAGCAAGGTATTTTCTATGTGCATCCCTGACGGTAAGTATTTGAGTATTCCCATTTTACTTGTGCACAAAGTTAGGTTCATGCTTAAGGATCTTGATGAGCCAGGACCTATGACAGGATGCACAAGTAGACATAGGCACCAAGTTTCTAATCTGCCAGGGGGTTCTCCCCTCCAGCTCTGCCGAGGCCCTGCCCCTGCTCCACCAGTTCCCCCAATGCCCCACCTAGGGTGACCAGATGACAAAGATGAAATATCGGGACCCGCGGGGGGGAGGGGGACTGCCAGCAGACGGGAAAAAAAAAGCTGGCCACGAAAAAAAAGCCACTGGAGCACGCCCCCCTGCTACCGCCAGAACCTGGATCGGAGCAGTTCGCACGGTCAGTGCTGAGAGCCACCCCCTGCCTCCAGGCTTGCGCCGTCATATAGCTGATCAGCGCAAGCCTGGGAGGGAGGAGGTATGTGGCATGCTTGGGGAAGAGGTGAGGCCAGGGCAGAGATTTGGGGAGGGATCCAATGGGGGAAGGAGGGGACGGGGCTGCGGGGGGGAGGCAAGAGCCCCTCCAGGCTCTGCCTGTGCCGGAGCGGAGGGCAAAATTGCTTGTTTGTCCCATGTCCCAACCAAAAATCGGTCGGGACGGTGGACAAACAAGCAAATATCGAGACAGTCTCGATAAAATTGGGACGCTTGGTCACCCTAGCCCCACCTCTGTCCTGCTTCTTCCCACCCCTGCTCTGCCTCTTCCCCACCTCATCCTGCCCCCACTCCGCCTCTTCCCTGCCCCATTCCACCCCTCCCCCGACCACACTGTGCCCTCACTCCTCCCTCTTTACCACCAGTGCCTCTTGACACTGCAAAACAGCTGATCTGCTGCAGGCAGCAGGTGCCATGAGGGATGGGGAGGCACTGATCCGTGGGGCCCCAGGCGGGTGGGTGGTGCTGGGAGAAGAGAGGCGCATTGAGAGGGAGATACCTGCTGGTGGGTGCAAGGCACCCACCATTTTTTCCCTGTGGGTGCCCCAGCCCCAGATCACCCACAGAGTCAGTGGGTATAGGAAGGAGAAGAGTTGAGAGGATGAGGGAGCCAAAAATAAGACCAAGGATTAACCTAGGCTAGCTATGGACCTGACCAAGATCACACTGAGGTCATTGCAGTCTCACCATTGACTTCAGTGGGGGGTGTGGTTGGACGCTATGAAAACAGCTGAGGTCACCATTACTCCTGATTTATACCAGTGTAAGTGTGAGGAGAATCAGGCCCTAAATTATCACAGAATCAAGTACTTGGTTATTATGCTGATCTCATTTCCAATGACTGGGCCTGGTTTTCCTCTCGCATGGGTGTAAATCAGGAGTAACTCCGGCGGAATTACAAGCACGTAAAGAAGGGAGTCAATCGGATTAAACTCAGACCCACTGTGTTCAGCATCCTCTCATTCGCTCCACTCTGGGACTTTTCTATTTCTGCCAAGCCCTTTAAGAATTAACTGAATGCAATATTCAAGGTAAGGAATTACTGTACAATTTATGTTTATGATGTCTTGGCCTGCAGCCAAACTAGCATAAATGCACCTGTTCTCAGCATAACACTTCATATCTTATCTTATTTTTACAGTAATGATGAATAATAATATCAACTTGCTTTTACATAGCACTTTTCATCTCAAACCACATTACAAAGGTATTCAGTTTCATTGTTCCCCTTTTTAAAGCTTAGCAGTTGAGGTAAAGTGACATGCCCCTGGTACAGCATAGAACAGAGGTCTTCTGAAGCCCCAGCCAGTGCACACCCCACTAGGGCATGCTGCCTCCAATTTGGAGGGGATTATAGAAGTATAATATAGTATTCAAATTAATATTTTCATATAAAAGTTGAAACAAAATGAATCGATGATGCCCAGATAGAGTCTCCAAGTAGAACTGAGCAAATTGATTTTTTTCAGCTCATTAGTGAAATGAAATAATACGAGGGGGGGGGAGGAATGATTTGAACGGAAACTGGGGTTTTTTGTTCATTTGTTTTTCCCACCAGAATGAAACACGGGACAAAATGTGTTAAGATTGAACAAAATGTGCCGAACCAGAATGACATTTCTGTTAAAAAATGTTGAAAAGAACCATTTGGACATTTCTGAAAATCTGTTTTTTGAAGTTTTTTTCCTGGCCGAATCTTTGCTCCAAATGCAATCCAGATTTGCATATAATTTCAGTGTCCCAAAAAAATGCATTTTGGGGCAAACCTATTGTGCGCCAAAAAGTTTTCTCCCAGCTCTAGTTACAACTAACTGAGCAGAACCTTCTTGCAAGAAACAAGCAAATCAGTCACGCTTGTAATGGCTGAAGTAAAGCCAACAGATGTTGTAAAACTCTGCAGAGAATCACACTCTGTACATATGCTAGACGAAAAAGCTCAGAAATCTTCTCCCCATGTAGGTAAAAGTGATTAAGAGGCAACTTGATCACAGTCTATGTATGTGTACCTACAACAGGAGATGATTGTTGACTGGAGAGGGCTTTTCAGTCTAACAAACAAAGGCTTAACCAGTGCCATGGCTGGAAGTTGAAGATAGTCAAACTCATATTGGAAACAGAATGCACATTTTTATCAATGAAAGTAAGTAGCCTTCGGAAGAGCTCTGCAAGGGAGGTGATGGATTCTCCATGAGTTGTGCGGCTTGATTCTCATTCACTAAAGCCCCTTTTTACTGCCAGAGCAGTGTAGGGCCTTAGCCTAGCTGAGAAATAAGCCCTTTAAATCAAAATGGGATGTCTTTCCGAAAGACATGCTCTAGCACAATCACATCTTATTGGGTGCAATGCAGGAATCACTGGGGGCAATGCTCAGGACTGTCTGATGCAGACCAGACTAGATCACCATCACAGTCTCTTCTGGCCAGGGGCGGCTCTAGGTATTTTGCTGACCCAAGCATGGCAGGCAGGCTGCCTTCGGCTGCTTGCCTGCAGGAGGTCCCCGGTCCCGCGTATTCAGTGTATCTAAATCTAAAGGCTTGGTTCTCCACTGCCTTGTGCAGTCATTTACATCAGTGTAAAGAGTCTGTCAAATGCTCCTGTTCTAATCTGGTGCATTTTTCACACACATCAGGCCCAAATGCTCACACAAGGGGCCAAGCAGAAGCCAGGCTGGGGAATCAGATAACTCTGAAAATAACCACCCAACAGAAAGCAGTGAGGTGAGAGAGAGAAGTGGAGAAGAGACAGAGACTATAAGAACATAAGAACAACCATGCTGGGTCAGATCAATGGTCTATCTAGCCCCATAGCCTGTCTTCTGACAGTGGCCAATGCCAGGTGCCCCAGAGGGAATGAACAGAACAGGTCATCATCAAGTGATCCATCTCCCGTCATTTGTTCCCAGTTCTGGCAAAAGAGGATAGAGACACTTGGACCATGGTTTTGCATCCCTACCCCCTCCTGGCTAATAGCCATTGATGGACCTTCCTCCATTAATTTATCTAGTTCTTTTTGAACCCTGTTATAATCTTTTACTATAAAGATAGAATAAGGAGACAGGCTTTCTATACAGATTAGGCAGCTGGTCCTCCTCTCACTTTGACTGGGGTACATCAGGAGTGACTCCATTGTAATCACCAGTGAAAGTACATGGAGAGTTAAAATTTTAATGGGGAAAAGATGTTGGTTACAAGCAAAACTTCAGGGTGTCTCAGAAAAGCACAGCGTGAGTAGAAGGGTGGGGGAGAGAGGGAAGAAACCTGCTGACTGTGAGAACAGCTTTCCTCCAGGGCACATGTCTTCCCCAGTCCCAGAGGAGTCATAGCAAGACTTATAACCACAGTGAAACTCCACATCTGGGGGAAGCTGCAAGCAGGTAGATTCGTTACAGAGATAGATCATGGCTGAGAGGAATGCCCCAAACGTGTTGAAAAGTTCACTTCGTCCACTGAGGCATATTCCAAGGAACTCAAGGGAGATAAAAGCAGCAGAAACATATTGAATGCAAGGAAAGCATCACATCAGACCTTGGGCCCCAGCCAAGTTAAGGAAACAAATAAATTTTGTTGACGAGGTCAAAGGAGAAGTTGAATCTGAGACGTTGTAACACACCAGTGAATCCACCTAAATGGATCAAACTGGAGCAAAATTTGGGTTAGAGCAACAGAGCTCTGGGATGAGAGAGGACAATTGCTCCAAGGCTGAGAGCAGTATCTTAGGAGACCCTAGTTCATGCCCTGATCTGCTGCAGATTTCCTGTGGACCTTGGGCAAGTCACTAAGGGTACGTCCACACTACCCACCAGATCAGCGGGTAGCTATTGATCTATCAGGGATCGATCTATCATGTCTCATCTAGATGCAATAAATCAATCCCTGAACACGCTCCCGTCAACTCCGGAACTCCACCAGGGCGAGCGGCGGTAGCGGAGTTGACGGGGGAGCCACGGCCATCAATCCTGCTCCGTGAGGACGGGAGGGAAGTCGAAATAAGATATGTCGACTCCAGCTATGGTATTCCCGTAGCTGAAGTTGTGTGTCTTACATCGACCCTCCACCCCTGCCCCAGTGTAGACCAGGCCTGAGGGTACATCCACACGCTGAGCTGGGGATGTAGTTCCCAGCTCGAAGAGGCTTACCCATACCAGCTCCGTAAAAACAGAGTGTAGCCCCCGGCAGCACAGGTGATGGGTGGGGCTAGCCACCTGAGTACATACCCATTATCTTGGTGCCACCATGGCTACGCTTCTATTTTTAGCTCGGATGTGTCTCCTCCAGCTGGAAATTATGCCTACCCCTTGAAGTGTGGACATACCAAGGCCTTCCTGTGCCTGATTTCCCGATCTGTAAACAGGGATCTCCCTCTCTCACAGGGCTGTTGGTGGAGAGTTATGGTAAAAAACCAGAGGCATTCCTCTACAACAGTGATGAGGGCCATGCGCGTATCTAAACTGGATGGATGCCCTAGAATTAGGGTTATCAGATGTTCTGACTTAATAGGGACAATCACGATATTCAGGGCTGTGTCTTATATAGGCGCCTATTTTCCCCATCCCGATTTTTCACACTTGCTATCAGGTAACCCTACCTAGAATCCACACATTCACTCAGAACAGGAGGCAAGCCTCATGCAGCACTGGAATCCTAAATGAATGCAAGAGATATGGCAGAGAAACCCCTGCTGACGGGATGGCCTCAGTGGAGAAGATGGAGGTGGGGGCTGAATGGCCAGGTGTAAGATGACTCTTACAACACACTCGAGAAGCCACACTTAGGGTACGTCTACACTGCAATCAGGAGATGTGACTGCAGCTCATGTAGACCTACTAGGGATGTAAACAGCATTTTTAAAAAGTACCCATTTAAACTATTAAAATTGTATCGGTTAAAGGTTTAACCATTAACAAGTTCACAACATAGGCACAGGAAATAGGGGTGCAGGGTGGTGCTGCAGCACCCCCAGGGTTTATGTGGGTCTCAGCTGCCACCGCATGACCAGGACTCCACTGCCAGTCCCATGCCCGGGTCCCGGCTGCTGCTCCGCACGCCAGGGTCTCAGCTGCTGCCTTGTGCCCAGGGTTCTGCTGCCACCCCGCTCCCAGGACTCAGCTGCCGGCTCCACACCTGGGGTCCTGGCTGCCACCCTGTGCCCAGGGTTCTGCTGCCACCCTGCTCCCAGGACTCAGCTGCCGGCTCCATGCCTGGGGTCCTGGCTGCCGCCCTGTGCCCAGGGTTCTGCTGCCACCCCGCTCCCAGGACTCAGCTGCCGGCTCCACGCCTGGGGTCCTGGCTGCCGCCCTGTGCCCAGGGTTCTGCTGCCACCCCTCTCCCAGGACTCAGCTGCCGGATCCACTCCAGAGATCCATCCTGCCGGCCCTTCTGCTGGCCCCACGCCCAGGGCTCTGCTCCCTGCTCCTCCCCCGCCCCCAGCTATGACCCCAGCCTTAGCCTCCTTACCATTTACTGAATACATTACCAGTAAGACTGATGCTTATCAGTTAACCAGTTAACATTTTACATCCTTAAGACATAACCATGCTAGCTTTGATCTAGCTAGACGAAAGCGAGCTTGAGATGTAAGAGCAGAATGACCTAGTCTCCCCTGAGCACAACTCCTCCCAGGACACCGGGTACATACTGGAGTGGTTAGCTGTTCTGCCATGCCTAAGCTGAGGGACATGCACCACAACACAGGTGATGTTTGCCTAAGTCCACCAAATGTGGGAACTGCTTCACTTGCAAATACAGGGTTGTGGCAGAGCAACAAAGCAACGAGGTGGGACCAGGGCACCACCGAAATAGCAGGAAGCCTGGGACACAAACACCACCGCATACCAAGCAAACAGGGTTGCCTGACATCCAGTTTTCGATCAGAACTCCCAGTCAAAATGAGACCCCGGCACCTCCGGGCGGCACTGCCAACCAGGCCGTTAAAATTCCGGTTGGCAGCGCAGTGGGGACCAGAGCTAAGGCAGGCTCCCTGCCTGCTCTGACTCAGAACGGCTCCCAGAAGCGGCCGCCAGGTCCCTGCAGCCCCTAGACACATGGGTGGCCAGGGAGGCGCTGCACATTGTCCCTGCCTCGAAGGCCGGCTCCGCAGCTCCCATTGGCCAGGAACCCCAGCCAATGGGAGCTGCAGGGGCAGCGCCTGTTGGCACAAGGACAGCGCGCACAGCTTCCCTGGCTGCCCAAGTGACAGTGACTTGTTTACTCTATATACTATACACTGAAATGTAAGTATAATGTTTATATTCCAATTGATTAATTTTATAATTATGTGGTCAAAATGAGAAAGTAAGTAATAACTTTTCAGTACTAGTGTGCTGGGACACCTTTGTATTTTTATGTCTGATTGTATTAGCAAGTCGTTTTTAAGTGAGATGAAATTTGGGGATACACAAGACAAATCAGACTCTAGAAAGGGGTACAGTCGTCTGGAAAGGTTGAGAGTCACTGCTCCAGGCTACGCTATCTCCCTATTCAGGAAAGGCATTCTAAGCCCTAGTCTACTCTGGGGGGAGGCGGGGAGTCGACCTAAGATACGCAACTTCAGCTATGTGAATAGCAGCGGCGAGTCGACGGCTGCCCCGCCCCTGTTGACTACGCTTCCACCTCTCGCGAGCTGGAGTTCCGGAGTAGATGAGGAGTGCGTTCGGGGATCAATTTATCCACATTTAGACGAGAGGCAATAAATTGATCCCCGATAGATTGATCTCTACCCACCGATCCGGTGGGTAGTGAAAACCTGCCCTAAGCAAAGTCTTAAGGGCTCTCCCTAGCTAGGGAGAGCAATTACTAGTTTACTTAAACCCTGACCCTCTTTTCTTTTCCTTTCTTTCCCCCACGGAATTTGAATTCTACCTAAGGAAATTACTTTGCTGGTGGCATGAACAGCATGTGGTGCCTATTAAAGAAGAGGCGAAGAAATGAGACTATATTACTCGGTGGTGGGTTTTATTTTTTCCGGTAAATGTTCTCTTCTGAACTTGTGGACAATGGCAGTGCGTGTGGAATTCTTTGGCAGTGCTAGCACATGCCGCTTCCACACAGATCGTTTCACTCTGAGCCTTCAGCTAACTTTCCTCCCTTTGCTTTAAATGCTACTTTCCTTGATTTTTATTTCCTAGGAGGACTTTACGGGGTGAAGGAATGGCAAAACAAGGACATCTTAATTACAGCCTGCTTTTTGTTTTCCTTTATTTCTCCTTTTGTTTTACTCGTCTCCAGACACTGAACAAGTTTAATAGCTGATGTAACTGGGAAAAGCTAAAAAACAGAATCATTTGATTAAAAAAATAGCAAAGGCCAACCTAGTTTGGCCAAACTCTCTAAAAAGCTCCATTAAAATGATCTGATGTTGGTTATGGAAAGAATTTTCAGTCGTATAATAGAAAGTTTGGACAGGCGTTATCGGAGATAGCAGAAGAATGTCAGCAATGAAAAGGGACTCATCAGACTCTCATTAATTATTATTTATTCTTTGTATTATCATCGGATCGCTTAGCCTAGTCATGGAGCAGAGTCCCATTGTGCTAGGTACTGTATAAAAACCATACCATTAAAGTCAATGGAAAGATTTCAGTGGAATGAGAGTAGTATCAGACCTTTATAGCAGAGGAGAGGAAGCCATGTCTGCTGGATTCTATTCCTGGCACTGCTGATGCAGAGCATGACCGTGGGCAAGTCGCCTAACATACCATGCATCAGTTTACCCATCTGTGAAATGGGATTCTTAATACTGGCCTACAAGTACTGGGGCATCGGAAGACTTCGTTAATATCTCCGTCTTACACTGCCTACCATGGCTTTGGGAGAGAGCAGGATAGATCTCTGTGTTGGCAATTTACAAACTTAGGTACCTGATGTTAGGCTTCTAAATCCTTACTTAGGTATTTAAATAAATGGCCTGATTTGAGGAGGGGTTCAGCAGCTGCTGGATTAGGATCTGGGGCTACACAGCACTTCTGAAAATCAGGCTGTTTATTTCAGAGCCAAAAAATTTATGAAGGTGCCTGCCTTCGGGTATTCAAGTTGGTAAATTCTGGCCTGTATTTATCTCCTATTCTGAAAGGAAATAGCGACACAAGAATTGTTAGATTGGATCAGACCAGG
This sequence comes from Gopherus flavomarginatus, assembly GCF_025201925.1. Lineage (NCBI taxonomy): Eukaryota > Metazoa > Chordata > Testudines > Testudinidae > Gopherus > Gopherus flavomarginatus. Next base: position 5,985,049 of record NC_066618.1, on the reverse strand, counting down.
GGTCCTTCTAGCCCAGTATCCTAGCTCCGACAGAGCCCAGTACCAACTGCTTCAGAGGATGGTGCAAGAAAATTAGAATAGGCAGTACTAGGATAACCTGACCCTACAAGATGTGTCTTCCTGACCCCAGCTAGTTAGAAGTCAGCTGAAGCCCTGAAGCATGAGGATTTCATGCTGAGGTCATTCTGATCTCTTCCAGAAGTGAGTTTCATGGTCACAGGCCAGTAACCAAGAAAACTCCGCCTCCTGCATGCACAAGTCTGACTCTGGAGGCTGGCCTTTCCATCACTCCAGTGGAACATATCTGTCATGAAAGGCAATGATCATGCAGGGTGAGGTGGTCCCCCTGGGAACTTGGGCCAATCCTCTGGAAAGCTTTGAAGGTGAGGTCCAAAATCTTGACTCTTTAAGACATGTAAAGTGCTTTGAGATCCTCAGGCGGAAGGTTCACTATAGGTGCAAATTATTACTATGATTTAATTAACATGCAAATATTTTCATTTTAAAATGATCCTTTTTCAAGAAAGAAAGAAAGAAAAAAGAAAGATAGATCTCATAGGGAGCAAAATAAAAAACAGTGACATTCAATTACTTCTTCAAATATGACTGCCTGAGGCATTGCATTACATGCTTTACTAAAATCCTGATACTGCACAATCACTGATGTCCCTTATATCAATGGAAAACATCCCCAAAGAGAGGGAAACAGCTTGTTATGGAGAAAGCATCTACAGCTGCAAGCAAAACCAAATAAGAATATTGATCAAAGGTCCAGGAGAACAATTCTAATAGAGATCAATGAGAGGCTGGTGGAAGTGGGAAGCAAGGGATGGATAGCTGCTGATCAAAGCTTGGAAACACCCTAAGGAGAGGGAACCCAGTTAGGAAATTGTTCCTGCCTTGGCAGCAGGCAGTTCTTTTCCTGTCTTCCTCAGTGGGCCTGAAAATACAACAAAGGCATTATTCAGAAAAGAAGGGTGAGCATGTTTTCCTTCCATTACAATTTAACCGGAGTGCTCCCAATTATTCTTTATTCTATAGCCAGGATGTGCCTGTGCTATAAAAGCTCAGATGGCATGGTGTGCCCACTGTTGATAATTTATTAGCAGCCACCAAATATAGCTGATCTCTCTATAATCGTAAAGATACCATTTGTTTAAAAAAAACCTGTGTTAGAAGCCAATTTGCTTGGCTAAGCACTTGAAAGTCAGGCAGTACCTGGTTAAGGTCTTTATTATGAGAGATGAGCAAAAATTTTCATCCAAGCCTTTTTTCGGTGGAAAATGCAGACTCGGTGACACCAAAACATTCAGCGAGTTCATGTCAGTTCTGCCAAATTGTTTAGGGAAAAAAATCTGAAAAACAAAAACTGTTTCAAATGTTTCAATTTTTCAGTTTGAAGCAACTTTGTGTTTAAAAATGTTCCTTTAATTGAAAAGTCACCAACACTGAAAAATGGTTACAAAAAAAATTGAAAGGAAACTTTTTGAAAAGATTAAAATGAAAGAGGTCCTTTGAACCCAAACTAATTATTTTTCAACTTTTCGATTTGTCAATCATTAAAAAAAAATTTTGTTCTCGGACTGACCCAAAATATCCCATCCCCCAAAACACATTTTTCAGAATTGAAAACAAAATGAAAAATCAACTATTGGCCCAGCTCTGATTATTATTGTTGTTGTTGTTGTTTCTATTGTCGTAGGGCCTATAGATCTCAGTCATGGCTCCATTGTGCCAGGTACTGGACGCTCCCGCTACCCCAAAGAATCTCAATCTAGTATTTAGACAATACACAACCGGAGACCAGTCACACGCTGGCTTACATAGCTGCACAAGTGAGTGACAGGGCGTATGGTGTTCCCTTTCTTGCATGGGCTGCCTATATGACAAGCCACAGTGCCACTGTTCCCCCTCTCACACAGGTGGGCAGGCAGTGAGTGGAACTTTGACAGTGCAACTCCCCTACGAAGGGCCAGACGGCTCATTCAAGCTAGCATGGAGTGGAAAACCAGCTGTACCAGGAAAAGGGCTGGCGCAGATTACTCCACCCGGAAACGGCCCCATCTCTGTTCCTGGGTCAGCCTCGTTATGTGCCACCCGCCTCCTTACTCAGGGAAGGGAGCCAGGTGCCAATCTAGCCCCAGATGGGGAGGAAGGGTGAGGACAAGACAAGAGATGAGAATGCACATGTTAAGTCAAAGTGATCTCTGTAGTCCCCAGTGGTTGCTGGCTATCTCACTTCACATCTGCTCTGAAGGAAAAGCCGCTTATGGCTGGATTCTGTCACTTTTTGCCTGGAGCTGGAGGAGGTAGGGTGACCAGATGTCCTGATTTTATAGGGCCAGTCCCAATTTTGGGGTCTTTGTTACATATGCTCCTATTACCACCCACCCCTTGTCCTGATTTTTCACACTTGCTGTCTGGTCATCCTAGCAGGAGGAGAGATTCAGGGCCTTTATTCCACAGCCTTAACATCGCTAGTGTTAATCTGAAATACGTGATGATCTGTGCCCAGAGCTGTCTGCTTTCAGACCAGCAGCTTCCAGGCACTGTGGAGCTCCAGAGCAATTTCCTTCTTGACCTCTTAAACCCCATACATTAAATTAAATCAACACTCTGGCTCTACCAGCCTGGCAGTGGACCAGCAGTGGGTTTATGCCAAGAGCCTCCGTTAAGCTGGCATTCTTGTTTTAGCGGGGGCGGGGGAGAAATCAAGATGAAAAATAGAAAACTGGCTTCACAGGCTGAAGTTCAGCTTGGAAATCAAAGCTGACTTCAGGATATTCAAACAGCACCGGTAACGCCCTTCCATTTCATTGCATCTCTGTGGGTTCAGCTAGTGGAACCTGCTGCAGCAATCTGCTCTGAGCCTGTTCATTGTGTCAGTGGGGGAATGGTTTTTTTCCATCAAAAAAAAAAAAAACCAACCCAATCATCACAAAGAAAAGGAAGAACAATGCACAGGGCTTCTCATCCCGCACCATCCCCGGGTGCTGTGCAGAGGGTATGTAAAGGGATCTCTGCGACTGAAATGCAGCTGTTCTGCAACCAAAGGTTGATCACCACGCGGTGCCAGTGGCACTGAGCAGTAATGCTGCAGGAGAGGAATGAAGAATACAGTACAGTGAAGCATCTGCAGTGAAGATTATATTCGATAAATTCAGGATGCAGTACTGCAAAGGGTTACGTGCCTGCAGAACTATAGGCCCACGAGTAACCCCCTTGAGTTGCTCTGAGGCAATGTGGCCTAGTGGCTAGGACACAGGCTTGGGAGTCAGAAAGCACAGGTTTTGTTCCCTGCTCTGCTTATGACCACTTGGTTACTCTTTGCCCACCTTGTCTATTTGGAGTGTAAGCTCGCTGGAAGTACTATGTATGTGTACAGTGCCTAGCACAATGGGGCCTATGTCTGGTTTGGGGCCTCATGGTGCTTTGCTGTGAAATAAATAATAATGAACTCACTCCTCCAAAACACAGAAGCTAGCAAGTGGAAGGATTCCTGGGTATGTTTGGGGGACAAGGCTGGGGTGAGCATAGGCCCCCAAAGATCCATAACTATCTACATAGCCCCTGTTTAGAGCAGCCCAAGGGTTTCCCTGCTCTATGCTGGGGACTAGGACAGGATGCAAATGGGGCAAGAGGGTGGCAGAAGCTAACTGGTTGTTTGCATTTCAGCCCATCTCCAGTGATGAATTGCACCTTGGATGTGGCGTATAGTAAAATGGTCATCAAGGCATTAACAAGGTGACTCAGAGTATTATGAGTTGAAGCCATGCAACACCCCCTCCCTTACTGCCTGTTTAGTTAGTATGCATTTTCCCTACACGTTGTGGGTGTGTAGTTACATAAAGCAGCACGTTCCCAGCCTGTGGCACTGTGGATTGAGGACATCTCTTGTGCACCTACCACCACCTTTACAAAGTTGGCAAGGAGGAAAAACACAAGAAGGGCAAGTTTTGGGGAAATTGAGGCTTTCAAGGCAGCAAACGAGGATTGGCAGTGAGATATCAAAAGCCAGCACCACAGAGAACAATTTTTCTTCATGTCTATAGCAGTAAAAACTGTCTCCCTCTTATGGAGTGTGTCACAACGTCAGAAGCCAGAGCCAGATGTTTGGAAGACCTGCAAAAGATCTTAATAGAGCAAAGCCAAATATTATGGTAGCAAGTTTCATAGCAGACTAAGGGGGCAAGGTGAAAGTGCAGCTGCAAATGGTGAAGTCTCTGTCTCTTGAAATCTTTAAACCATGATCTGAGGACTTCAGTAACTCAGCCAGAGGTTAGGGGTCTATTACAGGAGCGGGTGGGTGAGGTTCCGCGGCCTGCAATGTGCAGAAGGTCAGACTAGACAATCAAGATGGTCCCTTCTGGCCTTAAAGGCCAGGAGTCTTTGAGCTGTGCATGTGACGGAGCTAAAAAGAATGTCATTTGACCAGCATATGGAGCCAATGCCCCTCTCACCATGAAATCCTTATGGCTTTTGGTTTGAAGGTCGTTCACACCCTACTGCCATGAGTTACAACCTTTTTTTATTTGCGGACCCATCCAAAAAATTTTAATGGAGATGTGGACCCCTTTGGAAATCTTAGATATAGTTGCCGGACTCCCGGGGTCTGCGGACCACGGTTTGAAACCCACTGCCCTCGCATCACAAAGGGGCACTGATTCAGTGGGAAGGAAGGGCTCCCCCTGCTGAGCTGTGCTCAGATTTGTTCCAAAAAGAACTCCCCTTGAGCTGCTGCTGAGTGGAACAACATCTTCCAATTCAAACTAAGTGGGACAACCAGCAGGAATTCTCTCTAAAGCGAGGTGCCAGCATGCAAGATGAGCCGTCTTGCATAAAATCCTTGGAAAATAAACCAGAAGAGTTGAATGGGAACCAGAGAAGCAGTATTTTCCCTTCAACCAGAACTACAATTTTGTCCTACCTATTAAACCTGAACTGGAACTGATTACCGGTTAAAATAAAGGTTCCACATCTTTTAAGCTCAATATTTTAATAAACAACTGTGATCTTATTTTGATTATAAAACAAGACATCAAAATAGGCCTGTGCCAGTTCCCAGAAAGGCCTTGCCCTTGTACAAGGAGATGAGAATGAGACTAGAAGGAGACCACAGGCCAGCCCACAAGAGTAGAGCAGGAGAGGGGAATCTTGGAGAGCTGCCGGCACACGACATGAGGCAACTGGGGCCCCCAGAGATAGATCATCTCAGAGACTCCCCCTAGGGGAGAGAAGAGGTGAGATGCTCCCTGGTCCCAAAAGTTAAAATCATAGAATCATAGACTATCAGGGTTGGAAGGGACCTCAGGAGGTCATCTAGTCCAACCCCGTGCTCAAAGCAGGACCAACACCAAATTAATCAAAATAACTCCTCAAGCCCCAGGAAAAAGGAAATAGCTCCCCAACCCTCCTGCCCTTTAGACAGGCCTCCTCTCACCAGCCCCAACCCCTGGAGCAGGTCCTCCTCCAGTTACCCCGCTTGAGGCAGGGGTCTCCAGGCTCCAAACTCAAATTTATCCTCTCACCACAGAGGTCCAATTTGACGGAGCGACTATGAGAAGATGTTATTTTAGTTCACGCAAACATATCGTTCATAAAAAAGTCATTGAGTTTATTTAACAAATACAAAAACCCAAAGAAAAGATCAGGTAAAGTTAAAAAATAAAGAGTTAAAAATCAAAATAGTGTTAATTTTAAGTTTCAACTCTCTTTTCTTTAATTTACCTCCAGTAAGATTGAAATTTGATCTGAACTGGTTCGAAGTGGGGGAGCGGGGTTGGGGGGGGCAGGGGGGGGCAGGCAGGGCTTGAGCTGGAGTGGAACCCAAACACTGAATGCAAGTGAACCTGAACCAAAACAAAATAAATACCTTTTTTGGCTCCCTGAAACAAACCCAGCTATAGGAAAGACTGCTAAGTAAAGGTGACCTAACGTAGAGTTAAATTCTCTGCTGATGCAGCTTCAGTGACTTCAGAGGAGCTAGGCCAGTCAGCCTATGAACCATTGTAGTCAGGTGTCTTTGAAGCAATTCAGTTCTATTCAGCTTCTTACACCAAGCCCATCACCATTGCATCTGAGCAGCTTCCAAGAATGCAGTAGGCAACGTGTCATGGTTTATTCCCTCCCTCTCCTACCCTCTTCCAGAGGGCTTTTAAAAGATGGTGCACCTGTCTAAAAGGATTGCCACTGGGAAACACACGATCAAGGTATATGGCGCGGCAACCCGTATTTTAAACACAACTATGGAAACAAGCCTATAAAAGCGACAGACGCATAAGCACTGACATTTGCAAATGATTAAGGCGCAACCGTGATCTCAGACCTGGGAGATACGGTTCCGTTGTACTGGTCAGATTTCAAATGGAATATACTGGAAGCCAAGCAGCCGGCCTTCAAATAAACCCCAACATCTAGGAGACAGGGGAAAGAGAGAACTGGAAATTTCCATCTTGGTTTTTAAAGTGAAAATCAATGTCAATCAATGGGAGAAAGCAGCAATAAACACCATATCCACCTGCTGTTTACAAGGGGTGTCCTTCCAGTGGTGTTATTCAGCGGGAGACCTGTCAGAATAAAACCTGTGCTTAATGCAGATTTCAGTGCTTTGGTGACATGGTCTGATAGTATTTACCTAAATCACAGAGTGATTTACCAGCTGCAGAAGTGCACTGGGCAGCAGGGAGAAAGGAGAGTTTGTTTGACAAAGCGATTGTGAGGCTGCTTACTCCTGTTGTTTTCAGCATAGGCGGCAGGTAGCAGGATTTCTCATATCGGGACCAGGAAAAAGGCCTGTGATGCATATTTGTTTCTGGCTAATGTTATGCATTGATTTACACAGACTCACAGACATGCAGGCAGTAAAGCTGACAGATCCCTATTCAAAGGGTGGACACTCTCATAGCCAAATCTGGATTACTTTAGTGGTGTCAATGGACCCCTTTCAGGCCATGGGAGCATTGGAGGGCATCTGACAAGCCGGATTTATCCATCAGGGCCCAATTCAGAGCCCATTGGGGTGGATGGGAGTCCTTCCATTGACCCCAGTGGGTTGGTTCAGGCCTCAGGGCCTGATTTTGCAATCACCCATTTAAGTGATCCTGATATTTTAACTGGTTTTAGCCAGGTCATGTTCTTTTGAGCTAGTAGACCATAGCTTGTAACATTGCTGGAGCCTGGAAGCAACATGGGCCCGCTAGGGTAACCAGATAGCAAGTGTGAAAAATCGGGATGGGGGTGAGGGGTAATAGGAGCCTATATAAGAAAAAGACCCAGATATCGGGACTGTCCCTATAAAATCGGGACATCTGGTCACCCTAGGCCCAGCTAACAGCTCAGGCACTGTCTCTTCTTAATCCTTGCTGTCTTTATCCAGTTTGCTTATCTGGACCCATTGTGTTGCCTTTCCATTAGCTTCCTAACAGCCCTGCTACTAAAGTAAAAAACAACTCAATAAGCCAGTGTAGCCACAGAGTAACTGTCCCAATGAGCCAATCACATACAGTATTCAAAGCTTATCACAGCTCAGCCTCACACCCTTCAAAGCCTCATCCTCTCTGCTAGGGCTGAAGTACCCATTGGTCCTGCACCATTCCCATCTCTTGTGAAATCGGAAGATGCCAAGGGAGACTCAACCACTTGAAACAGAGGCACGGGGTCTCCTCTCGGCACCCCTAAACATCCCTGTTGAAAAGCAGTCGCCACTGCCTGGCAATGCAATTTCCACTGGGGCAGGTCTCAGCACCCAGAATGCAGTGCAGTTCCAAACCCTTTGAACTTTATTGCTCCCATAAAAGCATTCCCCGGGTCATTTTAGGATATATGACAGCCCTTGGAGGTGTTCAATAAAACACTGTGTGGGTGGCAAGCTAGACAAGCTTTGTAAAATGTCTGTAATTTATGGCATGCAGATAGAGGGGACTGGCTAGCTCAGGGGGTTGGTAAAATGGATACAGGACAGGTGTTCAACTCTAGGCAATATGTAATAGAAAATGACAAGAAGGATCATGTTTGAAAGTGAGCAAAATGCCAAATATTGTTGGTTCTGCCTATAAATATGTCTTCAGAATTGCCACCACATGAAAGACTGTGAGACACCAGGGAGGTTCCAATTCTTCACCATTCAAGACTACGTCCTAGGGACAAGTTCTAGGTAACACAAAGTTAAAACAAAGCCTCTTCCTTTAGGTACAGCTTCTCAGAGTAATAAATATCCACTGTTTATGCTTCATACCTCAACAGACATCCAGAAGTTACTAAGGAACTAGAATGAGGAATACTTGTGGCACCTTAGGCCTGGTCTACACTGGAGGAGATGGGGATTGACCTAAGATATGCAACTTCAGCTACGAGAAGAGCGTAGCTGAAGTCGACATATCTTAGGTCGACTTACCTTGCGTCCTCATGGTGCGGGGTTGACTGCTGCTGCTCCCCCTTCAACTCCACTTCAGCCTCTCGCCAAGCTGGAGAACAGGAGTCAAAGGCAACTTCAAGGCAGCATAAATACAATTTGTGCTCCCTTTAATGACCCTTTACACTGCTGGAGAGGTGCATAGTGTAAAGGCGCGGGAGTCTTCTAATATTTATCTTTTGCAATGGACAATTGCCTTTGCCCTCCTGTGTTTTACAACGGTCATACTCTTGTACGTGCATTACAGAAAACGTGTCAACATCTTGCAGCTGGTTTGCTAAATACTTTAGACTGATAGGAAAGCGTCACAATTGGTTGTTTTTTTTAAATCTAACTTCCCCACCCACCCCTCCAAAAAACATACATCCAGTTGTTTTAAAAGCGGTTCCCTCTTCAGTTTTCCAGTTAAGCCGTGTCATTGCTAGGAAAAAGGTCAGTGTAAATCCTAGAGTCCCACATAGTCTTTAACTCAACCTGCTAACTCATGTGACTTCTACAAACTGCCTTGATTTCACTTGGATTTTACCTCATGTTAGTTAACTATAGATTCATAGAGTTTTAAGGTCTGAAGAGAACATTAACTCATCTAGTCTGATCTCCTGTATATCGCAGGCCTTTAAATTTCACCCAGTTAGCTAACTCATGTTAAGAATACACCCTTTTTCCTAGTGAAGATAAGGCCATAGAGGCTCAGTGATCTGGATAAGCACAAATAAGCTGCACACAGGTGAGCTAAACCTTGGCTTTCTGGGCTAGGATTTACGTGGTTTTAGGAGCGTGTTATATAACTATACTCATAAAAGCTCCCTTTTCACACCAGCCAGGGAAGCCATGTTAGAACTGTGCCAGCAACCACGGCATCTAACCTCTGTTGCAGCTAGGCCCATATCTGAGCCAGCATGGGCAGAGCATCAGTATAAAATTTCAAGAGGTGCCAATGGGTGTGGGTGTTGGGGGGAAGAAAGCATTGGAAAAGCAGATGAGATAGCCTGAGAAAGACGGAAGAAGGATGTCATTAAGAAATAAAAGCCACATACAGGAATTAAGGGGGATGTTTTGAGAACTTACGGGGGAAAAAAAAAACACCAAAGAACTGAACATCTCCTGGTTTGGTTGAGAAGCGCTGCACAAAGACGGCCTTTTTGGAAGAGGAAGACAAAGTGCAACCTTTTTCTGGAATTCGAGGATAAAGACGTCTCTTTCTGGGAATTGTTTACACCTGGACACCAGGGAGCAGACTGAACAGCCAAAAAAGACTGAGGTAACTTTGAAAAAATCCGTGCTGGGACTGTGGGTTTTGTTTTATATTATTTGTTTATTTAAATACATAAAAAAATGAAGCAGCTAGTGTATGGAGAGATTGAGCTTCGGGGGAACCAAGGTATGTTTTTAGGTTAGTGGTAGCACTATTTATCATTTTAAAGACAAATTTGATTACCCTGATGGGAATTCACGTCTTCGGGGAAAGCTGCCCAGTTGTCATATTAATCATTGCATTTAGTATTTTCATTAGGATTTTGGTTTTTGGTTTAGTTTGGGATATTCATTTTTCCCCCTTTAAATTCAGCTTCCACTTGCCCGGGGGCTTTGGCCTAGTAATCGTTACGGAATGTTTTTACTCCCTTTCCCTCTAAGTCAGGAGTTTTATGAAGGTGATTACCTGTTAGTGCTGCTGCACTTCAGGGTCTGTAACTCTTTCCATGATCAGGGACCTACATTCAAGTGCTTCTTTCTTGAAAGAAAATTAACTCCAGATAACACTGAACATTTACTGTATCAGCTCTGGAGCACAGGGTATGTATGTGCGTGTTAGTAATTCATAGATTTTCGAGGCCAGAAGGAGCCATTGTTATTAATTATTAATTATTAATAATAATTTATTTGCATTCCTGTATCACCTAAGAGCCTCATTTATGGCTGAGGACCCCATTGTGCGGTGACCTTTATTATTATCCAGTTTGACCACTATCAGGACCGGCGCTAGGGGTTTGAGCGCCCTAGGCGCACGGCAATTTCGCCGCCCCGCGGGCTGGTCCCGCGGCTCCGGTGGAGCTGCCGCAGTGGTGCCTGCGGAGGGTCTGGTGCTCCGCGGCTCCGGTGGAGCTGCCCCAGTGCTGCCTGTGGGCGGTCCACCGGAGCCTTGGGAGGAGCCGACCGTCCGCAGGCACCACTGTGGCGGCTCCACCGGAGCCGCCTGCCGCCCCCTCCGGCAAAACGGTGCCCACCTAGGCTGCCTAAATGGTAGCTGTCATAACTTAAGTCCCAGATTTGGACCTTAGCGTCCAAAATATGGGGGTTAGCATGAAAACCTCCAAGCTTAGTTACCAGCTTGGAGTTGGTACTGCTGCCACCACCCAAAAAATTAGAGTGTTTTGGGGCACTCTGGTCCCCCTGAAAAACCTTCCCTGGGGACCCCAAGACCCAAATCCTTTGAGTCTCACAACAAAGGGAAATAATTCTTTTTCCCTTCCCCCCTCCAGGTGCTCCTGGAGAGATACACAGACACAAGCTCTGTGAATTTAAACAGAGGGAGTCCACCCTCTGTAATTCCAGTCCTGGAAACAAAAGCACTTTCCTCTTCACCCAGAGGGAATGCAAAATCAGGCTAGCAAATCCAACACACACAGATCTCCCTCTGACTTCTTCCTCCCACCAATTCCCTGGTGAGCTGCAGACCCAATTCCCTGAAATTTCCCAGTAAAGAAAACTTCAACAGGTCTTAAAAGAAAGCTTTATATAAGAAAGAAAGAAAAATACATAAAAATGGTCTCTCTGTATTAAGGTGACAAATACAAGGTCAATTGCTTAAAAGAATATTGAATAAACAGCCTTATTCAAAAAGAATACAAATCAAAGCACTCCAGCACTATATTCATGTAAATACAAAAGAAACAAACTCTTTGGTACTCACAACTTGGAAACAGAAGATTAGAAAGCAGAAATACTTCTCCAAAGCTCAGAGACAGCAGGCAGACAGAAAACAAAGACTCAGACACAAACTTCCCTCCACCCAGAGTTGAAAAAATCCGGTTTCCTGATTGGTCCTCTGGTCAGGTGCTTCAGGTGAAAGAGACATGAACCCTTAGCTATCTGTTTATGACAGTAGCGCCGGCTCTGACCACTATGCTCAAGTGAGTAGGTTCCATTGAGATTATTGAAACTAGTCAAACTGAGCAAAATTCATGAATTCACAGACAGGCCCATGCTGATTGTCTGGTGTGGCCTCCTGCATTACACAGACCAGAAATTTGCACCCACCGATTCCTGCATCAAACACAAAAACTTCTTGCTGAGGATAATTAACTGTTAGGACAACTTATTAAGGGATATAAAGGAGTCTCCATCACTCAAAGTCTTTAAATTTATATCTAAGTTTGAATGTCTTTGGCTATGTCTACACTACAGGGGTAAGTTGACTTAAGTTATACAGCTCTAGCTATGTGAATGAAGTAGCTGGACTCGGCATAGCTTAGGTCGATTTACTGTGGTGACTACACCTTGCTGGGTTGACGGGAGATGCTCTCCTGTCGACTTCCCTTACTCATCTCGTTCATGTGTAGTACTGGAGTCAATGGGAGAGCGATCTGCAGTTGATTTAGCGGATCTTCACTGGACCCAGTAAATTGACCTCTGGTGCATCAATCGCCACAGCATCAATTCCCGGTAAGTGTGGACATGACCTTTCTATAAGATATCCTCCAGTTCAACCACAATTTATTGGGCTGGATGCAAGAATCACTGGTGAAATTATCTGGCTGGAATGTTATACAGAAGGTGAGACTAGGCAATCATGATCCCTGCTACAAATCCATGAACTTTCCTCAGATGACTACATCCATCAACCTCAATGGAATCTACTCACCTGAGCAAATTGACTCACCTGCGTGTTTGCAAGATCAGTCCCAAAATCAGGCTTGAATAGAATGAGTCATCTGAGCCAAATCAGATGTGTATTTGTGAATGGAAGACAGGGTCCTTTAGGCTGCAAACTCTACAGGGATGGAACCTCACCTTCTTATTTTGTTCAAAAACTTAAAATTAAAGCTGGTCAGTGGAACAGTTTTCTACCAGAAAATGCAGTTTTGTCAAAATTGAAACATTTCAAAGGAGCATGTCCATTTCCTACTAAAGTTTAGCTGGAAAAATGTTGAATTTTCTCATTTTGGTTCAATAATGTTCAAAAGTTTTATTTTGATAAGGTTAAAAAAAAGTTTTAACTTTATCATTTAGATTCATTTTGGTTAAACTTTTATTTTATATTAAAATGTTAATATTCATACTATCTAATACTTATATGTTATATTAGATATTAGATATTATATTATGCAGCTTCAACATTATCGGAATGAAACATTTTTATTTTATCCAAATGAAACTAATCTGACATTAAACAAAATATTTCAGCTTTTCTGAATCTAACTATTTTGCCTCAGTTTCTCACTTTTTGGGGTGTGCAAGTCCAAAGGGCCAATGCCCTTTCAACACACCTTTCTCCTTTCCCTCTACTGCACCCCCCTCATGGTTAGTTGTCTGAGATCAGCAGAGTCCCAGAATTCAGGAGCCCATTCACCTCGGCTCACTCGCCTCCTGCTGCTTCCTGCAGCTCCCATTAGCCAAGAATGGCGACATAAACAAAATGTCTCGCAGCCCAGTGGATTAACCTGATGGGCCGCGTGCTGAAGGTTCCCGACCCCTGACCCAGGCAATGTAGGTGTGTCTGTGCAAATACAGTCTGCGTCTTAGGTGTTTTCCTCCAATTCACCAATAGATGGCAGGGGTGAGCTTATTAAGACCCTGGCTTACATGCATCTTTAGGCACCTAAATATCTTTGTAAATCAGGCTCATAGGATGTGTCGACACTGTATCTGGGAGCCTCCCAGCTCAGGTTGACAGACTAATGACAGCGGAACTAGAGTGCTTGAAAATAGCTGTATAGACATTATGGCTCAGGCTGGAAGGCTTGAGAGTCCAAGGTCCAGCCGGACATTAAAGCAGTATCTACACTGCTGTTTTTAGCTACAAGTGCAAGTCTATGGAACCGGAGTGAAAAACTTGCTCCCAGACGCAGCGTAGATGTAACCAGCGTGTAAACTGGTCAGTATCTTCTTTTTTACCCTGTTCCATCAAATGAAGACAAGAGGTCACGCCGGAAAGTAACTAGTGGATACAGTTAAAAAGAAATTAAAGGAACATCCCTCCAAGTAGAGTGGATAAGTCAATAGCCTATAAATGTTGCATGCTAATCTAAAACTTGTGTGCACCTCACAGTGGTGTTGTGAGGATAAACACATTAAATATTGTTGGCGCTCAATAATAGGAGGCATATGCAGAGGTAAAAGTAAGCCGGTATGGTCTGGTACTGCATACTGGCAAGAGCCAGTACGCTGAGCCAAACTGGACTGGCTCCTGTGATGGTGATTTAAAGGGCCTGGGGCTTCAGCCACTGCGGGGAGCCCCGGCCCCTTTAAATCCCCACCGGAGCTCCGGCAGCCAGGCTCGGGCGGGGATTTAAAGGGCCCAGAGCTCCGGCCACTGCGGAGCGCCCCAGGCCCTTTAAAGTGCTCCGTCAGCCAGGCTCCGACAGCCAGGCTTGGGCAGGGATTTAAAGGGCCTGGAGCTCTGGCCACTGCAGGGAGCCCCAGACCCTTTAAAACCCCACCGGAGCTCCTACAGCTGGGCTCCCGCTGTGATTTAAAGGGCCCAGAGCTCCGCAGTGGCTGGAGCCCCGGACCCTTTAATTCACCTCTGAGCCCTAGGGCTCCCAGCTGCCTCTGGTAGCTCCGCGGTGATTTAAAGGCCCCGCCTCTTCCAGTTGAGGCCACGCCTCTTCCAGTTGAGGCCACATGCCCGCTCAGGACTGTGGCATACCAGTAAGTCCTTTAAGTTACTTTCATCCCTGAGCGTATGAAGTAGCTTAGACAGATAGCTGTGGAATCACATACTAAGACGTTTTTCTCCAAAGAGTCCAATGGAAGACTGGGAAACTAAGGGAGTTGGGTGCTCAAATCCTACTGAACTTCAGTTGGAGCCTAATTCCCTTAGGGGCTTTTGAAATTCGCTTCCTAAACACACAAGAGAAAGAAGGAAGTATTTGACTTATGGGAAACTGAAGCACAGAAAGATTAAGTGGCAGAGCCAGTGCCACAGACAAAGTCTGCGGAATGCTAGGAATAAAAATTCACTCATCTGGGTCCCAGCCCTGAGGTGTAACCACAAAACCATCTTCCTGTTCTACTGCACAGGGAGCCTTTGACAGCTGTTTTTATGCGGGGTTATCAGCAGCTGAAGACCCATTATTAAGTTACAGTTTGTTCATTTATAGTAGGTCAAATGTTTGTGTGTTAATTTACAGTCAAGGTCATGTTGATAAGAAGCATGGCCGAGCAACCACTCATGCAGATAAAAGTAAAGGGAGCTTGGATAATTGAAGGCATGTGCATTAAAAACATCACGGACCAAATTCATCATTGGTGTGGCTTGCCACCAGGACGCCAGTGATGTCACACAAGTTTTATTTAATTATCACTTTGTTTACACCATGTTTGATCTTCTTGGTTTTGAAAACCACCCTGACTGTGAATAGCGATTGTGTTTTAACCAAGGCCTTGCACAATAATAACCTCATTAAATTTGATTCCCAATTGTACCTCATTCTTAGCGACATGGTTGAATCTCTCATTTCCTTTTTTCATTGCAACTGCTAAGAGTTCTACATCAAGATGGATTTCCCCCCTTTTAGTAACTCCCACATTCATTTTCTGATTAGCTGCGACATCTCTGATATACCTTACGGATATGTAACCCATACTGGCTCAGAGTGGCACTCTGTTTCACTCTAGTGGTGGCTAGGTCAGCTAGAGATTGATGAACTTGCTGCAACCTTGACTAAGAGAGATTTGTCTTTTAGGTAAGGCGGTGGAGGTTCATGCATTAAGCTCAAGCGGTCCCAGGTTTGATGTCTGCTGCCGACACCCCTCGTTGGGTTACACGTGTTATCACCCCTCTATTAGCTACAGGAAATGACATTTGCCAACTATGTGTCTATCTGAGTTACACAGTGACATCACTCATCTAGTCTGTCAAAACCAAATCCAGGCCTCATTAAAGCCAGGGGGAGTTTTTACTTTGATTTAGTACAAATGGGATCTGGTCGTAAGTCATAATGACTGCTTTGACCTTTTTGGTTACCGTGGCTGGTAATTACAGTGCCTTTTCCCTGAAGGCCATTGTGGCATCATAAAATGCTCCTTCTAGTTCTGGACTTCTTCTTCTTGACCTCAGAAGATTTTAACAGATGACACCTCACCCACAACCCATCTTTCAGAGTGCTTTGATACTACTATGATGGGAACTGGTCCAAAACCCTCACCCAGACACAACAATAGCTCATGCACATGCCAAGTTTATAAAAGGAGCTTGGAAAAAATGAAAGGAGAAAATGGAGGAGATGGGTCAGTAAAAATAGTTGGCCAGTTCCTCAACTGGTTTAAATCACTGTAGCTCCATTTAAGTCGGCGGAGTTATGTCAATTGACACCATCAGAAGACACCGGCTCAGCACAGATTTCAAACATTCAGACTTGCTCTAAATCAAGGGTCCCCAACGTGGTGCCCAAGGGCGCAATGGCGCCCGCCAGGGCATCCATGTGTGCCCACCTACTGGCCGCCAGACAAGCAGCTGCCAAAATGCCACGAGAAGTGCCAACGTCAAGAAGCGACACCTCTTGATGACATTCTTTCACGGCGGCATTTCGGTGGCGACACCTCTTGATGTTGCCGCTTCACGGTGGCATTTCGGTGGCTGCTTGTCCAGTGGCCACAGTCCTCAGCGGCTAGTCTTCCGGCACCCTCCCCACGTAAAAGGTTGGGGACCACTGCTCTAAACTCTCTCATTTAGAGATCAGGATAGGATGGAAAAGGAGATATTTAAAACAAGAAAGGGCAAAACACTGGAGAATACACTAAAAAGAACAAACATGCACTGGCACTGTGTGATGTGGTAGAGGAGACCTAACAGGGCTTTTCCATCTCTAAAGAGCAAAGAGGAACTGGGGAATTATAGATCAGTCAACTTAACTTTGATAGCCAGAAAGATTCTGGAACAAATTATTAAACAATCTGTTTGCAGGCACTTAGAGGATAATAGGGCACTAAGTAATAGCCAATATGGATTTGTCAGGAACAAGACATGCCAAACCAACCATCATTATCAGTGCTACAGACTTAGTAGATGGGGGTGGAGAAGCAGTTGTTGACGTATCTTGATTAGTAAGATTTTTGACACAGCCCCATACTGCAGTTCATAAGCAAAGTGGGCTAGATGAATTTGCTATAGGAGGGGATCACAGTTGGTTGAAAAAACATATTCAAAGAGTAAATATCAATGGTTTGCTATCAAACTGGGGGAGATGGGGTCCTGCAGGCCTCTTTCCTGAATCTGATACGATCCAATATTTTCATTAATGACTTAGATAATAGAGTATGCTTATAAGAGCTGCAGATGACTCCAGGCTGGGAAGGGTGGTAAGCACTTTGGAGGATGGGATTTGAATCCAAAATGGTCTTTATAAATTGATGAATTGGTCTGTAATGAACAAGATGAAATCAAATGAATGGGAAATATCTGGCTCGGCAGTAGTACTGCTGAAAAGGATCTGGTGCTTATAGTGGATCACAAATTGAATATGAGTCAATAGTGTGATGCAGTTGTAAAAAAGGCAAATATAATTCTGGGATGTATTACCAGGAGTGTCATTGTCATAACTTTCCTACTCAGATCTGGACCTTAGAGTTCAGAACATGAGAAGCTAGCCTGAAACCTCCAAACTTAATTAACAGCTTGGATCTGATATCGCTGCCACCAGCCAGAAAATTCCAGTGTCTGGCTCACTCTGGTCTCTCCAAAACCTTCCCTGGGGGATTCCAAGACTCAGATGCCCTGAGTCTCACCACAGAGGGAAATAACCCACTTCCCTTCCCCCTCTTTACCTCCTCCCAGATTTCCCCGCCCTGGGTACTCTAGGATATTCCCTGCTTCAAGTCCTTGAAACACAAGTACCGAGAGATCAAATCTCTCCCTCCCCTCACCCAGAGGGTATGCGCAGTCAGGCTTAGTAAATCTAACACAAGGAGATTTTCCCCCTCCCTTTGTTTCTTAGCCTTAACCAGTGAAAAACTCAAACAGGTCTTAAAAAGAAAGCTTTATATAAAAAGAAAGAAAAAGACATAAAAAATGGTCTCTGTATCAAGGTGACAATATATAGGGTCAATTGCTTAAAAGAGAAAATGAATAAACAGCCTTATCCAAAAAGAATACAATTTAAAACATTCCAGCAACTATACACATGTAAATACAAAAAAACAATATAAACCTGTTGTCTTACTATCCTTGTACTTACAACTTGGAAACAGAAGATTAGAAAGCCTGGAGATAGAGAGATCACTCTCAGAGCCGAGAGGGCCACCGAACCAAGACAAAGAACAAAGGACTCACACCCAAAACTTCCCTCCACCCAGATTTGAAAAAGTTTTGTTTCCTGATTGGTCCTCTGGTCAGGTGTTGTTTGTTAACCCTTTCCAGGTGAAAGAGACATTATCCCTTAGCTATCTGTTTATGACAGTCGTATGTAACGCCTGTATGTAAGCAAAGTAATTGTTCTAGCCTACTTGGCGAGGCCTCAGCCGGAGTACTGTGACCAGTTTTAGGTGCCACATTTTAAGAAAGATGTGAACAAACTGGAGATAGTCCAAACAAACATGATAAAAGTTTTAGAAAATCTGACCTATGAGAAAAGGTTAAAAAAGGGACATGTTTAATTTTAAGCAAAGACGACTGACGGGGGAGCTGATAAGTTTTCAAATATGCTAAGGGCTGTTATAAAGAGAATGGTGATCAATTGTTTTCCGTGTCCTCTGAAGGTAAGGCAAGAATTAATCAGCTAAATCTGCAACAAGGGACAGTTAGGTTAGATATCAGAAAACAAATTATCCAGGCAGATAAATCCTGGAACAGGTTGACAAGGGAGGTCACAGAATCTCCACCAACGAAAGGTTTTTAAGAACAGGTTGGACAAACACCTGTCAGGGATGGTCTTGGTGTACTCAGCATGGGGGTATTGACTAGCTGACTTCTTAAGGTCCCTTCCAGTCCTACACGTCTATGATCTGTGATTCTCTAAACTAACACCAGCCATATTCCTTACACCAGAAGAAGAGCTCTGTGTACGTTTGAAAGCTTGTCCTTCACCAACCGAAGTTGGTTCAAAAAAAGATGTTGGCTCATCCACCTTGTTAGTTTGAAACAGGACAACATCAACGCGAACTTGGTACCATTTAGTTCACACCAGCACATTAGCGGGCTCTAACATTCACAATTCCATAGTCCAGACTGCAGTGTCATGTAGGCAAGTCCACAGTAAAGCAATATGTCTACAAGCTGGATCAGTCAAAGTTTGACACATACTGGACTCCTGGACATATATAGTAAACTGGGGCCATCTTAATTTTACTCTTCCTGCAGCAGATAATTTTTTCCAAAATGACATTTTTTTAAGTCCCTGATAGGATCCAAAATTAACTTGCAAAGCACATTCCATAAAACTGGGCAGATAAATCATTAAAGAAAGCCATCCTATTTCCTAAATGGAAAGAGAAACGACTTAACAATATTTGTTCATCAATGAGTTCTTAGAGGTTGGGTGCGATGAAAGGTAACAAGAAAACACCCTCTCGACAGCTAGGTAAATAAGCTTCTTCCTCTGCAGCTACCAACATTCACGGCATTTGGAGTTTGTTTTTTTATTTACTATGTAATTTATGGTTAAAACTTGTTGCGGAGCATCAACATGTCACATGAATATTGAATAAATACCAGTCTTCAAAGTCGTTTAATTTTAGATGCATTTGAAAGATGCCAGGATTTTGCAACTGGAACAGTGAAATCACCACACTCGGGTTGGTTAGATATTTAAAGTAATTTTAGAGCTGCTGCAAACAGCTAAGTAGATAGCCTTTGGAGACAAAGACAGAGACCCTCAACTGCTCTCTGCCCCCTTTTAGGCCTGGTAGTGGTCTACTGTGGAAGAAAGACTACGGCTGCCTTCTTACAAGTAGAACTGAATGATTTTTTTTCTCAGCGAATAGTTTCTTCACCCCCCAAAAATGCATTTTTCGGTCAAATAAAACTATTTGTGACTTCGGGTTACATAAAGTGAATAGTTTTGGCCAAATTAAAAAAAGAAAGAAAAACAACAGTTGAAAGAGCTGAACCAGTTCGTCTTGACACTTTCAAAACAAGAAGCTTTGCCTTTTGGTTTTGAAATGTAACCAGATTTGTGCGGGTGGGGGGAGGGAATAAAAGGGGTTAAAAATGTAATGAAATGTAATGAAAAGACTGAAACAAAATTTCATTTTCGGTCAAAACACATTTTTTTTTTCAGTTTTTCATTTTGGCAAGGAAAACCTAAACCATTTCAGGTTGGGGTCACCCCCAGATTATCTTTGTCTGATTTTTTTTTTCGGTTTGGCCACAGAGTGGGATCCACTGTTTGAGACCATTTTGACACTTTCCATGGGCTCCCGTGTAATGGCCCGGATCCTGTGAGGTTCTGAGTGCTACTCTGTGAAAGGTACCGAGTCTTCTCGACTCTCACTCAAGTCAGCGTGAGTTGAGGCAATTGATGGCCTCCCTGCATCAGGCTCATGACGATGAAACGGTTGAGCAAATAACTAATGAGCTTCACAGCAACTAAAAAAACCCAGACGTTCAAAACTGGAGCACACAAGTAATGGACCAGTGGATGTTTACACATCCATATTGGGAGTGGAGGGAAGATTTTAAACTACTCCGTCTACTCCTTATCCTGCGCACTTCCCCACATGTGCACACACTCAGACCCAAGCAGGCAAAAGCCATCTTTGTACTGTCACCTGCTGCAGAAATGAGTGTTGCAAACTCGATAGACAGCACATGGCCGCTCCTCCACGGTCAGGTGCATTTGGAGCGCTGTGATATAGTTAAGCTGGTTTGTTTGTTTATTATTTAAAACAAAACCGGAGCCCTGGGATGGAAAGACAGTCTAGTGGTTTGCGCACTAGCGTAGGCTGGGGAAACCAGGGTTCTTGCTCTGCAACAAATTACCCCTGGGGCAGGGCACTTAGTTTCTCTGGACCTCAGTTCTTCACCTATAAACTGAGGATAATAGAAGGGTGTTGTGACAGTAAATGCGTTAAAAGACTGTGAGGCACCCAGATACTCTGGTGAGGGTCAAGTAACTGCTGAAGCTAGATAGATTGTAGTACGCTGAGTCTATTTTGCGCATAAACAGAGGATTCCAGGGCTGTGAATCTGGCACTTTTTGCCAGCATTATAATCACACTTGGAAAAAAAACACCAGGATCTTGTACAGGTGCCTTTGGGGGTTTTTTAAGTGTAACCCTTCTGCCCCTCTGAATTGGCAGCAACAAGGGCCGGGTTCAGTATCCAGGGGTTCCGTTTCAGTAACACCATGCATAACCATCTCGAGCCCCCACCCAGTGACCTGGGACACTTACATACCACACCCCCCGGGCGCCTCTAGGAGGCAATACTTCCCCGCTCGCAAGCACGGAGTCTGAGTGTAGCAAAATCTTTTTAATAAAGGAAGGAAACAATGCGGCATCCCAGTGGAGAAACACCACAAACAGGATTATAACACAAACCATAAACAAAAAAAACCCCAACCCCAGGTATGTTTGGCAATGTCCTTTTCCCCTTAGGGTCTTAAGTCCAATCACCCCAAAGTCCAGCAACCCAAAAGTCTCTGGTCAGTGCCACCTCAGAATTCGAGAGTTTATCTGCAGTGTGTTACCCCCCGCAGCCTGGGTGGAAAACGGGAGGGAAGTCCACACTGGGTGTTAAGGGGCACCTTACATGGGCCAGGGCCAACTGCTCCGCCTCTCCATGGAGTTCTGCTGCAGCCTTCACCACAACCAGCTCCACCACACCAGCTGTGCCGCTCCTCCAGCTGTCCCTGCAAACCGCTTCACTCCGCTCACTGTTCCATGGGCTGCTCCAACACGCTGCAAACTGCTCCGCTCTGCCAGCCG
This sequence comes from Gopherus flavomarginatus, assembly GCF_025201925.1. NCBI lineage: Eukaryota > Metazoa > Chordata > Testudines > Testudinidae > Gopherus > Gopherus flavomarginatus. The sequence continues at coordinate 5,963,553 of NC_066618.1, read as the reverse complement.
CTTAACAATAGGTCTTCAGGCTCCCCCACTAGTTAACACAGCCCTCCATGTTCTCAATTCAGCTCCTTCAGTGATTTCAGCTCTTAGTAGGGGAGCCCTGGTGCTGGTGCACCATTGGCCCAACATGAATTCAGCTCAGCAGTCTCTAGATGGACTCCTAATAGAATCAAAAATTAGCTCTACTCTTTAACATTGGAGAGAGGAGGATGTGCAATTGGTGTTCCAGGCCCTCAAAAGGGGCCTATACCATCAGGTACACAGACCAGTCCCCAACCTCTCTCAGTTCATGGGGTTTTGGAACCCATGTCCCATGTTTAGCAAGTACCACCCAACTTGAGGTTGAGTCATTTCTGTCACAAAGCAGTCCTACAGCTCCCCATTCACACAATCAGGGTGACAAACTTTTTTTTTCTGCCCCAATAACAAAGAAATTGGGGATCCCAGAGCTGTTAAAATCACCATCCCAAGCTGCTGTGGGGTTATGCTAAGAGGGGGGTGGATGCCAATGCAATTCCTGAAATTCTTTCCACACTCTCTACAATTCACCACCAGCTGTCAGGGTAGCGCTCATCCTGACTCCGCTTACACTCCTGTAATTAAGGAGTGGATTGTGCCTTTAGGTTAAGCACTGAGCAAGGGGCAGTATGGAAGCCGCACTCCCCAGTGAGCCCGAAGCTGCTGTGTGATACCTGTCTGAGTCACATTTCCCTCCCTGCCCCTTCCTGGGAGTTACTGATTTGATGCTGATCTGCAGCAGCATTAAATTACTGGTAGCCCAGTACTGGCAAACAAGTGGGGTCAGGGTCCCAGGGAAGAATGGAGTCACAGTTCTACCCATTCCCTGACCACCTGCTCCAAGGAGGAAGGACGCTGGCACATTTACACCTGTAAAACTGGGGTGTAAAAAGGAGGTTCTTAACCCCTTGTCTGGTTGCAGAGTCCAAGTCACAAGGCAGCCTTGAATAAATAAAGGGGGGATGGCTCTTTGCAACGGGGAATAGGCTCACAAGGGTTGTCTTTCCTGCCTGCCCAAATCACAAGCCAATTGAGTCAAAGAGCCAGGGCACTAGTCAAAACCCTCGATTCAGATGCTCACTGCTCAGCTGCACAGGCAGATAACCAACCACGCTGTTCGCACATATCCGATGCAGGGGCTGACTGACAGGTTGAATGGCAACTACTACCCATGCAACCATTGGCATGTAACTAGAACAGCTCAATCCCTATTCAAAATAGAAGCAACGAAAAGGACAGAGTAGAGGAAAGCAAAGCAAAAATAAATCATTTTTGGCTCTAATGAATCAAAGACTGTTACAATCAAAACAACTTTCCGTCTGCAGCCAATGCCTTGGGGCCTCATTTATCAAAAATTATACACCAGCTGTAAGAGGTGGAGGTCATATATTTGCTGGAAGCTGCAAGGAAAATCTCTTCTACAAAGGAGGCCCTCCTAGTGGCAGAGGAAGCTGGCTGCACAGATGAAGGCCATAAGGCTGTAGGAAAGAGGTAAGGTGGGTGAGGTGAGATCTTTAATCGGACCAACTTCTGCTGATGAAAGAGACAAGCTTTTAAGGTCCACAGAGCTCTTCTTCAAGTCTGAGGAAGAGAATCAGAGTGTCACAGCTAAATACAAGTTGGAACAGATTGTTTAAGCATAAGGTGTTAACACATGTTGCAAGAACCCAGTCAAAAGGAAAGTGGGCCTTAACACCTCTGCAGTCATAGGACAAAGGAATCATAGAATCACAGAATCATAGAACTGGAAGGGACCTCAAGATGTCATCCAGTCCAGTCCACTGCACTCATGGCAGGACTAAGTATTATCTAGACCATCTCTGACAGGTATTTGTCTAACTTGCTGTTCAAAAATCTCCAATGATGGAGATTCCACAACCACCCTAGGCAATTTATTCCAGTGCCTAATCACTCTGACAGTAGGAAGTTTTTCCTAATGGCCAACCTAAACCTCCTTTGCTGCAATTTAATCCCATTGTTTCTTGTCCTAACCTCAGAGGTTAAGAAGAACAATTTTTCTTCCTCCTCCTTGTAACCATTTGTTGTGGGGCAACAACTCACCAGCACGGTGCCTCCTGCTGGTCATCCTGGGAATTAGTTCTTCCAGCTCGGAGAGCCCTCTGCAGGCCAGTGTCTCACCTGCCACTGGCCCCCATGTCCCTCCCGGACCCCAGTGCCCCTCTACGTCAGGGTTATGCCCCAGCAGTAACCCACAATCTGGATCTCCCCACCCAGGGGGGCCCCAACTCTATCTCCACTTTACCTCAGTGGCTACTGCCAGTCATCATCTAGCCCCCGCTCACTGGGTCGGACAGCAGTCTGTAAACCACTCATCACCAGCAAGGGGGGTTGGACCAGCTGTAGGGTGACCAGATGTTTAAGGGAAAATATTGGGACCGTCGCAGGGGGGGCTTTTTTTGTTTGGTTGGTTTTTTTACACTCACCTGTCCGGGAGTTCAGCAGCAATTCGGCAGAAAGCCCTTCAGTCGCGGACGGTCTTCAGAGGTATTTCGGCGGCGGGTAATAAACCTTACTGCCAAAGACAGAAGCACCCACCACTGAAAGACCGTCTGTGACTGAAGGACTCTCTGCCAAATTGCTGTCGAAGACCAGGAAACAAAATATCAGGACAAATGGCGTCCTGACCGTACTCTGGTTGGGACGCAGGACAAACTCCTCAAAATCAGGACAGTCCCAATTTTATTGGGACGTCTGGTCACCCTAACCAGCTGCCTTTGCCTATCTCTGGGCTGCCACTCTGCAGCCCCAGTACCCTTTCATAGGCCTCTAACTTGGTCTTCAGCTTGGGGATTTGTTAGGCTGGAGCTCCCCAGCTCCCTCTGCCCTTCCCCAGCACTGCTCTACCTGAGGTATCCTCCTCAGCTTCTCACTCAATATCTGGCAGCCAGGCCCTTCTTTCTCGGAAGCTAGAGACTCCCACAGCCTCTGGCCCTCAGCCCTCTTATAGGGCCAGCTGCGGCCTGACTGGGGTATGGCCTCAGCTGTGGCTGTTTCCCCGAATCAGCCTAGCTTTTCCCCAGCACAGCCCTCTCCGGGGCTGCTTTTAACCCCCTCAGGGTTGGAGCAGGGTGACCAACCCGCCACACCATCTTTTATGTACTTGAAAACGGCTATCATGTCCCCTCTCCATCTTCTCTTTTCCATACTAAACAACCCCAATTTTTTTCAATCTCCCTTCATAGGTCATGTTTTCTAGGAGGGTTAGTGGGTAATAGATTATTGTAATGAGACAAAAAACCAGTATCTCTATCGAGTCCATGATTTCTGGACTCTAGCAGATTTATGAATTTAAGCTCCCAAGCTCGTCTTTTGATGGTGTTGTGCAGGTTTCCTTTGGGGAGGAGGACTGAGTGGTCAGATACGGACTGATCATTTTGTGAAAAGTGTTCGTCCAGCGATAATAGGATGTTTTTGTCTTTTATCAACTTTTTATGTGATTTCATTTGAGAGTGTGGTTATTGTTTCATTTTGCCCACATAGTTGTTACTGGGGTATTTGATGCTCTAGATGAGGTATACCACATGTTGTGATAGGCATGTGTAGGACCCATGGATCTTGAAAGGTGGGTTGTGTTGGATATTGATCATTGTGTAGCAGTGGAGACATGGCTACAGGTTTCTCATCTTTTGTTCTGGCAGGGTCTGGTGCCACTTTGAGTTGGCGGGTCCTAGTCTGTGGGGAGCTTACTTCTGATGATGAGTTTGGCAAGACTGGAGTTGAGGATCCCATGATACACAAACAATGGCACCAAGACAGACTCATCATATCTGACCATGACGCTCTTACTGAAGGCGTATTGGGACTCACAGAAGCCATGCTCAAACCACTCACCGCACAAAGAACACTTTTCCTCCAGGCTACAACTGACTTCCTCCAGAAACTCAGCAATATCAATAGCCTCCCTCAGAACACTGTACTTGCCACCATGGATGTCACTTCCCTAGACACCAACATCCCCCACAATGACAACATCGCTGTCTGCCTCAGATATCTAGAAGACAATGGACAACCCTCAGATCTCCACTCCAAACACATCGCCAAACTCGACCATGTCATCCCTCACCCAGAACAATTTTACATTCAACAACAAACACTATGTCCAAACCTGTGAACAGCCGTAGGTACTAGGATGGTTCCTTAATATGCCGACCTTTTCGGGGCACCCTGAGAATGTCTGGAAAAAATGCAACACGAAACCAATGATATACCTGATATACATGGATGACATGTTCATCCTCTGGACAGATGACCTAAATTCCCTCATATATTTCCACCACAACTTCAACAACCACTACCCATCCATTAAACTCTCTAGAACATTTCCACACCAGCATCAACTTCCTGGAGACAATGATGAGCTTCAAAAACAGAACCCTACACACAACTGTCTACAGAAAACCCATGAATCACCACACTTCCCTCCACTGATCCAGAAACTACCCCAACCACACCAAGAAATGTGTAATCTACGGCCAGGCACTCAAACACCACAGAACATGCTCCGAGGAGAAAGTCCAGGATTAGTATCTTAACACGCTTAAAATCACCTTCACTAAATAAGGACACTCTACCAGAGAAATAGATCACATCATGGAATGGGCCACCCTAATTTCCCAAGAAAACCTGCTTCAATGCAAGGGGGGAAAACAAACACTGACCGCACACCACTAGTTGTCACCTACCACTCCACACTGGGTATCCATACTCCATATGGGGCATCATCAAACAACTACAACCCATACTTGATGGGGGCCACATCGAGAAAGAAATATTTCTGAACCTTCTCTTCCGGCCTTCAAACAACTCCCCAGACTTGTCAAGCTCATCATCAGAAGCTCACCACAGGCCAGGAGACACCAACTCAAAGCAGCACCAGACCCTGCAAGAACAACAGATGCAAAACCTGCAGCCATATCTCCATTACTACAATGGCCATTACTCGCCTATCAAGAACAAAGTAGTATTCCCCCTTGGCCCTACACATTTCCTCCACACTCAGGACATTATCCTCTCACTGTATCCTCAAATCTACAACTACAGCCTTGCCATCTTGGACCAAATCTATATCTGGCTTTCTGAGATCACTCACTTTTATCAACGAAGGCATTTAAAATCCTATTATGCCTTTTAATTCTGGCAGCCTTGTTCTTTTGACACTGGACAGCTATGTGTGGAATTGTTTCTTTTGCCAGGCTGTACCATCTAAAGATTGAGAGCACTCCTCATCGACCACTTAAGCTCTCACCATCTTTTAATTTTTTTTTAACCTCCAGGTTCCGTGCATTGAGGTGGGTGAGAAATATTTTAACTGTCTTTTTGACAATCATGTCCAAACTATGAAGAACATACACAGGTAGCTTGCTTAAAGGTAAATTGTAAAATAATCTGGATAATATAGAAACTTTTAAAATATCAAAGTGCTGTGCTAATTTAAGGCGAGCGCTCTAGAGTTTATTGTACCAATTGACAAGTTAACTGAAAAGCTGAATCCATGATTCCTTTCTAAGGGTATGTCTACACTACGAAATTAGGTCAAATTTATAGAAGTCGATTTTTTAGGAAGCGATTTTATACAGTTAATTGTGTGTATCGTCACTAAGCGCATTAAGTCAGCGGAGTGTGTCCACAGAACCGAGGCTAGCGTCGACTTTTGGAGCGTTGCACTGTGGGTGGCTATCCCACAGTTCCTGCAGTCTCTGCCACCCATTGGAATTCTGGGTTGAGCTCCCACTGCCTGATGGGCAAAAACGTTGTCACGGGTGGTTTGGGGTACATGAGAGCAATGGCAGACAATCGTTTCACCCCTTTTTTCCACGCAGACGCTATACCACAGCAAGCATGCAGCCCACTCAGCTCAGCCACTGCTGTTTTGTCCTGGGTGCTGCTGGCAGCAGATAGCGCAATAGGACTGCAAACCATTGTCATGCTTCTGCTGCCACTCTGGTCTCCTGCAGACACCATACCATGGCAAGCATGGAGCCTGCTCAGATCACCGCAGCAGTTATGAGCACTGTAAACACCTCGTGCATTATCCTACAGTATATGCAGCATCAGAACCTGCAAAAGCAGGCGGGAAGGCAACAGCAGCGCTGTGACAAGAGTGATGAGGACTTGGACATAGACTTCTCTCAAAGCACAGGCCCTGGCAATTTGGACATCATGGTGGTAATGGGGCAGGTTCTAGCCATTGAACGCCGATTCTGGGCCCTGGAAACAAGCACAGACTGGTGGGACCACATAGTGTTGCTGGTCTGGGATGATTCCCAGTGAATGCAAAATTTTGCACATGTAATGGTACTTTCATGGAACTTTGTGACTTGCTTTCCCTTGCCCTGAAGCACAAGAATACCAAGATGAGAGCAGCCCTCACAGTTCACAAGTGAGTGGCGATAGCCCTGTGGAAGCTTGCAAAGCCAGACACCTACCGGTCAGTCTGGAATCAATTTGGAATGGGAAAACCTACTGTGGGGGCTGCTGTGATCCAAATAGCCAATGCAATCAAAGAGCTGGTGATATCAAGGGTAGTGACTCTGGGAAATGTGCAGGTCATAGTGGATGCCTTTGCTGCAATGGGGTTCTGTAACTGTAGTGTGGCGATAGACAGAACACATATCCCTATCTTGGGACCGGAGTACCAAGGCAGCCAGTACATAAACCTCAAGGGATACTTTTCAATGGTGCTGCAAGCACTGATGGATCACAAGGGACGTTGTACCAACATCAATGTGGGATGGCCAGGAAAGGTACATGATGCTCGCGTCTTCAGGAACTCTGGTCTGTCTGAACGGCTGCAGCAAGGGACTTACTTTCCAGACTAGACAATAACTGTTGGGGATGTCGAAATGCCTATAGTTATCCTTGAGGGCACAGCCTACCCCTTAATGCCATAGCTCATGAAGCCGTACACAGGCAGTTTGGACACTAGTCAGGAGCTGTTCAACTATAGGCTCAGCAAGTGCAGAATGGTGGTAGAATGTGCATTTGGACGTTTAAAAGTGCACTGATGCAGTTTACAGACTTGGTTAGACCTCAGCTAAACCAATATTCCCATCGTTATTACTGCTTGCTGTGTGCTCCACAGTCTCTGTGAGAGTAAGAAGGAGACGTTTATGGTGAGGTGGGACGTCGAGGTAAATCGCCTGGTGGCTGATTACATGCAGCCCAACACCAGGGTGGTTAGAAGAGTGCAGCAGGGCACGCTGCACATCAGAGGAGCTTTCAAAACCGGTTCCATGACTGGCCAGGCTACAGTGTGAAAGTTCTGTTTGTTTCTCTTTGATGAAAACCCACCCCCTTGGTTCACTGTACATCCCTGTAAGCCAACCGCCCTCCCCTCCCCACTTTGATCACCACTTGCAGAGGCAATAAAGTCGTCGTTGTTTCAAATTTATGCATTCCTTGTTAATTCGTCACACAAATAGGGGGATAACTGCCAAGGTAGCCCGGGAGGGGTGGTGGAGGAGGGAAGCACCGGGTGGCATGATGGAGGAGGGGAGGAGGGAAAGGGGGAAGAACAAGGCCACACCACACTTCCAAACTTATTGAATGCCAGGTTTCTGTTGCTTGGGCAGTCCTCTGGGGTGGAGTGGTTGGGTGCCCTGAAGCCCTCCTTTCCCCTCCCCAACATTCTTGGGCGTCTGGGTGAGGAGGCTATGGAACTTGGGGAGGAAGGCGGTTGGTTACACAGGGGCTGCAGTGGCAGTTTGTGCTCCTGCTGCCTTTCCTGCACCTCAACCATACACTGGAGCATATCAGTTTGATCCTCCAGTAGCCTCAGCATTGCATCCTGCCTCCTCTCATCACGCTGCAGCCACCTCTCCTCTTGCTCCAGCCATCTATCCTCTTGCGCGTCCCTCCAGTCCTCGCATTCATTTTGTGCTTTCCTGGACTCACATTGTTTGCCTCCACACATTCTGTTGGGCTCTTTCGGTGCGGGAGGACTGCATGAGCTCAGAGAATATTTCATCGCAAGTGAGTTTTTTTCGCCTTCTTATCTGCGCTAGCCTCTGGGATGGAGATGATAGGGGAGCATTGAAACATTTGCAGCTGCAGGAGGAAAAAAACAGAGAGTTGTGTTGAGCACTTAAAATGGGTTGGCCAGTTAAGAGGAGGGGCTGCAGTTTTTGGGTTAATGTGCAGCACAAAACCAGCTAAAGCCCCCCTCACACCCAATTTTCTGGTATGATCACTTCATCCCTCCCCACACCACATGGCTAACAGCGGGGATGATTTCTTTTCAGCCACAGCTAGCCACACAGCCCAGAAGGAATGGCTGCCCCTAAATATCACCTTAATAAAATTCCCCTATTTCAACCAGGTGACCATGAATGATATCACTCTCCTGAGGATAACACAGAGAGATAAAGAACGGATGTTGCTTGACTGCATTCCAGTAGCTTTACTGGCCGCGAATACATGCCAAGTTTTCAGAGAAAAATTAATTATTAAACACGCTTGCTTTTAAACCATGTATTATATTTACAAAGGTACACTCACCAGAGGTCCCTTCTCTGCCTTCAAGGTCCAGGAGCCCAGGTTGGCATAGTTGGGAGGGTAATGTCTCCAGAGTGATTAACAGTTCCTGGCTGTTGAGGAGAATGGTTTCTCCACTTGCCTGCTGTGAGCTATCTTCGACCTGCTCCTCCTCCTCCTCCTCCTCATCCCCAAAATCCTCATCCCTGCTGCATGAGAATCCCTTGCAGGAGTCCATGTACAGGAGTGGGGTAGTTGTAGGGGCACCCCCTAGAATTGCAAGTAGCTCATGATAGAAGTGGCACGTCTGGGGGTCTGACCTGAAGAGGCTGTTTGCCTCTTTGGTTTTTTGGTAGGCTTGCCTGAGCTCCTTAAGTTTCATACAGCACTGCTGCGGGTCCCTGTTATAGCCTCTGTCCTTCATGCCCTTGGAGATTTTTTTCAAATATTAGGGCATTTTGTCTTTGGGAACGGAGTTCTGATAGCACGGATTCGTCTCCCCATACAGCGATCAGATCCAGTACCTCCCATTCGGTCCATGCTGGAGCTGTTTTGCGATTCTGGGACTCCATGGTCACCTCTGCTGATGAGCTCTGCATGGTCAGCTATGGCTGTGCTGATTAGTTTGCCATGCTGGCCAAACAGGAAGTGAAATTCAAAAGTTCACGAGGCTTTTCCTGACCAGTGAATCTGAGTTGAGAGTGCTGTCCAGAGCAGTCAAAATGGAGCACTCTGGGATAGCTCCCAGAGGCCAATACCATCAAATTGCATCCACACTACTCCAAAATTCGTCCCAGCGATGTCAATTTCAGCACTAATCCCCTCATCAGGGAGGAGTACAGAAATCAATTTTAAGCCCCCTTTAAGTCAACAAAAATGGCTTCGTCATATGGATGGGTGCAGGGTTAAATTGATCTAACACTGCTAAATTCGACCTAAACTCGTAGTGTAGTCTAGGGCTAGGGCAGCAAATACTTCTCGAATTGTCCAGGTTCAATATAATCTTTAGGCTCTAGACCTATTTTCCAGTTGTCTTTGGGATTAACTTCATGTGTTTTGTACTTTGGCAGGATATAAAGTCCCTTGTCTTTTTGATAGTCACTTTAAGGCTGGTACATGGACAGAATTTGTTCAAAATTCCCTGTGTGGCAGTTACTAATTAATACAATATTGCCTGCAAAGTCTAAAGCAGTGATTTTCCTACCTCTAACCACAAAATGACTTTCTTCTTTTTTCCAATTTGGACAAGAAAAGACCCATGGCTGTATTAAATAACATTGTGGATAAAGGATCTCCTTGCTTAACCCCACTATGGATTGGTATTGGCTCAGTGGAATCTTCGCCAACCTGAATCGTTGTGGAACAATTATTATATAAATCCTTAATTTCAATAAATTCTTTATTGATACTGTAAAAGCAGCAAAGAGTCAGGTGGCACCTTATAGACTAACAGATGTATTGGAGCATGAGCTTTCATGGGTGAATACCCACTTTGTCGGATGCATGCATGCATTGATACTAAATCTTTTTTAAACTGTAAATAATTTGACCATGCCCAATAGAACCAAAAGCCTTGCCTAAATCAACAAAGGTTACATCAACTTCATCACCCTTATGCTTGGCTCCCCTGGATCAGATTATTTAAAATTGAAATATTTTCTTCACGACTGGGCAAAGCTATGAATCCCTTCTCTCTTTTGCAAATCCGAACTGAGCATGTCAAATGGCCTTCAAGAAGTTTAAAATAGATCTTCAATGAGAATGGCTTAATGGTAATCAGTCTTCAGGAGGAGAGGATTAAGAGCTCATTAGGATCATGCCACTTTGGGATTACGATGGTTCTACTTATTTTCAAATGTTCAGGAATTTGAAGATTTGAGATCTGTAATTTAAAAATCTTAGTAATAGAAGGATTTCTTGATCTTTGCAGAAAGGATTTCAGAGATATTTCATGCACAACTGGTGTCTGAAATCTACTCTATTCAATATTTTAGGTAGGTTGCCTAACAGAAGACCCCCATTGGAGGAAGGAGGGAAAAGGGGGACCTACCCTGTAGCAGGGTGGATTTCTGTTCCGGGAGAGAAGGGGTTAAAACAGCCCTGGCAAGGGGCCGTAGCTGGAGCCAGAAGCCTGGGCTGATGGCGGGAGTGGCTGCAGCTGGGGTCCACGCCCCAAACTGAGCCACAGGCTGTATAAGAAGGCCAGGGGAGCCAGAAGCAGAAGGAGTCTCTCTCTGACTGGAGAGGGAAACAGGCCTGGGAAGGCAGAGCTAGGGGAAAAGCCTTAGGAGCTGGGAAGCCCTAGGCCAGCAACTCCCCAGGCTGCAGGGCCTAATTCTAGGCCTGCAAGGTACTGGGCTTGCAGAGGGGCAGCCGGAGGGTGGGTAAAGGCAGGCAGGCCAAACCTATGATGAGTGGCTGATACTGCAGTCTGCCCCAGGGCGTGGGGGGCTAGACAATGACTGGGCAGTAGCCAATACTGAGGCAAAGTGGGGATTGTGGGGTGGGGTTCCCCTGGGAGAGGGGAGACCCAGTTAAAGGAGCACCGAGGTCCAGGGAGGGGTCTGGGGCCAGTGGAGGACAGGTGGATCACCGGCCTGCAGAGGACGCTCTGTAGCTGGAATCGAGCTAATTCCCCAAAGCAACCAGCAGGAGGCGCCGTGGGGGTGAGTCCACACGGTTACATACCCCAAAGAGGGTATCGTGGAAAGAGAGCCCAGTCTCATCTCAGTCCCCTGCCAGTGCAGGGCCCCCTCACACACATGCTTGTGCCCAGACAGCAGATCCAGGCCTACGTTCCTGGGACCTCAGCTGCGGTGTCTATCCGATGAAATTCCAACACTTAGCCATGATGCTGCTGTGATTTTTTTTTAAACCATGATTTACACAGGGCTGTAATTGTCACTCATCTCAGGGTGCCACCAGGAACTCCCCTGGCTCTCCAGCTTCCTTTACACACAGCTGCAGGGCCTAGAAATGATCCAAACAACTCATCAGTAGGAACTGGCGGCCTTTGCGTTCGTCTCACCCACAATCCATGCACAGGTTCTCTCTACTCTCCTGTCACATCTCCTGTGAGCCTTACCATCACCTTCACCAGGTGCCTCTGGCGTTGGCATATCTGTGCTTTCTGCAGACAACACGCAATGAACGTAAAAGCCCCAGCAACTCTAGCAAAGGACTCCCACCTCACAGCAGAACTCTTTGGGCCATTGCATTGCCTGGAGGTTCGCACTGGAGCTGCTCAGGAGCAGATTAAATGCCTGGGTGCGTGTGCCACAGGGCAATAAATTCTAACAACTGCATCAGCTCATGTCTGGCGGAGTCTCAAGCAGAGCTAAAAACCACAGACTTGCCTGTTATTAGGAGACTTTCTTTTTTTAATTCCCAGGTTTTATTATGTGCCAGACAGCTTAAATGGGCCGGGAGTGCATCTGAGTGCTGAGCTTTAATGGCCATAAGCACTTTGAGCCATCTAGACAGTGGCGTAGGAACTAGAAATTATGGTTATATTCCTGCTCTTGAACACCACGCAGTTTTCAGTCCTGGTAGTTATGTCAAAAATTAGACTCCAAAGGTGGAGATTTTCAAAGGTGCAAATGAGAGTTGGGCCTACAGCCAGGGCCGACTCCAGGCCTCAGTGCGCCAAGCGCGTGCTTGGGGTGGCATGCCGCGGGGAGCGCTCTGCCAGTTGCCAGGAGGGCGGCAGATGGCTCCGGTGGACCTCCCGCAGGAGTGCCTGTGGAGGGTCCGCTGGTCCCGCAGCTCCGGTGGAGCATCCACAGGCACACCTGCGGGAGGTCCACTGGAGCCGCGGGACCGGCGAGTGGCAGAGCGCCCCCCTTTGCGTGCCGCCGTGCTTGGGGCGGCGACATGACTAGAGCCGGCCCAGCCTACAGCCCATTGAATCACATTCCCAAAATCTCCCCCGACCTTTTCCAAAGTAGCTGAGGTATTGGGGGCGCCCGACCTGAGCCCCTCAAAAGGGGCCTGATTTTCAGAGGCTGGGTGCTCAGCACTTCATGTAACTAGGCCCCTGGAAGGAGTCTTAGGTTGGCATCTGAAAGCCAGGCCTTGAAAACCATTAGTCACTTTGGAAAAATTAGGCCTTAACACCATTTTTTATTTAGATGCCTAAATACAGATTTAGATTTAGGCACTAAGCCCCTAGACAACCATGTAAATAGATGCCTGTAGCCAGTGGGGAGGGGTCGTCTGCTTGGCTCTCTTTACAGCTTTGGGGTCTAAATCTATATTTTGGCCTCCATGGGTAGCCTGATTTTCAAGGCTACTAAGCACTCCTTAACATCAATGGGAGCTGGGTGCTCAATTCCTTTTGGGATCAGGTCATTAAACAGAAAGGACCTGTGGGTATTACCTTCATCCCCACTGACTCTGTGCAAAGGTTTCCCCGAATATCAAAGCAAAATGTCGCTTTTCCACAATCACCAGTTCATTGTATTAACTAGGGTTGCCAACTTTCTAATGGCACAAAACCGAACACCCTTGCCCCTCACCCCAAGGCCCCGCCCATGCTCCACCCCTTCTCCGAGGCCCTGCCACCACTTGCTCCAACCCCCTTCCCTCCATCACTCATTTTCCCCCACCCTCACTCACTTTCATTGAGCAGGGGTAGGGGGTTGGGGTGCAGGAGGGGGGTGAAGGCTTAGGCAGTGGGTTGAGGTGCAGAGGGGCATGGGCTTTGGGCTGGGGGTGTGATCTCCAGGTGGAGCCAGAAATGAGGGGTTCAGGGTGTGGGAGAGGGCTCTGAGCTGGGGATTGGGGGGACTCTGGGCTGGGGCAGGGAGTTGGGATGCGGGAGAGAGTTTGGGGTCCCAGCAGCACTTACCATGGCTCCCAGGAAGCGACCTCCAGGTCCTTGCAGCCCTAGGCGGAGGCCAGGGAGGCTCCATGCACTGCCCTCACACCCACAGGCGCCACCCCTGCAGCTCCCATTGGTCGCGGTTCCCAACCAATGGGCCTAGAGGCCGCAAGGACCTGGCAGTCACATCCGGGAGCCAAACGGAGTCAGGTCAGGCAGGGAGCCTGCCTTAGCCCCGGCCCCCTGCTGTGCCGCCGACCGGACTTTTAACCACCCAACTGGAGCTGCCAGGGTCCCTTTTCGACTGGGTGTTCCAGTCAAAAACCAGACACCTGGCAACCCTTGTATTAACCTCGGCGTTGGATGGGAACATACTTTATCACCTCTTCTGTGTTGCGTCTTTGGAGTATGCTTTCATGCCCACATAAAGCAGTAGCTTCCTAGGCAAAGAAGGATGGTCCAGCAGTTGGGGACTAACTTGGGAGACCCCCAGTTGAAGTCCATCCTCTGCCACAGGCTTAATAGTGGGTCACCCGAGTCTCTCTGTCTCAGTTCCCCATTTCTACAGTGTGGATAATAGCTCTGACCTTTCTCCTGGCATGTGCGTGAGGATAAATACAAAAAAGACTGCAAGGTGCTCAGACACTACAGTAATGAGGCCCCGATAAGGATCATAGATAGATATACAGGAAATTCTAACTCCTCCGATGTCATAAGCCTCGCACGATTTTATGTTCCCTGCTTCCGCCTCTCTAAATTTTCAATGCCTCTTTTCAAACATGCCCACAGCAGGGGCACAGCTAGAGAACTTTTTAGTGACCGAGCCAAAGGATACGTTGGTTTGGCCAAAATGTAGGACATGTAGTCCACACATTCAAATGCTTTTTAACAGTCAAGTAAACTTTAGAGGTGAATGCTTGTTAAAATTCTTTACTCACTAGAATGCTTGAGGAGACAGCTTTCAAGGAATGGTTAACCCTAGCTAACCTTCAACCACTAAATCCAGTGGGCCAGCCCTTCAGCTGGTGCAAACAGACATGGCTCCATTGAATTCACTGGAGTGGTGATGACTGACACCAGCTGAGGATTTGGATTCAGTGACTTTATTTTAGATTAAAAATAGGGGCCTGATTCATCACTCCATTACATCAGTGTCATGCTACTGGAAGAGCCTGGAGTGTCTGTCTACACTGCAATAAAACACCAGCAGCTGGCCCATGGCGGTTGACTCAGGCTTGCAGCGCTTGGGCTGAGGAGCTGTAAAACTGCAGTGTAGACGTTTGGGCACAGGCTGAAACCCAGCAAGGGGAGAGGGTCCTGAAGCCCAGGCTCAAGCCCATACATCTACATTGCTATTTTTAACCTGTTGCCTGAGCCCCACGAGCCTGAGTCGATTGACCCAGCCTCTGAGACTCGCGGCCCCCATGATGAATGCGGCCATCTTCTCAATTCTACATCCTTTTGCCCTGAAGCGTGACTAGGTTTGAGCTCAGCAAGCATTTCCTGGCAAAGATTCACACTCAGGCTTGGTTTTGCCCATGTTTCAAACGAAACTTTCTATATTCCTTTAGCTGCTACTTTAAAGCTAATGTTTCATGGATGTGATTTAAATTTATACCGACGTGCATGAGTTAGGACTTGATCCAAAGAACATCGAAAGCCATGGAAAGACTCCCATGGATGACTTTAATGGGTTTTGGACCAAGTCCTTAGAGACCAGATGGAAAAACTGCTGTGATGCTGTTGTTATTGTGATTCTCATACACAAAGAGCAGCTCTATTCTTTCACTCTCAGGGACTTGGTTAAACGAAGCAACAAATCCACCATCTCCACAAGATGGGAGCGAATGAAATGTTATGTTCCGGTTACAATACAAAACTCATCATTTCACAGAGACAGTCTCCAAATACTAGACTAGGATAAGAACCTAGTAACATTATCTGGAAATCAGGAACCCATGGCTAGAACAAGGGAAAGTGGAGCTATTTTGGTCCTATGGGGTGGAGAACTTGCTCTAATTCTTAGGGCTTGTTTATACAGAGAAACTCAGGAAAATTAATCCAAATTAATTTTTAATGAGGAATAGCTAAATCCCTGTGTGACTGCTCTTATTCAGAATTAAAGTGGCTTTAATTTTGTTTAGCTTAATTCACTGCTAAATTGAAGTATGCAAAATCAAATTAAGGCCACTTTAATTCTGAAGACCTGTAGCCACACCAGGGTTTAATGCAGTTTAATCAATCCACTTTAAATTCACTTTTACTTAATTTGGATTAACTTTCCTGAGTGTCTCCGCGTAGACATGCTTTTATTCACATAACAGCACGTACATCCTCTGATTAGGGGCATGTTAGAAGTGCATATAGAGAGATGCACTTACTTTAGCAATCATTATAACTGATTTGCAGTGTCCTTGTAACAAAGTGGGGGAAGCCTTCCTTAAAATGCTGCTGTGTAAATGTCACAAAAACAGGATGACATGAATTTGTGATAGTGGACAAATGTCTGTCAGTACTGAGTCTGCTCTTTGTTGCACCAGTATAAAACACAGGGTAGTGCCACAGAGTTACTCTGGATTTACACCGGTGAAGATAAGAACAGGAGTTGACCCTTAAACCATGCACCTGGTGCATGCAGCTTTTTTTCTCTGCTCAACCTTTGCTGACAGAATGAGTTTGCAGTCTGAAAAGGGTTCAGTTCCAACTAACTTAGGTTTGAAACAATGCTGAGGTGCCTCTGCATTTCTGGCATCTGGCTGGACCCAAAACGTTGCCAGAAAGGCAAACCTGGGAGTATTTCCAGACCAGCCAAAATCCAGAATTATTAAATCTTGCAAGAGATCCAAAGTACCTAATGGCCTAATCATGCAAACTTCTCAGGCAGACCGTTGGGCATGTCCAGCGTTGCAATGAAATTAATGGAATTCTGCATGAGTCTGCTCAGAGCACCTTGCAGGATCTGGCTTAAAAATTCAGGAGAAAAAGAGCACGGCCCTGGATCATTAGCAAAAGGAGAGCATTGAGCTTGGGAAATCTTATCCTTGGAGATTAAGTTCTCTCACTCGATAATTACAGGATTTAGTGGGACATTTGTTGTCATACCTATTTAGCCAGACAATGGATGCAAATGTTCATCCTCATGATTTTCTAGTGCACAAAGAGAGCTAATTACACAGGAATGTCAATGCAGCAAAGAGCGTGTCTGCCAGCTGGGGAGCTAAATTCAGTTCGCTGTCAATTTCAGATGAAATAAATTGCAGCAAATTTTTTGCTGGTGAAAGCGATGAACTGACTGCTCTGGGGACTGGAGCATCATCAGATTTAGAGAGGGAAAAGATCCTCTAGCCCAGAGGTCGACAACCTTTCAGAAGTGGTGGACCGAGTCTTCATTTATTCATTCTAATTTAAGGTTTCGCGTGCTAGTAATTCTTTTAATATTTTTAGAAGGTCTCTTTCTATAAGTCTATAATATACCACTAAACTATTGTTTCATGTAAAGTAAATATGGCTTTTAAGATGTTTAAGAAGCTTCATTTAAAATTAAATTAAAATGCAGAGCCCCTCAGAGCGGTAGCCAGGACCAGGGCAGTGTGAGTATAGGGTGACCAGACAGAAAGTGTGAAAAATCGAGATGGTGGGGTAATAGGAGCCTATATAAGAAAAAGCCCCAAATATCGAGACTGTCCCTATAAAATCAGGACATCTGGTCACCCTAAGTGTGTGCCACTGAAAATCAGCTCGCGTGCCGCCTTCGGCACACTTGCCATAGGTCGCCTACCCCTGCTCTAGCCTGTTGTGACTCATACTGAAATTCAGCTCCATCCTATGGTACCTTGGAGCCTAGTCCTGCTTCTATTAAAGTCAGTGGGGGTTTGGCCATTTGTGTGTGGGGGAGCAGGATCAGGACCTTAATAATCAAGCCTCTGCACCGGAGTTTGCTGCAGCCCTGCCCACTTTCCATTCAAACAGAGGAGGATTCTGCTGCAATGAATGACGCATTTGTGACCTCCAAGCTCTGTTATCACATCTGGGAATGAAACCACAGACACTAAAATCTCCAGCTGGGGCAAAGCACAGCAGCAAAACCGCTGAACAAAACAGGGGACGCAGGGCCCATCACACAGCTGCCTTGATCATTTGCCATCACAAACCAGCTCGGAGTTAAGGTCCCAGTCTTGATCTTCAGAGTCTTCAACAGACTGGGATACTGGGTCCTAACATCTCTCCTTCCATGTCCAGACCATCTCCTGAGCTCCTTGGTGACTTGGGAGTGGTCAGCAAGAAGGAGACTGCAGGGGGGGGAAGACACTGCATTCTCAGGGGCCTGGCCCACAGCTCTGGAATTCCCTCCTACGCACCTCGCCACTGTCAGGACACAAAACCAGAGCCCTCTCCTTGCTATTGCTTTCCCATAGCGATAACGCCGCAATAATACATACGATAAACTCTCTTCCAGTGCGGGGGCAGGGGAAGCATATTAGAGAGACAGCCTGTATTTAGTATTTGTCTAGACTAGGCAATTCACACCCGTGTAACCACACGTATCATTATATCATTTGTATTACAGTTGCACCTCAAAGACCCAACTTAGATCAGGGTGCCATTGTGCTAGGCACTGTCACAAGCAGAACAAGAGACAGTCTCTGCCCCAGAGACCTTACATTCTCAAAGGACAAAAGGTAGGAGGGGAAACTGAGGCACGAGGCGGGCAAAGCACTCATCCAAGTTCACATGGCTGGTCAGTGTCAAAGCCACGACTAAAACTAGCATCTCTCAAATCTCTGCAACTAGACGTGCTACTCCTTCGCCAGTGATGCAAACGTCTCACATAGACAACACAGCACTAGTACAAAGTGAGGCTTGCACCAGTTTGAATCACCTGGCAACTTACCAACATACAGCTCCTCTGTGATGTACTCTACTACACCAGCGTAAAACAACTCTATATAGACTGCCCACCGAGAGAACATGATGTTTAACGGGCACACAGATATTGCAGCAAAAAGTGTAATGTCAGTACACCAGTGGGTTTAGCTGCACACGCTCCGACCTGCAATGCTGCTTGAGTTGCTTCAGCACACAAAGCAAGAGAGTCTGAGTTCCTATGGGGTAAGAGCTCACCCAAGCCAACTGACCGGTGTCATGTAAAGTGCTAAACTGGAGGGTGCCAGGGATTTGATTTCAGTGCACCGCCCTTTTACATCCTCAGTGGCCTCTATTTACAGACATAGCAAATTAGCTCCTCTGCTTACATCAGCTGGCATCACCCTATTGAAGACAACAGAACTACACCAAGTTATAGAAGCTGAGGATCTGGCCCCCCTTAAAGTTCATTGTCCCAGAGGAGACACACGCACATACAGTGTTCTCTCAGGAAGGCCTTAATTTTTATTATTGCTGATTATGTTGTCTGGTTATCAAGAGTATCCAGAGTTAACATAATTAATGATAAATATTTTGGAAGCTTCAGGGGATCAAGCCAATCTCTAACTCTGACAGCTCAAACTGAAACTTAATGAGAGAGGCAGGGTTCTTACACCTTCTTCTGAAGCAGCTGGTGCTGGTCACTATCAGAGACAGAGCACTGGACTAGATGGGCCTCAGGTCTGATCCAGTCTGGAGATTCCAATGTTGTTATCCAGTGTAAATAAAAGTCATGCAGACCGAAAATACAGGGTTGTTCTGAGTATGGAAAACAATATATCATCCGGCAGTCTCTGATGCACCAGAGCTGCTAGTCCCAGGCCAGCAAGCCTGTCCCGATAAACTGATGGATCTAGTTCTTACTTACTTACCTACATGCCTTCAGGATACATCACATGATCCATTGTCTACAGCCAAGCCCTAAGATACATCCACACTTGCTCCAATCCCTCAGACAGAGACAAACACCTATAAGATCTCTATCAAGCGTTCTTAAAGCTACAGTACCCACCTGCTGAAGTGAAGAAACAGATTGACAGAGCCAGAAGAATACCCAGAATTCTCCTACTAAGGACAGGCCCAACAAAGAAAGTAACAGAACGCAACTAGCGTCACCTACAGCCCCCAACTAAAACCCCTCCAGAGCATCATCAGCAATTTAAAACCTATCCTGGAAAACAATCCCTCACTCTCACAGACCTTGGGAGGCAGGCCAGTCCTCGCCTACAGACAGCCCCCCAACCTGAAGCAAATACTCACCAGCAACTACACACCACACCACACCACACAAACACTAACCCAGGAACCAATCCCTGTAACAAACCCCGTTGCCTACTCTGTCCCCATATCTACTCTAACAACACCATCATAGGACCTAACCACATCAGCCACACCATCAGGGGCTCATTCACCTGCACATCTACCAATGTGATATACGCCATCGTGTGCCAGCAATGCCTCTCTGCTATGTACATTGGCCAAATGGGACAGTCACTCGGTAAAAGAATAAATGGACACAAATCAGACATCAGGAATGGTAACATACAAAAACCAGGAGGAGAACACTTCATCTCTCTGTACATTCAATAACAGATTTAAAAGTAGCCATTCTTCAACAACAAAAACTTCAAAACCAGACTTCAAAGGGAAACTGCAGAGCTACATTCGTTTGCAAATTTAACACCAATAATTGGGGCTTGAATAGGGACTGGGAGTGGCTGACTCACTACAAAAGCATTTTTTTAATTTATTTTTTTTTTATAGATTCTAGGGTCAGAAGGGACCAATGTGATCATCTAGTCCGACCCCCTGCACAAAGCAGGCCACAGAACCCTACCCATCCACTTCTGTAACAAACCCCTAACCTATGCCTGAGTTATTGAAGTCTTCAAATTGTGGTTTGAAGACCTCAAGCTGCAGAGAATCCACCAGCAAGTGACCCATGCCCCACGCTGCAGAGGAAGATGAAAAACCTCCAGGGCCTCTGCCAATCTGCCCCGGAGGAAAATTCCTTCCCGACCCCAAATATGGCGATCAGCTAAACCCTGAGCATGTGGGCAAGACTCACCAGCCAGCACTCAGGAAAGAATTCTCTGCAGTAACTCAGATCCCATCCCATCCAACATCCCATCACCGACCACTGGGCATACTTATCTGGCGATTATCAAAGATCAATTGCCAAAATTAGGCTCTCCCATCATACCATCCCTTCCATAAACTTATCAAGCTTAGTCTTAAAGCCAGATATGTCTTTTGCCCCCACTACTCCCCTTGGAAGGCTGTTCCAGAACTTCACTCCTCTAATGGTTAGAAACCTTTGTCTAATTTCAAGTCTAAACTTCCTAGTGTCCAGTTTATACCCATTCATTCTTGTATCTACATTGGTACTAAGCTTAAATAATTCCTCTCCCCCCCTAATATTAATCCCTCTGATATATTTATAAAGAGCAAGCATATCCCCCTGTAGCAGGGTGGATCCCTGCTCCTGCCCTGAAAGGGTTAAAACAGCCCTGGATAAGGGCTGGGGCTGGAGAAAGCAGCCCTTTTAGGCTGGGCTGATTGGGGAAGTGACTGCAGCTGGGGGCCACGCCCCAAACTGAGCGACAGGGCCTAATAAGAAGGCCAGGGAAGCCAAGGGCAGACAGTCTCCTTCTGCTTGTAGAGGGAGAAGGGCCTGGCTGCTGAGAAACCAGACAAGGTACCTAGTGTGGAGCAGGGCTGGGGAAAGGCAGTGGAGCTGGGGAGCTCCTGCCTGGAAAGCTCCAGGCTGCGGCCTAGGATTAGGCCAGGAGGTACTGGGGTTGCAGGGTGCAACCCAGGGGTAGGCCAAGGCAGCAGGTCCAAACCCTTTTGCTGATGATGAGTGGCTGATACTGCAGTCTGCCCCAGGGTGTGGGGCTAGACAATGACTGGCAGTAGCCTACACTGAAGCAAAGTGGGGATAGAGGGTGGGGGGTTCCCAGGGAGGGGAAACCCCTAAGGAAAAGGGGTTGCTGCCAGGGGGCAGAACCCCATGTAAAAGGGGCACTGGGGTCCAGGGAGGGACATGGGGCCTGTAGCAGGAAACAAGGCGGATCACCGGCCTGCAGAGGGCGCTCCAGGTGAGAACCTGAGCTAATTCCCGAAGCAACCAGCAGGAGGCGCTGCAGGGGTGAGTTGTGCCCGGTTACACCCCCCTCAGCCTTCTTTTGGCTAGACTAAACAAGCCAAGCTCTTTGAGTCCCCTTTCATATGACGGGTTTTCCATTCCTCGGATCATCCTAGTAGCCCGTCTCTTGGTATTGACACCTCTTCATCAATTACCGGGACTGGACCACATCCACCCTGACTGAATTGGCCTTGTCAACACTGGTTCTCCACTTGCAAGGTAACTCCCTTCTCTTCATGTGTCAGTATATTTTTGCCTGTATCTGTAATGTTCACTCCATGCATCTGAAGAAGTGGTGTTTTTACCCATGAAAGCTTATGCCCAAATAAATCTGTTAGTCTTTAAAGTGCCACCGGAATTCTTGTTTTTCTAGTTCACTTATTTTTCTTCCTCTACAGGACTGTTTATTACAGATAGTAATTTCTGCAAAACACGATAGGTCTCCAGCCACAAGACCTAACACTTTTAGAGACAGCAGCGGACCCGGCTTTTAACACTGGGTGTCAGTTAAATCGCACTCCTCTGCATTCCCAGGAGACACATTTCAACACCTAAAGGAACACACTATTTATTTGCAAAATCCCCTAACTATCGACCTGCTAAATTTCAGATGTTTTAGAAGAAAGAAAGAAAGATCCCGCATTTCAAAAGACTTTGGTAGACTTATAACATGAGAATAAAAAGCTAGAAATTCTAAGCCTTTAAGTTCCTCCCATGAGGTTTATTATATTCAAGGCTATACATTTGTATTAAAAGTACTTTATAGCTCCACTTGATGTAGAGTTTACCTGGCTATATATCCTTTCTTTATTGTGCTGGCACAATAGTACAAAGTGTGAGCTTCTCTGATTCATCTCCATGAGGCAATTAAAGATGGCTATTTACTGTTAATATTTTTAACCACTTCCCTCCCCTAGCTTTACACAGCCAGGCTGAGATCTTCAATGCCTTCCCTTTTGAGACAGGGTGACTAGTACTTGGCACAGCTTTCCCGCGCAGGCCGCACCATTGATTTACACAACCACATTAGAATAGTCTTTGTATTACTCATCGGCCCATCCCTTATAGCTCCGAACATCTTGTTCACGTCTCTCATTGTGGCTGCACATGGAGCAAAACCTAGAGGATTTGGACGTCCGATTCCCATTCATTTTTTAAAACCTCAGTCCCTAGCCAACTGCAACTCAGATTTATTATTTTTATTACAACCGTGCCTGGGGGGGCGGGGAGGGAACTGAGATCAGAGGCTCTTTGTATTAGGCACTGTGTAAACACAGTGAAAAATGCTCCCTGCCCCGAAGAATTCCCTGTCTGAACAGACAAGATAAAGACGGGAGGAGAAGGGACTTGCACATGGCCATACAGCAGGTCCATGGCAAAGCCAGGAACAGAATTCAGATGTCTTAAGTTGCAGGATTGTGCTCTATTCATTAAACCATTCTGCCTTTTCCAATGTATGTATTCCTCAGGTAACCTTCTGATGGCCCATGTGTTGGCAAGGACCTTCATGCTGCAAGTATCTGATCTTTCAAATAATTTACTATTCTCTGAAAGTCTTTTCTGCTAATGCAGCTCCCACTTCCCAGAGCAGCCCTGCTGTTCTCTCCCCCTGGTAAGTCCCCAGCTCATTTCAAATCTCCGCAACGTCCCTCTGGTTCCGATTTCACCCTATTCTGCATTATTTAAACGCTGCGTAGCACGTCAGGCCATACTTCCTGTGAAAACGAGTCGCGCTGCCCTGATTATTCACAAAAGGTTGGATCGTAACCAGACAATCTGCTACACCGGCCTAATAATAAGTTGCAGCTCAGACTTGCAATGCAAAGTGGATTGAGCAGACCAGAGAATCCAGGCCGCCCGTGAAACTTTCTCAGTGTCACACAGGGACCTTCTCGCACATGGAAGAGTGGAAGTGCCAAGCTGGTGCATAAACCACAAGGCCATCCTTCCTTTCAGCCTCACGTCTCCATCCCATGAGTACATAAACAAGCTCTGCACGTATTCTGTAGTCTCCCTTACACCCCGGCCCAGCACCGAATCCCTGCCTTTCCCCAAGCTAGTAGACACTGGCGCTTGGGGCAGGTAAAGCAAACAGGCAGTTTTCAGGCCAAGTTTCACAGTCCCTAGTAAAACGGCATCGCTTACAATGAAAGGACAATGCAGCTTTTAACAGCCTTGTCTAGTTTTGTGCCAAGGTCTCCGTCTGGCGCTGGTTTGCGTGTGACAGTGTTACCTGCTCCCAGGTGACACAGCTATGGGGCCAGATATAATCAATTACATTTAGCCATATTAAAATGCATATTATTTGATTGTGCCATTTATTAAGCAATCCACATCTCTCTGATTCAATCACCTGTCCTCTTCAGTATTTACTACTCCCACAATTTTTGTCACAGCTGCAAACTTTATCAGTGATGAGTTTGTTTTCTTCCAGGTCATTAATAGAAATATTAAATAGCTTAGGGTGGGACCCCACTGGAAACGGACCTGCTCCATGATGATTCCCTATTTGCAGTTATGTTTTGAGACCTATCAGTTAGCCAGTTTTTTAATCTATTTAATGTGTGTCATGTTAATTTTATATCATTCTGGTTTTTTAATCAAAATGTTGTGCAGTACCAAGTCAAATGCCTTACAGAAGTCTAATAATATCACATCCAACACTGTTGCCCTTATCAACCAAAGTTGTAATTTCATCAAAAACAGGCATCAACTTAGTTTGACGAGGTCTATTTTCCATAAACCCATGTTGATTTGCATTAATTACATTACCCTCCTTTAGTTCTTTGTTAATCAAGTCCTGTATCAGCTGCTCCATGATCTTGCCCAGGATCGATGTAAGGCTGACGAGGCCTATAATTATTTAGGTCAGCCCATAGACTCTTTTTAAAAATTGGCACATAACTTCCCCAGTGCTCCAAGACTTACTGAAAATCAGTGTTAATGGTCCAGCAAGCTCATGAGCCAGCTCTTTTAAAACTCTTGGAGGCAACTTATCTTGACCTGCTGATCTAAAAATATCTAACTTTAGCAGCTTCTGTTTAACATCCTCCAGAGATTCTAGCAGAATGGAAAGTATGTTATCACCACTATACAATGAGACTATATAATCTGACTTTCCCCAAATACAGAACGCTCAGAGAACCTGCTTCAATATAGACATAAAACCCTCTCTGACCTCAAACCTCTAGTTGTCACCTACCACCCTACACTGGAACCCATATGGGGCATTATTAAACAACTACAATCGATAATTAATGGGGACCCCACCCTGAAAGAAATCTTTCCAGAACCCCCTTTTCTGGCCATCAAACAAACTCCAACCTCTCCAAGTTCATCATCAGAAGCAAGCTCCCCCTAGACCAAGACCCACCAACTCAAAGTGGCACCAGACCCTGTCAGAACTACAGATGCTCGTGGAGGGCAGCAGAAGGGCTTCAAGAACATACTGAAAGTACATCTTAAAAAGGGAGGCATCAACCCAACACACTGGGATGCCTCAGCGTGGAACAGAACACAGTGGTGTCACACCATACACCAAGCCACAGCCCACTTTGAGGAGAACAGACGTGCTCATGAGATAGAGAAGCAACAAAGGAGGAAAGAAAGGACACAACGGTCCAGCCAACAACTCTGTCTCCTCCAAGGTCACACCTGTCACTTCTGTGGGAAAATCTGCAGGGCATGAATTGGGCTCCTCAGCCACTTAAAAACTCACCAATGAACCCCCTTGGCAGACGACATCCTCGCATCGAGGGATAGTCGAAGAAGAAGACTTTGCATTTATCCACACACATTTCAAAATTCATGGGTCCTACAAATGCACTAGCAGAACATGCGGTGCACCTCATCCCGAGCACTAAATGCCCCAATAACAACAAACCAGACAAGCATTACACTCTCAAATGAACTCACACAGGAAAACGATAAAAGGCAAAAATCATCTCTCAAGTGTACACTTTGCACAGGGAGAACACTATATCTGGCCTCTCAGTCCATATCCTCAAAAGAAACCTGCACAGCACCTTCAAAAGCTTAAATTTATAACTTTGGGAGCTTAAGTTTATAACTTTGTTAGACTAAAAATCCTGGACTGAACACAGACACTGGATTTATGGCTTATTACAACAGTCTGTAACCCACTAACCCCCCTTTTTGTCCTATGACTGCAGAGGTGTAAACAGGCCACTTCACTTTGAATGCTAAAGTTGGTCCGATAAAAAAGATATAGAATCATAGAATATGAGCTTATCCACCTTGTCTCTTTAATATACAAAGAAAGTTTTCCCAACCTGCAAAAAAATTGTTATTCAGAAATGTTCCACTCTCAAATTGGAACAAGAAGTAAAAATCTTAAACATTTTCTTAAACTGAAAACCAAACCAAAAGGAAAAAAATAGGTTAAATCCAAGTATCAGGAGGTAGCCGTTTTAGTCTGTATCCACAAAAACTGCAAGGAGTCTGGTGGCACCTTAAGGACTAACAGATTTATTTGGGCCTAGGCCTTCGTGGATAAAAAAACCCACTTCTTCAGATGCATCTGAAGAACATACTGAACATACTGAAAGCACATCTTAAAAAGGGAGGCCTCAGCTCAACACACATGCATCTGAAGCAGTTACATCCAAATGTTTCATTTCAATAACCTCAACGTTTCAATCCAATTTTGATCATTTACAGTTGTTACTACAATCAGCTTACGTTTTGAAACAAAAAGTCATTTTGAACCAAAAAATGGAACTTTTTGTTTAAAAAATGTGGAAGCAGAACTTCGCAACAATTTCAAAAACGTGAGTTTTTCAAAAGCTTTTTAGAGTCAAGAAATTTGTCAAAACAGACTCCCAGGAAAAGTTTCAAGCTTGATAAATTGGCATTTTTCTGACCAAAAAAATGTTTCACTGAAAAAAAAAAAATCCCAACCAGATCTGTGACAGAAATGAGTGGAACCCACGACTAGCTCTCATCCAGTGCTTCTATCCACTAGAGCGTTCATGCATTGGGTCACTAATAAGACAGATGAGCTAGGCTGACATCTGTAATGCTAATGATACGCTAATGGGAGAGCCCTGCAGTTTCATCTCACCGAACAGAACGGCAAGTCATTTGCATACAAGCCAGACTCCAAGCCATTCCCAAAACCCAGGTCTATGAAATATATTGTAATCACAGTACATAGCAGATGGAAGATTTGCTGCCGCATGTGTGGCTGTGATAAATGAAAGCTGGCGAGGGAATGATGCACTATTAAAGACTTGCATTCCTGCATCATTCCACTCATTACCCTTTTGATTAATTTTAAGTGCATTTTGAGCTGATGAAAAAGTGCCAGACTGATAGCGTTGGAGAGTAAGGTCCTTACAGCCCTGAGATCACCACCATGCAAGCTGCCCCACCGATAGCTTCAGTGCTGGTTCATAGGGGTCCCATACAGTCTCTGTTCCACTGGACTTTCTGCTGAGACTACCAACAGAGGGACCAACTGGTGTCATAGTGGTGGTTTGTTGAGATTGGCCCACACACTGCTTACAGTGTCACTCATTATAGTGTACAAATACCTTTACAGTGCAACAATACCGGGTACCAAAGTGCTTTTTAATCTCACAGAGAAAGGCAGAACACGAACCGATGACTGGAAGCTGAATCCAGACACATTCAAATTAGAAATAAGGCACAGCTTTTTAACGGTGTGAATGATTCACCACTGGAACACACTTCCAAGCGGAGTGGCAGATTTTTCATCTCTTGAAGTCTTCAGATCGAGACTGGATGCCTTTCCAGGAGACGCTTTAGTCAGATTGGGCTCAATACAGGCATGCCTGGGTCTACACTACAAACTTATATCGGTATAACTATGTCATTCAGGAGTGTAAAATTCACACCCTTGAGCGAAGTAGTGATACCGACGTAACCCCCGTTGTAGACAGCGCTATGTCAACAGGAGAGTTTCTCCTGCTGACACAGCTATCGCCTCTCGGGCAGGTGGCGTATGTACACCGCTGGGAAAAGCTCTCCCTTCGACACAGCGTCTTCACTAAGTGCTACAGCAGTAGAGCAGAGCTTTAAGTATAGGGAAGCCCCATGACTTTAATTATACAGGTCAGACTAGATGATCTAATGGTCCCTTTTGGCCTTAAAACTCTATATTTTGAGCCCACCAAATTATCATCGAATCATAGACTATCAGGGTTGGAAGAGACCTCAGGAGGTCATCTAGTGCAACCCCCTGCTCAAAGCAGGACCAATCCCCAACTAAATCATCCCAGCCAGGGCTTTGTCAAGCCTGACCTTAAAAACCTCTAAGGAAGGAGATTCCATCACCTCCCTAGGGAACCCATTCCAATGCGTCACTACCCTCCTAGTGAAAAAGTTTTTCCTAATATCCAACTTAAACCTCCTCCACTGCAACTTGAGACCATTACTCCTTGTTCTGTCATCTGCTACCACTGAGAACAGTCTAGATCCATCCTCTTTGGAACCTTCTTTCAGGGAGTTGAAAGCAGCTGTTAAATCCCCCCTCATTCTTCTTTTCTGCAGACTAAGCAATCCCAGTTACCTCAGCCTCTCCTCATAAGTCACATGTTCATGGCTAATAACTTTTTGTTGCCTTCTGCTGGACTCTGCAATTTTTCCACGTCCTTCTTGTAGTGTGGGGCCCCAAACTGGACATAGCACTCCAGATGAGGCCTCACCAGTGCTGAATAGAGGGGAATTATCCAGGGCCAGTGCAAGGATGTTTTGCGCCCTAGGCGAAACTTCCACCTTGTGCCCTCCCCTGTCCCTGAGCCCCCTCCCTGTGGCAGCTCCCCCTCTCCACCCTGAGGTGCCCCCCCATGGCAGCTTCCCACCTTCCGCCCTGAGCCTCCCCCCCCAAGCTCACCCCTGCTTCGCCTCCACCTAGAGCACGCCGTCGCTGTTTCACTTCCTCTGCCTCCCAGGCTTGCAGTGCTTAAGCTGATTGGTGTCGCAAGCCTGGGAGGCGGGAGAAGTGAAGCAGCCACAGTGTGCTTGGGGGGGAGGCGGGGCAGGGGTGAGCTGGGGCGGGGAGTTTCCCTGCATGCCGCCTCCTCCCCATTACTAGCTGCAGGCGGCCCTCCCCACGGTCTCCTGCCCCAGCTCCCTCCGCCTAAATGCTGGCGGCAACCGGGGCGGCCGAAGATCCCACCGCTATGGTTGCAGCCAAAGAGAATGCCGCCTCCCAAATCCTAGTGCCCTAGGCGACCACCTAGGGCGCCTAAATGGTTGCACCAGCCCTGGAATTATCACATCCCCACATCATAGACAGCTGCAGCAGCACAGGAGCCAGCAAAAAGAGCTGTAAACAGGGGAGTTTCAGTGGGAGTTTGTAGGGGAGACTAAGAGAGCTAAGCAGAGGAATAGACAGGCTAGTGAAGGGAGTGGGTGCCCGTTGGGGGTTTGTTTTGCTGTGGGTGGTGGTGGTTTGGTTTGTGTTTCCTGGACTAACAGGTTTTAGGTGGGAAGGCTATGTCCGATACAGAGGCAGCAGTGAAAGACACAATGAGGATGACTGGATGTGGAAGCTGCGGCATGTACATGATCCTGGAGGGGGTACCTGAAAAGAGTTTCATCTGCATGAAGTGCTGCCTGATAGCGCTGATGGAAGAAAAGATCCAAGGACTGGAGATGCAGGTGGAAACTCTGGTTGAGTTTAGAAGAGGGTTCGAGCAGATGATAAAGACATGAGGAGGCTGAAGGGGAAAGACTCGCAGATGGAAGCAGGACCAAAGAATTCAGAGGGGAGACTGCTGGGTGAGGAAAGTGGACGGTGGAAGCATGTGACCAAGAGAACCAGGCAGAGGAAAAGACGGGCCAGTGAAGGAGAAATAGAGCTCAGGAACAGGTTTGTGGACTTTGAAAATGAAAAAGGGGCACAGCAAGTGGTCGCTGAAGGTGAGAGGGCAAGGAACAAGAGAAGAGCAGCTAGTCCTATAGGAAGAGAGGAAGAGTCAATGGAGACAACACCAAATATGAGCCCCAGGAGGATACGGGAAGGGTTGCGGAGGATTGCAAGGGTGAATAGGAATCGAGAGGACTTGCAGCCAGTGGGTGCAGGGGATAGACCGGAGAATCACACTGTCACCAGGAAAAGGCAGGTCTACGTGATTGGGGACTCCTTACTGAGAAGAATAGACAGGCCTGTAACTAGAGCTGATCCAGAGAACAGAAGGGTGTGCTGTCTGCAAGGTGCTAAGATACGGCATGTGGACCTGAGGCTGAAAAGGATCCTGATGGGAACGGGAAAGAATCCGCTGACTGCCCTTCTTGTGGGAACAAATGATACAGCTAGATTCTCGCTGAAACATATCAAAGGAGACTATGCCAGGCTGGGGAAGATACTTAAGGATATCGAGGCTCAGGTGATCTTCTTGGGATTCTGTCTGTTCCTAAACAAGGGAAACAAAGGTGTGACAAGATTATGGTGATCAACAGATGGCTCAGGCAGTGGTGCTATAAGGAGAGCTTTGGGATGTATGGCCACTGGGAAGCATTCATGGACAGAGGACTGTTCTCTCGGGATGGACTTCACCTGAGTAAGGAGGGAAATAGACTTCTAGGATGGAGGCTGGCACAACTGATTAAGAGAGCTTTAAACTAGGAATTTGGGGGAGATGGCTGGGAGATGTCCATGTAATCTCCACGCTGGAATTTAACATTGAAAGGGAAGAAAACAAAGTAAGAAAGGATACAGCTGCGGGTATGAGAATAGACATATGGAGGAAGGGTAGTGTACATACCAGTCTAATAGGTGATACTGGTGGTAGAATGTCTGGGCCTAATCGGGTAAAGAATGTCAGTGAAGCTAAACAGCAAAAATTAAGATGTCTGTACACTAATGGCAGGAGCCTAGGTAACAAAATGGAGGAACTAGAGCTACTGGTGCAGGAAGTGAAACCGGATATTATAGGGATAACAGAAACATGGTGGAATAGTAGTTGTGACTGGAGTACAGGTATTGAAGGCTATGTGCTGTTTAGGAAAGACAGAAATAAAGGCAAAGGTGGTGGAGTAGCATTGTATATCAATGATGAGGTTAACTGTAAAGAAATAAGAAGTGATGGAATGGATAAGACAGAGTCTGTCTGGGCAAAAATCACATTGGGAAAGAAAGCTACTAGAGCCTCCCCTGAGATAGTGCTTGGGGTGTGCTACAGACCGCCGGGATCTGATTTGGATGTGGATAGAGACCTCTTTAATGTTTTTAATGAAGTAAACACTAATGGGACTTGTGTGATCATGGGAGACTTTAACTTCCCAGATATAGACTGGAGGACAAGTGCTAGTAATAATAATAGGTGTCAGATTTTCCTGGATGCGATAGCTGACGGATTCCTTCACCAAGTAGTTGAAGAACCAACAAGAGGGGATGCCATTTTTTATTTGGTTTTGGTGAGTAGTGAGGACCTCATAGAAGAAATGGTTGTAAGGGACAACCTTGGTTTGAGTGATCATGAGCTAATTCAGTTCAAACTA
Organism: Gopherus flavomarginatus; assembly: GCF_025201925.1. Lineage (NCBI taxonomy): Eukaryota > Metazoa > Chordata > Testudines > Testudinidae > Gopherus > Gopherus flavomarginatus. Next base: position 5,932,663 of record NC_066618.1, on the reverse strand, counting down.
GATGGAAGGATAAACAAAAATAGATCTGGGACTAGGGTTCTTGATTTCAAAAGGGCTAACTTTAAAGAATTAAGGAAATTAGTTAGGGAAGTGGATTGGACTGAAGAACTTGTGGATCTAAAGGTGGAGGAGGCCTGGAATTACATCAAGTCAAAGTTGCAGAAACTATCAGAAGCCTGCATCCCAAGAAAGGGGAAAAAATTCATAGGCAGGAATTGTAGACCAAGCTGGATGAGCAAGCATCTCAGAGAGGTGATTAAGAAAAAGCAGAAAGCCTACAAGGAGTGGAAGATGGGAGAGATTAGCAAGGAAAGCTACCTTATTGAGGTCAGAACATGTAGGGATAAAGTGAGAAAGGCCAAAAGCCAAGTAGAGTTGGACCTTGCGAAGGGAATTAAAACCAATAGTAAAAGGTTCTATAGCCATATAAATAAGAAGAAAACAAAGAAAGAAGAAGTGGGACCACTAAACACTGAGGATGGAATAGAGGTTAAGGATAATCTAGGCATGGCCCAATATCTAAACAAATACTTTGTCTCAGTCTTTAATAAGGAGCTTAAGGATAATGGTAGGATGACAAATGGGAATGAGGATATGGAGGTAGATATTACCACATCCAAGGTAGAAGCCAAACTCAAACAGCTTGATGGGACTAAATCAGGGGGCCCAGATAATCTTCATCCAAGAATATTAAAGGACCTGGCACATGAAATTGCAAGCCCATTAGCAAGAATTTTTAATGAATCATTAAACTAAGAGGTTGTACCATATGACTGGAGAATTGCTAACATAGTTCCTATTTTTAAGAAAGGGGAAAAAAGGTGATCCGAGTAACTATAGGCCTGTTAGTTTGACATCTGTAGTATGCAAGCTCTTGGAAAAAATTTTGAAGGAGAAAGTGGGTGGGGGTCGAATAGGGGGCAGGGGCAGGCTGTTTGAGGAGGCACAGCCTTCCCTACCCTAAAGCTCATTCAGCAGTTTGAGACTTGAAGACAGTTATTTAACACAAAGAGCCAAGCTGTTATCTTTTCCCTTAGGGCTACCATCCCTTTCACTTCTCAAATGCCAAATTATAGTCTACATTTAATTTCAGTGCCATAGGGAGATTCATGTCAGGGGAGGGTAGCTTCATTTAAAATTAGCTACTTTAGATTAACAGTGATAGAGCCGTGGGGGAGGGATCACATGAGAAGAGCAATATCCTACACCACCCACCTCCTTCCCAACCCTGCCAAGAGAGACTCCCCTCCCCTGCATTCCCTGGGTCTCCAGAAGGGTTAATTCAGTGGTTCTCAAACTTTTGTACTGGTGACCCCTTTCACATAGCAAACCTCTTGAGTGAGACCCCCCCCCCGATAAATTAAAAACACTTTTTAATATATTTAACACTATTATAAATGCTGGAGGCAAAGCAGGATTTGAGGAGGATGCTGACAGCTTGCGACCCCCAGTAATAACCTCATGACTCCGTGAGGGGTCCTGACTTTAGCACCCTGTGTCCATTCACATGCATGCACTATTTTGAGCATTTCGGTTTTCACAACATAGGTTCATCCCAGATTCTGGAACAAGCTCAAATGCTCAGTTTGTGGAGTATGTACATAAGCTATACTAAAGACAAATCCACAGGAACCGTCTCCAGTTTGTGAGGGACCCCATGGAGCCAGTCTCTAGGAAACAGATAAATTCATAGAGGTTAAGTCCATTGATGGCTATTAGCCAGGATGGGTAAGGAATGGTGTCCCTAGTCTCTGTTTGTCTGAGAGTGGAGATGGATGACAGGAGAGAGATCTCTTGGCCATTGTCGGTAGACAGGATACTGGGCTGGATGGACCTTTGGTCTGACCCAGTATGGCTGTTCTTATGTTCTAACCTAAATGAACCTAAAGTTATGGAGACAGATATGAGTCAAGGAAGCTAGCAGAGTATCAGAAACCTGGAAAAATCTCTGACTGGATGGGCTTAGGCGTTTGGTCACAAGCTGAGGTGGTTCAAAAGTTTTAGATTTTTTTAAGCCGAATTTTTTTATTTTTTCTTTAAACAATCAAACACAGCAAGCAGCAAATATTTGGCCACACACTTCTGAAACCCCAAGCCATGTTCAGGTTTTGGCAGACTAATTTCAGCTTTTCATTTAAAAAAACCACAACAAATTTTGAAGGAAAGCAGACATTGTCCATGATTTTTTCTGCTTTTTAAAAACCCCTAGTTTTCAATCCAAAAAAAGTTTTGACGGAAAATATTTGTCCAACTCTTTTAATGAGCTTTAGTGCCTTTTAGCACTAACTGATGCTGAGAACCAGTGATATCTTGTAAAGGTGACTTGAAAAGAAGTTTTCTCAAAACTGGGTTTGTGCCAAATTGCGGAAGGATTTTAAATGTTTATTATTCCCAGGGCCGCAAGTGGGGCAATTTGCCCCGGGCCCCACAGGGGCCCCCATGAGAATATAGTATTCTATAGTACTGCAACTTTTTTTATGGAAGGGGCCCCTGAAATTGCTTTGCCCCAGGCCCCCTGAATCCTCTGGGCAGCCCTGAAAGAGAGTGGAAGAGCCATACTGTCTGGCGTGGGAATATTGCAAAGCTGAAAGAGGACAGGCCCAAGCACGCAGCAAAGGAAGTCTGCATAGTATGGAACTTCCACCAGAGGAGCCCAGAATCATGAGACCAGGATCCAAAATTGGGGGAGTAAGGAGGTAGATTTTGTCATGGGAGGGAAGGGCAAAAAGAGATGGGAGTGGAGTGAAGTACTCCAATAAATGAGTCAGCAGAGGAGACTCAGAGACAGGGGCGGCTCCAGGCACCAGCACACCAAGCGCGTGACTGGGACGGCAAGCCACGGGGGGCACTCTGCCGGTCGCCGCGAGGGCGGCAGGCAGGTTGCTTTTGGCGGCATACCTGCGGAGGGTCCACTGGTCCCGCAGTTTCAGCGGATCTCCCGCAGGCATGTCGCCAAATCCGCAGGACCGGGGACCTCCCGCAGGCAAGCCGCCGAAGGCAGCCTGCCTGCCGTGCTTGGGGCCACAAAATACCTAGAGCTGCCTCTGCTCAGAGAGGAAGAGAAGTCATGTGGACATTGATGGACTGGAGCTTATGGGCGGGCAGGGGAGAATTGATGATTTTGATGGTCAGAGAGAGGTAGCAGCAGGGCTGGATTATCCAATAGGCAGACTAAGCACATGCTTAGGGCACCAGCAAAGCAGCGGACACCAAAAAAAAATGAGATTTTTTTTTTATTTGATATTTCAAAAAAAGCATTGAAGGAGTCGTTAGACTTCCTTACACTCCACTACACACTCTTCCCCCATTTTTCTGTTCTCTTTTTATTACTTATCCCAACCTAAACCAGAGGGGCATTCTCTTAACGTAGATCGAAATAATGCAAGGAAATCAGAGACTGTAACTGATCATCCTACTCCTGGTGGTAAAACAGACATTGTTCTAGAAGGTGTGGATGTGTCAGAGACTGAACCTCCTCATGCTGTAAATAATAGGAGAAAAGATCCTGGTATGTGAGTTGATTTCAGTGCCAATGATGTAACTTACTGGCTAGATTGTGGACCAAATGACAGTCAACACCACACTGGGCCATTTGAGAAATCATGCCAGACTTTTACCAATGGCAAACAAACAAGATATTGCCCACAAAAAATATTTTTCTTCATGAAAGCCAGTGGTGAGAAATACACTCGAGAATGGCTACTGTATTCACCATCAACAGGGTCTGTGTACTGTTTTGTCTGCAAACTTTTTACATATAAACCTACATATAATGAGAGCAGTGCATCAGAAACAGCACTGAATCCTAGAGACAAATTTTGCATATTTACTTACTACGCTATAATTGATACACTTGAAGCTCCTATGAAGAGGAGAGGTGAAGAGTACAAAGAAGCATCAAGTAGATTTTCTTTTCTAAACGATATGGACTTATCTGACGAACAATATTCACAGGACTCCCAAAAGCTAGTTGACTCATACCCTGTTGACTTGAACATGAATCTCTGTGGAGAAGTACGGCAGTTCCACTGTTATATGCACACAAAGTTTAATGAAACAGGAAAAATGAAATTCAGTCACATCGATCTTCATGACACAATATTGAAAGACAGAATACAATGTGTATTTCCATATGTAGAGATCGCACTACGTATTTTTCTAACATTGATAATTACTAACTGCTCCGCAGAACGCTCTTTTTCTGAGCTGAAAAGAATAAAAAACCTTCAGAGAACAATGTGTCAGGACAGACCTGATTCACTTTCCCTATTGTGTATGGAAGTGGACATGCTTTGTTGAGTCAGCTTTGATGAACTTATCCAGAATTTTGCAATCAGAAAATCTAGAAAGAAGCTATTTTAATTTCAGCCTATATGTAAGTTTTGTGTCATTTTGAAAAATAACATTTTATTTTACGGTATAGTATAGTTTTTATTTTGAATTACATATGGGGGGGCACCACCATCTTTTCAGTGCTTAAGACCTCTAAAGGTCTTAATCTGGCCCTGGGGAGCAGTGTTTAGTGAAGTCAAGAATAGAGTGACCAGATGTCCTGATGTTATAGGAACGGTTCCAATATTCAGCTTTTTGTCTTATATAGGCGCCTGTTTCTTCCCCACCCCCGTCACAGTTATTCACACTTGCTGTCTGGCCACCCTAGTCAAGATGGAGGAGGCCTCCATTTTGATGACTGGGCAAACAGATCCAGGTCTGAAGGTGAGACAAAGGGGAGGCAGGCTTAGGGGTCTGCTGGGATGTCAACATGGAAGCTGCAGATGAGAGCGGAAAATTGTGAGGTGAGGAAGAAGGAAACTGATTTTTTTTCTAAAATATACGATCACGTTCCAGCTGGAAGTGTATGACGGAAGTTCTCTGGCTTGTGCTCTGCAGGAGGTCACGCTAGGTAACCACAACCGCCCCGTCTGGCCCTGGAATCTATGAAAATCAGGGCAGGAAGGAGTCAGGTCGGCAGCACAACAGCAACATGGAGGGAGAGAGAAGGGAAAGAGTCCCTCTCTGGAAGTGGCAGAGGAGAAACCTGATATTCCAAACAGAACACAGAGGGTAGAAAGGAGGTGATTGGGGGCAGGATGTGCCCAGGGAGGAGACGCTGCCAAATACATCTGAAGCTCTTGGGATCTGGAAACATGTCTGGGAAGACATTTCCATGTATCTTTGCAGCCTTCTCTGTGGCTCAGAGCAATTTCTCCCATGTTCTGGTCAGCAACTTTCAGGCCATGAAGGAGTTACATTCCTATCCCCTCTTTACCTAGCGAGACACACTAGCTGATTTTCATGCCTACCAAATATATTTCAGGCACCTTATCTCATTTATAGTCCAGGTCTGAGCAGCTGCCAAGAGTATTAGTTTGAATGCTCTGGTTGCAAAAACACAAAAAGGCATATTTATAGGAAAACCATCAGATGAATCAGATAGTGAGAGGAAATATCAAAGAGATGCTGGCATTCCTGAGAGACAGAAGGGCAAAGCAAAGCAATTGAGAGAGAGATATGTCTGCTTTATTGCTGAATTGGCTGCTGGAATTAACCATCAGACAAAACTTTTGATGATACCTCAGAGGACATTGCACTCCAGACTTGCAAAGTCATTCATATAATGGGAAGTTTTGTGACCCATTAAAAAGATACTAAAACTATATATATCCATCCACTCATCGCTCCATCCATGATTATCAGGGTCCTGCTAAACTGGATTCCTGATAAAATGGAAGCAGCAAAGAATCCTGTGGCACCTTATAAACTAACAGACGTTTTGGAGCATGAGCTTTCGTGGGTGCATGCATCTGAAGAAGTGGGTATTCACCCACAAAAGCTCATGCTCCAAAACGTCTGTTAGTCTATAAGGTGCCACAGGATTCTTTGCTGCTTTTACAGATCCAGACTAACACGGCTACCCCTCTGATACTTGATAAAATGGAGTTGGTTCTGAGAAGAGCCAGGAGAATGATTAAAGGATAAGAAAACATTCCTTATAGTGATAGACTCAAAGGGCTCAATCTACTTAGTTTAACAAAGAGGAACTTACAGTCTATAAGTATCTACATGGGGAACAAATATTCTTCAATCCAGCAAAGAAAGTCTAACACGATCCAATGGTTGGAAGTTGAAGCTAGACAAATTCAGCCTGGAAATAAGGCATAAATTTGTAACAGTGAGAGTAATTAACCATTGGAACAATGTACCCAGGCTTGTGGTGGATTCTCCATCATTGACTATTTTTAACCCAAGATTGGACGTTTTTCTACAAGATCTGCTCTAGGAATTATTTTGGGGCAGTTCTCTGGCCTGTGTTATCCAGGAAGTCCGACTAGATTAGCACAATCTGGCCTTGGAATCTGAATAGTGAAAATCATTCTCCAAAAGAATTGCTGCTACAGTTGACGACAGTTTGTTACATCAATAGCCACCAGTGGCTCTCGCTCACAGCCAATGAAATAATACTCTGTAGTTCTTTAATGTATTTGCATGCGAAGATGGTGGTGTGACTAGAGCCAAGCAAATACCAGATTTTGCAGTTTGGTGGCAATTTTGAAAAGCAAAAAGATGCAAATTTGTTTTGAGTTGGACCAAAAATGAAAATTTTCATCCAATTGAAAAAAGTTTTGTTTCAGGCCAAAGGAAATGTTTTATTTTGATAAAACTGAAATGTTTTGTTTTAATTTTGACTATTTTTTAACTTTTGAGGGAGGATAAATTAAACTAAAACCAAAAAAAGTAATTTCAAACCAAAAAATATCAAAGCTTTTCATTCAATTTTAACAAACGTCCCTCCTAAATGAACAGTTTGGGGAAATGACAAATTCATGAAATATTTTGGTGTCTGCATTTTTCACTGAAAAAAAAAAGTTTCATCTGAAAAATTTCACCCAGTTTTAGTTGTGATTTAGTCACTGGGTTGGTACTCGAGCGGTCTAGGGCCTGATCCTGTGAATTTCAGTCAATGGGAGCCAGTGGGGTCAGAGCATTGGATAGGGAGTCATGAGAACAGTGTTCTACTCCAGGCTTTGCTAATGACCTATGTGTGGCCTTGGCTAAGACACTTTCCCCCTCCTGTGACTCTTCTCTCTCTCTCACCCTTTGTCCATCCCATCTATCTAGACTGCAAGCTCTTCAAGACAGGAACTGTGTTTCCACAGCACCTAATGGAATGGAGCCCCAATTAAAGTTGGTCAGAATTTTTCATCTAAATGTTTTTTCGTTGGAAAATGATGATTTGTCAAAACTGAAACTTTTCACAGGAACCAGTTTTGACAAGTAAAGTTTCTTGGGTCCAGGTTGGAATTTTTGGTCAAAAATCACAGAAAGAGACCCTCACTCTCCCGGAAATCGCCAGTAACCTGAGAGTTTGGGCACTCATCTATGATGTGGGAGACCTACATTCAGGTTTCTGGTCTGAACTTTGATCTTCTACTTTCCTAAAGGCATGTTCTAACTACTGGGCTATTGGCTATTCTGGGGCAGGTAAGTCTCTTGCTCTGGTTTTTCATCTCAGAGGGTCTTGGTTTCAGCCTGATGCAGGAAAGAACATTTTTGTGAAAGCATGAAAACTTTCACAGGACAGGAAAAAAAATTCCTGCCCAGCTCTATCCCCAGTCGTGGCTGGGGCCTCTGGATGCTATTGTAATATACCCCCGTAAGAACATATTTGTCTGACTGGCCCCAAATCTCAATGGCAGCTAGTGTTGGTGGGCTCAAAGCTATAGACGCTTATATAGGCTGTAGCATGGACCTTGTTTCTCCAGTGCCATTGCTCATTGCTTCTTGAGACAAGTGGCATCCACAGCTCTTGGAACCGATCGTTGGGGATTTGCTGTGGGTTTTCCTGCCCTTTGTCACAAATTGCAAAGTGCAACTTTTAATATTTGCTCATGCTAATTCCATGGAGAAGATGGAAAATTAAATAATGCTGCTTGCTGTAAATTCAATGAACATATTTCACATTCCAGTCCCGGAGCAGAAAGCTTTCTTTCTTTCTCTCAGCTCAGCTGTGGGCTACTCCATTTCCCTCCTTAGGCCAAGAGAGCTCCACCCTTCTGCAGGGAACGGGGACAATATACCAAGGGTTGATTTTATTTACTAAAAAATAAACAGAAGTGATGAAACAACTAAAGCATGCCAGGCCCCCCAGGTATTAAATGTTGAGCTGAAGGAGGGATTAGTCCTCGAAAACCTTGCTAGCAGCTGCAGCACAGATAATGCACTCAGTGTTTCGATCCTGACGCTAACAGGTTGAAGAAATGAGATATTTCATGGTTCTAGATAGGAATAACTACTTCCCTAGTGCACAGGAGAAACTTCCAGCAGGAAATACAATGGCATAGTCCAGCCTTGCTATTTTTTTATTATAGGACTGCAGCTGAAAGAGAATTTAAGAGGCTTGATATTGATAACAATGCAGTCCAGCTTACAGGTGACTTGCAACTAGGTGGAAATATTGGGCACTTCTCCCTATTTCTTTGCTTCTTTATACGTACTTCAGAAGTCCATTTTTCCTCTTGTTCATTTAAGCTGTTTTCAGCTCCTTTTTATGCATTAGAACTTCAGGGCTTGTCCATCCTGGCAGACTCTATGGTGAAGTTGATGGTCCTTAGGAGGGTTGTGGTCACCCACGTACCACGTGAAGCCAGATTCACTGAGATGAGGAGTGACCTTTCCATCGGAAAATGCCAGTTTGTCAGCATTGAGATGTTCCATTGGAACGTGCTGATTTTGACAGAAGCCAAACAGGACTCAAAACTGACCTTGTTTCTACCAGCTCCTGGCCAATGGGAACCCAGAAGTCAGAAGTCCTAGGAGCTCCAGCTCCCAGACTCAAGGGAAACGTGACACAAGCCCTAGTCCTAGGCAGCTCACGTTTAAGGTTCCCAAAACACCTCAGCAGTTCATCTTGTGAGCTACCACAGGGGTACCTGGGAAGCTGAGAAGCTGGTTCCCCACCTGATCAGTTTCTTGGCTGCCAGCTACATAACTGGGAATCCAGGCAGCTACCCCAGAAAAAATTCCAAATGTTAAAGATCTCAGGATTTTTCATGGGATGGAAAATCCCGTTACTGTTCTAATCCTCAATCAAATAGTTTAAAGCTTTGTTTGTTTTTTGTTAACATCTGTTCCAGGGTTAGCTCAGTCATCATCTGAACGTTCCTGGCTTAGAACCCCAGTGACTAGCTAGTCTCTGGCCAATATCAAAGTCACAATGGTTCCCACTACGGCATAGTTGAAGCGTGCTCAGGCATGAAGCACAGACTGAAATGTTCATCGTGCCGTTTCAGAACGGTATCTTAGGCAGTCTTAGCTCCTGCGGCAGTGAAAGCAAATGACCTGTGTCGTATTTTCAGCTTTGTTACCCACATTGATGAGCTGACGTTTGGTTTGTTGCTCTCTCAAGTTTCACTGTGTCTTTGGCTCCAGTAAATCTTTCTTTCTACTCAGCCGTTCCGCGGGCTACCAAATGCGAAGTCATTGGAGTCTTTTTCTTTTATTCCAGCTGAGTCAAAAGAGTGAATGGTTCATCTGCACCACAAACGAAGCTGTAATTGCAGCACTAGCATGTGGAGCTTTATGCTATCTAACACGGGTAACAATAGCTGTGAAGACATGGCTGTACATGCTTCAAAAGGGCTAGCCATCCCAGTACAATTCTGCTGGGAACCCTGCATATGTACTTGGGTTGTTGACCTGAGCCCAGGTCTGTGCTGCCACATCTTCTCTGCCATTATTATTCACCCTTGCTGGGGAAACATCACAGACATAGCGTCATTTTCTTCTTAGGCTAGATCTACACTGGGGGGCGAGTCAACCTAAGATACGCAACTTCAGCTGTGCGAATAGTGTAGCTGAAGTCAGCGTATCTTAGGTCGATTTACTTGGCCATAAGGATGGCGGCGAGTGGACCGCTGCTGCTTCCCCGTCGACTCCGCTTCCACCTCTCACCGTGGTGGAGTTCCGGAGTCGACGGCAGAGCGATCGGGGATCGGTTTTATCGCATCTACACTAGATCCCCAATAGATCGATCACTACCCACTGATCCAGCAGGTAGTGTAGACGTACCCTTAGACTGAACAAAGAACTTATTAGAAGAAAATCAGTGATCTCATAAGAATGGTTGTACTGGGGGAACAGATATTTAATAATGGGCCAATAGCCCATCTAGCCCAGTATCCTGTCTTCCAACAGTGGCCAGTACCAGGTGCCCCCGAGGGAATGAACAGAACAGGGAATCATCAAGTGATCCATCCCCTGTCGCCCATTCCCAGCTTCTGGCAAACAGAGGCTGGGGACACCCTCCCTGCCCATCCTGGCTAATAACCATTGATGGACCTATCCTCCATGAACTTATCTAGTTCCTTTCTGAACCCTGTTATAGTCTTGGCCTCCACGTCATCATTTGGGTTCTCCCCAAAGCTACTCTCTCTCTCTTCAATGCAGAACTTCAAGCTTAAACATTCCACAGTCCCTCCTGCCTGGCTTCCTGATTCAGATTTAGAAAACAGTACACATATCCTTACAATGCCAGCTCCTTAAGTTGTGTCTTTAAGTAGATTGTGCACTCTTCTGGGAAGAGTCTGCCCTCCCCATTCATTTGTACAGCACCTAGCACAATTGGACATGGATCCTGCCTGGGCACTACTGCAATGCAAATAATGATAAATTACAGGCAATATTGCCAACTCCTTAGCTTTTGTCACAAGCCTGTTGACACTTGGTAAGGTTTATTTAAAGCCCTAGCCCTTGAAAAAACATGATTATGTGAGTACATCATATTTACCTGTGAAAATTTTCTTGATTTCCTGGTCACAAAAAAAGCTTGAAAACTGGGGAAGGGATAGCTCCATGGTTTGAGCATTGGCCTGCTAAACCCAGAGTTGTGAGTTCAATCCTTCAGGGGGCTATTTTGGGATTTAGCTAGGGATTGGTCCTGCTTGGACTAGATGACCTCCTGCGGTCCCTTCCAACACTCAGAAGGCAAATGAAAGAACCCCACATATATAATTTTTAAGCCAATCTCATGATTTTTGGTGTTAGACTCAATTTTTCATTTTTGTAATTGGCAATATTGCATCAGAAATGTATATATATTTTTAATATGATTTTGCTTTCACCATTTACCTAGTTAATTATCTTTTTACACTCCCCTTCACATGGACAATGAAACTAGAGGTAGGTTTCTAGTCAATTTCACTTCCAAGTTGTCCCACACCAACAAAAACTGTTGTGTTTGGGTTTGCAACACTGAAAGAAAGTGTTTTTAAAAAACAACCTTGTTTCTAGTGAGGTGGGGGGAACATTTCAATCCATATTGGTCCACAGTGTTCAACCCTAACTCACTCTTTGATTTCAACAGGATACTTGCAGAGCAAGGTATTGCTTGACATGCATAGGGTACCAGAACTGGGACTCAAGGATGACACCATTGAGCCCCCAGCATGGTGCCCATTCTGCTAAACCATTAATCTCTCCCAGCGTCACACTAGATTGTTGTTCTCTTTGACAAATTGATTCTCCTAATGAACATCGCCTTCACGCATTCATAAATTCTAACACTAGGAGGGACCCTAGTGGGGACCCTAGATCATCTAGCCTAACACAAGCCATAAAAACCTACCTAGTAATTTTTGTATCAGGTTCATAACTTGTATTGGAGCCATCGCAGATCTTTCTAAGCCTCTTTTTAAAATATACGTCAATATTTAGTGCTAATGCTTCACTTGCCTCAAACCTTATTATATTGTAGTCATAAAACCCCAGCTGTTGATCACCAGCCACACCAGTCTTTATTTGTCCCTCCTGGCTTCTGGGACTAAGGCCAAGTTTGCTAAGTATGGGTAAGTACCTAACCAGTGTGTGAAGATACCCCTCTATAGCTCATTGGCTAAATTCCCTTATTCATATGAAGTATTTAGTACAGTTGGCAGGCAGCTATTTTCAGCCCATAGCAGGAACTTCCAGGACAGCCTGGAAGGCAGCAACACTAGTGGCTAGAGCACTAAACTAGGAGTCAGGAGACCGGGCTCTGCCACTGATCTGCTGGGTGACCTTGAGCATGTTCCTGGGTCTTTCCTTCCCCTACCATCTTTTGTCTGTCTTGACTATGTAGATTGCAAGCTCTTCAAGGTAGGGACTGTGTCTAGCTGTGTGTTTGTACACTCTGATCTCAGCTGCCTCTCTATTTCCCATGCTCATTGGTTGAGCTTCGTGTCTCTAAAACACTTAGAGCGCCTGCTATGCCTGCCCCTTTGGATTTCAATTTTGCTCCCCCACTTTGGGAGCTCCCTCCTGCCTTTAAACCACTTCCATGAACCAACTTACAGCCAGGGGAGTTGAAGGAAATGACCAAGGAACTCTGGGAAATGTTCATGTTGATCCTCAACAACTCTGGGAACACTGGGGAAGTTCCAGAGGAATGAAAAAGAGTAAGTGTTGTACAAATATTTTAAGAGGGCAAACATGGCAACCCTGGTAACTATGGGCCAGTTAGTCTAACATTGATCCTGGATAAGGTAATGGAAAAGCTAACATGGGGTGCAGTCAGTAAAGACTTAAAATGAAGGTAGCATAATTAACACCAATCCACATGGTTTCATGGAAAATAGGTCATCAGATGAACTTGATATTGTTTTTTTGAGAGATCACATTTGGTTAATAAAGGTAACCGTTGACATAACATACTTAGACATTTGGATTAAAAAAATTAGCACTTTATAAAGCCAATTCAGCCCATATGAAATGGATTAAATACTGGTTAACTAACAGCCTTGACCTGAAGAAGAGCTCTGTGTAAGTGTCTCTCTCACCAACAGAAGTTGGTCCAATAAAAAGATATTACCTCACCCACCATGTCTCTCAGGCCACAAAAGATCATTTAAAATGGGGAACTGACCTGATGGATGGGCGTTTCTAGTGGAGCTCTGCAGTAATCTTGGCTCACTGCCGTTCAATATCCCTATCACTGATCTGGAAGAAGATATAAAGTCACTACTGATAACATTTGCAGACAACACAAACATTGGTGGGATTATGGGGACAGGTCAGTTATGCAGGCCAAACTGGATCGCTTGGAAAGCTGGGCTCATTTGAACAACGTGCATTTTAATATAACCAAATGCAAGGGCATACACCGAGAAACCAAGACTGTAACCCATCCTTAGAGGATGGAGGACTGTAGCCTGGAATGCAGTAACACTGAAAAGGACTTAGGTGTTATGGCAGATAACCAGTTGAACATGCATTCCCAGTACGATGCTGTAGCTAAGAAGGCAAACATAAAGCTTGGATGTAGAAGCAGGGGAATATCGCGCAGCAGTAGTGAGGCGGCATTACCTCTATAGACGGCATTAATGAGACCATTACTGGAGTACTGTGCCCAGGTCTGGTGCCCACAATTCAAAAAAAGATGCTGAAAAATTGGAGAGGGTTCAGTAAAGAGTTACAAGAAAGATTCAAGGTCAGGGAAACCTGCATAATAGTGAGAGACTTAAGGATCTCTCTATTTAATTTATCCAAGACAAGAATAAGCAGTCATTTGACCATAGTCTATAAATACTTGCAGAGGGAGGAGATTTCTGATAGCAGATGGCTCTTTAATCTAGCAGAAAAGGCAGAATGACACCTAAGGGCTGAAAGCTGAAGCTGGACAAGCAACTGAGTGCAAATTTTTAACAGTGAAGGTAATTAACCATTGAAACAAATTACATAGGGACAAGGTTGATTCTCCATCACTTGAAGTCTTTAAATCAAGATTGGATGGTCTTCCTAAAAGACATGTGATAGCTCAGACAGAAGTTATGGGCTTGCTGCAGAAATCACTGGGAGAGGTTCTCTGGCCTGTGTTATGCAGGGGTCAGACCACATGACCATAATGGTCCCTGCTGGCCTTAAAAATCTGTGAATCTAGATGCTGAACATTGGCTAGAATTGGCCCCAATATGCTTGAGGAACAAGAGATCTATTAAATATTCTTGTATGTCAGCTAAGATTGTAAATTGTGTAATTACCTCAATTCTCCCTGCAATTGTAATTAGACACAATATACTACCCTCAACCCCCTCACCTTTTCTGCCCTTAACCATTGGGCATTATTAGGCAGCCACTACATCCCACCCCAGAGGTGGCTGCCTTTCAGTAGTGGGTCAGTGACCAGTGATTTGGTCCCCTTCAGGAGGGCTGGCACTCTACTAACAAGCTATTCTCCTTATGTTTTGTTTCTCCTTCGTGTGACACAGCCTTTACCACTTTCTCATTTTCTGCATTTTACATCCCACAAAGTCAGTGATGAGCCTGCTAAACTGACTGAAGTTGTTGGGAACACGTGTTACATAACAACAGGGAGATAAGAGACTGCAGAGCTAAGCATTTGATAACAGCTGCAGCTATAAACACAGAGAAATGCAGTGATCTACCACCTGATGGATTAACTGCCAAATCTTAATACACACTTTTATTCAGATTTCTAAAGAGGGTGATGCATATTAGCTAATTATACAAGAGAGCCTGCTGATGTGTTAGATGCATAACACATTGAGTTGTCGCAGAACTAACGCACAACTGCAAGCATTGTAGCCATTCATACATTTTGATTCAATCACTTACAACAGGGCATTGCAGGTTAGCACGGAGATACACTGGTAAATCTGTGTTTGGTGGGAAGGGCTCAGGAAAGCAATAACACTAACGACAGGTGGTGGAGACTTGCTAACTGAGAACCTGAAGCCACAGGGTCAAGCCCCACAGATGACCTAAGAGAGGATGCACTTACACCTCTGTAAAGAGAAAAGCTATATAGAGTGGCTAGTGGATGGGGCACTGGCCTGGCCTCAGGACTTCTGGGTTCTAGTCCTACCTTTGCCAGTGGCCTTCACTTCTCTATACCTCAGCTTCCCTATCTGTAAAATACAGATAATGACACTGATCTCCTTTATAAACTACTTAGAGACCTCTTGATGAAGAGCTGACAATTATTATTTACACTTAATACCTACTAAATTAATGAATGGAAACCTTGGCTTATGTTTCTCAGTTGGTACATGTGTATGACAGGGCACTCCCCTCCTGAGTGCCTCCTAGCAGCTGGGTGTGATACAAGATGTGTTTCCCTGCATCTGGCATCCCCTGTAGGTTACCGACCTCACCAGGCAGGTCTGCACTGGCTCAGCCCTCCAGCCAAACCACACAGTCAAAAATGGACACACCCCTTCCGCGGTAGCAAAAGCCCAACAAAACTGTCTGCCCTCACCAGTGTCTTCAGCCCCATCCCAGGCAGGGCCGGCTCCAGGCCCCAGCACGCCAAGCGCGTGCTTGGCACAGCATGCTGCGGGGGGCGCTCTGCCAGTTGCTGGGAGGGCGGCAGGTGGCTCCGGTGGACATCCCACAGGCATGTCTCCGGGAGATCCACTGGAGCCGCGGGACCGGCAAGCGGCAGAGCGCCCCCCGGAGCGTGCCGCCATGCTTGGGGCGGAGAAATGGCTAGAGCCGGCCCTGATCCCAGGGCCCTTTAAATCCCACCCTTTGCTCATTTACCAACCTGAGCTGTATCTAGGTCCCCATAAAAAGTAGCCACGTCTTATATGCTGCTGCCATTCCCCAGGCCTTTTCCCATGTAGCCCCATTCTCTTCACCCTAACCTCATGGCTGTAGTGCTCTGATCTTCTTCCTCTTCATTGAAAGTAAATGACAGCCAAACTCACCCTCTGGTTCTCCCTCAGTGAGAAGCATCCTTCCTTGTTTCTCTGGTCCCAGTCAAGAACTGACCTGCTCAGCTCCTGCAGCTCCTTTGATCTGAGCCTGCTTGAACCTGTCATATGAAAGGAGACTCAAAGAGCTTGGCTTGTTTAGCCTAACCAAAAGAAGGCTGAGAGGGGATATGATTGCTCTCTATAAATATATCAGAGGAATAAATACCAGGGAGGGAGAGGAATTATTTAAGCTCAGTACCAATGTGGACACAAGAACAAATGGATATAAACTGGCTAACAGGAAGTTTAGACTTGAAATTAGACGAAGGTTTCTAACCATCAGAGGAGTGAAGTTCTGGAACAGCCTTCCAAGGGGAGCAGTGGGGGCAAAAGACGTATCTGGCTTCAAGACTAAGCTTGATAAGTTTATGGAGGGGATGGTATGATAGGATAGACTAATTTTGGCAATTAATTCATCTTTGACTACGAGTGGTAAATATGCCCAATGGCCTGTGATTGGACACTAGATAGAGTGGGATCTGAGTTACTACAGAGAATTCTTTCCTGGGTATCAGGCTGGTGAGTCTTGCCCATATGCTCAGGGTTTAGCTGATCACCATATTTGGGGTTGGGAAAGAATTTTCCTTCAGGACAGATTGGCAGAAGCCCTGGGGGGGTTTCGCCTTCCTCTGCAGCATGGGGCATGGGTCACTTGCTGGAGGATTCTCTGCACCTTGAAGTCTTTAAACCATGATTTAAGGACTTCAATGGCTCAGACACAGGTTTGATACAGGAGTGGGTGGGTGAGATTCTGTAGCCTGCGTTGTGCAGGAGGTCAGACTAGATGACCTTAAAGTCTATGATTGGCTACTTCTATGCAGCCTCTTTAGGCAGGCCTGGAGCACCCACCTTCGCTGCTGCTTTCCAAGGCAGGGTGAGGTAGGACAGTGAGGCCTCCAGCAAGGAGCCCATTTTTAGGGGATGTCGGGTTAGTTCATTCAGCTTGGCTGCTCTGCTGGGACTGCTAGTTACTGTGGTGGTTTATACCACACAGAATCAGAAGTGTAGAACCTAGCCACCTAGACCGTTCATGACAGGTGTTTGTCTACCCTGTTTTGAAAAACCTCCAATGACGGAGACTCCACAGCCTCCCTAGGCAATTTGTTCCAGTGCTTAACTACCCTACAGCTAGGAAGTTTTTCCTAATGTCGAACCTAAACTGCCCTTGCTGCAATTTAAGCCCTTTGCTTCTTGTCCTGTCCTCAGAGGTTAAAAATAACAATTTTTCTTCCTCCTCCTTGTAACAACATTTTAAGTACTAGAAAACTGCTATCATGTTCCCCCACTGTCTTTTCTTCTCCAAACTAAACAAACCCATTTTTTTTTCAATCTTCCCTCATAGGTCATGTTTTCTAGAGCTTTAATCATTTTTATTGCTCTTCTCTGGACTTTCTCCAATTTGTCCACATCTTTCCTGAAATGTGGCACCCAGAACTGGACACAATACTCCAGTTCAGGCCTAATTAGCTTGGAGTAGAGCAGCAGAATGACTTCTCGTGTCTTGCTTACAACACACTGGCTAATACAGCCCAGAATGATGCTTTTTTTGCAGCAGTGTTACACTGGTGATTCATATTTTGCTTGTGATCCACTATGATCCCCAGATCCCTTTCCATAGTACTACTTCCTAGGCAGTCATTTCCCTTCTTGTATGTGCGCAATTGGTTGTTCCTTCCGAAGTGGAGCACTTTGCATTTGTCCTTATTGAATTTCATCCAATTTACTTCAGACCAGTTCTCCAGTTTGTCCAGATCTTTTTGAATTTTAATCCTAACCTCCAAAGCACTTCCAATCCATCCCAGCTTGGTATAGTCCACAAACTTTCTAAGTGTTCTCTCTATGCCATTATCTAACCCATTGATGAAGATATTGAACAGAACGGAACCCAGAAGTGATCCCTGCAGGACCCAACTCGGTGTGCCCTTCCAGCTTGACTGTGAACCATGGATAACTACTCTCTGGGAATGGTTTTCTAACCAGCTTTGCACCCACCTTATATTAGCTCCATCTAGGCTATATTTCCCTAGTTTGCTTATGAGACGGTCATGCAAGACACTATCAAAAGCTTTACTAAAGTCAAGATAGACCATATCTACTGCTTCCCCTCTATCCACAAGGCTTGTTATCTGTCAAAGAAAGCTATCAGGTTGGTTTGATATGATTTGCTCTTGACAAATCCATGTTGACTGTTACTTATCACCTTATTATCTTCCAGGTGTTTGCAAATTGATTGCTTGATTATTTGCTCCATTTTCTTTCCAGGATATTGAATTTAAGCTGACTGGTCTGTAATTCCCTGGGTTGTCCTTATTTCCCTTTTCATAGACGGGCACTAGATTTGCCCTTTTCCAGTCCTCTGGAATCTGTCCCGTCTTCCATGAGTTTTTGAAGATAATCACTAATGGCTCAGCTATCTCCTCAGAGCTAGTCTACACTGGCAATGCTAAAGCGCTGCCATGGCAACGCTTTAACGTGCCTTGTGTGGTTGTGGTGCAGCGCTCTAAAAAAACCACCTCCACGAGGGGTGTAGCTCCCAGTGCTGAGGCACTGTCTACACTAGCGCTTTATAGTGCTAAAACTTGCTGCGCTCAGGGGGGTGTTTTTTTCACACCCTTGAGCAAGAAAGTTGTAGCGCTGTAAATTGCCAGTGTAGACAAGGCTTCAGTCAGCTCCTTGAGTATTCTAGGCGTTGACTCCTGTTCGCCAGGCACCTGATTGAAACCCAGTCGTTTCTTTCCCACAGGCCAGCAAAAAGATACTAGATTACGATGCTGTCACTGCTAACCTAGTCCTTCTTCAAGCAGGCTGTCTAGTGGTAGGAGGTCCAGTGAGTAGGGTGCTAACCGAAGCCTGAGGAGAACTGAGTTCAATTCTGTAGCCGACCACATATTTCCTATCTGCCCTTGGACAAGTCACTTTGCAACACAGTGCCTCAGTTCTCCACCTATGAAATGGGGATAGCAACAATGCCCTACCTCATAGGGGTGCTGGGAGGATAGCTACCTTAAAGACTGTAAGGGGCACTAGATACCAAGGAGATGGGTTACCTAAAGTAGGGTATACACTGGCCATGAATAAATTTAGTCTGGAATTCAGTTTCTAGCCACCAGAGGAATGAGGTTCTGGAGCAGTCTCCCAACAGATGTTGTGGGGATAAATAATCTAACTAGCTATAAGATGGAGCTTGACAATGAACAGCATTTATACGATGGAATTGTCTGCGATAGGAGCAGAATGGATCCAATGGGCCCCATCTAGTTCTATATTCCTACACCTAGGGGTGAAATACCCAGCACCCACTTACCTATCACCTATTTGGGTCCATTCCTCATAGTTTATGCAGCATTTGGTTAGTTGTTTATTATACAGAAAACTCAAACCATATTTATTCTTTAAATCTACTTCTTCACCTTCTGTTAGCATGAATGAACAAACTGACAGAGCAAGGTCC
Source organism: Gopherus flavomarginatus (assembly GCF_025201925.1). Lineage (NCBI taxonomy): Eukaryota > Metazoa > Chordata > Testudines > Testudinidae > Gopherus > Gopherus flavomarginatus. Next base: position 5,913,463 of record NC_066618.1, on the reverse strand, counting down.
CACCCGGGGAGAATTGCACCCTGAAAGTAATTTTCTGCATCCAGTATCGCCAGAGAACAGGCTTCCCCCAGTTCTTGTAGTGAATTTAGTCGGTAATTACTGGAGCTCTCGTCCCTAATTCATTTTCCCGGTAGCTTGGCACACGTCTAATTAAAATACATGATAGAGGCTAGGCTATTCACACTGGCAGGTTTAATTAAGAGAGGGGACTCATCATGAGCCAGCCAAGAAATACTAGCTTCTGTTATGGAAAGAGGATGAAAGAAAGATGAGGGAGAGATTATTGCCCTGGAGAAGGTTCCCATGGTGCAACCACAGTGTGAGCCAAATGAGCTATGAGCTAGCGAAAGGGAGAGGGTAATGGACCAGAAACTGCTGGCAGGAATGTCTCGACACTGGAGATGCATCTGAGAGAGCGTGTAACCAAGCTCATGAAATGAGCCATGCTGTCTTTCCAAGCATAAATCCCCAGCAGATTCCACTTGCAGGGCATCAGATCTATGCAGGAATCTCTATCGCAGTACCAGCTGGCCCCCATCACAAGATATGAGCAACCTCCACATATTAAAGAAGCAAAAAAAAATTCTCTCGCCTCCTTTCCTGCTTGTCAGCATAAACTTTGAGTAGGTCTTGAAGTGAAAGAGAGAGAGAAGAGCTTACAGCAGGATGCAAAGTAGAATTGCTCTGCATTTAGCTCTGAATGCAGCGAGACCCATGGTCATCTTCCTATCTGGCTCCCATGAGAGTTCTGTCCCCCTTCCTCACTTGCCTCCCCTTGCTACTGAGCAGTTTCCTTGCCGTGGTAGGATGTACCTGACATGGGAGGTTACAGAGGGAGAAGTGGCTTTCAGGGAACTCAAGCAACACCATGGTGGGTTCTGACTATCAAGACTAAGACTGTGAATTCGACTCTGCATTCAGTGGGGAAGTCACGCAGATCAAGAACAGAGGCCTGTGCGCATGGAGACCTGAGTTACTTAGCCGAAGGGCTGCTGCATTTTGCACCTGTTGCACCTCCACTTCTAGATCTAATGAGCTGCAATAATCAAGCATGAAGGTCACAATGACAGGGGCCTCTGGGGCCAGGGCTGAGCCTGGTAGGCTGAGGTCTAGTTTTCTAGTTAGTCATAGATGGAGAGAGGGAAGATATTTTTTGGGTAGGTCTGCTCTCAGGGATCCATTTGCACGGAGGAGTCCAACAGGACCGTGTGTCTGCAAATGGACTAAACCATTTGACGACAGAAGCCCTCAGTAGAAGGGGCTGTTATACAGGATGCACATTCTTCAAAGCACTTCCCTCTTCTTACAAGCATTGCCTCAGACTTGCTGGGACCTTCATGCAGGTGCTGATTCCAGCTAAGCATTGAGAAATCTGGGAGATGGTGCTGGTTACATCTGACCTACGTGAGACCTAAGTAAGCCCATCTAATCCCCCCATGGCTCCGAGTAGATGCCAAATAACATGGTGCAGAGGTTTGGGATGGGAGGATTTTGCACACACAAAGCCTCTAGGGGATGAGATGTTTGGGAAATGGATTCTATTCCAATGAAATGTTTTGACGCAACTGAAAAAGTTCCTGTTTTCACTGAAATTTTGCTTCAAACGTTTTGGGGTGTTGGTCAAAAATTTGGCCCCAAACTGTCATTTTTTGTTGGTTTGGGCTGAAAATTTTCATTTTTCAGATGCTGAAAAACCAAAAAATGATTGGGGGGGGCGGTGTTGGCTGAAATTTTTCAGTTGCCAAAACCCAACACGTTGATGAGAGCTTGGTTTATTGACCCAACCCCACCCCTCCAAAATATGTCCAAAACTAGACACTTTCCCATGGAATTTTCCATTTGAACAAAAAAGCCATTTTTGGTTGAAAACCATTTTGAACCAAACATTCCAACCAGCTCTGCCTAGGAGCCCTGGGAACCGCCACCCCCCGTAGCAAGGGGCAGTGTGTCTCCTCCTCATCATCACAGGCTTGCAGCAGCGAGTGGGGGCAGAGAGAAGGTTGGGCCATGGCCATGTGGCCGTGACTCCCTCTGAAACTGCATGTCCTGTTCAAGTTACTCTATTGCAACCTGAGAACCCCAGGCCTGCTGGAGATTAGACCCCCTGCACGAGCTCTTAGCGCCTGAGTCAGCCTCCTGGAGCTCTGCTAATACAGGAGCATTAACCTTATACCTCTGCGTGCACCTGGATTTATTTCTGCAAGACACCCCCTCCCCTCCACTTACATTGCGCTCAGGGAATAGAAGCACCAGGATTCAAGTTGTTTCCTGCCCCAGTGAGCAGAGAATGGGGTGGCTTCCAGCACCATCCACACACGAAGCCCCATTGAAATCATTGGCAATAACCCCACTGACGTTAACAGGGCCAAGATTTCACCCCGAGTATTTCTTGAGCAGGGTGCCATTCCTGCCTTCTGGTTTCTAGGTGCAGCTCTCCGCTCTGCTTCGCCAGCCCTAATAAAGACATGCACCTTGCTCCTCCAGAAACTTTGCCTCTGTCTGCAGTCCCTTCCAGTGACGCAGTGGCTAAGTGATGGTGCAGGAGCCAGGCAGCTTTGGCAAACACTTGCGTTTTCCAGCTCGTTTCAAAGAAGTTTGTCCTTGAAGAAAGGGGTGGGGGGAGACATAGGGGGAGCCTGATCCATTTGTTTGCCACAGACCAGCTCCACTTCCGCAACAGGGAGTTATAGTTCTTACATTAGTAACTCACGTGCAGAACCCCACCACCAGCGCAGCATCCTAAACAGCAATTCCTTCCCATTGCCGCGAGGCCAGCACAAAGCCTATGCACTGGTTACGTCAAAAGAGGGCTTAGGAGGGTCTTCGGTGGTGCACTGGAACACTACGCAAGGGAGAGTTTCAACCTACGGTCACAAATGCAGGAAAGCAGGAGCCTTATTGGCACAAAATAAAAACAATGATAAAACACACCATAATGCAGAAATCAAGGGGTAAAAGGTAATAACATTTTTTAACGTGTATAAAAGTGTCAAAGCTGGGTCATGGGCAGCCAGACCTAGTGGTCAGATCCAGGGTCCACAGTCATGGGACAGGAGTCAAGAGTCAGATGGGTCAGCAGACTGGGAGATCAAAAGCAGGTGACAAACTTGAGAGCAGAACCACAAAGTGGTAAACTGAGTCAGGAAGGGTCAGGATACTAGGAGGCCGATCTCTACTTAGTGATGTTGAATGCAGGTTCTTTGCTAATGAAACAGCTGTGAGGTGCTATCATCCCCATATCTCAGATGGAGAACTGAGGCACAAAGAGGCTAAGTGATTTACCTAAGGTCAAACAAGACATCCCTGGCACAGAACTCAGAGCTCCTAAGCTAAGCCCTTAACCAGCGGACCATCCCTGCTCTCTGTCCTCTGCCCTCTTGCCTAGGTGTGGTCAAATATTCTTATTAAAGTGAACAAAGAATGCTTCTTCAGATGGAGAAGCAGCAACTCCTCACTGGAGAAAATCCACCCTAGCAGCCAAGAACATCACGGGGGTTTTGCATAACATTGCTGGTTACAGGAGTGCTCTACAAGAGAGAGATGCTGCTCTCTATTTGAAATAGTCCATTAACAGACGAAGTACCAGTCGATGGTGCATGTAGCATTTTTCTGGGTTTGGTAGGACCAATAAAATAACTTCTTGGGCCCTGCAAATGGCTTTCTTTGTGCAGCTTTCTACATTGGCTTTTAATACTGCATTGCTCAGATACCACTACTGCAACATAGGCCAGGTTACTGGCTACGCAGAGGGACAGCCCAGAGGAGCGTGGTATGGAAAAAAGGGAGAACCACTGATTTAGATGATTCTGACATACCACACTGTGTTTGGAATAATAATGATAATATCTAGCTCTTACATAGTGCCTTTAATTAGTAGAGTTCATTCCCAGTGAATAAAAAATCTGGGAACGAGTAAAAAAATTAACAGCCGAGTTCATTAGGATTAATTCAACTGGTCTTAATTAAAATGACATAAAGAGAATTTACATCGTTAACAACAGAAGAACAGCCCCTCCTTGGCAGATCCTAATTTTTAGCAAGTTCACATTGGTTCGGTAATTTACATGGAGTTACTTTCAACAGGATGTGCTGGTGATCTCATTTCATTTTATTAATAAATAGATATGCTGAAGAGCTCACAGTACCGAAGAGCAATTAAATACCCGTACAAAACAAATGACATTCCTGAAACAAAGATCTTTTTAAAAAAACCTGCTATCCTTTTACAACCCTGCAACTCCTCTGCACTAAATACACACCGTGAAAGTATTATTCTCAAATGGCAATAAAAAAAGTCATGCCACTTAGTTCTCTACCATACAATGCCTCGAAATGCCCCGAAATCCCTCCTGCACACTTGGAGAATGTGTTCTTGTTTGAAAAGTTGTTTTAATGCACTCTTGTCGATTTAACTGGGGTAATTCACTTTCCACACAGAGAGGCTACATTTATCTGAGGTTATACTGGCTGAAGAAAGTCTGGTTGCAGAAGTGTAACTCCAAGCAACAGGCCCAAACATATTACCATTAAAAATAATTTGGGGATAAGGGAGTGGGGATGAAATCTACTTAGCAGTCAACATGTCTTCCCAAAGAAAAACTCAGCGCCTTGGGCAGACTTGATGCTTTCAAAAGAAAAGGCAGTGAGCATAGTTTATAAACGAAATTAAGGAAGAATGAAAAGGTAGGGTCTAGCTTGGAGGCAAAGCCCTGGGGATGGAGATAGATGAATGTGCCTTTAGGCCACCTTTAAAACACCCGGGTCCTCTTAGGCAAATTAGCTCAGGCTCACTTCTGAAAAGCATGTCTGAGAGACTTCAAAGCTTCCACCTTGGGTTGTTCAGTTCAACACAATCACTTTTTTCTAGAAAGCTTAGAGACACCTGAAACCCAGATTTAAAGTCCAGGTCTCCATTACAGGGAACTGTCCCCACGCACTCACCACCACATACGCTGGGTGTATTTCACCCTTGATAGGGCCTGGGCTTTCTCAACCTCTTGCTGTATTGGCAGCTCTTGTACAAAAGAAGCTGGAGGCAGACAAATTGCCTGTTGAAATACAAGGGAATGGTTTTGATTGCTCCTCTTGAGAGTACAGTCAGATACACAGTGTGTGTTAGAAATCCTCTCGAAGGCACCAACTGCAGTTAAAAACTATGTGAGTCAAGATATAGGAAAGAGAAGGAACGTGCTAGAGGCTGCCACCCCTGCAGGTCTCCCCAGGGCCCTAGGAGGGGATTCAACCTGCTTCTCTCAGTAACGAAACAATAGGAGAGTCTGGCCGCACACCTATTATAATAGAAAGGCCAGAGTAGTCCCTGAGATGCAGCACATTAGACATCTCAGACACAACACAGGGCCTGGTTCTCTCATCATCTGCGATAGTCGTCCCTTCATGAATACAGTACCTGATTCGCTTCACACGTCCAGGGAGTCACACCAGCCCAAAAGGGGGAGAACCAACTGCCTGGAGCACCCAAAACATGGCAGCAGAGAACCAAAGCCTTCTGCTCTGAAAACTGGGAGGAAGCAGGTATCAAGATGGGGAAGCACAAGTCAGAAGGCTGATTGTGACAGAGGGGACTGCACACCTCAAGGGATGGACGCCTCACATAGGAAATGGGTATGTCACAGTGGGCATTCACCCCACAGAGCGAGGGTCTGACAGGGGAGGCTATCTCAGAGCAACATGTACTCCTGGGGGAATTCTGCACCACTGCGCATGTGCAGAATTCATGTCCAGTGCAGAATTTTTTTCCGCAGAAAACACATTCTGCCCAAGAAGTGCTGCAGTTCTGCCTTTCACACACCAGAGGCCACGGTGGTACAAGAACAGTCAGCAGCTGGCTGTGATCATCACAGCACCCTGCTGCTGAAGTCAGGTTAGGACAGGCAGTGTGGACATGGTGCTGCTGGGCGGTCACAGGCTGGGGTTTAGAAGGGCTAGTGGGGGGACAGACAAGGGTGCAAGCTCAGCAGCTAGTGCGGTGACAGCACTGAGTCGGGAGCTGAATGGGAGGGGTGCTGCAGGGCCACATGAGGACCGGCAGTAGGGGGCTGCAAGGCCACATGGGGAAGAGGGGCAGATGTGCCTGACTGAATGGGAGAGATTCAGAGTCAGTCAGAGTATGCATGGGGGAGGGTCCCCAACTCCCTAACAATCCCTCCCCACCAAAAAAAATACTGTTACATACTTCTCCCAGCCACACCCAACAACCCTCCTGGTTCACTCCCAGGCTCTTTCCCTCTCCCTCAGCTCCTCCATTACCCCAACTCCCCCAGGCTTGCACTGCTTCTGAGAGGTGCAGGAAATACATTTCTTTATTGTAGTTTAAATGAATTACTCAATGTTCTGTTTTAATATGCCTAGTAAAGAATCTATTTGTCAAAAAAAAAATTCCTGAATTTTTTTTTGTTTGTATTATTACAGACATATTGCTGACATGTATTTTGAAATAAATTACCAAAATTATTGAAACTGGCATGATAATATTGTGCTATTTTGACAAATATGTAGAATTTTGCAGAAATTTAAAATATTGTGTACAGAATTTTTAACTTTTTGGCACACCATTTTTAATTTTTTGGTGCAGAATTCTGCCAGGAATACATCTGCCAATAGGGGAAACTGTCTCATATGGTGGTCCTTATGGGATCTTCTAAGGGGCTGCAAATATGGAATCTACTGACATGGGGATGGCCAAGCAAGAGTCTGTTCACATTGCAGCCTAGAGTATAGGTGGGAGACAGGCAGCAGTTACCTCTGCTTTTCTCAGTGTCGTTACGAGCCAAGCAACTTTTGCCTCTTCTATCAGTGCATGGAATAAAGGTTCAAGAGTGTTAACCCTTAGAGTACTGAGCATACACTTCCTCTGTGAGTTAGACTGTGGGGATGAAGGCAGAGTACGTGTCTTCTTCCTGTTCCTTCTCATGTTCTTTGCTTATCAGATACACCTCCAGTTCATCTAGCACCAGCCAGCCTTTCTTCTCATCCCCACTCTCCATGATTTGGTTGGCTCTTGGGGAGTTTTGGAGAGGGGAAAATTATTATTAACCTAGTTGCTGTTGCTCTGGGAAAGCTGTAGCAGAGATAGGGCTCATCTTGCACCCGGAAGCCAGTAAGAACCATGGTCACTCCTAACTCCTGTGGAAGCGAGTGCAATAGCTGTAGGAGCTCCATCCATTGTTCTCATGAGTCACGTCCCCCATCTGCCTGTAGTTCCATTCTACCTATGGAAAGTGGGCATTGCACTAGGTCATAAGAACGGTCATACTGGGTCAGACCAAAGGTCTATCTAGCCCAGTATCCTGTCTTCCAACAGTGGCCAATGCCAGGTGCCCCAGAGGGAATGAACAGAACAAGGAATCATCAAGTGATCCATCCACTGTCACCCATTCCCAGCTTCTGGCAAACAGAGGCTGGGGACACCATCTCAGCCCATCCTGGCTAATAGCCATTGATGGACCTATCCTCCATGAACTTATCTAGTTCTTTTCTGAAGCTTATTATAGTCTTGGCTTTCACAACATCCTCTGGCAAAGAGTTCCACAGGTTGACTATGCGTTGTGTGAAGAAATCCTTCTTTTGTTTGTTTTAAACCTGCTGCCTGTTAAAAAAACAGGTCTTCATTGTGGAAGAAGAGGTGGCCCCTGACATAAAGCGCTGAAGGTGAATGAATACTTTAAGCTGGTATTCCACGCAGAGCCAGCGTAGCAACTGGCACACCAGAGTGATGTGTCACCTGTGGAGGAGCTTCTGCACATTGTACCAAATAGAGCTTCTACAGGGCTTGCCTCCTCATCCCTGGATACAGAATGAGGCGCTTCTCCCTTCCCTGCAAAGAGTGCATTGCAGCAAGCCAGGTAGGAGCTTACAAAAACATCAGCATCGTTATGCTCGCAGCATAAACAGAAAAATTAGATAAAGACAAATACTCTTGCTGTAAAGTTGCAAAACAACACAACTTTATTTCTTAGAATCCAGAACCCTAGCACATAAGACCCCAAAAGCAGAGAAAGAGGAAACAGACTGCTCCCTAAGGCAGTGAGGACTAACTCACCCTTGCTTTACGATGGTTCTTTCCAGATTGACTCTGCTCACACACTTTGCTACAGAGTCATTTAGCCTGAAAGCAGGACCCAGAGCCCCTCCTCCTCCCCACTCCCGCTCCATCTTCTTAAAGTACTAGCTTGTAATTCCAACACAGACCTAAATATGCTACAAGCGTGGCCATGTCTGTCCCAAAGGGATGTGGTCATAGATAGGAGAAGACGCTAGTAGCTGCTGTGGGGTGGGTATCAGTCATCAGCAAGAGAGCCCCAGATTGCATGCTGCTTTGAGCATGGCAAGGGCATACGCGCTTTCTGTCGATGATAAAGCATTGGCTAGATCTGGTACTGTCATAAACAGATAGCTAAGGGTTAATGTCTCTTTCACCTGAAGCACCTGACCAGAGGACCAATCAGGAAACCGGATTTTTTCAACTTTGGGTGGAGGGAATTGAGTGTCTAAGGTCTTTTGTTTTCTGCCTGCCTGCTTTCTCTGAGCTTTGGAGAAGTAGTTCTACTTTCTAGTCTTCTGTTTCCAAGTGTAAGGACAAAGAGATCAGATAGTAAGTTATATGGTTTCTTTTCTTTGGTATTTGCATGAATATAAGTGCTGGAGTGCTTTGATTTGTATTCTTTTGGAATAAGGCTGTTTATTCAATATTCTTTTAAGCAATTGACCCTGTGTTGTATCATCTTAATACAGAGAGAACATTTGTACTTATTTTTCTTTCTTTTTATATAAAGCTTTCTTTTAAGACCTGTTGGAGTTTTTCTTTACTTCAGGGAAATTGAGTCTGTACTCACCAGGGAATTGGTGGGAGGAAGGAATCGGGGAGATCTGTGTGTTGGATTGCTAGCCTGATGTTGCATTCCCTCTGGGGGAATAGAAAAGTACTTTTTGTTTCCAGGATTGGGAACAGAGAGGGAGATTCACTCTGTTTGGATTCACAGAGTTGGTGTCTGTGTATCTCTCCAGGAGCACCTGGAGGGGGGAAGGGAAAAAGGATTATTTCCCTTTGTTGTGAGACTCAAGGGATTTGGGTCTTGGGGTCCCCAGGGAAGGTTTTTCAGAGGGACCAGAGTGCCCCAAAACACTCTAATTTTTTGGGTGGTGGCAGCAGGTACCAGGTCCAAGCTGGTAACTAAGCTTGGAGGTTTTCATGCTAACCCCCATATTTTGGACGCTAAGGTCCAAATCTGGGACTAAGGTTATTACATGAGTGGCAGCTGGTGGGAGATAGACAGAACCCAGAAGCCAGTAGAAATATTATATTTTTCTTTTCTCTGCTAAGGGCTTTTTAGCAGAGAGAAGCAGTTGGTTTTAAAAGGGAACCAGAGAGAATTTTTTTTTTCTGCTCTCTCTCGCAGTTTGTGGCTTGCATGTTAAGGGTCTTTTGTCATGCAATAGCCCTCCCATTAGGAGGCAAGTACCGGCACTTATATGCATGCAAATAAAGTGGTTTTTCTGGTTTCCCTTCATTGAACATTAGCTAGAGAGAGAAAAGGAAAATTAACTAAAGGCACTGTTGCTAGGCAGACTTCAGGAGGCAACAGAGAACCTGCAGTTCAGAAGATAAACACCGGAGGGCACCCCAACACAAGAAAACAGGAACCATGACTTCTAAGGCAAAAATTGACGCCGAAGAACAAATCAAAGAAGCTGAACACAGGCGACAACTGGAAATAAAACAAAAAGAGATGGAGATGAAAGAAAGAGAAGAACAGATCAAAGAGGCAGCACACAAAAGAAAACTAGAAGAAGAAGAGATGGCCTACCGAAGGAAACAAGCAGAAGATGAGTTGGCCCACAGAAGGAAGCAAGAAGAAGAGGAGGCGGCCCACCACCGAGAAATGGAAAAACAACAAAAAGAGAATGAAGAGAAGGAAAAACAGAGAAAACATGAACTGGAGTTGGCAAAAGCTGGGCTGCCTGTGCCAGCCAACCCTAACAACCCGGCACCAAATATTGCTCCACAGCACAGAAAATTTCCCACCTACAAGGCAGGTGATGACACCGAGGCTTTCTTGGAAAATTTTGAAAGAGCCTGTCTTGGGTACAGCATTCCCGAAGACCAGTACATGGTAGAATTGAGGTCACAGCTCAGTGGACCTTTAGCAGAGGTGGCAGCTGAAATGCCTAAGCACCAAATGAATGACTATAAACTTTTTCTAACCAAGGCCAGATACAGGATGGGGATAACCCCAGATCATGCCCGTCGGCGCTTCAGAACCCAAAAGTGGAAACCAGAGGTGTCATTTCCCAAACACGCCTACTACATTGCAAAAAACTATAAGGCCTGGCTAACAGGAAACAACATTCAAACCTTGGAAGAACTGAACCTCCTCATACAAATGGAGCAGTTCTTGGATGCTGTTCCTGAAGACATCACACGGTACATACAAGATGGAAACCCCAAGAATATCGCTGAGGCGGGGGAGATTGGAGCCAAATGGATGGAACTGGCAGAAAGCAAGAAAGCTACTGTCAAGGGGAACGATTACCCCAGGGGGCACACAGACCATAAACCCTACAACCGAGGACAGCCAAAGACCCCACATACCACCCAAGTAAAGCCACAGATACCCTACCCTTCAACCTCACCAGTCTCCAGTAACTCACCTCGGCCCAGTGACCCATCAGATGGAAGATGCTTTAAGTGTAATGAACTGGGACATATCAAGGCCAAGTGTCCCAAGAACACCATGCGAGTGCAATTCATTACACCACCATCACACCAAAGATCCCCAGGCCCGGATGCCTCTCAAATACCCTTGGAGCGAAGGGAAAATTTGAGAGTGGGCGGAAAGAAGGTTACTGCGTGGAGAGACACGGGGGCACAAGTGTCAGCTATCCACCAATCCTTCGTTGACCCCAAATTCATCAACCCAAAGGCCAAAGTTACAATTTACCCCTTCATGTCACAAGCTGTAGACTTGCCTACAGCTCAACTGCCTGTCCAGTACAAAGGCTGGTCAGGAATGTGGACTTTTGCAGTCTATGACAATTATCCTATCCCCATGCTACTGGGGGAAGACTTGGCCAACCAGGTGAGGCGGGCCAAGGGAGTGGGAATGGTTACACGTAGCCAAACCAGGCAAGCTTCCAGACCCATTCCTGTTCCTGAACCGTCCACAGAGGCCCCGTCTGTGTTACCAGAGACCCAGACAGAGGTAGTGGACCCAGATTCCATGCCTACCACTGAAACAGCCACAGCATCTCCAGTCCCAGGCCCGGAACTGGAACAGCAACCAGCACCAGCAAGTGCAACCCCATCTTCAAACTCAACGCCAGAGGGCGCCAGCGAGCCAAAACTGGCAGAAGCAAAAGACAGCCATACCCAAAAGGCTCAGCCAGAGCCTGAAATACCCTCAGGTGCACCAGCGGAGAGCGGTTCACCAGCAACGGAAACAACCCCATCACCTACATCGCTTCCAGAGGGACCAAGCCCAAGTCCACAGTCTGAGGAAGAACTGGTGACCCCAGCCTCAAGGGAACAGTTCCAGACTGAGCAGGAAGCAGATGACAGCCTTCAGAAAGCTTGGGCGGTGGCCTGGAGCACCCCACCGCCTCTCAGCTCTTCTAATCGATCCCGGTTTGTTATAGACCAAGGACTTTTATACAAGGAAATTCTTTCTGGTGGACACCGGGAAGAATGGCAGCCGCAAAAACAGTTGGTGGTTCCAACTAAGTACCGGGAGAAGCTCTTAAGCTTAGCCCATGATCATCCCAGTGGCCATGCTGGGGTGAACAGAACCAAAGACCGGTTGGGGAAGTCCTTCCACTGGGAGGGGATGGGCAAGGATGTTGCCAAGTATGTCCGGTCTTGTGAGGTATGCCAAAGAGTGGGAAAGCCTCAAGACCAGGTCAAGGCCCCTCTCCAGCCACTCCCCATAATTGAGGTCCCATTTCAGCGAGTAGCTGTGGATATTCTGGGCCCTTTCCCAAAAAAGACGCCCAGAGGAAAGCAGTACGTACTGACTTTAGTGGACTTTGCTACCCGATGGCCGGAAGCAGTAGCTCTAGGCAACACCAGGGCTAACACTGTGTGCCTGGCCCTAACAGACATCTTTGCCAGGGTAGGTTGGCCCTCCGACATCCTTACAGATTCAGGGTCTAATTTCCTGGCAGGGACCATGGAAAAACTGTGGGAAACTCATGGGGTGAATCACTTGGTTGCCACCCCATACCACCATCAAACCAATGGCCTGGGGGAAAGGTTCAATGGAACTTTGGGGGCCATGATACGAAAATTCATCAACGAATTCTCCAATAATTGGGACCTAGTGTTGCAGCAGTTGCTGTTTGCCTACAGGGCTGTACCACATCCCAGTTTAGGGTTTTCACCATTTGAACTTGTGTATGTTCACGAGGTTAAGGGGAGAAGTAGTTCTACTTTCACAGTTGGTGAAGCAGCAATGGGAGGGGTTTACGCCTTCTCCAGGAACTAACATTCTGGACTTTGTAAGCAACCTACAAAGCACCCTCCGACACTCTTTAGCCCTTGCTAGAGAGAACCTAAAGGATGCTCAAGAAGAGCAAAAGGCCTGGTATGACAGACATGCCAGAGAACGTTCCTTCAAGGTAGGAGACCAGGTTATGGTCTTGAAGGCGCAACAGGCCCATAAGATGGAAGCATCATGGGAAGGGCCATTCACGGTCCAAGAGCGCCTGGGAGCTGTAAACTACCTCATAGCATTTCCCAATTCCTCACTAAAGCCTAAAGTGTACCATGTTAATTCTCTCAAGCCTTTCTATTCCAGAGACTTACAGGTTTGTCAGTTTACAGTCCAGGGAGATGATGCTGAGTGGCCTGACGGTGTCTACTACGACGGGAAAAAAGACGGTGGCGTGGAAGAGGTGAACCTCTCAACCACCCTGGAACGTCTGCAGCGGCAACAAATCAAGGAGCTGTGCACTAGCTTCGCCCCATTGTTCTCAGCCACCCCAGGACGGACTGAACGGGCATACCACTCCATTGATACAGGTAATGCTCACCCAATCAGAACCCCACCCTACCGAGTGTCTCCTCATGCCCAAGCTGCTATAGAACGGGAGATCCAGAACATGCTACAGATGGGTATAATCCGCTCATCTACCAGTGCATGGGCATCTCCAGTGGTTCTGGTACCCAAACCCGATGGGGAAATACGCTTTTGCGTGGACTACCGTAAGCTAAATGCTGTAACTCGTCCGGACAACTATCCAATGCCATGTACCGATGAGCTATTGGAAAAGTTGGGACGTGCCCAGTTCATCTCTACAATAGACTTAACCAAGGGGTACTGGCAAGTACCGCTAGATGAACCTGCCAAGGAGAGGTCAGCATTCGTCACCCATGCGGGGGTGTATGAATTCAATGTCCTTCCTTTCGGCCTTCGAAATGCACCCGCCACCTTCCAGAGGCTGGTAGATGGTCTACTAGCTGGACTGGGAGAATTTGCAGTTGCCTACCTCGATGATGTGGCCATTTTTTCAGACTCCTGGCCCGAACACCTACTACACCTGGAAAAGGTCTTTGAGCGCATCAGGCAGGCAGGACTAACTGTTAAGGCCAAAAAGTGTCAAATAGGCCAAAACAGAGTGACTTACCTGGGGCACCAGGTGGGTCGAGGAACCATAAACCCCCTACAGGCCAAGGTGGATGCTATCCAAAAGTGGCCTGTCCCAAGGTCAAAGAAACAGGTCCAATCCTTCTTAGGCTTGGCCGGATACTACAGGCGATTTGTACCACACTACAGCCAAATCGCTGCCCCACTGACCGACCTGACCAAAAAGACCCAGCCAAATGCAGTTAAGTGGACTGATAAGTGTCAAAAGGCCTTTACCCAACTTAAGGCAACGCTCATGTCTGACCCTGTGCTCAGGGCCCCGGACTTTGACAAGCCATTCCTAGTAACCACAGATGCATCTGAGCGTGGTATAGGAGCGGTGCTCATGCAGGAAGCAACAGATCACAACTTCCATCCTGTCGTGTTTCTCAGCAGGAAACTGTCTGAGAGGGAAAGTCACTGGTCAGTCAGTGAAAAGGAATGCTATGCCATTGTGTACGCCCTGGAAAAGCTACGCCCATATGTTTGGGGACGGCGGTTCCAACTACAAACTGACCATGCTGCACTAAAGTGGCTTCATACTGCCAAGGGGAACAACAAGAAACTTCTTCGTTGGAGTTTAGCTCTCCAAGATTTTGATTTTGAAATTCAACACATCACAGGAGCTTCTAATAAAGTTGCTGATGCACTCTCCCGTGAGAGTTTCCCAGAATTCAGTAGTTAAAAAGTGTTCTTAAAATGTAGAAGTCTGTTAGTTATATACTTAGGAGTATATGTAAAGGTGTATGTGTTGTATTAATCTGTTTATTTTCAAGTTCTAGAAGGAAATCGCCGCCAGTGAGCTTCCCCACTGTCTGCAATTTGGGGGGCGTGTCATAAACAGATAGCTAAGGGTTAATGTCTCTTTCACCTGAAGCACCTGACCAGAGGACCAATCAGGAAACCGGATTTTTTCAACTTTGGGTGGAGGGAATTGAGTGTCTAAGGTCTTTTGTTTTCTGCCTGCCTGCTTTCTCTGAGCTTTGGAGAAGTAGTTCTACTTTCTAGTCTTCTGTTTCCAAGTGTAAGGACAAAGAGATCAGATAGTAAGTTATATGGTGTCTTTTCTTTGGTATTTGCATGAATATAAGTGCTGGAGTGCTTTGATTTGTATTCTTTTGGAATAAGGCTGTTTATTCAATATTCTTTTAAGCAATTGACCCTGTGTTGTATCATCTTAATACAGAGAGAACATTTGTACTTATTTTTCTTTCTTTTTATATAAAGCTTTCTTTTAAGACCTGTTGGAGTTTTTCTTTACTTCAGGGAAATTGAGTCTGTACTCACCAGGGAATTGGTGGGAGGAAGGAATCGGGGAGATCTGTGTGTTGGATTGCTAGCCTGATGTTGCATTCCCTCTGGGGGAATAGAAAAGTACTTTTTGTTTCCAGGATTGGGAACAGAGAGGGAGATTCACTCTGTTTGGATTCACAGAGTTGGTGTCTGTGTATCTCTCCAGGAGCACCTGGAGGGGGGAAGGGAAAAAGGATTATTTCCCTTTGTTGTGAGACTCAAGGGATTTGGGTCTTGGGGTCCCCAGGGAAGGTTTTTCAGAGGGACCAGAGTGCCCCAAAACACTCTAATTTTTTGGGTGGTGGCAGCAGGTACCAGGTCCAAACTGGTAACTAAGCTTGGAGGTTTTCATGCTAACCCCCATATTTTGGATGCTAAGGTCCAAATCTGGGACTAAGGTTATTACAGGTACACACTTCAATCTTTCTGCCAGCCTCACCCCTGCCTCAGCAGGAGTCACACCTTCTGCCTGTCTAAGGGAATTATCGAGCCATTACCACAGTATCTGAGCAACACAACAGCTTTTACATATTTATCCCCACAACACCCCTGTGAGGCAGGGAAGTGCTATTCACCCCAGTGTACAGATGGGAAACTGAGGCACAGAGAGACCAAATGGACTTGCCCAAGGTAACACAGGAAGTCTGTGGCAGAGCAGGGAATTGAACCCAGTTTTCTGGCTAATATCTAAACCACTGGATCATCCTTCTACCTCCCCTAATATAGAACAAGTCCCTTCTCCCCGCTCCCCCAGCCCTCCCTGAAAAGAGCCCTCATCTGAAACTCCAACCCCCAGGCAGATGCCCTCCCCTAACTCCACATCAGACCCTTTCTTTCTCCCCTTGGATATGTTCTTCAAAGCAGGCCTCTTCCCTCTGCAATTTCTTGGCCTGATAGATGGGCTGAGAGACCAGCAACAGAGATGCAGATTACGAGGGTCTGGTGGAGGCCTAGGCTTCACGGATTCTGGCAACAGGGGACAGGATCAAGGTGAGTCAGGACTTGCTCCAAGCAAGAGTCCCATCTCTCTGTTGCCAGAAACTATCCCTTGTTGCATAGGCACCAAAGAGGGGGTGCTCAGCACCCACCGGGCTGCACTAGTATTTCCTGGGCCCTGGTGCCTGGCCTGTGGTCCCAACCTCTGCTCCACCTGTGCTCTGCCCTGAGGCCACACCCCTGCTCAGCTTCTTTCCCCTGATGCCCCACCTGCCGCTCACACAGGGAGGGGGATGTGGTGGAGAGGAGAAGCAGTGGGCGGGGCCTTGGGGGAAGAGGATGAGCAAGGACGGGGCCTCGGGGCAGAGAGCAGGTGGAGCAGAGGGGCCAGGGGCCATGGTCCAGGCACCGGGGCCCCTTCAGTGTGTGAGCCCAGAGCCACGGCACCACTGGTCACAGTAAATCCAATTCTGAGCACAATGTTGCTGACATCCAGAAAGCTACAGTGAGATGTAATGTCTCTAACCGGGAACATTAGTGAAGACAGCTTATAGGTGAGTGCAATGATGTTAATTCATTATCATATAATGATGTAGTTCATTACTGCTTGAATATTATTGACAGTGGAAGTCCTGCCTCCCCGGCAGGACTGGGCATGCTGCAAATGTTCTAGCAGTATAAAGGGAGGGAGCCCAGCTCATTCTGGGCTGGAAGCCGCAGGGGAAGGACCTGTTTGGGAAGTTTCTGCAGAGGGCCAGCCACAGCCTCTGACTGGCCCGGGAATCAGAGCTGCCCTGGATCCGCCTGCACCCCAGCAACTGGAGGAGCCATTGGAGGCAACCGGCCCCGCTGACCACGGAGGCCCCAACATCTCATGAGAGACCTCAACACAGACGCTGGTAGGAAGTGACCCAGGGAGGTTGAAACCTCAGCATGTTTAGGTAGGACCACCCAGCTGCATCAGTGGCAAGCTGTTATGCCACTGTTAGGGCCCTGGGTTGGGGCCTGGTGGAGTTGGGTGGGCATGGACCCCCCTACCAGGGCCACCACACCCCTTAGTGAGTGCTCCAACTTTATAGACTCTGGCCGCTAGGCCACGCTGCCCCGCACCGAAGGGTGGCCCTATAGACTCTGGCCACTAGGCCATTCTGCCTTGACCCTAGAGGTGTAGACTGTCACACTGCTTTATAACAATCAGATTGATAAGATATCAATGATACACACATTCAATAACTAGAATATAGAAGAAGTGTATAAATGTGCTGAAAACAGACTCCACCTAAAACTGGCAGAGCCCCTCCAAAACACATACACTTCTTCCGAAGCCCCCACTGGCAAAAACAAAAGTCAGTGCCTGTGCCTCATTGCCATCCTCGCACCAACTCCCAGCCCCCCTCGAGAAGCCAGCCAGCATCAAGCATCCACGTGCTAAGCACTGGCTTGTAAGGGTTACACGACAGCAAAGAACCGTGTCACATCAATGACAGCAGGCTGCTTGTTTGTTTGTAATAGCATCTCTCGCGGGCATACTCGGGTAAGGTCTGCGCTCATTGCAGTGTAACTAGCTCTGAAATCCTTTGCTCTTCCAGGAAATACAAAAGGCGAGGAGGGAGAGGATGCTGAAATAAATAAATAAAAGCCAGCAGGAGGTCATCGACATGCTGATTGCATTAGAGCTCCGGGTAATTGTAAACAGCAGGGGAACCATGCCTTAGATCATTGCTTAGGACCTGGTGGAGTTTTGTCTGGACCACAGTCAAGTAGGAAAAGATTTCCCTAGGACAATGAGGCATGAGGCATAAATTAGCAGAGCTGTGATATTTATGGAAGGTAATTATGGTTCATTTTGCATTTGGTGTGTGAGTGAGAAACCGAGAGGGAATGGCATGCAGGGTGTGGGGGTTTAAATGCACTGCTGAGTCTGGTTTGAAAGATGTTGAGACAGGAAGCCTAGAAGGTGACGCAGAGTCTAAGGCAACAGGACGCCTGGATTTTATTTGCACCTCAGATACTGGCTCCCTGTAGGTACATCTACACAAGCGAGTGTCCAAGCCTGGGTCCCTGGACTCAGGCTTGCACTAAAAGTAGTTTTGCGGATGTTGCAGCTCCCACTGGAGCTCAGGCTCTGAAGCCTAGGGAAGGGGTGGTCTTCAGACCCTGAGGCACGACTTAAACTCATTGACCACACAGCATTGTAGCGGGAGCCCTGTGAGCCTAGGTCTGTCGACTCCAGATGCTGGCTGCAGCGTGGCCTGGGACATGTTGCTAACTTCTCTGCATTTCACTGGGGGTACGTGAAATACCTAGGTCAATCTAGACTAGTGAGCTGCTTTGCCACCCTTGCCCTGCAATCCTGGGTGCTTTACAATGCCTTGCTGAAGTAGCTCCCACCTGGGCCACTCACAAACAGCCTTCCAGCAGTCAAGCCACACCCTGAGCATCTGTGTGTAACTGCAGCCTGCCAGCCACAGGTTACACTCTGGCTCTCACCAGCCTGGATTATACTGCAGGGCGACCCCAACACAGCCCCAGTCTTAGATTCCCCGCAACAATGTATGTCCAGCTCTCTCCTGGACAAAACAAGTTTATATAAAGTCTGTTATTTCATTAACTAGAAATACACCCCAAATGGAATTTGCCAGATACTTCAATTTAAGCACAGTGGAATAGATAAAGCAACAAAACAAATTTGTTAACTACAAAGAGATTTTACATGACTACGAGTAATGAGGCAAAAAAGTCAGAAATGGTTACAAGAAAAACAAATAAAATAGGCACTAGCTGCCTTTTATAACAAATTATGTTAAATTCAAAGCAAAGTTTACTCATCACATACTTTCAGCAGTCTTAGTGACCAAACTTCTTGCATCTGGACCTCTTCTCCAGTCCAACAAATGCTTATTTTGTCCCTTCGGATGCAGTGAATCAATGGGTAGAGAGAGGAGGGTAGTGCCAAGGGGGTTTTGTCCCTCCTTTTCATAGTGTCAGTTTCCTCCTTGAAAAACTTTTCTGCTGAGATTCAGGAGACAAAGAGTCTATGGGGAAGGATGTTCCCTGCTACTTTTTACTCATGCGTTTCAGTTTCTTTCATTTCCCTTTCTGCTTGATGACTGTTTACTGCTTAGAAGCAAATTAAGCCAAGCATGCATTCCTTCATTTAGGACAGACCTGTTTGCCAACTTCTGCTTGGGTATGACTGTGATTTGGAACATGTTAATGACATCATACAGGGAAATCTTATAACTTCACGTACAGCGTTGCCTCACATATCTTATCAGGACATTCATAGAATCATAGAATCATAGAATATCAGGGTTGGAAGGAACTTCAGGAAGTCATCTAGTCCAACCCCCTACTCAAAGCAGGACCAATTCCCAACTAAATCATCCCAGCCAGGGCTTTGTCAAGCCTGACCTTAAAAACCTCTAAGGAAGGAGATTCCATCACCTCCCTAGGGAACCCATTCCAGTGCTTCACCACCCTCCTAGTGAAAAAGTTTTTCCTAATATGCAACCTAAACCTCCCCCACCACAACTTGAGACCATTGCTCCTTGTTCTGTCATCTGCTACCACTGAGAACAGTCTAGATCCATCCTCTTTGGAACCCCCTTTCAGGTAGTTGAAAGCAGCTATCAAATCCCCCCTTCTCTTCTGCAGACTAAACAATCCCAGTTCCCTCAGTCTCTCCTCATAAGTCATGTGCTCCAGCCTCCTAATCATTTTTGTTGTCCTCCGCAAGACTCTTTCCAATTTTTCCACATCCTTCTTGTAGTGTGGGGCCCAAAACTGGACACAGTACTCCATATGAGGCCTCACCAATGCCCAATAGAGGGGAACGATTACATCCCTCAATCTGCTGGCAATGCCCCTACTTATACAGCCCAAAATGCTGTTAATCTTCTTGGCAACAAGGGCACACTGTTGACTCATATCCAGCTTCTCGTCCACTGTAACCCCTAGGACTTTTTCTGCAGAACTGTTTCCTAGCCATTCGGTCTGTAGCAGTGCATGGGATTCTTCCTTCCTAAGTGCAGGACTCTCCACTTGTCCTCGTAGAACCTCATCAGGTTTCTTTTGGCCCAGTCCTCTAATTTGTCTAGGTCCCTCTGTATCCTATCCCTACCCTCCAGCGTATCTACCACTCATCCCACTTTAATGTCATCTGCAAACTTGCTGAGAGTGCAATCCACGCCATCCTCCAGATCATTTAATGAAGATATTGAACAAAACCAGCCCCAGGACCGACCCTTAGGGCACTCCACTTGAAACTGGCTGCCAACTAGACATGGAGCCGTTGATTACTATCCGTTGAGCCCAATGAACTAGCCAGCTTTCTATCCATCTTGTAGTCCAATCATCCAGCCCATACTTCTTTAACTTGCCAGCCAGAATACCATGGGAGACCGTATCAAAAGCTTTGCTAAAGTCAAGGAATAACATCCACTGCTTTCCCCTCATCTACAGACCCAGTTATCTCCTCACAGAAGGCAATTAGGTTAGTCAGGCATGACATTATTCACCAACAAATTATAAGTTTTCAATGAGACTTTATAAGACATGCCTTGTACAAAAATTATTACAATAGTGTGTAGGTGTGGCCACAGGGGTACACTCTGTCACAGGATAACATTTCACATGGTAGGAGTAGTGGGGAAATGTATTAGTCATTATTAAATACTTTCAGATCTTTGAATGACTGGGCTCATGCACTACAAGTGTTAAATGTTACCATCAGAGTGAAGCTGTTTTGGTGATCAGAAGACCAGAAAACAATGGTGGCTCTACTGGGGTTAGTCTTTAGCTAGTGGCCCAACATCTCTACGTGGGCGAACTTAGAGAGAGTTCTTGACAGTCATTTAAGGCAGCTTGTGCCAGCAAGGCTCTGTACAAAGATGCCGTAAGAGACAGTCCCTGCCCTGAAGGGCTTGCATTATAAATAGAAAACACAGAGTTATTAACCTCATTTAACAGCTAGGGAGCTAAAGCACAGAGGAATATAGGACATAGGACTGGAAGGGGCCTCGTGGGTCATTGAATACAGTCCTGTGCTATTACAGGCAACCCCATCCTATAATCTCAGTCATAAACTGATCAAGCCTCATCTGAAAACCAGTTAGGTTTCTTGCCCTCACTACTCCTTTTTGGGAGTAGCTTAACAAAGAGAAGGTTAAGGGGTGACTTGATTAGTCTATAAGCATCTCTACGGGGAACAAACATTTAATAATGGGCTCTTCAATCTAGCAGAGACGGGTGTAAAACAATCCAATGGCTGGAAGTTGAAGCTGGAAATAAGGCCTACATTTTTAACAGTGAGGGTAATTAACCATTTACCAAGGGTCATGGTGGATTCTCCATCACTGGCAATTTTTAAATCAAAATTGGATGTTTTTTCTAAAAGCTCTGCTCTAGGAATTGTTTTGGGGACATTCTCTGGCCTATGTTATACAGCAGGTCAGACTAGATGATCACAATGGTCCTTTCTGGCCTTGGAATCTATAAATAGGAGGCTGTTCCAGAACTTCACCCCTCTGATTACAAACCACCTTCTCATTTCCAGCCCAAATTTATTCCTGGCCAGTTTATCCCCAGGTGTCCTCATGCCAGCATTGTCCTTTAACTTCAATGGCTCTTCCCGTTCCCCAGTGTATTTATAGAGAGCAACGAGATCCCCTCTCAGCCTGCATTTTGCTAAGCTAAACAAGCCAAGTTCTTCTAGTCTCCTTTCATAAAGGAGGCTCTCCATTCCCCTGATCATCCTAGTAGCCCTTCTCTGCACCTGTTCCAGAGCGTTTTGGGCTGGGATATTTAAGAGCTAAGGGAGTTAGGCACCCACTCCCACTGAAATACAATAGAATTTGGGCACCTAATTATGTTAGACTACTTTGAAAACCCCACTGTAACTGACTAGCCCAAGGTCATATAAACAGCATGTAACAGAGCCGAGCCTACAACCCATATTCCCTACATCCCAGTCCAGCGCCTTAACTGCAAGACAATCATCCCTTAACACTTACTTTGCCTAAACATTAATTAAACTGATTTACTGCTCCTATTTGCTTGCTGCTTTTTTTAATGCTAGCTGCAGAAGAAAATTCACTTTTACCTGGGACCCTTCAAACTTTTTACCACCTTATTCTGTAACCTGAATAACCAATATTAATTTTATTATCTGATTTTATTTTCTTCCCTCACACACCATAATGAAGTTTAAAACCATTTCTGTTATCTCCTGGAATAACATAAAGGAAATCGGTATCCACTTTCCTCAGGCCAGAAGTAGAGAAATTCAAAAAATAAGCAACATTGGTCACGATTAATAAACCGTGAAATGTGTTTCCTTTATAAGATGAATGACCTGGTCTGATTTTGCTCCTGCTTGAGGCTGGTGCAAATCAGAAGCAAATCCATTGACGTCAGTGGATTTACGTTAGTTGAAAAGTAATTTAAGTGAGAGCAGAATCAAGTCTTCCAATTCTGAGCTGACATGCTGGAGACGGGCAGCCATCTTGCTGACAGTGACACCATTTTGCGACAGTAGACCGGGCTCAGAAACACCCAATAACAGTAATAGTTATGCTGTTCCAGCATCTATTGGAAGCTACAATTTTGTCCTCCAGAATCTCAGGGCATGTCTACACTACAGTCTTAAGTCGAACTATGTCAGGTGGCTGATGTCCACACTACCCTCTTCTGTTGGAGGGGTGCGTCCTCGCCAGGAGCGTTTCCACTAACTCAAGAGGGGAAGCATGGGGAGCTGAGAACCAAGGCTCTCAGCTCCTCGCAGCTCTCCCCCTCGCCCCCCCGGGAGTCCTACTCCCAGCTGAAAGTGCGGGGGGGGGGGCAGCCTTTGTAGGCCAAAAGCCTAATGAAAAGAAATTGTCTCAAGTAAAATTGTACTCCATTGTGCTTTATATTTCTTTTGCTAGCTTTGAATTAGTAAAAAGGAATTGTAGCCTTGAATTAGTCAAAAGAAATTGTTCGGAGTTTATTCTTTACAGATTGTTAATGACTGTTTTTAGAAGGATAGACGTTTTATGGCTGTAATTGCCTTATTTACTGTTTGGTGTGAGTGAAGGATGTGTGGGGAATTAACTGAGACAGGACAGCCAGCTAGGCCAGATGGTCAAGAAGGGAGTGGAGGAGGCGAGAGGCGCCAGCTTTCACCCGGATGGCAGTTTGATGACCCCAAAGCAAAGGCAGACACCCAAGGACAAGATAAAGAGTGGAACCAGAGGGACGAGATAAGAAACAGCTGCGGATAACTCCCAGTAACAACCCAAATAATGCTGACTGGAGCAAGCTTGAACAGCTCCGGTGTAACACAGCAAGGTCCAGAGACTCGTATGGGAACTTAATACTATAAGAGAAGGATGTATTGCCATGGGACTTTGGGTTCGTTCTGCATCAACATCGGAGCTTCCAACGCGTTCGCCAGAGACCCAGCTCCCCTCCCTCATGTGCAGTTTCAGATCTGACCGAGCAGTACTAAGGACTGGTAACTATAAGATCCAGCTGCAGAACCTTTTGGGGCGGGTGGATGGAAGCATATGCTGATTTCAGTGCTTAAATTGTACTCAATAAACACGGCTTATTGCCTTATCCCCTTTAAAAAGATTCCGTGTGCTGCTTATAAGCATAACACCACCAGGGAATTCTTGCCTCTCGTGGGGAAATCAGCACCCAGAGTCCTGTTGCCTGGCATGCTCCTGGTGGGGAGCAGGGAGCCAGGACCCCAGGGGGCAGCAGTATGTCAGTTGTATGGCTCCAGCAGAACTGTGAAACTGACAAGCCAGCCAACAGCCAATATAAGGAACACAGTGTCTACCCAAAAACAAGGAGGAGCCCTTGTGGCACCTTACAGACTAATAAATTTATTTGGGCATAAGCTTTCATGGGCTACAGCCCACTTCATCAGATGCATGAAGTGAAAAATACAGGAGCAGGTATAAATACATGAAAGGATGGGGGTTGCTTTACCAAGTCTGAGGTCAGTCTAACGAGAAATCAATTAACAGCAGGATGCCAAGGGAGGAAAAATAACTCTTGGAGTGGCCCATTACAGACAGTTCACCAGAAGGTGTGAGTAACAGTAGGGAGAAATTAGTATTAGGGAAATTAAGTTTAAGTTATGTAATGACCCAAACACTCCCAGTCTTTATTCAGGCCTAATCTGATGGTATTCCGGTTCTGCAACTTCATGTTGGATTCTGTTTTTGTTGTTGAAGAATTGCCACTTTTACGTCTGTTATTGAGTGACCAGGGAGATTGAAGTGCTCTCCTACTGGTTTTTTTTAATGTTATGATTCCTGATGTCAGATTTGTGTCCATTTATTCTTTTGCGTATAGGAGTCGTCCTCGTTGTTTTTGCTGCTACAGACTGTGGCATAGTTCCGACCTTGTCCCGGTGGGTCCCACAATTCCAGGCAGTTTATGCTAGCTTCAGAGACTCACTGCAACCCTCCACGTAGCTCTTCTCTCTCTAGGGCCAGGTACAGTCTACTGAGCCCTTTTCATCAGAAGCCAGCAAGGAGGTTGGTGAGAGAACTCCCACAGTCTCTGTTGTCCCTATGGGTTTATTCAAGAACAGTTGAGTCTCCAGTCCTGACAGGGGCCTGCCTTCCCCTCCCAGGAGGTGTTTCTGTAGTGGCAGGTTGGGGGCGAGGGGGACCCAGGCCCACCCTCTACTCTGGGTTCTGGCCCAGGGACCCTACTGGCAGCAGCTGTTGGCAGCCGACCTTTCACTGCCAGAGTTACTACATTTCCCTGGGCCACTTCCCCACAGCTCTCCCGCTTCTCTCTCTTAACACCTTCCTCATCCTTACCTTAGGACTCCCTTTCCACTGGTTTCAGGGCTCTTCATTACCCAGCCCTTCAGCCACACTTCTCCTCTTGCTCCCTGGCTCTCTTTGGCCTGACTGGAATGAGCCTTTTACAGCATCAGAAGGGCCTTAGAGTCAGGTGCTTAACAGCCTCACCTGACTCTTTGCAAGTTAATTGGAGTCAGGTGTTCTCATTAGCCTGGAACAGCCCCTGCTCTGGTCAGTCAGGGAACAGAAAACTGCTTATCCAGTGGCCAGCATATCTGCCTTCTACTACTCTGCTGTTCCCAACTGGCCTGGGTCTATCACAAGACTAACATGGCTACCACTCTGAAAAGTGTCTACACAGACACTGCGTCGCCCTAACTACACCAACATAAGTCCTATGCCTCTCGTGAAGGTGGCATTGTTATGTCGGCATAGTAGGGCACTTACATCGGCGGGACAAGGCTGTTATGTAGACACTGATGTAATTAGGTCAAGATAAACTGCTTTATGTCGACCTAACTCTGTAGTATAGAGCAAGCCATAGCTTTCACTTTAAATACAAAAAAAAGTTTCTAGCTGTTCTGGTTGTAAAGAACAGTGAGCAGTGGGGGCAAAATACCTGACTGGCTTCAAAACTGTGCCTGATAAGTTTATGGAGGAGGATGGTATGATGAGACAGCCTACAATAGGATGTAGCGACTGCTAGCAGCAGATATGCCCAACAGCTGGAGATGGGACACCAGTTGGGGAGGGCTCCAAGTTACTACAGAGAATTAATTCCCAGGTCTCTGGCTGGCTGGTCTTGCCCACATGCTCAGGGTCTAACTGATCACCATATTTCGGGTCGGGAAGGAATTGTCCCCCACGTCAGATTGGCAGACCCCTTGAGGTTTTTTCGCTTTCTCTGCAGCATGGGGCACAGGTCACTTGCAGGTTTAAACGAGTGTAAATGGTGGATTCTCTGTAATTTGAAGTCTTTAAACCATGATTTGAGGACTTCAGTAAGTCAGCCAGAGGTTAGGGGTCTATTATGGAGGTGGGGGTGGCGAGGTTCTGTGGCCTGCAATGTGAGGAGGTCAAACTAAAACTTAAATGTTTGAAAAAAGTTTCAAAATTGTGGCAATATTTTGTTTTGGCATTTTCTAAATGAAATATTTCAGTTGCCAGTTTAAAACAACTTTTTGTTTAGAAGTTTATGCTAATTATAGTTTATAAAAGAATAAACGAAAAATGGTTTAAATTAAAAACATTTGAAACGATCAAAACAAAAAAAACTTTGACCCAAACTGACTTTTTTTTTTTCCACCCAGTTCACAAAAAATTTCCTGATTTTGACTTTTTGCCCTGACTCAGGATGGAAAAATGTTTTTGAAATCTAAACATTTTCATGAGACAGGAAAACAGTTTCCCGACTGGTTCTAATCTGTCCAAGCTTCTTTTGGGAAGAAAAGGACATGATTCCATTCTGGTCTCTCTGGGTACATCTACACTGCAATGAAAGATCAACGGCACAGCCATGGCTGGCCCAGATCAGCTGCCTCGGGCTTGCGGGGCTCAGGCTGCAGAGCTATACCATTGCATGTAGACACTCTGGCTTGGACTGGAGCCTGGGCTCTGAGACCCCATGCAGTGGGAGAGTCTCAGAGCCCGGGCTCCAGCATGAACCTGGATGTCTACACTGCAATTTTATAGCCCCTCCACCTCAGCCAGGTGACCCGGGCTCTGAGACTCAGTGCCATGGGTATTTTATGGCAGTGTAGATGAACCCTCAGAGATGTTTCATTTCCAGAGAGAGTACAGTGGGTTGGATCCTCAGCTGGTGTCCTCTGGCCACAGCGACAACTTCTCCAACCAAAGACCTGGCTCAACATTTATTTTTTAGACCAAAGCATTAATAAAATATGGGGAGACCCTTACGCTCTCACGTTGGCATCACATATTTTCCACCCATCTCTGAAGAATTATAACTCTCACACAACGGGACAAGTTCTTCAGAGTTCTCATGCCTGAGCTGTCCTTCAGTGTCGTGAAAGAGTAAAGTCTCACCAGCGTGAATGTCTCAGGAAGCCATTTTGAAAAAAACAAGCCAGGATTATTGGTACCAAACACTTCCAGGATACAGACGACCTGAAAATTACAAACATGCTATGATTTTCCATTGACTCCATCTGAACTTTAAGGTCCTTGGTTTTCTTTTATTACTTCAATGAACAATGGGGCCAAATTCTGAACCCAACACTTGCAGAATTGAAACTCACCTCCTAGCAGTCATCATATTGCTCCTTCCCGTCCCAAAAATGTCAAATCTTTTATGGACTGTGTCTGGATAGAATGATTTCATACAGTCTTTGCTTTCCCTTGATTGCTCAAAAAACACAAGAGGACAGAAGTCACGAATAACAATGTTATGGGTTTATGATTATTTGTTACCTTTACAGCACCCCAATGCCTCGTCTCCACTTCTTTATGGCATGTACAGTTTCATCTAAACCCACTTTTTGTATGGAGAACCACAGCAGTTGACTTGGCGTTTGGATCTGTTTCTTTCTGGGTACTGTCTGTGCTGTCTGCTCCCTAACAGTCACAGAATAAGAGCAACAAAAGTTTTACTGCAAATACTTCTTTTTTAAAAAAAAAGACGACGCCGGTAATAAGAAGAAAATAGCACACACATAGCTCCGAGCTCTTCCTGGCCCTCTTGCTCCATTAAAAATGTTTGAAAGAAAGTACATTTCATAGCCCGTGAAGGATGACAAGTGTATTTTACCCTGTGAACTTTCTTCCTGATGGGTTGGGTGGAATGGATGCTGTTTCCCTTTATGATAGTTATTTTCTACCACTCACGGCCTATCCTTTTTATTTTATATATAAAATGTATGTTTGAGTCTTTATTTATTTTTTAAGGTGGTCGATTTTGTGGGGTGTGATTTAAGCAAGTGGAGGTGAGCTCCAAGTGCAATGTCGTGGCCAAGAAGGCGTATGTGATCCCTGGATGCATAAGCAGGGGAATATAGAGTTGGAGTAAAGAGGCGGTATTACCTCTGCAGATGGCACTGGTGAGACCCTTACTGGAAAGCAGGGTCCAATTTTGGTGCCCACACCTTAAAAAGGAAGTTGGAAAATGGCAAAGGTTCATAAAAGGATGACTTGGAAAACCTGTCTTACAATGAGGGTCTTAAGGAGCTCCATCTAGTTAGCTTATCAAAGAGAATTAAGACTTTATCAAGGTCGATGAGTGCCTGTATTCTGATATTAGAGGGCTCCCTAGCCTAGCAGATGGACCCAGCAAGATCTAATGGCTGGAAGCTGAAACTAGATAAATTCAAACCAGAAATAAGGTCTGTGTTTTTTAATCCAGAGGGTAATTTGTCACTGGAACAACTTACCAAGCAGTGGATGCTGCAACACTTGAAGTCTTTAAAATCAAGAGTGGATGTCTTTCTAAAAGATACACTTTTGCTCAGCCAGAAGTCATATGGCTTAATATGGGAACTACTGGGTGAAATTACATGGCCTGTGTGATGCAGGAGGTCAGAGAAGATGAACATTATGGTCCCTTCTGGCTTTAGGGTCTATGAACTTCCGTAGAAAGGTAATATGGCAGCCCTGGCTGGTTGCACAGATGCACTTTGAAACAACTTGATGCTATTATAATGTCTCTCCCTACTCCACCCCAATACTTTGAGGCAGAGGAAAAGAAAATATATTTGTGGAGATTCTCCTCCCAGTTAAATCAAGTAAACCAAGCTGTGACACTGCATCATGGTTTAGGATAATCAGCAGCTCACTTTTATGAACCCTATTTTATTGGAAGGGCTCAGAGTCCAGCCCCTTATCTTTAAACCAACACGTTTTGATGCACATGAAGGCCTGATTTCTGCGGATGCAGGGAAGAATATAATCAGCAGGCAGCATCTGAGATCTTGTCATCTTCTGTGTACTGGCCCACTGAGAGAATAAGGGACCTTAAATGAAAATAACCACTACTTAAATACCACCAGGAATTCTGTTTTAGCTCAAATGGTTTTTGGAACTAGAAAACCAGAATTCCACTAAAAGTTACTTAAGGGCAAAGGTGGAAGTGGCAATTTATCTAGTAATTGTGTCTGTTGCCCATGGATTTGTTAGCGAGTCCTGCTTGGATGTCAATTTTGAGCCAAAAGCTTTAACTCCTGTTCTGTTTGCAAACCCATTTCTACCGACTTTCTCTCTCTCTCTTCTGGCTGAATTCCTACTCCATTTTAACAACCTCTTGTTTTAATTGATTGCTCTTCAGCGTCTTAAGAATAAAAGATCACAGAGACTGGATTTCTGCTTCTTTTTCCTCCTATTATTACTAAAACAGTTATTCAATTTGTCAGCATGCATTAATGTTGACTTTAATGAGAGTAGTGATTTATATAAAACAAAAGTATGCTGTACTTTACTTTTCAAGTTACCGTTGAAACTTTAAACCCTTTGCCAATGGGAAATTTGGAAGTCATGCTGCACAAATTCCCTTTTCAAGGGTACACACATATTCTTGCATCTGCAAAATGCACAGTGGACTCAAATCTGAGTAACGGCGACTCTAGATCCCCACATCTGTGCTTACAATCAGGTAGTTTTAAAGGTGCCAGAATTCATACTTGTGTTCAGAATCTAACTGCAGGTAGGAAAAATATGGTCCCAAGTTTTGCAAGTAGAAAAAGATAAGTGAGGGGAAAAGTGAGGCCGTCCTCCTGAAAATGTGAACCCTCATTCTGTTCTATCCTTGAGTCATCAGTTGGGCACCTGCTTACAACCCTCATGGGAGTGACTCCTGCAGCAAAAGTCACAGTCGGTGGCCTATGTATCTGAAGTACTTATGGCTTCCCTTATTGTAAGAGACGAGTGCCTTGAAATTTTTAATGTATTTAAAGTGCAATACTCAGAGGTATTGATCTTTATAGTCTGGCATCAGACACATGACCTAGATCAAGGTCACCAGTGGCCAATGCTGACCCAAAGCGTATCATTCTCCATTCCCTTGAGATCCCTATCTGTGTCCACAGTAAGATCACGTTACCAGCACGGCTTAGTTCTTCAACCCAGCCAGCCAGCAATTTCAGAGAAAATGGGTTCACAATCTGTACAGGATTTACAGCACAAAGGAGAGGTTCTTTGGCAGATGGGCTCCTTCCCGTGCCGTTGCTCAAAGTACCTACAAACCCTTCATGAGTTCACAGCTCCCAGGAAGATGCTGAAATTAGCACCAAGCAGTTCTGTAACATCACACCATGATGAACCCCTCAGTGCCCTCAGTCTGGCAAGGTAGGAAGTGCACTCAGGAGATAAGCAAGTTAATTAACCACTGGGCTATAGGACAACCATGTCCCACTGGTCCATCACGCAACGAAGGGTATAGGAGGCCATGCCAATTATGATATTTAATGGAGTCTAAACATCACAGTGTCCTGATTTATGACACTACAAGGGACAGGAGAACTAAGTCCTAGGTCTTTTCATCTCTAATTTCTATGCACCGAACTGAGATCGCCAATTGGCATCTCATAGCCAGCCAAACAGGCATCAGATGGTGATTATTTGTGGTCACCACCATATTTGACCTAGAGTTGAAAAAGCCCGTATCCTAACAGCAGCCAGTCCCCCACAACCTGCTTTGAACGTCTTTCCCGCCCCCCCGCCCCCGCCCATGAAATCAGACATCCAGATGTCAAAACCTAGACGGAGATGAGAGACAAGAAGGGCCAGATCCTCAGCTGGTGTACGTCGTCCGAGCCTTGTCTCCAACAGAGCTCTGACATTTCACAGCAGCGGAGGAAAAATGCCTGGCCACAAAATGCCTATTTATGAGAGCACATTAAGCAAAGTAATTCAGAGCATGAGCTCTTCTGATCAGAGGCTGAACCCATTTTCCACTGGAACGTCACCTGGTAAGTGCTTCATCTGTTCAGTGACCCCCAGACTACTGTTGCCAACAATGTTTCCTGCTGGAAAACTAAGCCAACTTCCCCTCTAGCACCTGGATTGGCTATAGCAATACTGGGAACCTATTAAATTGCTGTTGGCTCCAGTGAGTCCAAGTGATTCAGTTCAGTGACGAACACACACGTTTACTGACACAAATTCTCCCTGGCTGGGAGGCCTCTGGCTTCAATGGCCTTCACAGAGTCATGGACTCCAAGGCAAGAACAGACCACTATGGTCATCTAGTTGTCCTCCTGCATCACACGGGCCATAAGAGCTCCCTGTGTTAATGATACCTGCAACAGACTCGTGCATCTTCCAAGGGCAAAGATTTAATGAAAAAAATAAATTAAATGAAAGGTGTCCGAAAGACGACAACTGCTAGCCTGCTTGTCTCATATATTCACCCTTGGAGGGCCTGATCCAAGCCTGTGGAAGCTATAGGACAGTGGTTCTCAGCCTTTCCTGACTACTGTACCCCTTTCAGGTGTCCGAAGCCTGAGCCTTAGCTTCGCAGGACCCCCTGTGGCCTGGGGCCCCAGGCAATTGCCCTGCTTGCTACCCCCTAACACTGGCCCTACACTTGCGACCCCCCACTAAACCCATCCTGTGACCAGGGTCGATCATAGACCATAGTCTTTGGTGTCCCCCTGCCGTTTGTTAAACTTTTGAATTCGTTATTTTTATTGCATTTGTAATGCATTTCATGACTTTGATGCACGCTTTGCGTGCATGATTTATCCCTGTTATATAAGACGATAAATTTGCACACTAGGATCTGTAAATCTATATTTATTTGTGCCATATATAAGCAAATAAAAAATTGTTTCCTCTAAGGTTATAGAAACTTTTTAATTTTAAAAATAACTTAAATGTACTAACATCAAGAAATTGAACTGTGCACAATGTTTGTTGGACCAATATTAAATAGTGTTACAGTAGGTGACAGCCTTAGATTGTTAACCCTAGTCCTCTAGCCCCACTTTGCCTTATATTCCCATGAGGGCCTTGGAGAGGCGGGAGGATTCAAGGCTCTGGCCCGCCCAGGGCTCCTCCGGCAGCAAGGGGGTGAAGGGAGATCGGGTTCTCTTGTGGGTGGGGGGACGGGGCCTCAGGCAGAAGGTCTAGCCTCCCTGAAGTCCATCTGCTGCCCATATTTATAGCCCATATCCCATGACCCACTAAGAGTCTGCAATGAATGCTTGAAAGCAAAGCTGAGAGTCTAAGAGCTCAGGGCACATCTTCACTACAAAGCTAAATCGGCACCGCTGCAATCAACGCAGCGGCATCAATTTAGCGGGTCTGGTGAAGACGTGATAAATCAATGGGAGAGCGCTCTCCTGTCAATTTCTGCGCTCCACCTCCTCGAGAAGCGTAAAGTAAGTTGACGGAAGAGTGTCTCCATCAACACAGCGTGGTGTAGACATCGTGGTAAGTGGATCTAGCTACATTGACTTCAGTTACGTTATTCACATAACTGGTGTAGTGTAGCTTAGATCAATTTATCACGGTAGTTTAGACCTGGCTTCAGACGCCATTAAAGGTATCTCATAGAATATCAGGGTTGGAAGGGACCTCAGGAGGTCATCTAGTCCAACACCCTGCTCAAAGCAGGACCAACACCAACTAAATCAACCAGATGTGAGTGCAGCTCATAAAGACACTCTCAAGTTAGTTTTAATCTGGGTAGCTCAGGTGCCAGAACAGTGAAGCCAGTGCTGGCTCTAGGCATCAGCGTCTCAAGCATGTGCTTGGGGCGGCACTCCAACTCTTTGGGGGCGGCACTTTTCTACGGGTGGCACCCCGGCCCTTTTTTTTCCCTGCGATTTGGTGGCGGCACTCAGTCTTTTTTTTTTTTTTTGGCTTGGGGCGGCA
The DNA here is from genome assembly GCF_025201925.1 of Gopherus flavomarginatus. Classification (NCBI taxonomy): domain Eukaryota; kingdom Metazoa; phylum Chordata; order Testudines; family Testudinidae; genus Gopherus; species Gopherus flavomarginatus. The sequence continues at coordinate 5,880,966 of NC_066618.1, read as the reverse complement.
AAAAAACCTGGAGCCAGCCCTGAGTGAAGCCACAGCAGTATGTGCTGTCCACACCCACCCAGAACCATGAGTAATTCCTGGGGAGACTAGCCCATGGTGAAATGGCTTCATTGCTCCGATACCATGCCCACTGAGCCCTGGTCTACATTACAGAATTAGGTCAACACAAGGCAGCTTACATCAACCCAACTCTGTAAGTGTCTACAGTAAAACTCTGCTCCCTCCGACATAACTGGCCCACCACATCGACTTCATTACTCCACCTCCGCCAGAAGGGTAGCACTTAGGTCGACGTAGTCAGGCCGACGCGGTGTCACAGCGTACCAATGGGCATTCTACCGGTGACGTGAGTGTAGCGCAATGAGCATCCAATATGCCCACGTACCACAGAATGGATTCTCCCAGTGCCAGCCATTCACAAATCTTGAGTCAGCCCCACCCTCCTCCAAAATATCATGTGATTACTAAGTCTCCTTATTTTAAACCAATACATGCTGGATTTTTTTTTTATTTGCCTTGTGTTTTTTTGAGCCTTTAGAGGTCATATTTCCATGACTTCCCCACAATCACAAGGGGCAGAAACTTACTTATTTTTGTAATGAAAGCTGAGATTCTCGTGTAACCACAGGAGCTCCAGAAGGTGCGGCTTTTGAGGAAAACACCCAATATCACAAATAAAATTCACAAGAGCGGACAGCACTGAGTTGCTCCAATGCAAAGGTTAGCTTTCCTCCTTCATCCATTCAGTCTGAATGCATTGCTTTTGGAAGTGAAAAATTGCTGACAGTTGCTAGAGCCAATATAGTAACCCTACCCCTAGACAATTCTGCTAATCCCTCTCCATTCTGAGTTGGAACATGCCATCCTATCCCAGTCTTGGGCTCCTGGCCATAATTCTACCCATGTACCTCAATCCTGACCCGTGTCATTCCTCTGCTATTCCAGTCCTGGGCTCCCCCACACAGCTTTGCCTCTAAACCTGGCCTGCAACCCCCATCCCCCTGCTATTCCAGTCCCGTTCCCTGCAGCACATTTCTTTCTGTCTGAAATACCTTATATTCATGACTCTCATGTCAGTGAAATGTGACCAAAAATAAACGGCAGCTGTGTCCATCAAACAGATGCTAATGAACTTCCAGACAATAAAATTATATGGGGCTCTCTATTGTTTCCTACTTCTTTCTTCATTCTCCTCAGGAGCTGACTTTATGGAGTTACTGCAGGAAGTTCCAGATGCATGAATAAGTAGGGAATGGACAATCCTCGATGAGGCTAGCAGGTTGCTATATACCGTAATCTTTCGTGTACTGGGCCATAGGCTTTGTTTTAGGCACCTGTTCTAAATGTACAGGAATCACAATGAGCCCCAGATGGAGTTAGCCAAAACCGCAATGATCAGGGGTTATAACGTGAAAGAGAAAAATCCTGGAAAAAACGTTATTTTTCTCCCCCGCCTGCTACGGTCCTATGGAAGCCTTGTTGCTGGCTGGTGATATACGTGGGCAAGTTTGCTGGTCTTTCCTTGTGGGCCCACGTCTGCTTCTGTTCAGCTCCGTGGCAGTTTGACCACTAATTTCATTGGGAGCAGGGTCAAACCCCTTTGTTATGTCTAAGGCCTGGGCTACACTACGAGTTTATCTCGAATTTAGCAGCATTAAACCTAATTAACCATGCACCCATCCACACACAGAAGCCCTTTATATCGATATAAAGGGGTCTTAATATCGAAATCTGTACTCCACCCCGACGAGGGGAGTAGCGCTGAAATCGGTTTTGCCATTTCAAATTAGGGTTAGTGTGGCCGCAATTCGACAGTATTGGCCTCTGGGCGCTATCTAACAGTGCAGCATTGTGACCGCTCTGGAGAGCAATCTGAACAGCTCCTCCTAGCTTCATGGGGGGGCACATAGCATCTCCCAAAATACGCTAGTAGGTGCAAGACCAATTGTAGCAGATACTGGGCCTGATCTGATCTCATTCACACCAGTTGCATGCTGGTATGATAAATACCTAGCTCTTATATAGCATTTTTCGTCAATAGATCTGAAAGCACTTTGCAAAGGAGGTCAGTATTATTATCCCCGCTTTACAGATGGGGAAATTGAGGCACAATGAGATGAAGAGACTTGCTTAAGGTCACCAAGCAGACCAGTAGCAGAGGTAGGACTAGAATCTGAAGGGTTAAAATTCAGGTGCATTTTATATAACAACCTGGTATATGGATTGTGCCAGCTCTTTTCCAGATCCAAAGTCCAGAGTGTGGTCAAGAGACCAGAGGACTAGCAAATAGTGATCAGCTAAGAGAAAGCTAGGGTAAACAGATAATCTTGTTTTGCTAAAATAAGACTAGTCAGCAAATTGCCAGGTGTTGGAGCTAAGAACTAAATAATTGTGTCTTGTTCAGAGTTGCAGATTGAACAAAGAATCCCTGTTCCTATTGTGTTCGTTTCTTCTGTAGGGAGACGTTCTTCCCACAGATCCAACCTTGAGTTTATGAAAAGTGGGCACATGTCAGTATAAGATATGGCATCCTCCCACCTCCCCTTCCAAGGGACCAATGCCTGCCTTAAGACACAAAGAAGACAATCTTTATTGCCATATACTTTCACTGTTTCTTTGTTTTAACCCCTAGGAATGTATCTGCTGAACAATCGGAGGAGCTACCCATTCCTATGGACCCCAAATCAGAAGTCAACATATATATTTTATACTAATAACATTTTATCAAAGTATTAATTAAATGTTAACTTGCTAACTTGAGACCATGGGTGGAGACATTATGTAACCTGTTAACCACTGGCTACTGTGCTATCTTGTCTTGCTGCAAAACCTATCCCGGGGTGTGGAACTGCCTACCCCGTCACTTTCCCCCGCCCATGGAAAATCCATATAGTCCATTGTAATCAATTGATTGACAGTGTCTCTGAGCCTAATAAGCAAGGTGATACTCGGCCAGTTCTGTGTGTATTTATGTCCTTCAAACCCACATTTCCTGAGTCTCTGTTCAGGCCGCTATCCACTAGACCACACTATTGACATCAGCTGGGTTGCTCTTCCCACCATGTGAGATGAGAATCAGGCCAATTGTCTTGAAGAAGCAGCATTATTCAGTGGGCAGGTGGCTCAGCTGGGACCGGGAGACCTAGGTTCTACTGCAAACTTTGTTACCGGCCTTTCTGTGTGACCCTGGGCAAGCGGCTTTGTCTCTTTGTGCATCTGTTTTCCCTCCTATCCTTCATCTGCCTGGTCTAGTCAGATTTTAAGCACTTCATGACAAGAAATGTCTCACTATATGTCTACAGAACTCAATGCTGCAGGATGTTACCAAGGCAAAGAACTTACAAGATGCAGAAGATATTAGCCATCTAGGAAAAAGAATAGCTGGTAAAATCGGATGTGTTTACAAGGGCTATCACTCCTCATGCTTCAGGGCATAAAATGATCACCAGATGGGGTTAGCAAGAAATTGTTTCTCTTTATGTTTTAGTAATACAGTGTTCGGAGCACATGATAAGGGGAAGTGCATTATAATTTGCTGCAAAGCATCCACCAGTAACCAATGTCTAAGACAAGATACCTGAACTGATGGACCATTGGTCATATATATATATATATATATACACCATCACATCAGAATTACAACAAGCTTCCAAGCTGAATTGAAGGAATTAGCTTAGCCATATCCTGTAAGAGGCTTTTAGCCTGGTGATCGGACATAGGTAAGGTCACCTTATATACTTATGTTGCATGCAGGTCAGGGAACAATTGGGTTGTAACTGGATCCCCTGATACAGTTGGATTTGACAGACCATAAGGCAGAGGTTGTGCTATGAATGACCAAGACATGTTGTCATAAACAGATAGCTAAGGGTTAATGTCTCTTTCACCTGAAGCACCTGACCAGAGGACCAATCAGGAAACCGGATTTTTTCAACTTTGGGTGGAGGGAATTTTGTGTCTGAGGTCTTTGTTGTCTGTCTGCCTGCTGTCTCTGAGCTTTGGAGAAGTAGTTTTACTTTCTAATCTTCTGTTTCTAAGTGTAAGGACAAAGAGATCAGATAGTAAGTTATATGGTTTCTTTTCTTTGGTATTTGCATGAATATAAGTGCTGGAGTGCTTTGATTTGTATTCTTTCTGAATAAGGCTGTTTATTTATATTTCTTTTAAGCAATTAACCCTGTATGTGTCACCTTAATACAGAGAGACCATTTGTATGTATTTTTCTTTCTTTTTTATATAAAGCTTTCTTTTTAAAACCTATTAAAGTTTTCTTTACTGGGAAATTTCAGGGAAATTGAGTCTGTACTCACCAGGGAATTGGTGGGAGGAAGAAATCAGGGGGAGATCTGTGTGTGTTGGATTTGCTAGCCTGATTTTGCATTCCTTCTGGGTGAAGAGGAAAGTGCTTTTGTTTCCAGGACTGGGAACGGAGAGGGGGAGTCACTCTGTTTGGATTCACAGAGCTTGTGTGTGTGTATCTCTCCAGGAGCACCTGGAGGGGGGAAGGGAAAAAGGATTATTTCCCTTTGTTGTGAGACTCAAGGGATTTGGGTCTTGGGGTCCCAGGGAAGGTTTTTCAGGGGGACCAGAGTGCCCCAAAACACTCTAAATTTTTGGGTGGTGGCAGCAAGTACCAGGTCCAAGCTGGTAGCTAAGCTTGAAGGTTTTCATGCTAACCCCCATATTTTGGACGCTAAGGTCCAAATCTGGGACTAAAGTTATGATATGAGTGGCAGCGGTTATGGGATAGACAAAATCCAGAAGCCAGTAGGAATATTATTCTTTTCTCTCCTCTGCTAAGGGCTTTTTAGCAGAGAGAAACAGTTTGGGTTTAAAAGAGAATTTTTTTTCTGCTCTCTCTGGCAGTTTGGGGCTTGCATGTTAAGCAAGAAGCCATTACCAGACTGTTAAGGGTCTTTTGTCACACAATAACCCTCCCATTAGGAGGCAAGTACTAGCACTATATACATGCAAATAAAGTGGTTTTTCTAGTTTACGCTAGAGGAAGAAAAGGAAATAAGCACTTGCTAGGCAGACTTCAGGAGGCAACAGAGAACCTGCAGTTCTGAAGATAAACACCGGAGGGCACCCCAACACAAGAAAACAGAAACTATGTCTACCAAGACAAAAATGGAGGCCGAAGAACAAATCAAAGAAGCTGAACACAGGCGACAACTGGAAAAAAGACAAAAAGAGGTGGAGCTGAAAGAAAAGGAAGAAAGCATCAAACTGGCAGCCTACCAAAGAGAACAGGCAGCCAAAGAGGCAGCACACAAAAGAAAACTAGAAGAAGAAGAGGTGGCCCACCGAAGGAAACAAGCAGAAGAAGAGTTGGCCCACAGAAGGAAGCAAGAAGAAGAAGAGGCGGCCCACCGCCGAGACATGGAAAAACAACAAAAAGAAATGGAAAAACAACAAAAAGAAAATGAAGAGAGAATGTTCCTTCAAGGTAGGAGACCAGGTTATGGTCTTCAAGGCGCAACAGGCCCATAAGATGAAAGCATCATGGGAAGGGCCATTCACGGTCCAAGAGCGCCTGGGAACTGTAAACTACCTCATAGCATTTCCCAATTCCTCCCTAAAGCCTAAAGTGTACCATGTTAATTCTCTCAAGCCTTTCTATTCCAGAAACTTACAGGTTTGTCAGTTTACAGTCCAGGGAGATGATGCTGAGTGCCCTGACGGTGTCTACTACGACGGGAAAAAAGACGGTGGCGTGGAAGAGGTGAACCTCTCATCCACCCTGGAACGTCTGCAGCAGCGACAAATCAAGGAGCTGTGCACTAGCTTCGCCCCATTGTTCTCAGCCACCCCAGGACGGACTGAATGGGCATACCACTCCATTGACACAGGTAATGCTCACCCAATCAGAACCCCACCCTACCGGGTGTCTCCTCATGCCCAAGCTGCTATAGAACGGGAGATCCAGAACATGCTACAGATGGGTATAATCCGCTCATCTACCAGTGCATGGGCATCTCCAGTGGTTCTGGTACCCAAACCAGATGGGGAAATACGCTTTTGCGTGGACTACCGTAAGCTAAATGCGGTAACTCGTCCGGACAACTATCCAATGCCACGTACCGATGAGCTATTGGAGAAGTTGGGACGTGCCCAATTCATCTCTACAATAGACTTAACCAACGGGTACTGGCAAGTACCGCTAGATGAACCTGCCAAGGAGAGGTCAGCATTCGTCACCCATGCGGGGGTGTATGAATTCAATGTCCTTCCTTTCGGCCTTCGAAATGCACCCGCCACCTTCCAGAGGCTGGTAGATGGTCTACTAGCTGGACTGGGAGAATTTGCAGTTGCCTACCTCGATGATGTGGCCATTTTTTCGGACTCCTGGCCCGAACACCTACTACACCTGGAAAAGGTCTTTGAGCGCATCAGGCAGGCCGGACTAACTGTTAAGGCCAAAAAGTGTCAAATAGGCCAAAACAGAGTGACTTACCTGGGGCACCAGGTGGGTCGAGGAACCATAAACCCCCTACAGGCCAAGGTGGATGCTATCCAAAAGTGGCCTGTCCCAAGGTCAAAGAAACAGGTCCAATCCTTCTTAGGCTTGGCCGGATACTACAGGCGATTTGTACCACACTACAGCCAAATCGCTGCCCCACTGACCGACCTGACCAAAAAGACCCAGCCAAATGCAGTTAAGTGGACTGATGAGTGTCAAGAGGCCTTTACCCAACTTAAGGCAACGCTCATGTCTGACCCTGTACTCAGGGCCCCGAACTTTGACAAGCCATTCCTAGTAACCACGGATGCGTCTGAGCGTGGTATAGGAGCAGTGCTCATGCAGAAAGCAACAGATCACAACTTCCATCCTGTCGTGTTTCTCAGCAAGAAACTGTCTGACAGGGAAAGTCACTGGTCAGTCAGTGAAAAGGAATGCTATGCCATTGTGTACGCCCTGAAAAAGCTACGCCCATATGTTTGGGGACGACGGTTCCAACTACAAACTGACCATGCTGCACTAAAGTGGCTTCATACTGCCAAGGGGAACAACAAGAAACTTCTTCGTTGGAGTTTAGCTCTCCAAGATTTTGATTTTGAAATTCAACACATCACAGGAGCTTCTAACAAAGTTGCTGATGCTCTCTCCCGTGAGAGTTTCCCAGAATTCAGTAGTTAAAAAGTGTTCTTAAAATGTAGAAGTCTGTTAGTTGTATACTTAGTAGTATATGTAAAGGTGCATGTGTTGTAGTAATCTGTTTATTTTAAAGTTCTAGAAGGAAATCGCCGCCAGTGAGCTTCCCCACTGTCTGCAATTTGGGGGGCGTGTCATAAACAGATAGCTAAGGGTTAATGTCTCTTTCACCTGAAGCACCTGACCAGAGGACCAATCAGGAAACCGGATTTTTTCAACTTTGGGTGGAGGGAATTTTGTGTCTGAGGTCTTTGTTGTCTGTCTGCCTGCTGTCTCTGAGCTTTGGAGAAGTAGTTTTACTTTCTAATCTTCTGTTTCTAAGTGTAAGGACAAAGAGATCAGATAGTAAGTTATATGGCTTCTTTTCTTTGGTATTTGCATGAATATAAGTGCTGGAGTGCTTTGATTTGTATTCTTTCTGAATAAGGCTGTTTATTCATATTTCTTTTAAGCAATTAACCCTGTATGTGTCACCTTAATACAGAGAGACCATTTGTATGTATTTTTCTTTCTTTTTTATATAAAGCTTTCTTTTTAAAACCTATTAAAGTTTTCTTTACTGGGAAATTTCAGGGAAATTGAGTCTGTACTCACCAGGGAATTGGTGGGAGGAAGAAATCAGGGGGAGATCTGTGTGTGTTGGATTTGCTAGCCTGATTTTGCATTCCCTCTGGGTGAAGAGGAAAGTGCTTTTGTTTCCAGGACTGGGAACGGAGAGGGGGAGTCACTCTGTTTGGATTCACAGAGCTTGTGTCTGTGTATCTCTCCAGGAGCACCTGGGGGGGGGAAGGGAAAAAGGATTATTTCCCTTTGTTGTGAGACTCAAGGGATTTGGGTCTTGGGGTCCCAGGGAAGGTTTTTCAGGGGGACCAGAGTGCCCCAAAACACTCTAATTTTTTGGGTGGTGGCAGCAAGTACCAGGTCCAAGCTGGTAGCTAAGCTTGAAGGTTTTCATGCTAACCCCCATATTTTGGACGCTAAGGTCCAAATCTGGGACTAAAGTTATGATACATGTCATGACATAAATCACTGCATCGTGATAACATTATGTCACTGCATCTCTTAATGACAACATTGTGTCAGACCGAAAGACATTTTGGGATTGTTTTAATGCCGTATAAGCCCTACAAACAGAACTTGGAGCAACCCTAAAGAACTGTCGTTCCCCGTTTACTCTCCCCATCCACTTCTGCCCCAATGCCAGTTTGTTAACCATGCACCTACGATGAACGTCGGATCTGCTATGTGATGCCTAAGAAATCCAACATGACAGAATCAAGTTTTAAAAGGGTGTAACAAGCTCCTGTTATCATAAATTTATTTCAATGAGTATTTTCTGCTTTAAACACAAAGAAGAATGGGACAACCATGACGAGTGGATACTTTGGAAGGCCTGCTCTGCTTGGCTAGAAGGACCCAATTGGAAAGGGCTCAAGATTCTGAGTAAGTAAAACTTGTGTGAGTAAAAGGAGAATAAGCCCGGGGGTAAGCTGGTGAAATGTGTCATCGACTCAGCAAGAGGAAAGGCAAAAACAGAGCAGATATTTACTGCAATATGGCAAGTGGAACAGGAAAAAGAGGGTGAGTTTTCAGGAGGGTCCTAGTTTGGTGTGACACCATGAGCATCAGGCCTGCCAGCTGGAGCCAGGCTGCTAGCAGACAAACACAGGTTTCTTGGCATGTAGCACCAGCCCTGTGCATATTCAGTGAGAAGAGTTGTAGGAAAGAGATCTTTGTTGCCACATGTCCTATTGCTGATGAAACACCTACAGGCTTGGAGAGAAAACAATGCAGTCAGTAACCACTAATTGCAAAATGGCCTCCATAGACATCCAGCTGCCTGGCTCTAGAAAATATAAAGACCAGCATCAGAAAGGCATGCTGGGAAAAAACAGGTCTATAAGATGACAACTCTACCCTGGGGAGAATTAGTAGGAGCCAAAAGTTGTTAAGGGTACACAGATACCGGAGCTGGAAGGTGTAACTTCCAACTCAGGTAGACGTTTCCATGCTAGCTCCATCAGGGCTAGCGTGTTAAAAACAGCAGTGTAGCCTCCATGCTGCGAGTGGCAGGAGAAGTCAGCAGCTCTGTGATCTCACCCAAGACCCTAAGTACTTACTCAAGCAGCTAGCCCCTTGCACTGCTGCGGCTACATGTTATTTTTAATGCATTAACTTGCTTGGGGTTAGCAAGGGTATGTCTACTTGTGCTGGAAGTTATTCCTGCCAGTTCCAGGGTAGATACACCCAACGTTAGATGCTCATAGGGAAGGTGCTGAACCTATCACTGAAATGCACGACTTGGAATAGAGAAAAAAATACAGGAACGATATGCACCTTGATTTAGATAAGCGTCAAACCATGAAGAACGACCTACAAGTATCTCAAGCACTGCACAATCCTTCAAAAATGTTATTAGCTGTGGTCGCAAGTCTTAAAAGAAACTCAGCAGCCACTTCATTAACTCCATCTTTCTTCAAGGCTTGCCACTTTATGTTTCTTAAAATATATTGAGTAATAAAATATTACGCTCTGATTGAGAGAGCGACTGCAAGCAAGATGGACGGTGTTGCTGGGTCTTATTTTTTAGTTTCCCAGACCTGGGATGTGAGAAAACATTTTTTCACAACTCCTCTAGCTCATGAGTTTAATTTTCTTCTTTTCCATTTGCAGCCAGAATTTATGTAGCGATTTATGCTCAGCTGAGACACCAATTTGGGAATGGAAAAACTGGAGGGGACGATGGAGAGCTGAGTAATAAAGGAACACTCCTTAAGATGTGTGAACAGCACTTTTGTAAAGTGAATTTAGTGCTGGCGAAAACATGGCTGGTTTGGAAAGCCCTGCAGAACAAAGTCCTCTGTTCATCCACAGAACAGATAGCCGAGGTGCAAGCTTCCCACTACTTCTCCATCAATGTGGGCTAACACTGAGCTGCAGAGATTACCTCCGAGTGACTTGGGCAGTCTCCATAGCCCACGTCACAATACAGGGCAACTGCACCAGTGTTTCTCCTCAGTGGTTCAACAAGGGCATTGACTCTCAGGCTTCCAGGACCCTAGCAGTTGCATTTCTTGGGTGGAGACCTGCATCTCTCCCCATCCTGACTGGGATATTTCCAGGCCGAACAGTTCTCTGCCTACACTGTTATTCTTAGCAAAAGACAGTCTGCCAAAACAGCCCTGCTTGCTTTCTCTTCGGAAAGTAACAACAGTGTGACTGCCACCATTCTAAATTACCACACAGCACTTCCTTCTTAAAGTAGAAAGTATTACAGAGAAAACAAATTCAGAACAATCCAAGAAACTACACGCATGCTAATAAGCTCATCGGAGAACACCACAACCCAGGGGCAGCTCCAGGCACCAGCGCACCAGCGCACCAAGCGAGTGCCTGGGGCGGCAAGCTGTGAGGGGTGCCCTGCTGGTCGCCGTGAGGGCGGCAGTCAGGCTGCCTTTGGCAGCATGCCTGCAGGAGGTCTGCCGGTCCTGTGGTGTCGGCGGCAATTTGGCAGCGGGTATGCCGAAGGCAGAGGACCAGTAGACCTCCTGCAGACATGCCGCCGAAAGCCGCCTGCCTGCCGTGCTTGGGGCGGCAAAATACATAGAGCCTTAACATTGGCTCTGGCAGAAGAAGTCTGTTTGCAAGGCGTTTGCTGGTGGTTTCAAATTCATCACAGCTTCACTTCAGAACCAGCCCACTGATAAAAAGTTTTGTCCATCCTTTATACAATTCAGAGGTCTTTGCTCTGGTTGATTCCAGATGGATCTGTCCTCAGGGCATAGCTTCAAAAGGCCTCCTAGAAAACCACTTCACTCATATTGTGTTGGACCCAGGCTACTAAAAGAAATGATGTGGGTGAGGTGATACCTTTTAGTGGGCGAACTTCTGCTGGTGAAGGAGACCAGCTTTCAAGCTACACAGAGCGCTTCCTAATATTTACATTAGTCAAGTTCCTAGAAAAGTTACAAACAATCCTACAATCGCACATAAACAATTGCATTTCCAATACAACGGACCCCAAAGGTATTAAAACCTAATTCAATAGGGTTTCACTTCATTCAATAAAGTTCATCTCAATTCCATAAGGTTTGTCCAGGATACTGTCCGTGCATCACAGCCCATTCATCCGTTGACCTGAGACTGCCAGCGGAGATTGTGGGTCCTGTGGCATGGACCCTCACCCATTGAGAACTTGACCAAGACCAGTAGGTAAATTTCCAAACAACTCTAAAGATAGTAATGAAGACTCCTGGTCACCCGGCTGAACCCCTGTAGAAGGAGTCCAGCAATGAGGAAGGGGAGCCTTATAAATGTGTGCAACAGAGCCAGCCAATAGATTCCAGCTTTTGGAAAATGTATTAAAGAAAGAAAATTAGAAAAAAGCTTTTTACCAAGTTTTTCCCTGTTTTCTGACCAGCTGTCAAGCCAATTGAAATTTTGAAATGCCAAATTTCAGCCCCGCCCAAGGCCACATCCTCTCTTTTAGAGCCTCCCTTAACCTGGTGATGCCTCCCTCCATGACGGGCAGCTGTACACAGATGTCGGCGTGTGGCCAGGTGGCTAGAAGCAGATTATGAGCATCTTGTCACAAGGTGCTGTAGCAAGGACTTGATATAGTACCCCATTACTTCTTTACAGCTACCCAATGGAGTCACCATGTACAATCGTATTTATATTATAGCCGCATGTATGTTATCCCTGCAAATAACTGACTTTCTTCGCCACTTCAGTTTCTGATGTGACACAAGACCTACACGTCAATGGCTTACAAAAAACAAGAAACCAAACGGACAAAGTAAAAGAGCTAATATCTGTGTGCTAAGTTATTATCTTCCAGCATTATTACCAGCACTGCTGAAGTGTTAAAAGTGTCAGCTATCTCCATTTTCCACTTGCAGCAAAGGGAAAGAAATACATGAAAGCTTGTTTGAGGAAATTAACTGGACCAGTGATGCTGAACGTTAACCTGCAGGAGAGGATGTATGTATTGCAGTTAGAAAAGGAAGGCAGCTGACTAGGATCTAGGCCTGACCTGTCCTTCACTGTTCCTTTTAGAGAGGACTAGATCCAGTCACTTTTACTCAGGATCAGATCAGTGGAACTGCTAGAGCAGTAAGCACTTACTCAGGTCGATATGGGTGACAGAATTAGTGCTACCGTAATTGGAACTTATTGAATAATAGAAACCAATGATAATTTGCAAATAAATGCGGTGAGTCTGTTCTGCTGTTATTCATGGATTCATATTACTCCTCATTCAGGAGTGCTCAGATCACCAGCTGTCTACAGTAGAACCTCAAAGATCTGAACACCAGAGTTACCAACTTACCGGTCTACCGGATACACTGGGGAACCAGAAGTAATCCATCAGGCAGCAGCAGGAGACCCCCCTAAAAAGAAAATACTGTACTGTCTCAGGGCTTTAGCCAGGGGCTCAGGGCTTCAGCCATGAGGGGGTTGGAGCTTCACCACAGGAGGAGGTGTCAAGGCTCCGGGCAGGGGCTCAAGGCTTCTGATTCTCTGGAGTGCTGGGGCTCAGGGCTTCAGCCCTGCGGCTCCATTCCCGGCTTCAGCCCCGCAGGGGTCACCTGGGCTCAGAGCTTCAGCCCCAGTGCTCCCCCCGTAGCTAAAGCCTTGAGCCCTGGTGCTCTCCGTGAGGCTGAAGCCCCAAGACTAGGCATTCCCCCAGCTCTAAAACCCTGCACCCTGGTGCTCCCGGGGAGTAGAAGCCCCGAGCCCAAGGCCCGGAGTCCTGGTGCCCTGAGGGTGAGAAGGCCCATCACACCCCCACCCCACCCAGAGCCCTGACCCCTCCTACCCTGTGACTGCAGCCCCAACCCCCCATGGCTGAAGTCCATAACTTCTTATTCAGAATTACAGAACATTTCAGTTACAAACAATCTCCATTCCCAAGGTGTTTGTAACTCTGAGGTTCTACTGTATTTGCAAAAGTGTCATGAATTTAGACAAACTATTGAAAACTTGTATCAGAGAGTAAATTGTTTGCCGCTATTGTTATATGGTAAAAGTTTCAGTCAACTAATCAAGGAAAGGAAAAATACCATGTGACTTAGAAGACCAATCACATGCCACAATACTGAATAGTCCAGGTGAGCAGTTTGTGAGAGCTATCAGCTGTAATTTGTTTGCACCAAGTTTTTGCCAAATATGTCTGGATAACATATATATTTGTAGATATCAGGATCATGTCACCTATTTATTAAAGGAAGAAACAGCTGAATTCTGCAGAGTTATCTGCTGTGAGTAGTTTGCACAGCTCTAATGCGGATTGTTTTATTTCTGCAGTTACTTGGGGCTTGTTACTCGGGGTCGCTCTAAGATACACAACTTCAGCTCCGTGAATTGACATACTTAGATCTACTTACTGCGGTGTTTTCGCTCCAGTAGGTCAACAGATGATGCTCTCCTGTCGACTCCGCTTGCATTTCTAGTTCTGGTGGAGTACCGGAGTCAATCGGAGAGTGCTCAGTGGTCGATTTATCGCATCTAGTATAGACGCGATAAATCAACTCCCGCTGGATCGATCTCTGCCCGCTGACTATTTTGGGGAGTAATTCAATTGGCTCTCACAAGATAAGCCTGTTTAGGACACCTACACATTAAAGACAAATGCTGCTAGAGATCGCAGCTTGGGAACTTCAGCTGACTTCAGCTGCCATGTTGTAACAAGGACAGAGACAGCCAAAATCCAAACCATTTAGGCAGGGCCGGCTCTAGGCACCAGTGCCCCAAGCACATGCTTGGGGCGGCACTTTGCAAGGGGCGACATTCGAGCGCTTCGGCAGCGACACTCGGAACTTTTTTTTTTTCTTTGCTTAGGGCAGCTAAAAACCTAGAACCAGCCCTGCATTTAGGATGTTAGAGGTTAAAGCCGACCCCTTGAATTGTGCCTGGCAGTGAACTGGCAGCCAGCGCAGATCACGCAGGTAATGCATTCCCTGCAGTGGATACAACTAAGTAGTGTAGGCAAGGGTGTTCTGCACCAGCTGATACTCCAGAGTGTTGTACAGGTGTAGCCCTATGCCGAGTGCATTGCAGCAATCCAGCCTCTAAAGGGACAAAGGCATGGAGAGCTATGTCCAGATTCAGAGCCCAAAGGAGCAGTCAGAGCCCCTTCAACAAACGCAGATGGGAAAAAAGCTGCCTCCACTCTTGCTACCTGGAATCCAGTATCAACTATGGATCCAGTGAGCATGTAGATAAACAAAGACTGGGAACATTCTCTAATTCAAAGGGGTGGACAGAAGCTCTCTCTTCTCTCTCTAACCTACCAGCAACACCTCAGGTTTATCCAGATGAAGCCTCAGCCAACCCAGTCCTCAGCTAGCCAGCAGTGATCCAGACCCAGCAAAACAGACACAGTCTCAATCCAGTCTCGAATGGACAAATGCTCACCTCACGCTCGCAACTAGCAGAGAGACAAAGAACTGAATGGGCTGTGGAGTCTGTACTATCCTTTCATCCCTGCAGGCAATCCCTCCATGTGATGGTGGAGGAAGGTAGATAAGACCGCGTGTGGAAAAGCTTGCCCGGCTAGTCTGTGCTACTCCTGCCCCGTGGCTTCAGTCTCTGGAACTGTCCATCCAGAACTAAAATGCACTGTGGAAAAATAACGATTTAAAGAATGACTAGTTTACAGTCTGCAGATCACAGTGATTTACCCACTTCCCTCTTTCCAGCCTTTGGAGAAACGGCTTCATATTGTCTGTCGGATAGCGCGCAGTTAAATAAAAGCCCTGGTGAGAGGTTAACGGCAGATGGCAAATGCCCCCTGCAAACAGATGTGGAGATGTGCCTTCGCCTTGTTCGCGAGTGATAAAGCTGGACTCATTCCAGAGCCACCAGGACCGAGGTGGAAAGAGAAGCTGTTTGGAGGCAGACTCTGTCTACTGTGAATACTTGGCCAGTGGAACCTGGCAGCTGGTGGGAGGGAGATGAAAAACAGCTATTTAACAGAACAAAAAACCCAGTGGGTAAAAGCAGCTCTGTTTTATGTTCCTAGCTGTGCTTCCCAAAGTTCTTTTCAAGCCTTCTCTGGCGTTTTTCTTTAACCAGCGACTGGAAGCAGCTCTTGTCTCTTCTTCTGGCTCCTAAGGTTTGTCTACACTACCGCACGGGGTTGATCTAAGATACACAGCTTCAGCTATGTGAATGGCGTAGCTGAAGTCGAGGTACTTAGATCTACTCACCACAGTCCTCAATCAATAAATCAATCAATCCCAGCTGGATTGATCGCTGCTGCCAATCTGGCGGCTAGTGCAGACAAGCCCTTAGGAAAATGCTATTAGATATTTCAAAGCAGCTCCAGGCAGGAGCAATTCTAGACATTTCGCTGCCCCAAGCACAGCGGCATGCCGCAGGGGGCGCTCTGCCGGTTGCCGGTCGCCGGTCCAGCAGCTTTGATGGACCTCCCGCAGGCATGCCTGTGGAGGGTCCGCTGGTCCCATGGCTTCGGTGGACCTCCCGCAGGCATGCCTGCAGAGGGTCCGCTGGTCCCACGGCTCCACCGAAGCCGCGGGACCAGTGGACCCTCTGCAGGCATGCTGCCCTCCCAACGACCAGCAGAGCGCCCCCCGCGGCATGCCGCCCCAAGCACACGCTTGGCGTGCTGGGGCCTGGAGCCGCCCCTGGCTCCAGGTTCATCTGGCATTTGGGATACGGGCTATTGCACCTGCAACTAACGCTATGTTTACACTACCACGGTAAGTCAACTTACTCTATGCAACTCCAGCTACGTGAATAACACAACTCTAGTCAACGTACCTTAGGTCGAGTTACCGCAGGGTCTACACTGAGGGGCGTTGACGGGAGACTTACATTATTCTTCTTGTCGGGGGTAGAGTACAGGGATCGACTAGAGAGTGATCGGCAGTTGATTTGGCTGGTCTTTACCAGAGCAATCCCAGACTCACAGAGACAGGAGCCAGTATTGTCAGTGTCAAGCATTCAAAATCTTGAATCAGGCCCTCCCACAATCTTGAGTTTGGCTTAAAATCATGAGATTTTAAAAATAAATGCTGGGGTTCTTTTTATTTGCCTTCTGTGTTCTAAGCCATCAAATATAATAATAGTA
Organism: Gopherus flavomarginatus; assembly: GCF_025201925.1. Taxonomy (NCBI): domain Eukaryota; kingdom Metazoa; phylum Chordata; order Testudines; family Testudinidae; genus Gopherus; species Gopherus flavomarginatus. The sequence goes on along the minus strand of NC_066618.1, from coordinate 5,864,713 downwards.
CTATCCTAGCTCCTATGTAGCTCCCGTCATCAGTAGATCTCAAAGATCTCGAAGGAGGTCAGTGTCATTAGGCTCCAGTTTACAGATGGGGAAACTGAGGCACAGCATTTCCTTACCTGACGGGGTAGAGTGAGGTGCTCAGATGCTATGGTGGCAAAAGCCATATAAATAACATGCGTGTGAGAGAGAACTGCTGACAAGTAGCGTTTGTGCATTCTAAGACAACCAAAAACCGCTGCTCTAAACCTATCATAAACAATAGAATTGGTCTGAAAATGGTCAACTTTTAAAAACCTTGGTTGTCATTTTTTTCAGAAATGTTCATGGGGTTTTTATTCTGGGTTTTCAATGAAAAATTAAAAACCTAAAAGTTTTACTGAAAAATATTCAATTTTCAGTTTTTCCATGGGGAAAAAATATAAATACATTTGGTTTTAGAGGAAAATTTTCTGCAAAAAATTCTTTGGAAAAAAGGCCATTTTTCGTCAAGAAAAAGCTGATGGAATATTTCCAATCCGGTCTAATAAATAAAGAGAATATACACATACTCGTGTCACGCTGTCTGGAATGGCTCATAACTCTGAATGCCTATCTCAGGGCAGACTGCTAGAAAATGAAGCAGACACTCCAAACTGATGGTATGTTCTATAATTAGATTTCACCAAGTCTGTGACAAATGTGAACTCCTGGATCACTACATCAGTCCTACCATAGTGTCACAGACAGTCCCCTTAGACTGTTCAGGTAAAATATATGCACAGGTGAGTCACAGTTTGTAATTCCAAATGATGGCAGTGATGTAATAAACTGCCAGTTTCCCAAAAGTCTTGTCAGGGTTCGCAGATTATCTCTGAGGATCTCCGCTTTGGATCCAGGACACTTCCCTGTAAGAAACAGCCCAGAGATGCAGGATCTCTCCTCAAATCCATATGTATAACTTCTTCGAGTGATGAATGCATTTCGAGTCTTTGCCCTCCAGTCATCACACATAATGACCACTTGCTTTGAAATGAGCTCTTTTCTGTTAGAGGTCCTCATTTGCATTTTTTCTCGTTTGATGGGTTATTTAGTCACAGCGGTATACACACAATGCAAGTAAGATCCCACTCGTTTTCATGACATTTAAACACCAAATACACTCTCAGACATTTAACAATCACTTTGATCTATACTAAGCCACAAGTGAATTGGCCAGTGGCTCTGGCATGAGGTGGCACCTGGTCTGCCAGCATCACAACTTGAAAATGAGAATTTCAAAACTCAGAGGAGCAGTTAAGACAGGACCAAGTAAACATAGACCTATCCCTGAAAGGTGTTTGTCCAAACTGTTCTTAACAATCTCCAGTGATGGGGATTCCACAACCTCCCTTGATAACCTGTCCTAGAGCTTAACTACCCCTAGAGTTAAAAAGGTTTTCCTAATATCTAACCTAAATTTCTCTTGCTGCCGATTATGCCGATTACTTCTTGTCCTACCTTCAGTGGACATGGAAAAAAATGGATCACCATCCTCTTTACAGCAGGCCTTAACATATTTGAAGACTTATCAGGTCCCTCCTCAATCTTCTGTTCTCAAGACTAAACATGCCCCGTTTAACTTTTCCCCGTTACATCATTTTTGTTGTTCTCCTCTGGACTCTCTCCAATTTGTCCACATCTTTCTTGAAGCGTAGCACACAGAACTGGACACAGTTCTCCAGCAGGGGCCTCACCAGTGCTGAGCAGAGTGGGACAATCGCCTCCCACGTCTTACATAGAAAACTCCTGTTACTACACAGGGGCAACTCCAGGCCCCAGCATGCCAAGCGCGTGCTTGGGGCGGCAAGCCACTGGGGGCGCTCTGCCAGTCTCCCCGAGGGTGCCAGGCAGGCTGCCTTTGGCAGCATGCCTGCAGAGGGTCCGCTGGTCCCGCGGCTTTGGCGGACCTCCCGAAGCCGAGCGACCAGCAGACCCTCCACAAGCAAGCCGCCGAAGGCAGCCTGCCTGCCCTGCTTGGGTCGGCAAAATGCCTAGAGCCACCCCTGTTACTATACCTAAGAATATCAATCTTCTTTGCAGCCGCATCACATTGTTGGCTCATATTCAATTTGTGACCCACTGTAACCCCCCCAGCTGTTTTTCTGCATGACTCCTGGGTTGGGCAATGCTTGAAAGCACCTGTTACGTTCCCTCCTGCTTGCACTGAACATACTGCTCCGTGTAAGGCTTTAGGAATAAGGCCATCCTGTGCTGTATCGTCTCCCAGGCGTGCACAACATTTGCTGGCAACAAAGGCCAACGTTTTCAAACTCAAATGAGGCACCTAAATCCACATTTAGACACCTAAAATGGCCTCCGTTTAGAGGAACCAAACATTCCTGGCTTCCATCGAAGGTCAAGTGCTAGGGAGCAGTCATGTGTACTTTACTAGTAGCTTAGCTCCTATTTGTACTGGGACCCAGCCAGTCTGGCTCTGCCCAGCCCTCAGCGTTGTCTTCTTCACTCTGGACACTCGAAACGGTGCTGTTTGCTTCTGAAGTTAGACCTTCGAGGTCTCAAGAGACGCATCCAGCCTGGGGCCTGTAACAATAGCCACTGGAGTTGGTGGACAATGACTCCTTCATTATTATTTGCATTCCTGTATTACCAAGAGGCTCCTGCCCAGATCAGGGCCCCACTGCGCTAGGTGCTGGACATGTAGTGAGAGTTGGTTCATGCCCCAAATAGTTTATCTTCTCAATAGAAGGCAATATTATTATCCCCATTTTACAGATGGAGAACTGAGACACTGAGAGGTTAAGTAACTTGCCCAAGGCCATACAAAAAGCCTGCCGCAAAACTGGGGGTCCTGGGTTCTATTCCCAAGTCCCAGGCCGGAGACTTCACCGTAATCATCTTTCCTGCAGCCCCTTGGCAGCTAACCTTGATCCCTGTCATGTGACTGCATCCAGGAAACAAAATTCAATCTCTCACCAGCGCTCCTGAGTGTCACACCTTATTCCAGCTCCCAGAGAGACAGTTAGCAATGAGAGGTCCGGACTCCATTTGGGATCACTCCTGCAAGTGACACTCTACCCCATTTTCAGAGCCATTTCGCACGGAGGGATAAACCATCCTACTCAGCGTGGAAGACCCTTAAGAAAAGCAATCAGACCTGACCTGACGTTTACAGCCTAATGTGCGCAGAACCCATCATAAAACACTTTGCACAATTAAACTGCCTGAAGCAGCCAATCGCCTGTGGAGTGAGTGGCTGGAAAGAAAACAAAGAGCCCCCGAGTGCTCTCTGAGTGGGCTGGTTTGGGTCTGAATATATGCTCAGTTATTGGCCGTGACAGCTCCAGCTGGTGCTATGAAATCTGGGAGCAGACAGCCTTCTGGCTCGGAGGCACTCACTCACAGATGGGAATGAAATGCAACCAAGCTTTTAGCAGCACTAGCAGAACGTTTACAAACATTGCATCTTTTGGCTTGGACTCGCCAGTCTCCTCCCTCCAAACCCATCCCGCCCCAGACCTCCCAGGCACCTTTTACAGCTGCTCAAATCCTGACGCCGAGCTGTGCTGTCTGCCACTCACAAATGGCCTGTGCGTGTAGAAAGAGACAATAGAGACATCAGTTATAAAGCCAGAAGGGACCGTTGTGATAATCTAGTCTGACCTCCTGCATAACCCAGGCCATAGGGAGTTCCCTAACTTAATTCCTCTTGCAGCGAGGGTTGCCAGGCGTCCAGTTTTCGACCAGAACACCCGGTCGAAAAGGGACCCTGGCTGCTCTGCTCAGCCTTTACAAGTCCGGTCGGCAGTGCAGCAGGGCTAAGGCAGGCTCCCTGCCCGCCCAAGCACGGCACAGCTCCCGGAAGTGGGCAGCATGTGCCTGCGGAACCCAGGCGTAGGCGCTGCCCCTGCCCTGAGTGCCGCCCCCTCAGCACCCATTGGCCAGGAACCACGGCCAATGGGCACTGCGGGGGCAGCGTCTGCAAGTGCAAGCAGTGCACAGAGCCACTTGGCTGTGCCTCCTCCTTGGAGCCAGACAGGCCAGCTGCTTCTGAGAGCCATGTGGAGCCAGGGCAGGCAGGGAGCCTACCTTAGCCCTGCTGCACTGCCGACAGGGAACTTCCCGAGGTAGGTGCCACACGGCTGGAGTCCGAAACCCCTCCCGCCTCCCAACTCCCTGCCCCAGCCCTGAGCCCCCTCCTGGATCCTACACACCAACCCCCTGCCCCAGACCTGAGCCTGCTCCCGCACGCCAACCCCCCCAGCACCAGCCCCTCCTGCATCCCAAATCCCTCATCACTGACCCCACCCCAGAGCCTGCACCCTCAGCCGTATCCCTCACCCCCTCCTGTACCCCTGAGCCCCCTCCCACACTCCAACCCCCTGCCCCAGCCCTGAGCCCGCTCCTGCACTGCAAACCCCTCAGCACCAGCCCAGAGCCCCTCCTGCACCCCAAACCCCTCATCCCCAGCCCCACCCCAGAGCTCACATCACTGGCTGAAGCCCTCACCTCCTCCAACATCCCAACCCTCTGCCCCAGCCCTGAGCTTGCTCCCACACACTGAACCTCTCATTTCTGGCCCCAACCCAGAGCCCTCAACCCCTCCTGCACCCCAACCCCCTGCCCCAGCCCTGAGCCTCCTCCTGGAGCCCACACCCCGCACCCTTCCCACACCCCAACCCCCAGCCCCAGCCCTGAGCCCGCTCCTGCACTAGAAAGCCCTCATCCCCGGCCCCACCCCAGAGCCCTCAACCCCTCCCGCACCCCAATGCCCTTCCCCAGCCCAGTGGAAGTAAGTGAGGGTGGGGAAGAGGGAGTGACGGAGGGAGGGGGGATGGAGTGAGTGGGGGTGGAGCCTTAGAGAAGGGGTGGGGCAAGGGTGTTCGGTTTTGTGCCATTAGAAAGTTGGCAACCCTAGTTGCAGCTAGAGCATGGCTTTTAGGAAACAATAAGGGGCAGGCTTTCAAAGGCACAAACTGCGATGAAGTGCCTAACTCTCAATGACAGTCAATGGGAGTTGGGTGCCGCCTTCTCCTTTGGGCCTTGAAGATCTCCTCTGCAGGCCCCATCTATGCTACAGTTACATGCTGATCCGGTGTGGTGGGGGCGCCTGTCCATTAGGTTGTGCCAAATTCCCATCCTTGTCGCCTTGTGAGGGAGAAGCCTCAGGGAGTCGTCCCCAGCCAGCTAGTGAGCAGGGACCTCTTATTAAAAAGCCAGATAAGGAGTCACCCCCACGCCCCCGGCTAACCCCAGCAGTATGACGATAGGGAAAACAGCAATACATTCCCCAGGCCTCGCTGATAGATGAACTCTAAACCAATAAACAGTCCGAACGGCCCCGCTCCAGCCCTAATCCCCATCTGACACACGCTGCCGGTCCATGACGTCAACAGGCCAGCCAGGGATTCCTCTCAGGAGCTGCTGCGGATGTGGCATGGACCAGCGTCATACTCACCGTCCTTGCCTGCAGCTGTGCCAGCTCCTGCTGGCCGTACCAGCTCTGTGCTCCCCCTCCAAGTCTATCAACCTGGGGCCAGGTTCCTTGGAGGCTGGGCCAGCTTAAGGTACTTCCCTCTATTGTCACCTGGGATTTAGCTGAATCTTAGCCAGCCACCCCTGCTCATTATTGCCTGTTTCAGGTTGCTACATGGGCGGCTCTCTGATGCCCAACCAGGGTCTACCTGTGCATATCTCCCTGCATCCTTGCCCACTCTGTGCTTGGGCTGTTGTGCCCCCATCCTGCAGCCCAAGCTGTCGGCCCCCTCTGTAAGCCCCTGTTCAAGGGCACCTGAGGCACATGCTTCAAGTCAAAGGAGGGATTTCCTGCCAGCTGTCTAACCATGAGACCACTGGTGGCAAGGCCAGGGCCATCACAACCAAGCAGCCGATGCGTGGAGCAAGGGCTCTACAATGGGTGACATCATGACTCCATCCCTGTGGGGCAGGCTGGGTTTTGTTTTCTATACACAAAGGGAAGCCACGAATGAGTTCTTTATTTCAGAGTAAGAGAGAACAACAAAAGCCCAGTCGCCATGGAAGGAAGTGGGGGTGGGGGTGAGCACAGTGGGTGCAACTATCTCTGCCACGTGCTGCCTCTGAACTGAACACAAAATGGCCGCTGTCTCCAGCAGCCAACAGAATCCTACAATTTAAAGGGGCAGGAGAGGCAGAAAACCAAATCAAAACAGTTCCATAGTACTTCTAATCTAGCTAGGATTGGGCAAGTGACTTCGCCTCTCTGCACAACATTCAGCCCTACTTCAAAAGAGTGCTGTGAGGATAAATAGATTAAACAGAGGTGATCAAAGGTTTAGAAACCCTGACCCATGAGGAAAGGTTAAAAAAAATGGACATGTTTAGTCTTGAGAAAAAATCAGGAGGGCCTGATAGCCATCTTCAAATTTGTTAAGGGCTGTTACAAAGAGGACTGTGGCAATTATCTTTACTCCTCTCTGGTGTGGTCTTTGTCACTTTTTTTTATCCATGTGTCCTTCCTCAGGTCCATAACATTTTATGTTCTGCTACTTACCATATGGATGCTGAGCAGTAATAGATGTTGGAGGAGAAATCAAAGTTTTCTTACAGTAACTTGCTTTATTCGCACCGTATACCCTAGTCCTGGAAGACAGGTGGTCACCAAAGCATGCGGGCCAATCCCGACTTTCAGAGATTTCTGCCAAACACCAATGCCTGGTTTCCTGGGAGTGACTCTACTCCAAAGAATTAAATCTAGTTAGATATTAAGGCAGAGAGCAAGTTCTCTTGCTCCTTCACACAGCTGCCTCAATGAAACAATCAGCCAGTGACTCCTGATATAACGACATGAACTTAGGACAAGGGACATTTGGAGGACAGCTGAAAAGGTTTCATTTAAAAGAAAAAAAAAGAAGCAGGCTTGCAAATTTAATTGCCACCAGCTTCTTGGTAAACTTTGGGCCCTACAGCAACGACAGGCACTACATGCCTGCTCTGCAAACTTTGCTTGTGCAGGAAAGTCCAGGAGGGAGAATGCAGCTTGCCTACAGACTATGGTTCACTCAAGTAACCATGGAAATTGTTCTTCATAGGCTAAGCCCCATTTAATGCATTACTCTCCGAGCGGAGTTCTGGAGGGAGCAGTACTTTTATATTCAGTCTCTTCTCCAGTCGAAACGATTCCTTTCCGACTTCCCTGCAGCAAACAACACAACCGACTGGTCTGAGGGAATGTGGTCAAGCTCACATGTTCCGCTCCAAAGGAAGGGAGCGAGATGTTCCGTTCTGTATGAATCTGAGAACACAGCCTGGTAACTAGGATGGCGCACTTGGGTCCTGCAGGACTGTAACAGCCTCAGTAGTTAGAACTATGATTTTCATGGAGTTTTGGCCACAGAGAGCCCTTCGCGGGGCTGGAATACAATCAGAGCGGCTTTTCTTCCACTTGGGTGCTGAAGTTCCCGGAGGAGCCAAGAGCGTGTGTTACTTTAGCCCCACAGAAATGCTTTCTGATAGCATTTAACATAAAAACATAAACCGTCTACACAAATCCAACACAAATACTAGTAACCGCGAGGGTGTTTGATCTCCTCGGCGCTAAGAGAGGTCAAATAAGGAGCAGGGGAGGGGGAGGATGTAACATGTACTTACCAGCCATTAGACAGGGATGTACTCCCTTGCAAAATGGTCCTGCTGTTTGGATTTGCCAAATTTTAAGGGCCAGCTGCTGAAAGGCATGCGGGGAAATCAGTGTCTGCACTAGAAATGGTTACTTCCTGGTCCCTGATAATGAAGGATTTATGGGCTCAGAGCCTCAAAGGCATTCAGGTGCCCAACTCCCTTTGAAACCAATGGCAGGTAGGTGCCTAAATACCTTGGAAGAGCTGGGCCATGCTCTTTTCTCTATGCCATGTATGTTCCTATTGATAACTATTACAGAGCAAACCTCAATCAATGACAGCATAAAGCATTTAAGTGGCATCGCTCATAAAGAAGTGAATCTCTCTCAGACACCAAAGATGTCAGCCTGCCTACATTTTTCCACGTAGCTTCAGAGGGCTACAAAATTCTTTACTTCCTACGCTAAAACTGTTGCTTTTATTGTTATTATTACTGATTATTGAATATTGATTTGTATTACCATAGTGCCTCGGGGCTCTAGATATGGACCAGGACCCCACTGTGCTAGGTGCTGTACAAACACAGTCCATGCCCCAGAGCTGCCAATCTAAGGCTATGATAAGAGACAACCGATGGATACAGACGGATGGGGAGTACAAGGAAACAGTGGGACAACACTGACCAGCGTGACACGCAGGGATCTCCACACACCAGCAGCCTAGTCGTTGTCAAGTTGTTTGTAGGCTTCCTGGCAAAGAAGAATTTTTGAGGAGGGATTTGAAGAAGGGCAGTGAGGTGGTTTTGTGGGTGTTCAAAGGGAGCTCCTCCCAAGAGTGAAGGGCAGCACAGGGAAACGCACGAAGGTGCTTGTTTGACAAAGCAACAAGTGAACAACTGAGGCTGGCATCGTGAGCTGAGTTGCTCTATGCTTGTAAAAAGCTGCTGCAGCCTACCACTGAGATGGCTGCATTTCAGCAGCAGGTGAAGTGACCGGATCCAGTGAACACTAGATTTGGGGAACATGGTGGATAAGCAGCTGAACAGGAGCTCTCACTGCGACGCTGTGGCCACAAGGACTAATGTGATCCTTAGATGCATAAACAGGGGAATCTCGAGCAGGAGCAGAAAGGTAATTTTACCTGTGTGTCTGGCAAATGGTGAGACCGCTGCTGGGAAACTGTGTCCAGTTCTGGTGCCCGCAATTCAAGAAAGATAGTGATAAATTCAAGAGGGTTCAGAGAAGAGCATCAAGATAGATTAAGAGATTAGAAAACCTGCCTTACAGTATCAGAGGGGTAGCCATGTTAGTCTGGATCTGTAAGAGCAGCAAAGAGGCCTGTGGCACCTTATAGACTAACAGACGTATTGGAGCATGAGCTTTCGTGGGTATCCAACAAAGTGGGTATTCACCCACAAAAGCTCATGCTCCAATACGTCTGTTAGTCAATAAGGTGCTACAGGACTCTTTGCTTGCCTTATAGTGATAGACTCAAGGAGCCCGATCTATTTAGGGTAACGCTAGGGTGACTTGATCACAGTCTGTAGGTACCTATATAGCAGAGGAAAGTACAACACAATCCAGTGGCCGTGTGCTGCTGGCAGACTAGGTGCCAGTTCATGCCAAGGTCTGTAGCGGTCAAGCAAACACTATCACATGCGTAGCTGGAAACTGGTCTGGCTCACCTGTGGGTTAATGTTGCTAAAATAGATCTTAGCCTTGTAACAATGTGTTTAGACTTTATGAAATGATTGGAAATTGCTACATGCCTCAATCTCACTTAGACTCTCTGCAGCGCATGCTAGACAGTAATATAGTTCTGGAACCGTAAAACTGTTTGCTCTGAAACTGTAAATCCAATCAAGACAGAAACATCACCCAGTGTGAAATACTGGTTTGCACCCAGGAGGAGGGGTTAGCTCCGGCCCATCAGGAAGGCCTATTGAATCCAAACGGGCCATTGTAAGCCATCAAAGAACAAGGAGTTTGCTGATTGCTTCCTGGACACCCATGAAGAGGGGGATGTGTAGAAGCACTCGTCCTGTCAGTTTGGACTTTAGGGAGAGGGGATAAAAATCCCTGACCAGAAGGAATCGGGGTCTTTTTATGCTGTTTGGACTCTCAGGGGCAGAGATTCCTAAACATAAGCATGAGATCCCCAGGATGAACGGTGGTTAGCACTAAAGGATGCATAGAGCTGGCATATTTCAGCAGCTCTATCACCATCTGAAACCATTTGTGTGTGTACGCTTATCACTTAACCTGGTACATAACTCTCTTTTTTTTTTCCCTAGTTAATAAATCTTTAGTTTACTCTAGGATTGGCTACAAGTGTTTGTTAGTTTTGGGATGTGAGATCTAAGGTGCAATTGACCAGATGCAAGAGACTGGTCTTTTGGGATTGGGAGTAACCTGAATATTGCTGTGATTTTTGGTGTAATCACAGAGTCAAGTTTGCCTGGGTGGCAAGATGGATCAGAGTGCACAATGGGGCTGTCTGTGACTCCACATATAAAGCCACGTGTTGTGCCTGAGGAGTTCACACTTGGTTGGTGAAACCCAAATATAGACCTCACAACCAGTTTGGGAGTTGTGCCCTGCTTCTTGTCAGTCTGCCCCGAGGGTGGGTCTCTCGCTCCTAAGCCACTCCAGACAGTGTGACAGGTCGGAAGTTGAAGCTAGACAAATTCAGATGACACATCAGGTGTAAATTTTTAACAGTCAAAGTAATTAACCACTGGTACAATTTACCAAGGGCCGGGGTGGATTCTCCATCACTGACCATTTTTGAATCAAGACTGGATGTTTTTCTGAGATCTGCTCTAGGAGTTATTGCGGCGAAGTTCTATGGACTGTGTTATCCAGGAGGTTGAACTAGAGCGATCCCTTATGGCCTTGGGATCAATGGATCTAGGTGTTGTGGGAAGCAGTTCTGGAGATGCAGCTTCCCTCGGGCAGCTTGCCCACAGAAGTCAGGCAAAGGGGCAGACAGTGCAGCAATTGCTCCTCTCCTCTTTCCCCTCACTGGGCAGAGATCCTGGCATGAGGCTGTGGGTGAGCTCAGTCAATCAGTAAACTGTGGTGCATCCGTCTGCGGGCCCTGCTAATTCAGCAAAGGAGCTGGGCGGGGGAAGGGCTATCTGAGCTTTGCCCCTCTCATCCTTTCCGTTCACTAGCATCTGACCGAGGAGCCAGCCAATTTAGCAGGGTGGCTGTGGGGAGCCGGCATTTCACCACCGCCCCGTGATGCTGGTTAACTAAGTGCCAGCAACGGCCAAGCCTGTAGGCAACTGACAAACTCATCGCCGGAAATCAAACGAGCTCACCTGTATGTTAGTTTTGTTGGAAATAGGTATTCGTGCTAGAATCATAGAATCACAGAATCTCAGGGTTGGAAGGGACCTCAGGAGGTATCTAGTCCAACCCCCTGCTCAAAGCAGGGCCAACCCCAACTGAATCAAGAATGTGTTATAAGAATGTATTTAGTGTTTAGACTTCAACATTTCAGCTTGGAAGTAGCTGTGTGCACCCGTCTCATGAGTAGTGTCTGGATTCTGCGCTATAAGGAAATAGCTGAGTTTTGCTTTATAACTTTGACAATGTTTGCTCTGACTGTGTGAACCCAGGCACGGGAATCACCCCTTGACCCCCGCCCCCGCTTATCCTGGAGGACTATCAAAAATTAAGTGGGCCATTATCAGACAAAAGCTTTCTTAATTGCCCCATCCCCCCATGGAGAAGTACAGGCAGAAGGCCTCATCCCATTGGCTTGAGTGCTGGAAGAGGGAAATAAAAATAATTGTCTGCACTCTCATAGGGCCAGTGGCATTAAACTAAAGTGGAGATCACCAGGGGTTACCCCTGAGTCTGCCCTAAAAGACATTTTGAATTTACAGATCACTACAACTCTGTGACGCTTAGGATTTAAACTCATTTGTGTGCATGCTTGCTTGCTTGAACCTGTAACGACGTCTATTACTACTTTTTCCTAGTTAATAAACCTTTAAATAAGGTCTTACAGGCAGGGCTGAATTTCTAATGAAAACGTTGCCGGGGCTCAAACAATGTATTTACTTTCATAACTGAGGAGGCAAATCAAGAGGGTTGCCAACTTTCTAATTGCAGAAAACCGAACACCTTTGCCCCACCACCTGCCCCTTCCCTGAAGCCCCGTCACCCACTCACTCCACCCCCCACCCGCTGTCACTCGATCTCTCCCCTCCCTTGCTCACTCGCTCATTTTCACTCTCAGGCCAAAGTAGGCACCAGGAGAAGGCCAGGAGCTGCAACAATTTGACTGTGGCAGATGGATCGTGGGATTCAAATCCCTTCACCTCAACGGGGAGAGATTTTAAACACTATTGTAAAATGAATTGCTCCCCGAAAGAGTCCCACTCGCTCGCAATGAGAGAGACTAAAGAGACTACTGCAGGAGCTTGATTTTTCTTGCTTTCACCCAGCTGTCCTGGCAGGGAATCCACTAGTGCTGCAGCCACTGACTGACTCCTGCCCTACCTGACAATGAACAGCATAGCGGGGGGGTGGGGGGAGGTGATGCTGCTCCATGTTTAATGACTAGTTAAATTGTTGACATGTATGGTTTAATAGACAATAAAATGTCATTCATGCTGCAGAAACTGACCCCTCCCTATTTTCCCATCCTGCTAACCAATAGCATTGGCCTCTTTAGCACTACAAAAGTACTTTTCCCTCTCTTGATATTCACCCCTTCTTGACAACTGTTGCGAATAGGCCACTTTCACCTTAATTGAATTGGCCTCGTTAGCACTGACTCCCCACTTGGTAAGGCAACTCCCATCTTTTCAGGTGCTGTAATATTTTTACTGCTTACTGTATTTTCCACTCCATGCATCTGAAGAAGTGGGTTTTATGCTTATGCCCAAATAAATGTGTTGGTCTCTAAGGTGCTACAAGGACTTCTCATTGTTTTTGCTGATGCAGACTAACACGGCTGTACCCCTCTGAAAACTGGTCTCTGATAATTAGAGCTGAAGCACAAGGTCTAATAGACCTTCCAAAATTGTTATCATCCTTATTTATAACAACTTGGGCTATTCTTAAACTCATTGTCAAATCTTGCTACATTATTGGTCTCAGTGACATACCATGGTCATGAGTTCCACAGTCTAATCACACATTGCATGAAAATATATTTTCTTGTTCTGATTTTGCCACTTATTAATTTTATTGACTGTCCTTTGTTCTTAGGGAGGGGGACCAGAAACTCCAGATTTACCTTCTCTTGACCATTATTTTATATATTCTTATCTCCTATGTGATATTCTTATCACATCTTACCTTCGTCATTTCTTTCCTAAAGTAACAATCCTCAATCTCTTCATACGAGAGTTTTTCCATGCCCCTAATTGACAAGGTCTAGAACCTACACCTGCCAGTCCTTGAGTGACTCAGAATCATCACCAGTAATGAAAATTTTGCAGGGCAGATTAAATCCTCGGTGACAATTGGGCAATGCAATTAAAGAGGATGAATTTGCAGCCAACACAGACCCTGAATTCGTAACTTAATTAACAAGTCTGCTTCTGCTGTATGAGTCAGAGGAGAATCCAGCTCCTCCGCTCAGAGATCTATAAATTGAATAGGAGTAAGAAATTTTAAAAACCAACTTATTATTGTCACTACGGTAATACATTTATGACTGTAAAAACATGGTAGGAGCAGATATGCAGAATACAAAGAGGCTGGCGATTCAGACACTTTTTAGAGCCGATTGGAATTTCAGTATATTAATCTAACCTTTTTAAGTCAATGAATCATATTTGTTGCTCATTTAGATTATGGCAAACCCTTTGACCTCCATGGGACTGCACCAGTGAAAGAGCAGTGAATTTAGCCTACTGCCTGTGAATTTGGGATCTCTGAGCAGAGGTATGTATTTGTTTATATTTTATAACACTTCCATGCATTTAAAATCCTGAGGGAATCAGCTCATGAAAGTGTCAGTCTTCCACCTGAAGGTCAGCCCTGGACAGAGGAGGAATCCGGTTTAACTGTACACCTAGAGTGAGTAAGTAGGTTAATTGAAGCATGTCAATATGCATAATGATATGACAGCCAGGAGAAAAGATTCCAAATTCTCTCCAGCTGCCTCTTTTCAGAATTCAGTCTTCTGCATACAGAACTGGAGACATCTCCAGGATATTCTACTTAATCACACGTATAAGTTTAAAATGAATATATGATAATGTTCCAGACCAGAGGTGGGCAAACTACAGCACTCAGGCCACATTCAGCCTGCGGGACTGGCCTGCCCGGTCCCCGAGGTCCTGGCAGGGGAGGCTAGTCCTCAGCCCCCCCTCTGCTGTCCCCCCTCCTCCACAGCCTCATGTCACCGCGTCACCAGAGCTCTGGGCAGCACGGCTGGCTCTGGCCGGGCCACACGGCTATGAGCTCCTGCCACTCTGAGCAGCATGGTAAGGGGGAAGGGAGTGTGGGGGGGTGAATAAGGGGCAGGGGGTTCCGGGCGGCTGTTAAGGTACAGGGGGGTGGTTGGATGAGGGGGCAGTTGGAAAGGCATGGGATTTCAGGGGGGGCTGTGAGAGGGCGAGGGTGTGGATAGGGATCGGAGCAGTCAGGGGACAGGGAACGGGGGGGTTGGATGGGGGGTGATCAGGGATGGGGAGCAGGGGCAATTGGATAGGCATGGGATTCCAGGGGAGGGGATCTCGGGGGGGGGTGGATAGGGGTCAGGGTAGTCAGGGGACAAGAAGCAGGGGGGGTTGGATAGGGGGTAAGATCCTGGGAGGGGGCGGTCAGGCGACAGGGAGCAGGGGAGGTTGGATGGATCAGAGGTTCTGAGGGTGGCAGTCAGGGGGCACATAGGCAGCAGGGGCCAGGCTGTTTGTGGGGGGCACAGCCTTCCCTACCAGGCCTGCCATACAGTTTTGCAACCCCAATGTGGCCCTCAGGCGAAAAAGTTTGCCCACCTCTGTTCGAGACCCTCTTCTCAGCATTTGAAGATGCTAGTTAACATAAGAACGGCCATAGTGGGTCAGACCAAAGGTCCATCTAGCCCAGTATCCTGTCTACTGACAGTGACCAATGCCAGGTGCCCCAGAGGGAATGAACAGAACAGGGAATCATCGAGTCATCCATCCCCTGTTGTCCATTCCCAGCTTCCAGCAAACAGGATAAGGACACTCAGAGCACGGGGTTGCATCCCTGCCCACTCTGGCTAATAGCCATTGATGGACCTATCCTCCATGAATTTATCTAGTTCTTTTTTAAACCTGTCATAATATTGGCCTTCACAACATCCCCGGGCAACAGTTCCACACGTTGACTGTGCGGAGTATGAAAAAGTAATTCCTTTTGTTTGTTTTAAACCTGAGGCTTAATAATTTCATTGGGTGACCCCTAGTTCTTGTGTTATGTGAAGAAGTAAATAACACTTCCCTAGTCACTTTCTCCACACCAGTCAAGATTTTATAGACCTCTATCATCCCCCCTCTTAGCCCAATCTTTTTAATCTCTCCTCACACAGAAGCTGTTCCATACCCCGAATCATTTTTGTTGCCCTTTTCTCAACCTCTTCCAATTCCAATATATCTTTTTTGAGATGGCGCGACCACATCTGCACATGGTGTTCAAGATGTGGGCGTACCATGGATTTATATAGAGGCAATATGATATTTTCGGTCTTATTATCTCTCCCTTTCTTAATGATTCCCAACATTCTGTTAGCTTTTTTGACTGCCGCTGCACATTGAATGGGTTTTCAGAGAACTATCCATAACAACTCCAAGATCTCTTTCTTGAGTGGTAACAGCTAATTTAGCCCCCATCATTTTATACGTATAGTTGGGATTATGTTTTCCAATGTGCATTACTTTACATTTATCAACACTGAATTTGATCTGCCATTTTGTTGCCCAGTCACCCAGTTTGGTGAAATCCCTAGGTCATTCTTCACAGTCAGCTTTGGACTTAACTATCTTGAGTAGTTTTGTATCATCTGCAAATTTTGCCACCTCACAGTTTACCCCTTTTTCCAGACCATTTATGAATACATTGACCAGCCCTGGTCCCAGCACAGCCCCCCAATGACACCACTATTTACCTTGCTCCGTTCTGAGAGTTGACCCATTACTCCTACCCTTTGTTTCCCGTCTTTTAACCAGTTACTGAGCCACCAGAGGACCTTCCCTCTTAGCCCGTGAGGGCTGTTTGCTTCAGAGACAGCAGCCAGGCTGGATTATAAAACAGTGTATTAGTGACACCTAGTGGTTACTTCTGGATTCTTAAAAATTAGGGGTTTTCTACACACCAAAGTTGTGTTGCTTTAACTATACTGATGCCATACAACCATCCGGCGCTTTACACTGGTATCGCTACTCCCATACAAGGAGAAGAAGCAATCCCAGTGTAAAGAACCATTACCACTGTGTCCACCCTATAGATGTACCAGTATAACTTGACTGGCTTAAAAACACACACACACACACACACACACACACACACACACGCGCGCGCGCGCTGACAGTGCTCCCAGTACAAAACCTGTGCGTAGACCAGGCTTGATGTACTCAGAGCCTCGGAGGTTTGACTCCAAGTTAGAACTAGCTGTCCCCCAAGTCTCTTGCAGAATCAGCTCCAAAACCACTTGGCTCCCATGGGTGACGGGAAGTCACTAAAATAAGTATTACAGAATTCACATTCCTCATGGAGGCATATTAACCACGGCAGCCAATGAATTTATGCTGCTCTATCTCACCCTGCCAATTCCCTTGGTCTCACAGGCCTGTTGCCTCTTCTCTTTTAGGGTAGGTCTACACTGCCATCGAAGGTGTGATTTCAGCACAGGTTGCCGTACCTGCATTAGCTTTACCCACACTAGCAAGGCTAAAATCAGCCATGATGACGCAGCAGCACAGGTTTCAGCCCCGGTTGGCAACATGTGTATGTAGCCAGGGTCCCGGGCAGGTTCGTACAGCCCAATGGTCACGACATCTTCCCTGCTTCTATCAGCCATGCTAGCTAGAGAAAAGCTAGCAACAGCTACACCCAGGCCCACCGACAGTAATTCCAGGCCCCAGGGCAGCACAGGCAATGGGGCCCCTGGAAAGGGGTGGCTGCCACTGCCGGTACTACCCTGCTCGAGCGATTTAAAAAGGCCCAGGGCTCCTGGCCGCTGCTACCATGGCAGCAGCGGAGGCTGGGGACCCCGGGACCTTTTAAATTGTCCAGGCCCCTGAGCAATTGCCTCCTTTCCCCCCACCTCACCGCCATCAGTGGGCCTGGCTACGCCTGCCCGTGGTGCAGTCATGTCTCCAACTGCACTGTGGACGATCCCATGGGTTGGAAGCTCCTTTGGATAGGAGCTGTCTCTTACTACATGTACACACCCAAAAACACCAGGCCCCCTCCTGTCCAACACCTCCAGGTGCAGCTGCACTATAACTCACAGAATATTCCTCTCTGGCACTAGTGCATGCAGACGCTGGGGGATAAACGCACAAGACACAGGCCGCTATAGATTGCACTGGGAGGCTTTATTCTGTTACAGAAAATAAATGATTGTTTTTTCATGGCCCAGGCCGCACTGAGGCTAGTCCTGGCCTGAGCCCAGCACATCTAGGAAGAGCAGGCAACCTCATCCTCACGTAGCCAGCAGCAAGCAAGCCTTCCACTAAAGCCTGGGGCAGCTGGGAGTAGTAGGGGATCTTCTCAGACTCCCTCCCATCATCCGCGAGAGCTTTCAAGACCAAGTGGACGTGGCTAGCAGGATGGCCACCTACTCCTTGGCCGAGATGCGGCCTCATCCTCTCCAGCCTTTGGGTACAGCTGCTCCAAGAGCGGTGAGAGATCCTGCGTTCCACCGGCCCTTCTTTTTCCTCTTCCCAGACCTCCGCACTCTTCCTCCCTGAAATAGACAAACAGGAGATTTAGAGACCAGGGAAAGAACAGGGTCAGCAAGAGCCTGGGTCTGAATTTGTGTCTGCTCCAGGCAGTTTTATTGCTATGCAGCAGGAGGGTCAAACTGAGCCATCTGCAGTCACAGAGCAGTGGGTAGCTTTGTGCATAGGCGGCAAGTTATATTCTTTTGTGGTGCCCGGGCTCCAGGAATATTCAGGGCCAGGGGCCCTGCTCCAGCAATATTTGGAGCTGGGTCTCTCCCACGGCCCTGCCTGGAGCAGGCCCCAGCTCCCGCCTGCTACTCATCCACCCCCCCGGGTATCCCCCCTTCCCCGCCACGTCCCTGCCTGAAAGAAAGCGGTACATGCCTCTCCCATGCCTGCTTGTGCTGCCGTTGTAGCACATTCCTATGGGAAGCGGTATCCTACACTACACTGCACCCTCTCCTATCCGCAAACTCCCTCCCAGAGCATGCACCCCTCACCCCCTCCTAACCCCCACCTCTAGCCCAGAGCCTGCACCCAAACTCCCTCCCAGAGCATGCACCCCTCACCCCCTCCTAACCCCCACCTCTAGCCCAGAGCCTGCACCCAAACTCCGTCCCAGAGTCTGCACCCCTCACCCCCTCCTACGCCCCCACCTCTAGCCCAGAGCCTGCACCCAAACCCCATCCCAGAGCATGCACCCCTCACCCCCTCCTAACCCCCACCTCTAGCCCAGAGCCTGCACCCAAACTCCGTCCCAGAGTCTGCACCCCTCACCCCCTCCTACGCCCCCACCTCTAGCCCAGAGCCTGCACCCAAACCCCATCCCAGACCCTGCACCTCTTCTGCACCCTAATCCCCAGCCCAGGACCTGCACCCCAGCCCTCCTCCCCCCACCCAAACTCCCTCCCAGAGCCTTAGACAGGTGGGAGGCAGAGTTGGGGGGGGCGGAGTGGGGAGGGCAGGTTCTGGGCACCACCAAAATTTCTACAGACCTGCTACCCATGGCTTTGTGCAATCTACAGCAGAGGTTCTCAACCGTTTTCCTTCTGAGCCCGCTCCCCCCCCCACCCCCCGCTAGAAAAACTCCACAGCCCACTTCTGCCACAGCTACTGTTTTTCTACACAGCCAGTAGATTATAAGCCAGGGCCAGCGTTAGGGGGTAGCAAGCAGGGCAGGGGCCACAGGGGGCCTAAGCTGCTCGGGCTTCGGCTTCAGCTGGCACGGCAGGGCTCAGGCCTCGGCTTCAGCCTGGCTTGGCGGGGCTCGGGCCTCGGCTTTGGCCTGGCTTGGCGGGGCTCGGGCTTCGGCTTCGGCCTGGCTTGGAGGGGCTCGG
This sequence comes from Gopherus flavomarginatus, assembly GCF_025201925.1. Classification (NCBI taxonomy): domain Eukaryota; kingdom Metazoa; phylum Chordata; order Testudines; family Testudinidae; genus Gopherus; species Gopherus flavomarginatus. Next base: position 5,845,922 of record NC_066618.1, on the reverse strand, counting down.
GCTTCGGCTTCGGCCTGGCTTGGCGGGGTCGGGCTTCGGCTTCGGCCTGGCTTGGCGGGGCTCGGGCTTTGGTTTCTGCCTGGCTTGGAGGGGCTCGGGCTTCGGCTTTCTGCCCTGGGCTCCTGCGAGCCTAACGCTGGGTTTGCTCTTTGGTTTATTTTGGAGGCCCCCGTGCAACCTGCTCACGGTCAGACTCCTGGATGAGAACCTCTGATCTACAGGGTTAGGGTTGGTTTTAATATAAAACTTAACAGCTCTCCCACCTACGTAGGAACAGGCTGGGTCCGAACATAGATGGAGGCCTCAAAGCCCACCCGGAAGTGGCATACTGCTGATGATTCAACATCAGGCATTCTTCCGTCTGGGTCAGCCCTGAACCAATGCCCCATTGTAGTTCTAGGGAGAGTGGCTGTTAAAGGTGTCATGTTTCAGCTGAATAGAAGTGAGGGCCTGACCACTGGTGGTCATTAAATACCTCATGGCATAGCTCAGCTGTTATCCCTGGTGTCCTGACCAAGTGACCAGAGAGGTCATTACATTATAGTGAGGACCTGGGAAATATTTATATTTTGATGAATATCATAGGCCCTCAGTGGATCTATGTGATACGTCCCTGCCTGGGTCAAAAGGAGTTGTTAAAGAAACCAGGCAGGAAAAGTAGAACCATGGGCTAGGTAAGGAGCATCCCTTCAGGGCAAGAAACCTGACCATGGTGTTTGAAGACAGTGACTGTTTAAAAGACCTGCCCTCCGGAGTGGGAGTGGAATGGTCAACACACCTAGGGTGACCAGATGTCCCAATTTTATAGGGACAGTCCCAATTTTTGGGTCTTTTTCTTATATAGGCTCCTATTACCCCCCACCCCATCCCGATTTTTGACATTTTCTGTCTGGTCACCCTAAACACACCTCTGAGACTGACAGACAGGCTGGCTGGGAGTCAGGGTCCCCTGGGAGATCAGGAGACACCAAGGCTAAGTCATGTCTAGCTAGGGGCTCAAGGGAAATGCCACGCACGGCTCAGGCAGCCTGCACGGAGGTGGCTTTGTTATTTTACATCCACTTCTCTAAGCCTTTGGGGCCAAGTAAGTAATCCTTTGTTTTGTGCTTGTGTGTCACTGCATCCTGGTGCTGGCCAGGCTCCTGAAGGCAGAGGGGATGAAAGGGGAGGAAGGAGTGAGCAGAGATAAACTGCTGACAGCCTGAGAGGTGTAACCCAGAGAGCCAGCCAGAAAGTGGTTGGATGGCAAGATTTTAACCCTAAAAAGCCGAGGCAGGGGTGCACTCGGGGGATTGGAAAAGGGTCTCAGCAGAGGCAGCCTTCCCAGGGCCTGTCACAGTTATGCCCGCTTTCTTCGGAGCCACTGCTCTTCACTTTCTGTCGTGAACTGTTGTAGAGAGGTGGTCACCGCCCCTTCTCTCCAGTGTCCCGCACTCCCACCACCTGGGTGTTTTGAGGAGAGTAAAGGAGCAGACAGAGGGGTCTGGTCTCATGTCGAAAGACGGGGAGCCAGAGGAGGAGATATTGGAGCAAAGAATGACTATACCCCATCTTCAGTTCCTCAGCACCATTGGCAGGAGATAAGGAACCAAAAGGTTAATTCAAGGTGAGAGGAGAAAATGATTAAAAAAAAAACCCACCAGATCTGAATTGTGTTTTTATGGAGGGAGGTTCCTTCATTTTCAAACTTCCTGTGGAGATTGTTAGTGTGTCCAATGGGGGTTATGGGAAGTAAAACTTGGGGTTGGTCGCAGTGACGTAAAAGGTGAGGTTCCTGCACAGAGACCTTTTGATCGCTAGGAGGCACCATGGAACGTTCATTCGAATTCCGGCAAGGGGGCAAGGAGTGCTGGGAAGGAGAGCTGGGTTGTCCTGGGGCTGGCTGAAGGCACCAGGAAGGGACTCTAAATGAGTTCTTTCAAGGAGTTTCTTATAGATAACAGAGTGTTTGTTAAGCAGGTCGGGGTGGAGCTGCGGTGAGTGGGAAGAGCAGCTGCCCTGTTTAATCAGACATCAGGTCACTCCCGGGGACATGGTCCTTATCTCACGGGAGCAGAGCGAGGGTGCCACAAGGTACAGTTTTTAAGTCCAAAGCTCAGCAATGACAGCAAACTGCCTGCGCCCAGGGCACAGGAAATGCAGGGCTGTACAACTTCTACTTTTACATCTCCCAAGATTTTGTAATTGTCATCAAACTGCAGCAAGCCCGAGCATGACAGACACCTGGTTCCCCCCCATCCCCACAGTGAAACACATGGCAATTTTCCAAGCTCCTCGCCCGTGAGTCCACCAGCACTCAGTCCCCAGTTCCTTTCCTCTGCTCAAACACAATCCAACCACTCAGCCCCTTTCACCCTCCCAGCACTGTTCTCTAGCTCTAGTTTGCCGACTAGCAAAACACCCCTCTGAGGTAGACAGGTGATATTTCCCCACTTCACCCAGCTGCAAACTGAGGCACAGAGAGGTTAACCCAGCTAAGATGACACAGCAAGGCAGAGGCGGGAACAGAACCCCTGACACCAGACTCCTCCTCTCCTTGCCTTTGATCACTAGGGATAGGAACACAATGCCTGGACACTGGAACAATTCAGCTTTGGAGCAGGCCTGACCAGGCCAGCCTCCACTGAAGTCACCGGACAATGCTCTGACAGAAATGCCACAGGTGAATATTCTTTGATGCTGCCCCCAGGGGAAAAGAAGCCTGTCTGTGTGGTTACCTGTGGGTCAGTCTGACACCAGGAGCCGAGCCATGCTGCCGATGCATCTGCAGCTTGCTCGGGGAGGCACGCAGAGAGCTTGGATGCTGGGGAGTGTGGAGATGTTAGTCTGGGAATAGCAGAAAATCACAACTTTTACCTAGAGTGAGTCCCACCTCCTCTCTGCTAGAAGCCCTGTGTGATCCCTGCATTCGCCTACCAGTACAGTAGTCTGATGGGTGTTCTGCGCTCTGGTGAGCAGCACGGGAATCCTCACACCACCCGAGATCTTGGGGGAAAAGCCTTTCAGTGAACAGGATTTTGCCAGCAAAGCTTCGCTAGCATTTCACAACAGCCCTTCGCAGAAACGGGAGCCATGTAGCCCCTGATCGTCCTGAGGCAAGTCCCAGTCATTATCCCTGTTTTGCAGATAGGGAAACTGAGGCAAAGAGCAGGGAAGTCACATGCCCAAGGTCACACAAGATGACACTGGGCATGTCACATTACATGTTACATTCCTGGCTCCCGGTCCCATGCTTAGTCCACACAACCCTACAGCAAGGACAGGAGCAGGGGAATGACCCATTCCACTTTCTTCTCCAAGCTCAACTTTTCATCAGCGAGGATTACATAGTGGATCTCATCCTGGATGTCCCCTCTCCTGCATCTTCCAGCAGATCCCAAGAAAGGGCAGACACAATGCAAACAACTTCCCCTCCACTCCTTATCCCTCCTGCAAACCATACCTTCAGCTGTGTCTGGAATCCATTCTCCTGGGTTATTGTTCTGGCATGTGGTCCTACTGCACCCAGATCTTCCACAGCCAGCAACTCCTGAGTGGTGGGACTAGCCATGGTGGCCGCAGCCAGCACCGCAAAAGCCAAGAGAAGCAGCAGGCGTCTCATCATGGTCTTAGTCTCCCTCTGGGGAATGCACAGACTCTCTGCTCGTAATCTCAGTTGGTCTGGAAGGAATGGCAGATGGAATCTGGCTGTAATTGGGAGAAGGGTTGTTTGACCAGATGATGCAATTGAAAGGGTTTCTTTACACAAAGACCTTTTTTGGTCCCATCCCAGAGAGGCTCCATCTGACCAATCACTTCCCCACCCCCAGCCCACACAATGTGCATTGTGCAATGCTAAGAACAAACAGATCAAGAACATGAACCCCAGCCGTGATGTCTGGCAGATTATCTACTGGGGGCTGTGTAATGTTTAGCAGGCACTCGGGAGGCAGATCAGAAGGTTGGAGAGAAGTCACCGACTTTGTTATTTCTTGCGGAGTCTGCTTAGGCCTCTGCAAACATCTGGTTCATGAGTCATACTGGGTCATAGCTGGGACATTATGAGCATAGCTTCTCGGACACGAACCGAATGTGAAATCATTTGCTGGTGCACCCGCTCCCTCACTGGCAGAAGTTGTGCTAAAATAGCAAGTAACGTGCTCCACTGCTCTCTCCTGGCTGGAATCGGAGCTCCTAGCGTCTTTGGTTGTCTTCTTTGGAGCGGACACACAAAAGAAAACAAAGGCAGTGATTGTTGTCAGCTGGACAGAGGAGAAGACACGCAGTCCTTCCCAGCGCTGCGCCCAGATTTAATTCTGTTTAGCACCCAGGACAGGGAGTCTCCAGTGCTTAAGGCACATAACAACGTAATTAACACAGTCAGAACAATGAAGCAGGAAGGAAGGAGGAAGCCCTTTGTTGGCTTCAGAAACAGAGCACCCCGTTTCTGCCAGCCCCCGACGTGTGGGCATCCCTCTACCAGTCCGCCAGGGAGAGAAAATCTAGCAAGCGCTTATGGGAAATCCACATTGAAAATAACAGTTTTACACTCTGGACTCAGAACAGGAAACATCATATTTATGACATTCTTGATAGCAAACAACATCCCACCAGAGGAACCCTTTAGACATTTCGATGATGCTCCCACAGTGAATTGATTTGAACAAGATTCCTCTCCATGAAACTATGAAAACAAAAGGGAAATCCCAGGCAGACTTTTAACAAGCACAAAAGTTTTCTGTAACTAGATGGTTACCCCGATGGCCATTACTGGGAGGAATTGCCAGGCAGCTGACCTACAAGCGAACTAAAGTTACAACTAATCAAGAAGTACTTTTTAAAAAGTGCTCGATGCTTGAAGAACCCAGCTGACAATGGGCAAGCTGTAGGGAATTAACAGGGTGACCGAGCGAGGGGTATGTCTGTGTTAGACTGTGAACTCCATCGTGTTCTGTGAACCCTGTTTGGTTTCCAGAGCTCTACTCTCCGCTGTGACCTTCGTTTTGGAATGTGACCTTCATGCTGGATTGCACTCTCCTTTGTGGGCTACAGCCTCCATTTTGTTGCAGGTCTTGATACCTAGCGGCAAGACTGTCTGTGTCTGGAAAGTTATGACAAAGCCCTCAAGGGCCATCGTCACTGAATGATGCTCCCCTCCTTGGAAAATGGGTTTTCCACCAGTGGGTGCCATTGACTTTAAAATGTCTCTCTACACGGAAGCTGACAGGGGTGGGAGACCTGTAACCTCCTGTCTGGAAGAAACCCAATTTTCTCTTTGGTTGGTGACAGATTTTAAAACCTATTTTCAGACATACAATAGAACCTCAGAGTTCTGAACACCTGGGAATGGAGGCTGTTCGTAACTCTGAAACATTCAGAACTCTGAACACAACGTTATGGTGGTTCTTTCAAAAGTTTACAACTGAACATTGACCTAATACAGCTTTGAAACTTTGCTATGCAGAAAAAATATTGCATCTTAATTGTAACCATCTTAATTTAAATCAAACAAGCACAGTCAGAGTTTCAAGCTCCCTCCGCACCCCAAGTGCCACCTGTGCCTGGGGAAGCAGGTCATTGCTCAACAGTCCTGTTGGCTGTGTCTGTGTGACAGACTGCGCAGTCAGAGATTTATCTACACGAATTAATCACTAAACCGCCAAAATATCGACATTGGCTGCAGCTACCATGAGACGGAAACTGGGACTTTAGTTTCCCACGCAGGGGTCCGCAGGAGCTTCTTGGTTGCTTGACACATCTTTTCTTCAACTACTAAGATACTGTTTCTATTGCTGTAGCATCAGCCCCCAGCTGGCACCTCCAGAGGCACTGATTCCCTAATGGCCTTATTTTTGCAGCCAAAATCCCCAGAAAGGGGGTCACCAAGGGTGGTGGAGGGAAAGACCTCCACATTCTCTGACCCTCAGGCCTGTCAGAGGCTGAGAACAAACAAAGATGCCGACAAGAAACTGAGACCGACTTGCCAACCCCAAACATTCAAAAAGTACCCATCAGGCTCCAAAAATTCTTGTCACCTCATCACAGGCCTCCAGGAGCTGGCACTTTAAGAAAAATGCCAAATATCGCAGGAGTCGTGATAAAAGCGTGAGAGCTGGCAACGCTGCAGAGAACTGCTGCTTTTGTCTCAGAAATGGAACTGAGCCGTGTTTTCCTGCCAGAAATGGGAGAGGCCTTTCAAGGCTCAGGCAGGGGTTTGGGCCGAGCCGGGCACTTGGGGAGCTGCAGTGACTGGGAGCATGGAGAAGCCAGTCTGGATGGAGGGATCAGAGGTTAGGGGCTGGCTGAGCAGTGGGGAGCCTGAGGTTTATTTGGGGCAGGGGTAGAGTTTGGAGGTGCTGCTGTGGGTCAAAGCCTGGGGCAGCCCCCCATTCATCCCCCACTTCCCATTACTCCCCATTTCCTTCCCCCCACAGCCCCAGCCATCCTGCCCCTTCAGCCCCCATTCACTGCCATGCCCACCCCTTTCACCCCCATTCCCTCAGCCTGCCCATCTCCCCCCCCCCCATTGCTCCATCTCCCCCAATACACTCCCCCCACAGCCAGTCACTGGGGCTGTCAGGCTGCTTCCTCCATCGACCCCAGGCTGCCTGGGTGACAGCTGGGGCCATTGAGAGCACAGGAGAGACCATCGCCAGCCTCAGGGCTGGACCCAGCTGCCCCATCAGCCAGGAGGAGGACACCTTGGGATGTGTCTGTGTGTCCCTGGCACTGAGTGTCCTGGGCTCTGAGATCCTCATCGCTTTGCAGACAGCAGCATGGGGGACAGGGGGGGAGCAGCTGCTGAGGGTCAGGAGGTGGGACCAGAGGGACACAGATGCTGTGCTCTCTCCTCTGGGGAGGAGGCAGCAAGAGGGGACACAGACCCCTTGGAAGAAGCATTGTCCAGAGGCCCCTGAGCAGGGGCAGATCCCACCTCTCCTCCCTCTCCCAGAGGAGCCCTTGGCACAGCCCCTGGGGCTGGGTGGCACCTCGCCCCTGGCCAGCAGGCTGAGAGGCTTACACGGCACCTCCACCCTGCACCTCCCCAGCCCAGTGCAGGCTGTGATGCTGATGCCAGCTCTGATCAAAACAGTGGGCTGAACTGAGAACTGATAAACTCGCTGCTGGGAGTCAGGCAATTCACTTGTGTATTAGCAGAGGATCAAAAATGGCTGCTAGATTGATATGAATGTATTTGGTTTTAAATTTCAAGACATGAACAAGATTTTGCATGGATCATTTTCACTTATCTGTATCTTGTCACTATTTTGCATTGTCTGCCCCCCTGCCCCCCACCTCTTCTCTAAATCCCCATCCCAACGTGAGGAAAGCCTTGTGCAATGCACATGAAGGATGCTTTGCAGAAAGGTTACACCTCCTGCGTACTTTGGAGCGAGTGGTCATGGTATATTGAGTTCAGACTCCCAATGCATTTCTCTCTCACAGCCACCAAAGCAGAAACCACTCATCTATCCTGTCCGATTGTCCTACGTGATCAAATATCAATATGTATACAAAGGAAAACCCTGCATCTCAGGAGGGTTTGGACTCGGTCAGGGCAGAACAACTGAATGAGAAGATGGAGAGCCCCAGGGGTAGCGTGGGTAGCCCTGAGCCACTTTTGGGAAAATAGCAGATGACGACCTCTCTGCTCCCATTTGGAATTACAAACTGTGATTCACCTGCACATAGGTTTTACCTGCTTTGACCTCTCAGGAAGTCTCTTTTTTTTAGCTAATAAACCTTTAGATTATTACAGAATTGGCTGCCAGCGTTGTCTTTGTCTGAGATCAAGGGTGCAGCTCTACCTGGGTGAGTGACTGGGCTCTTGGGCCTTGGAGTAACCTGGAATATTTGTGATTTTTGGTGTCCGTGACCATTTATCACATGGTCCAGTTTTCCTGGGTCGCAAGACAGGCTGGAGTGCCTGAGGGGACTGTCTGTGAGGCCATGGTAAGACGATTGCAGCACTTCAGGAGTTCGCATTTGGCACTGGGTTGGTTAAATTTAATTTTAGACAATACCTGCGGGGGGAAGGGGGGAGATCTGCCCTGCTTTTGTCAGTTGTCCCAGAGTCAGGCACTCGCTGTAATAAGCTGCTCCAGAGAGCATGACAAAGGCCATCTCCTCCCGCTCGCTGCCTCTCCCCGGCCCAGGCCATCTCCTCCCGCTCGCTGCCTCCCCCCGGCCCAGGCCGTCTCCTCCCGCTCGCTGCCTCCCACTGGCCCAGGGGCTGAGGAAGGACAGACGGGGAAGGGGAGGCTGGGTCACGCCGACTCATACCTGGGAGGAGGGGGGTTCTCTGCCCCGGGGGTGGGCTGGGCAGGGCACAGGCTGTGCCCACCCACCACAGGCTACGCCAGTCCTTGGAGTCTTCGTCCAGCCCCACGTCCCTGTGGGCACAGCCCCTTCCCGGCAGTGCATCGCCTCGTGGCCTGGCTGGGAGCCGGGGAACCGGCCATTCCCAACAGTGTGGGGACATAGAGTGGGTCCCAGCAGTCAGAGTGGAGGCCGGGGAAGGGGCTATAGTGCTGCCCATGAGCAGGTGGGAGGAGACTTACTCCCCACTGGAGAGGGATGGGGATGGGGTTACGGCAGCGGCTGGGAGCTCTGGGCTGCCTACGGGACCCTGCCCTGCGCCCCTTGGAGCCAGGCCGTTGGGAATGAGGGAGCCAGGCTCAGAGGTTCCTGCTTTTATTGGTGCAAGTGAATAAATACAAAATACACGAGAAACTCCAGGCTCAGCAAAGCAGGTTCATCGTCCGGCATGGAGGGAATGAGCCTCCCACGACCGACATGGCCCAGTCCTGGCCCCCGCCTGCAGCGCTCAGCAGGGGGCTGGGAGTTTCTGTACCCTGCAGCCAGCAGCAAGCTCACTCCTCATGTGTAACCTTTGCAGAAAGCTCAGCAGCGCCGGGGAACAAGTGCGGGAGGGGAGGCCGGCTGGGCCCAGCCAGAGGGGAGTGACCGGTGGTGCCGTCCCCTCCCCAGCTGAGATGCCTGTTCAGCCTTTCCATTTTCCACATACAGTGACCATGCCAAAGACTGCCAAACTGCCTGGATTCCAGGAGCTGCAGTTCTGCAGCCACGCGGCCCGTCTCACTCTCGCTCCCTGAAACACACACGGGCGAGACACGGCGCTCGCTCGGGGCTGGAGGAGCTGGAGGCACCGGCCTGCTCCATGGCTGCCCCCTCCAGGCTGGCACTAGGGAGACCCGGGGTGTGGGTCCCAGCCCACCCAGGCTGCGAGGCAGCAAGTCTGGAAGAAGCACAGGGCCTGCTCATTCCGCCCCCCTCCCTCTGTTGCTCCCTCTCCCCCTCCCTCGCTTGTTTTCACCCAGCTGGAGCACGGGGTTGGGGTGTGGGAGGGGATGCGAGCTCCAGCTGGGGGTGCAGGCTCTATGGCTGGGTCATAGGGGACCTGGGTGCAGGACGGAGGTTCCAGATTAGGGCTGAGGGGTTCATTGTGGGAGGGAGCTCTGGACTGGAGCAGGGGGTTGGAATGTGGGGTCTGGGCAGGAGTTTGGGTGCAGAAGGGTCTCCGGGCTGGAGCAGGGGGTTGGGATATGGGGTCTGGGAGGGAGTTTGGGTGTAGAAGGGTCTCCGGGCTGAAGCAGGGGGTTGGGATGCGGGAGGGGGTGGGGTCTGGGAGGGAGTTTGGGTGCAGAAGGGTCTCCGGGCTGGAGCAGGGGGTTGGGATGCGGGAGGGGGTGGGGTCTGGGAGGGAGTTTGGGTGCAGGAGGGTCTCCGGGCTGGAGCAGGGGGTTGGGATGTGGGGGGGGAGTTTGGGTGCAGAAGAGGGTTTGGAGCTGGGTTAGGGAGTTGGTTTGTGGGACGGGGTGCAGGGCACGGGCTCTGAGTGGTACTTTCCCGTGGAATAGCGGCCGGCATGTCGCTCCAGCTCGGGGGCAGCCAGGTGATTCTGTGTTCTGTCTCTGGTGGCAGGCGCTGCCCTCACAGCTCCCGTGGGCCGTGGTTCCTGGCCAATAAGAGCTGCGGGGCCCCTGTGGCTGCCTGTACACCCAGGAGCTGGAGGGACATGCCAGCTGCTTCCCAGGAGCTGTGCGCAGGGTTGGGCAGGGAGCCTGCCAGCCCTGCTGCGCCACCAACCAGACTTTTAACAGCCCGGTCAGTGGTGCTGACCGGAGCCGCCAGGATCCCCTTTGCATTGGTCCCAGCTGAGCCCGTCTCTTCCCAGTGCGGGCCGCGCCCACTGCTCTGCTGTGCCCAGGCCCTGTGCGTATTGCAGTGGGGGGCTCGAGAACAGGCCCTGCTCGGCCTCTGTCCCCTGCAGCTATGACTGGGCCCTGGTCAGTGTCTGGGCTCCCAGCGTTTAGGAGTCTGGGGGCAAAGCAGGAAACTCCCAGCTGGGGCTGGGCAAGGGAGACAGATTTAACCACATCTGCCGGGAGAGTGACGGGGGCGGGGGGAGAAGCGGGAAGGCATTAACTCACCACGGCAAACTCTCATTGGCCTGGGATTCAGGCCGGGCGCTGACGCTCCACAGGGACCGAGAGCGAATTACCCCTGTGGTGGGGTGACACTCACCGCACGCCCAGCAGGGGGTGCCCTGCAGCCGGGACGTCTCACACTCCCCCTGGCTTTTCCGGGCAGGTTTCTCCCCATTGTTCCCCCTCTCTCAACCCTTTGCCTCCTGCCCCCTAACGCTCAGGCCTGAATCAGAGTCTGGCTCGGGTCCCGGTTCGCATTTCCTGCTCTGAAGGGAGCCCCTTTGCCTGGAGCTGATGAGGAGCTGGCGGCCGATCCACCGGCTCACCTCCCCAGCTACAGCTGCCCTGTCCACAGGGAGAGGGCAGAGGAGGCTGGGTCTGCCCCATGCAGAAGGTTCAGCTGATCAGGGCAGGGGTCAGTGGGAATCTCCATGGGGCAGGGTCATTTCTGGGGAGCCGGGGATCCCCTGGGTGGGGAGATGTAATTCCCACAGTGGGGACAAGGGGAGGGAAGGTCCCTGCCAGAGCGACCCTGTATCCAATCCCATCCCAGTCCCTGGGGATTCCCAAGAAGCAGGATGAGGTAAAGAGCCTCCCTGCAGGGACGTGCTCAGGGCCCTGGGCGCGGGACTCACCGGCTGCTGCTGTTGGGCTCCATCCACCTGGGCTGACGCCCCATCACCCGCTGCCACCGCACCAGGATCCTCCACGCCCAGTGGCTGCTGCAGGATGAGCCCAGCCAGAGCAGCCCCGGCCAGCACCAGAACCAGCAGCATCACCAGCCACAGATGCCTCATCGTCCCCTCGGGCTGAGTCTCCTCCTGGGACTGTCGAGCTCTGCTACCACTTCCCCTGGGAGAAGGGCCTCGGTCTCGGGTTTGTGTGAGCGTGAGGATTTTAACCAGACCTTCTCTACTCAGAAATTCCTCCCTCTCCAAGGGAAACAGGAAGGGCCTTGGTGCAATACGCTGAAATCCCTTCTGGGTTTCCTCACCCCACAGATGCCTGAGGCAATAGGCAGTTACCAGCACTGACCCTGGCCTCTGCCCAAAACTGCCCTTTGTGGGGTTTTGTGTATGGCACAAGAGGGGCACAAAGGGTAGCAGGACAGGCAACGGTCACATGCTGTTACACAGGATCCTGCCTTTCCAACTGGCCTGTGTCTGACCCTACACCTCCCAGCACCTCTGTTCTGACTGAGATTTTCCCTTTCTGTCCACTGAAAGGCATGAGTGGGCACCAAGAACACCCGGGTCAACCATCAAGTCATCGCTTGAGAATGGGACACAGGCCTTTTATATCCACACCACCAGCACAAGTATGGTCAAGCTCAAGTGACCGGAAGTTACCAGTGGATGGATGACTCTGACGTAGCCTAGAGTGAACTGAGTTGGGGGGCACAGTCCAGTTTCCCCCAGAACAAATGGCCACATCCCAATGACACTCTTGGTAATTCTGTTTGGCAGGTGTTACCGGGTGGCGCTCTCATAGTCTCCTAAGAGTCTTTTCTTAGTGTGCGAACAAGTTTTCAGCTTTGGGAAGACATGCTGTGTGTGAGTTTTGTGCTACGTTAGCTTTTGGTGTAAAAGAGAGCTGTGTGAGCAGCAGGAGAATTTGCTCTCTGCCTTGGACTCTGATTAGAGAAAATTCTGGAGAAAGAGTGGCTATTTGGCCATCTCCATTTCAGGATTGGTGTGTGCATGTAAATAAAGCACGTTACACTTAGAATATACCCAGATTGTCACTGATTTCTCCTCCACTGGGAAGCCAACCTGCAAAGCCCCACACAGCTGCTATCGCTCGGCTGAGGGGCAGCCCTGGTATCAGAAGAAGGGACAAAACTACTTCAATATCCTTGGATCAAAGGCCCAAGAAGAGCCTCAATGTTTCACAAACAAACATCAACCATCTGCAAGGTAGGTGACACCTCCCAGTACTGAACCAGTCCCCTCTGGTGTGCAGAGAGGCACCACACAACAGGACCAGCCAGGACATGGAGAACACCATAGCCTTATCCGAGGGGGAATGTAAGTAGCTAGAGCGAATTTACCAGTTTGGGAAGTTAGCCAGGATTTTGGATTCACACGCTCCATCTTTTCTACAGCGTCATGGAAATTTTAGTGGCCCCAAATGGTCAAAAACTTGGTTTTAATCCTCATTGGAATGGCAGTGCCTCCACCAGTACAGCAGCCTCTCACCACCTAGGCATGGCATTCCCACAGCCGATGAGAGGAGAGCCACCGACTGAACCAGAGCCACTTCCTGCGGAACCTCGTCTTCCATGGAAGTTGGCCCTCCGAGCCGGCACTGACCCAACCCTAGTTCACTTGTGAACGGAGACAGGACCACAGCACAAAGTTCAGTAACTGGGCTCAGAGTAATCAGGGCTGCAGTGGGCATGAATGCTGAGCCTCTTGCAAATAAAGGTGCCTGCTGCAGGTCAACGCCGAGGCACACCCATGGGATAGCCCTGAAGAAGTGTGAATCCCTGCGTTCCGTTCTGCACCTGAACTGCCGACAGAAGACTGATCTGGAGATTTTTAACCCTGCACCTTTCCCCAGGTGCTAGCAGGGACACTTATCTGTATCCTGTGTAAACTCTGCTCTAAAGATCCCTGTTAAATTTTTACACACCAGATATTGCATCTCAGGAACTCCAATGCTTTTAAATGTATATAGGCTGTTCAGCATATCCCATGATGATGTCACGGCATCATGTCTGTTCTCTTGTGGCTGTTTAGTCTGATCAGTGAATAGCAAAGTCACAAACTGATGGGAAAGTGCAGGCTCCCACTGAGGATTTGGCATGTCACTTGGCCCTGTTTTTCATGTCTGTCTTCCTCAAAGTGTTTACAACCTTCATCAATAGCTGCTCTCTGGGATAGGTCTGTCCTTGACAATGTCTCCAAAGTGACCAGAATTTCTACCATACAAAGTGAGCTTTTAAATAAATCCCACACTTATGGGAATGCTGCTACCACAACTGTGATTCAACCAGGAGTTGGCTAGCCTGGCCCCGAACCCAGAGCCAACAGCTCACCATGCTCACAAAGGGCACCTAGGAATGCACCCCGACGTTCTCCAGGCAGTTTTGATGCTGTGGGGACCACTGAAAAGGATTCATTATTCAAAAAGAGCCAAAGCCAAGCTCCAGCAGAGCTGTGAATATCGACACAGGTTTTAGAAAACCACAGTAATAATCTGACACCGAATAGGGCGTGTTCACCGCTGCTGCTCCTCACCTGTGTGCTCCTGAGCTGATGCTGCCCGGGCACCACTCCCTCCCCACAGAGCGGATGCAGCCGGCCCACAGCCTAAACCCACTGTGAAATTAACTGCCTCTGCAGCACATGCTCTCGTGGCCTCCTCGCAGAAGTGATGCACCCAGCACAGGAAAGGGACATTTTGCACCGTTGCCAGGTCATTTTATTATGAAAAAAATACTTGTTGCAGCCCAGTTTTACCTATAACAAAACCCACCGATACAGCACATGCTCCACAAGCTCCTGTATGTGGGGGGATCAGAAAGTAAAAGGGAACAATATGAATCGTACATGAATCTGTCTGCTAGAATGCAGGCGAGGCTGTTTTTAGTGACCATGCAGAAAGCTCTCCAGCTGCACAGCCATTTCGGGATTCTTTTGTACAGTCATTGGTTTCTTCTTGCCCTCCACAAAGCCTCCATGCAATGGGAGGCTCCACCCCCCATCTGTTTAAGTGACGACAGCTCACCAGCCCCTCTTGTATATTACATAGTTCTGCCATGTACTCAGCTGTACTGCAGGAGAGATAAAAATGGTCAGCAAAGGAGTTGGCTCTATAGACACCCACCCACCTCTGCACAGAAACACGCTGTCTGTCCTGGCCAAAGAAAGCATTTGCACCTCTCCAGCACACTGCTCTGAGACACGGCTTGAGCTAGAGAGATGCTACATCATTCCCTGACCAGTGTGGGTAGGGCCACAATTCTCACAGGATTGCTAAGCACAGGGCTTTTCTTCTGGCTGTGTGGTGTTCCACATGCCACTCATGAGCGATTTGCTCCTTCAATCTGCTCCAGTGCTTCACCTGAGAACTTTTACTTCATCAAAAGTCCAGAAAAGCTCAACTGGACACCCCTGCCCTGCCCGCAATGCCAAACCACACACTGCAATGATCACCCCCTGCGAGGCTGAGCCAGAGAGCCAGGCACGCTCTCCAGGGGATGAGAAGGCAGTACACAGCATGCACATTGCATGGAGCATTCCCGTGTGAAATGCTCACACACAGCAAACACATGCTTGTGGGTCTAGAATAGAGTGAGGGTCTCCCCATATCTGCCCCTTTAGGAGCTGCTGTGCTGTGGCTAACGCATTCCCATCTCAGAGACAGATTCCCCTCTACCCAAGTCCAAGGGAGTTAAGGATTTTGTTAGCAAAGAGTGACAAAACCAATGTGACAAGCCCCAATGAGTCTGTGCTCTGAGGCAGCCAACCAGACCTCTTTAATCAGAATCACTTCCTTCCTGCTTTGCTGATCCAACAGCTGATGCCAGTTCTTCCTCTTGGCCTCTCAATCGCTCTCCTGTGCGGGCAACAGAAAAGCCAGTCAGTGATCATTGTGTAACCGGAGTTTAAAAGGGCACATGACGGGGGTGATCTGAACTGTGCTACCCAAACTTCCAGCATATCCACCAATCTTGCCAGCAAGTTCCCCTGCTCAGGTCCCAGTTATTTCTGGAGTGGACGTGAGTGTCACCCAAATGGTTGGGCGAATCTGGATTCTACTGTACAACTCGTACCACTAAAGGCTCTGGGCACATCCCACAGACATGTGTATCTGCCCACGGTGGGCAGCAATATTACCCCTCCCCAAATCAGCCACCTGCCCATCAAGGAAGCAACCAAGGGGAACTAACAATGGTTTTGACATATCCGGGGAAGGCTTGACTGGAAGCGTGCTCTGAGGACCAACACGTTCTGGCTGGCTGACTGCCAGAGGGAGGCAGCGTTACTCTCCACCCTAGACACCTCCTCGATGCTCCTAGAGAGAGGGCGCCCGGGGGGTGGAGAGGGGCGGCTCATTCCTGACACTATTCCACAGCCTTTCGTTTTAAAAAGTTAGACCGAGCTCCACTGAGCTTGCACTGGAGATCGCTCTCAGCCGTGAAATTGCTGGAGAACCCAAGATTCAGAGCAGAACCAGAAACAAAGGTATAGCATCAGTGCTAAGCGTTGTCCAGAGAGAACTGGCAAGTGAGCGCCAGCTCTCTACAAGTCCAACATGTTAAAAACACCCTCTCTGTTCATTTCCACTCATGTTGGAAAGTCTTTTCTGTGGCTTTTTAGACTGTGACCCTAAGCCCCGCTCTGTTCACTCTACACACGACTGTAATATGCTTTGTACAAAACACGCCTTGTGCAGCATCATTTGAAAATTAATCACTCACTGATCATTAATAGGCTTGTGTGATGAATGAGTTCTGGATACATGCTGGAATTATGACTGAAGTGTGTTTAAAGCAGGCATGTCCAGGGGAGTTGGTAAACAGGTCTGTCCTAAACAAAGGAATGGGCTTTTACCCCAATTGACATATAAGTAGTAAACGGGGCCATCAAACTAACAAGGGGAGGCGATCACAGGAAAGAGAACACTTTTCATTTTAGCAAACACCTGGAAGGGAAGAAAGAGCAGGGAGCTTCCTTCTCCACCAGACTCAGTGTTACCTTTCTCATAGCTTGAAGGAACTGTACTTGGAGGGTAACCTTCAGAAGAATCCATTTCAAGATTCTCTGGACTATAAAAGAAAGGGGCAGAAAACCCAAATTCTCTCTCTCACCTAACATGACACAGGAACCAGCACTTTGGGTTCTGGAGGAGATCCTGATGGGAGGAGCGAGGGGGGTGGTAGCCCCCATCTTGCCAAAGACTGGGCGAGAAACGCTATCTTGAACAAAGTCTGTATCTTAAGTTTTAGACTTTTAGATGCACGTTTTCACTTGTAGTTGCTTGAAATCAATTCTAACTTTCTTTCTTACACTTGAACTCACTTAAAATCCTATCTTCTTCTGTTCATAAACTTATTTTACTTTTAATTTAAACCCGCAGTGCTGTGTTCGATTCAGGTGAATGTTAGCTGCAGTTAATGTGGCAAGCTGTTTGGTTTTGTCTCTTTAAAGGAACAAACAAACCATATTATTTCTGTGAACATTGCAGGAGAGGGCTGACATGACAGAGGGCACGGGTTTGCGGTCACCTGCTAACATGAACCAAGCCTGGTAAAGACGAGAGTGTATCTGTGATAACTGAGGCCGGCTCTTGGATTCAGAGTGGTTGAATCAGAGCCGTAGAGCACACAGAACACGGCGTGCAAGCTGGCTGTGTGTGCGTCCCAGGCAGGGAGCATAAGCAGCGGAAGCATTTTGGGGCACTCGGGATTGCAATACAAGTGGTGACCCAACCTCCCACTGGAGTGTGACACTGACGATCAACAATATTTAATGCCTGAAAACGAGGCCACGATTTTCAAAGATAAATATGCGGGCACCTAAGTAAGTAGCCTGCTTCTCAAAGGGCCGAGCTCCCCCGCAGATCCCTCTGAGCTCAGGAGCAACTGCTGGGAGCACTTATACAGACGCATACAGAGCAATTGAAGAGCCTCATTTTTGTCTCCTGCCTTTGAAAAATCTTGGCTCCAGTCCTTCCCAGCCTATCACCATTTCCACGGCTCCCATCCGTTAGTTCAACAGCAGCAGTGCACTTACTTATCAATTCAGCAATTGCCCTTTGTGTTCTCTTCTCCAGTTTTTCCAGTTTCTTGGCTACGTCTCGCTTTAAATCCCTGGGGGAGAGGATGGTCATTTAGCAAGAAAGCCCAACACACAAGCACACACAGGGTACATCTACACTACAGGGTAATTTCGAATTAACTTAAACCAGTTTTATAAAACAGATATTATAAAATTGATTGCACGCGGCCACACTAGGCACATTAATTCGGCGGTGTGCGTCCATGGTCCGAGGCTAGCATCGATTTCCGGAGCGTTGCACCGTGGTAGCTAACCAATAATAACAACAACAATAACTTCGATTTGCGGCCACGCTAACCCTAAATCGATATGTTAATATCGATTTTAGCATTACTCCTCTCGTTGGGGAGGAGTACAGAAATCGATTTAAAGAGCCCTTTAAATCGATATAAAGTGCATTGTAGTGTGGACGGGTACAGCGTTAAATCGATTTAACGCTGTTAAAATCGGTTTAACTGCTTAGTGTGGACCAGGCCACAGACACAAAGCTAGCCCACCAGCTAGCCCAGCAGAAAGGATCCATGCATCTATTCAGAACCAGTCTGGGGTCTTGGATTAAGAACAGCCACAGAGACACTGTAAGCTCCTTGCGGCAGAGATTGTGTCTTACAGAGCAAGCTGCTGGCACTTTAATCACCATCAGAGCCAATGCAAGGGCCACGCAGACCAGTCGGATGGAATACTCCTGCCACAGGTGTCCCTAAATACCACTGCCAGAGCAGGGGAGCAGCAGCAATCCATCCAATTCCTGTTTTAAGGGAAAGGGTAAGAGAAGTGCCAGCTTCTCGGGGAGGGATGAGAGTCACCTCACTGGGGGAAGAAGGGGAATGAAGAAATCCTCGGCTCTGCCCCTCCCCACAGGGCAATTCTTGCCCTTCCTAAGTGAGAGAAGACAAGCACCATCCACGAGACCGAGAACTCCCTGAGATTCCTGGTGGCCACAAGTCTCTCTCAACTGCTGACACTATGCAAGACCCACAACTCGCATTAGTCCCTCCTCAACGCCCGTGCCCGGCAATCCATGTGGCCCAACACTCACACTCAAAGAGAAGCCAACTCCCCAGCCAAGCACAAAACACCAACACTCAACCAACAAGGAGAAAATGTCTAATGCACCACACATGCCAGGCCTGTGTGATTTGTGATGTATCTATCGGGCTTCAGAACAGGAAGATGTGAAAATCCAGCTGAGGAGCACAGTGGGCCAGGCCCTTCTGTGCCCCTCATTTCCATCGGGAACCTGCCACATACTCTTTGAACACAGATGCTCTTGGCTTCGGAGGCCCCTGTCAGTAACAGATTCCTTTGCATGTTATCCTGCGCCCACTATTCCAGCTGTGCGTGTGAAGCCTGGTGCCTGTGCCTGCCCACATGCTGAAATCAAGGTGCTGTCATGCTATGGGACCATTGCTCACTATGTGATTGTACAGTACCTAGCACACCAGGGTCTTGATCCCAATCAAGCCTCTACATGCAAACGCAGTGCAAAGAATACAAGCATCACCAGATCCCTTCATTATTAGCCAAACAGAAACAAAACCAATTGTATCCATCCTAGAAACTCCCAGACGGTGGAGATCAGCACCACTTATCTGTCCCATCTAGCCAATCCCCCAAGAGCCAGAGCCTGTTCATTTTTTTACAGGATATTGACTAGGGTTTTCTGCAGTGGTGTCCAGGGATGGGGATTTTAGTTCTCCCCTTGGGATACTGTTCTATACTCAGATCTCACTCCTGGGAAGTTTCTCTTGATCCTGAACATAAGTTTCCCAATTTCTTGTCGTCCCAGCTGGTACAACCTTAACAGGGTTAAAGTTATGGAAATAGCTGGAGCGCGTCCCTGCTACCACGAACACACATGTGATGCTTAGGACTAAAAGGACTGAATCAACGTAAGCTAATTCCTAAGATAGCACTTACCAGTCTGGCTTTCTGGGGGCGAGGTTTGCCAAATCCTAGTGGAAAAGGAACAAGGGAATTCTCATTAAGAGCAGCCAAACTAACGTAACGGAAAAGAGTGAGTTTACAAGTGTGCACAATTATATTTCAAAGCAGGTATTGAAGATCAAGACACATACCACTTCTTCAATGATAGGCTCTGGCTTCGCGGCTTCTAGTTGGTCTTTCACCTTATCTTCCACTAGAGGGAACAACAGAACAACAAATGTTAACCGAGTGTCTCATAAGAAAGCCAGCACGAGGACGATGCTTCACTTTAGTATTTAAGAAGGTTTTACAAAACCGAACCCCAACAGACATGTGCTGGAAACTACTTCTGTACAAAAACATTCCCCTGCAACTTTTGCAACCCAAACATTGCACTCCAGAAGCAAAACTGACCATAAACCACGTGAAACGGACATCCATTGTCTGAACTTAGAGACATGTGAGAAGTGAGCAGCAGCAGCAGCACTGAAGTCAATTGGACTCAAACTGTTTTAATATAACCTCTGCTGCTGTAACACTGGAAAGAAAATGGATTTGCTTATAACATATGACCTGAGTTGACAATGTCAATTTAAAGCAAGCAATGATGCACAGGAGTGAGCTTTCCTGCAGAAGTAGCATTTTCTACAGCCCTGTCTCTCAACCTTTTTGATACTAGGGACCAGCTTGATGCCTTCCTAGGCTACAGTAGGGAGATCACGGGGACTGGCACCGATGTACAGACTAGTCGTTGAGAAACACTGTCTTAGAGGAAGGACAGAGCCCCACAATCTGAAGAACTGATAAGATGACTGGTAAACTTTATTCCCAACTATTACTGTATTTAGTGTAATCATGGGAGCCTTCCCACTCCATTGCTCTGTGGCAAATTACTTTAAACTCCTTATCATAACTCTTTACATTATCCACCTCTGAACTCCCACTTACTCACAGCATATGACACCTTCTTCCCTCCTGCAATGGGCACATCCACCACTGGGAATGAGACACCCCAACCGGGAGAGCTCTGAACTCAGAGAAGTATCAGAACTAGAGTAAAATCCCTGCTTCAAAACTAATGTAAAGCCCCAAGTGGAACAAGAGACAAGGAGAAACTGCCGGCAGAATTCCGTCTTTCCTTCTGCTCAGACGTTGCAAGAAGGAGAGGCCTGGTCCTGAACACTTCGAGAACAGCAATATTTACTGGAGGACACGACTCTGCACTCGAGAGTGCTATTTCTATCACATGCCCCCTCCCCCGGGTGTTAGAAATCCATTGACGAGTGGGAAACTCTAGCCCGTTGGTTTAATTTGGATCTGTTCTGTGCTTTCATGGATGCTCCCGGCCGGAGAGAAAATGGCTTTGAATGATGAAAACAAACACACAGAAAGAAACATGGACAAGATGAACTATGATTAGTGAAGGGTGCTGTCTGGCACAAATCGAGGGCAGGGTAGACTCCATTCCCTTGGCAAACTCAGGCTGGGTCTATAATATGTTAGAGCCCAATTCTGCTTAGACCATGGTTCAGTTCAGGCTACAGGAAAGAGCTCTCTCTGTACCTGTGGTTCTCAACTTGGGGCCTGCGGGCTGCTTGCGGCCCACTCAGCACACGGCTGCGGCCCACGTGACCTCCTCAGGGCCAAAGAGGACGTATATAGTGTGTGCGGATACGGCCCACATAACAGAGAGAGCTGCATATGCAGCCCACAACGGTAAATGGATTGAGAATCACTGCTCTGTACTGTAAGACGAGGCTGTGAGAAGGGATGACTTGCAGTGGGGAGATCCTCTCTATTTTGTTACCTGACCTCTACGTCAAACGATGCGGTTACTTCTTATGCAGTTTTAAATGAATACACCCTCTTCTGATACCTAACAGGAGTCCTGACTTATCTCTGCCCCTCCCTCAACAATCACTGATTTTAAACAAGCCTACAACCCAGATTTCCATGTTTCAGTTACAGAGCAACTCCCCTCCCAAGGCATACAACACCACGCAACACTTACAGAGGGAAGATTGCTGAAGCAGCGTTGGGCTATTACAAGCCACTGGCATTCTCTTTCAAGGAGATCACAGCTCTGCGGAGGGGCTGGTAAAGATGACCAGTTCTCAGACATCACTGGAAACAAATCGAGGCAGCTATGCCCATTTCCCACTATTATAATTGTGGGAAAGTGCCATCATTGTTTCACAGGAGGGCAAACTATGAGATTCTGCCCACAGCTGAGATCCACAGAGGCCCCAGTATTTCTAATTATAGTCACCGCTCCCGCACTCAGCACTGTAGGGTATTCGTCATCCGTTCCAAACTAATTCCTGACACTCCCATTATTTGGCACACATTTTAAAGAGCTCTCTTCTGCGAGGGTTTAACACCACCATGCTAGCGGCAAGACAAATAGGGATTTTTGTTTTACGTTAATTAAGGGTAAGTGGATTTTCAAGCTGGAGAACAGGACCAGATTGAAAGCCCTGAAGTTATGGCTAATGTTGTCAAACATGGTTGCTTAAAGTTAGGTGCCTGAATAAAAGTGGCCTGGTTCTCGGAGGGTGCTGAGCACCCTCCAACTCTCACTGACTTCCAGGAGAACTCTGCTCCTCTGAAAATCAAATGACTAATTTACAGGCCTGAATTTGGCTTTCCAGACCTAACTTTAGGCACTCACGTTGGGAACCCTTGGCCCGATGTTGTCTGCCCACAGAAAAGGTTTGGCATGGGCAGTCGCAAGGCAATCTCCTCCATGCTGCCACATTGATATGCCTCCACCCCGACCTCAAGGGAACCGCCACTGGAGGGCAGTCTCCATGCTCCTTCAATCCCTGGCACATCTCCGGACTCACTCAAGGGGCCTGTTTATGACACACACAGACTGGCTTAACGGAATTGGCTCTGAACCTCACAGACTCATTTCGCACAGGCCATCCGACTGCCGCTAAGTAGGAAAACCCTTTCCATCACTTCTAACCCGAGCTGGAGTCAAACCCATGAGGAGTTAGAGAAGAAAGGATCAATTGCCCTGTTGAGATGCCTCTGGCCCATTCTTTGGAGACGTAAGTATAAATGACTTGGCAGTTATCTCTGCTGGGAGGTGAAGCTGTAGTGTTGTCCCTGCCTATGCAGTCCCTACTCCTGCTCATTTCCTGCTAGTAATGGCCATGGCCTGTGGGAGAGGTTTATATGAAGTGTAAAAACCCGGGACATGAGCACTGAACCACTCTAGTCTAGTCTATATAGGACCAATCCACGGTCACACTCAGATGGCTTCTAGACTATAGGGACTATCTGCTCATTTCTCCGATACTGCTGGGAATGATGATTTAATTCATCCTCCGAGCCATTCGAGGTTCCCCAACTGGGAACTGTGTACCACACAGCTGAGTTGGACCAAGTTCGAACGAAGACTGACAGACCATGGGAGGAGCAATAACAGTGTAAATCCTGAAAAGAGACTCGTTTAGACTAATCTCTTCAGAGCAGGGACTGCAGCTTGTTCTAAATTCCCAGAGTGGCAGGCACGTGCCCAACACCATCTAGTTTATAATAATAAATTGCACAGAAAATATAAATCAGGCAGGTGTCCAATAGCTGGTTTGAACTGAAAAAGAAAGGACTGGGGATATGCAACTGCTCACCTCGAGGTCACCGGGTCAAAGGCAGTGAAAGCAGGGCCGGCGCTTTCATTAGGAGTTTTGTGCGCTCAACAAGTGGCGCACGGGAGCTTCCAGCTGCGCTCCAGTCACACCGCGGAAAACAGCGACAGGCATCTGGGCAGCTCAATGACTACCGCTGTCGCCTGCGGCAGTGCAATGGGAGTGGAACCGGAAGCTCCCGCACGCCCCGTGGGGAACGCACAAAATTCCGCCCCCCGAATTCTGCCTAGGGCGCCAGAAATCCTGACGCTGCTCCTGAGCGAAGGTCAGTGGCTTAACTGATGGGCAGCTGTTTGGCGACCAGCGTCCAATGAGTATGGTGGATCTCCCCCCAGTGCCTAGATGAAAACTGTAACTGGCCCCTCGCTGGCAGCTAGAGCAGAGGCCAAGGACTGAAGCATTCCTGCTACAGCACTAGCAGAGATGGTCTCTCCAGATAGGGCAATGCGGAGGAAATTGGACATGTTGCTGACCCTTCACTCTCCAGGGTGATCAATCCAGCATCTTTCACATCTTCTAAGTTTTGTTTTTTAAACATCATTCCCAAACTCTCAAAAACTCCCTCTCCAGCACCTACCTGAGGCTGGCTTGGCCTGAGGCACCTTCCTTTTCTTGAGATCTTCATCTTCAGGAACATAATTTCGCAGCTTGAGCTCCCTAGAAAGTAAGGGGAGAAAGCAGGAGAAGTGTAAACACCTGCACATTCCCCCTCACCAGCTTAACTGCTACCAGCTTAACTGACATGCACAAGAACAGAGATGGCAGCAAAGAATCCTGTGGCACCTTAAAGACTAACAGACGTTTTGGAGCATGAGCTTTCGTGGGTGAATACCCACTTCGTCAGATGCATGACATGCATGCATTGACATGCATCTGACAAAGTGGGTATTCACCCACGAAAGCTCATGCTCCAAAACGTCTGTTAGTCTATAAGGTGCCGCAGGATTCTTTGCTGCTTTTACAGATCCAGACTAACACGGCTACCCCTCTGATACAAGAACAGAGATGAAGAAGTCAAAGTTCTCACTTTCTGTAATCGATAAATAAGGAGAGAGACTTTGAAGTAGATGGACACAATTGAGGCTGGTTGACCTGCAAAGTGAGCCAATTCAACAGATCGGCCACCTGCTCAAGCATTTTCTCTGTGGCGAACAAGCCTTCAATAGGGAAGTCCTGGCTGTGGAGGGGCCCATATTTCACTGCTTCGATACACATGGGATTACACTGGAACAAGCGGGTCTGATTCTCCCAGCAGGAAAGCCAGAATGAGGTCCATTGCCTGTGGCGTAATGCCACTGCTGACGTGACTGAAGCCAACAGAGTCACAGCACTTGCATCGGGTCAAGGTGCAAGAAGGTAATGGTGTATTTCAAGGCGAGATAATTTAAAGGTAATTGGAATTGAACAGCCCTTGTTCGCCTCATATCCAGGGTGTTTAGACTTAGGGCTTGTCTACATCAGAAAGTTGCAGCGCTGGTGAGGGAGTTACAGCGCTGCAACTTAGGAGGTGTACACATCTGCAGGGCACCACCAGCGCTGCAACTCCCTGTTTGCAGCGCTGGCCGTACTCCCGTTTTGTCTCGGGTGTAGAGGATCCAGCGCTGGTGATCCAGCGCTGGTAATCAAATATAGACACTTACCAGCGCTTTTCTTGACCTCCGTGGAATAAGCAGGTATCCCAGCATACCTGAGGAAGCCTCTGGTAATCAAGCTGGTCTCCTTCCCCGGTTTGCTCTCGCGTTCCCCGAACCCCGAGCAAGCAGGTCTCCTTCCCTGAGGTTTGCTGGGTGGTTCCGGGAACGCGAGAGCAAACCGGGAAAGGAGACCAGCTTCGCCGCGGTTTGCTCTCGCGTTCCCCGAACCCCGAGCAAGCAGGTCTCCTTCCCTGAGGTTTGCTGGGTGGTTCCGGGAACGCGAGAGCAAACCGGGAAAGGAGACCAGCTTCGCCGCGGTTTGCTCTCGCGTTCCCCGAACCTCCCTTGAAGCCGCCCAACAGCGCTGCAGTGTGGCCACATCTAACACCACTTGCAGCGCTGGTTGCTGTAAGTGTGGCCACTCTGCAGCGCTGGCCCTATACAGCTGTACTAATACAGCTGTAACAACCAGCGCTGCAAAATTTTAGATGTAGACATGGCCCCAGCTACTTATGGAAGGAGAGCTGCAAAGCAACATGCAAAGAGAACACGGTGTGGATTTCTGTGCAGAGTTCTTCCACTCGGGCTGCGTGGAGCTGGTGGGCAGGCGGAGGGAAACTATGCTCAGCCCAGAGATGTGTGTTCATTAACCCTTTCCAGGCCAGGATGTGAAGAGTTCCAGAGATGCTGCTGAGCCCCTCTCCTGTTGGGTCCATTTTTTTGGTCCTTTTCATAATCTCTCTCTGGTTTAAGTCTGTTGTTTTTAGGTGTTTCTATGCTAATGAAGTCCTGACCCTGCACATACGTAACTCTACTCATGTGTGTAACCTCATTACTTCGGTGGGATTACTTGTACATCAGCTCACACAGCAGGGAGTTCCCTGGTGCC
The DNA here is from genome assembly GCF_025201925.1 of Gopherus flavomarginatus. Taxonomy (NCBI): domain Eukaryota; kingdom Metazoa; phylum Chordata; order Testudines; family Testudinidae; genus Gopherus; species Gopherus flavomarginatus. The sequence goes on along the minus strand of NC_066618.1, from coordinate 5,820,599 downwards.
ACAGTCAGACAAGTAACCACAATAAACAAGAATCTGCATATGCTTTTGCAAGATCAGGGCCTTGAAAGGTGAGATCTCAGAGCAGGGACCCTGTCTCATGTGCTTGCGAACAATGCTAAGCAACAGCTGGTGCTATATAATAGTATTTTAGCCCATAAGGCAAATTAAGAAGATTAAACTAATCTAACACTTTAGATTGGTTTATCTGTTCAAGATGCTCTAAAGCTTTCAATTGGTTTAAGTTGTTAATGCAGCATTAAGGCCCTCAGTTTAAACTGCAAAATACATTAAAAATTGTGGGGGAGGGGAGATGAACAAGAGGGTTAGAGAAAAAGCCAAGAGGTGGGAGCCAATCATGCTGTTCTCAAAACTGTTTCTTAAATGATGCACCAGAGAGTAATTCATACCTAGAAATTCATACCTACCCTGCGATACTTCAGGGGCCGCGGGATTTGTAATGAACCTTGGAATTAACTCACTTCTTGGTCAGGCACTTGCATCAGTCAGAACTGCCCTGGAAGAGCATTTGACTGCTGCTGTTCAGCATATTGCATGACAAACCATTTTCATCTAGATCCTGTGTAAATAGTGAATAGTATTTCTTCATTTAAAAAAAAAATAAATCAGTGATGGAGTAATTTGGGATTTTGCAACTTTTAATGGCCAGTTTTAACACAGAAACCATTTCCCACTGGATTCTAGGGCCTCTGTCTTTAAAGGCAAGTTATATGCGAGGTATGTTTTATGTTTATGCCTGTTTTAATCTGAAATCTTTCTTGTCACACAAAAAGGGGCAGCATTTCACTTGCTACTGTATGAATTCCTCCACCTAGACACCCAGCCAGCAGTCAATAGTGTTGGTCTGTCAGTTCTGATGCTGGGAACCAATTTCTGGTGTTTTTAATAGAAACAAAACAGATCCCACTAAATCAGCTGCACTGCACAGATTCAAAGTATCAGTTTCTTTTGAAGTCCCACTTTTGTTCATATTTTGGTAGCGTCAGGAGGCCCTAGCCAACATCAAGGCCCCGCTGGGTTAAGTGTCGTACATACATATACTGAAAGCCGGTCTCTGCCCCAGACAGCTTACAGTCTACGTAAACAAAGCGGGCAGGGGGCAAGAGAGAGGGGCAGAATCTACCCCCTACCCCCACGGCAGCAGGAAAGATAGTCCAGTGTTTAGGGTGCTAGCCTGGGATTTAGGAGACCCAGGCTAAATTCCCAGCTCTGCCACAGACTCCATGTCAGCTGCTTGGTCTTTCCATGCCTCAGTTCCCCAACTGCGTAGGGATCACAGTACTTGCAAGGGGACTGGGGGAATAAATGAAAATTTGCAGTGCTCAGATACTACAATGAGGGGGTCACGTAAATATCTAAAATAAGCAGAAGAGCGGGAACCAAGCCCCAGAGCAATTTAGTGACTTACCCAAGAAGTTTGTGATAGAGCCTGGAACTGAGCCCACATCTCAAGTCCCCCCCACTCTGACATAACACCATGAACCAGACCAATTTTCCCACCACTGGGCAGACACTGGCAGAACAAGGGTGATTAAAAGAAACCCATTCCAGCAGAGATTAGCATGGGCCTGAAATACAAATGGACGCCAAACATTTCTCCCTTTGTGTCAAATGCAGGTCAGAGTTCATGGGATTCACTTTTAAACACAGCAATTGTGCTTCTTATGTAGTGCACTTGGCGCTGGGAAGAAATCTTTTACTAAGCTGGGCTTATGAAGGAACGACAGAGGGGGGGATGGGAAGCGACTGATTAACCTTACAGGACCAGGTGTGTTATGACGACAAGAACTGCTCCCCTGAGCAGCACCTTGGGGATTCCCAAGGGTGCAGTCCCAGGGCCTGGCGTGATTAGTGGGTTTGCCAAGATTTCTAAGGTTAAAATGAAGGCAGCATTGGCCGATTGCTCTCATCTAGGAGGGTCAGGATACTCAATACCTACTGAAGTCAGCGGGAGTGGCCAGGTGCCCCATGTCTCACAAGAACCAGCCCTTTGTGCTGCAGAGTAACAATCACTAACAGTGGTGGCTTACCATGGTTCACTGATCACCTCCCAGAGGGCTTTCCAATCTTCAATTCCCTCCCCAGGGCCAGGGGAATTACAATATACTGCGATTTATCCAAATAGCACAAGGAACATGGATTCTGTGTGGATAATGAAGAGAGCAGCCCTTCACCCCAGTCCTCTCCCTCAGTCAGAAACAGCTGGACAGGGTGCAGACTTAGCTGTTGTCACTACACATGCACAATAACAGTGTGACAGCCGACTCCCAGGCTCCTGCAGCTGCTCGGCTCGGCTCGGCGCGCACACGCCCCAGCACTGGCTCCTTTGGGCTGCCCAGGGAGCACCACTGAGGCCACGTCGAAGAGGAAGCTGGGCACCTCGGTTCTGCATAAGCCAGGCCAAGAGCAACAACACTGACCAGGTGAAGAGCAACTCCATGGCAAAGGGGTGGGGAAGAGGCGAGGGAGCGGTGAATAGGGATGTGCACGCACAGGTGGCGGGGGAGGTCACGCCAGCAGCTGGGTTGGGGGGATCACTAGGGGCTTGCATGGCAACAGCTGGGCAGGATAGTACATGGGCAGTGCCACCAGGTCATAACATATTTCCCAGATTTGGACCTTAGCGTCCAAAATATGGGTGTTAGCATGAAAACCTCCAAGCTTAGTTACCAGCTTGGACCTGGTAAAGCTGCCACTACCCAAAAAATTAGAGTGTTTTGGGGCACTCTGGTCCCCCCAAAAACCTTCCCTGGGGACCCCAAAGACCCAAATTCCTTGAGTCTTACAACAAAGGGGAATAAACCATTCCCCCCACCTTCTCCCTTCCAGGTGTTCCCTCCCTGGGTTCCTGGAGAGATACACAGAAGCAAGCTCCGTGAATCTAAACAGAGGGACTCCACCCTCCCCGTTTCCAGTCCTGGAAACACAAGTACTTCCCTCTTCACCCAGAGGGTATGCAAAGTCAGGCTTAGTAAATCCTAACACAAAGAGATTTTCCCCCTGACTTCTTCCTCCCACCAATTCCCCGATGAGTTGCAGACTTAATTCCCTGGAATTCCCACTAAAGAAAAACTCCAACAGGTCTAAAAAAGAAAGCTTTATAAGAAGAAAGAAAAATACATTAAAATGGTCTCTCTGTATTAAGGTGACAAATACAAGGGCAATTGCTTAAAAGAAATATGAATAAACAGCCTTATCCACAAAGAATACAATTTAACACATTCCAGCAACTACACACATGTAAATACAAAAAAACCAAACCTATGGTCTTCCTATCTTTGTACTTACAACTTGGAAACAGAAGATTAGAAAGCTGGAGATAGAAAAATCACTCTCATAGCCGAGAGGGTCGGACACAAGACAAAGAACAAAGAACTCCACACAAACTTCCCTCCACCCAGATTTGAAAAAGTCTTGTTTCCTGATTGGTCCTCTGGTCAGGTGTTTCAGGTTACTGGTGTTACCCCTTTACAAGTAAAAGAACATTAACCCTTAGCTATCTGTTTATGACATTTAGCTTACAGTAGTCCACGCAAAAGCGTATTTCCCCATCTGGTTTGGGTACCAGAACCACTGGAGATGCCCATGCACTGGTAAGCTATTGGAGAAGTTGGGACGTGCCCAGTTCATCTCTACAATAGACTTAACCAAGGGCTACTGGCAAGTACCGCTCGATGAACTTGCCAAGGAAAGGTCAGCATTCGTCACCCATGCGGGGGTGTATGAATTAATGTCCTTCCTTTCGGGCTGCGAAATGCACGCGCCACCTTCCAGAGGCTGGTAGATGGTCTACTAGCAGGACTGGGACAATATGCAGTTGCCTATCTCGATGATGTGGCCATTTTTTCAGACTCCAGGCCCGAACACCTACTACACCTGGAAAAGGTCTTTGAGTGCATCAGGCAGGCCGGACTAACTGTTAAGGCCAAAAAGTGTCAAACAGGCCAAAACAGAGTGACTTACCTGGGGCACCAGGTGGGTCGAGGAACCATAAACCCCCTACAGGCCAAGGTGGATGCTATCCAAAAGTGGCCTGTCCCAAAGTCAAAGAAACAGGTTCAATACTTCTTAGGCTTGGCCGGGTACTACAGGCGATTTGTACCATTCTACAGCCAAATCACTGCCCCACTGACCGACCTGACCAAAAAGACCCAGCCAAATGCAGTTAAGTGGACTAATGAGTGTCAAAAGGCCTTTACCCAACTCAAGGCAACGCTCATGTCTGACCCTGTGCTCAGGGCCCCGGACTTTGACAAGCCATTCCTAGTAACCACGGATGCATCTGAGAGTGGTATAGGAGCAGTTCTCATGCAGGAAGCAACGGATCACAACTTCCATCCTGTCGTGTTTCTCAGCAAAAAACTGTCTGAGAGGGAAAGTCACTGGTCAGTCAGTGAAAAGGAATGCTACGCCATTGTGTACGCCCTGGAAAAGCTACGCCCATATGTTTGGGGATGGCGGTTCCAGCTACAAACTGACCATGCTGCGCTAAAGTGGCTTCATACTGCCAAGGGGAACAACAAGAAACTTCTTCGTTGGAGTTTAGCTCTCCAAGATTTTGATTTTGAAATTCAGCACATTTCAGGAGCTTCTAACAAAGTAGCTGATGCACTCTCCCGTGAGAGTTTCCCAGAATCCAGTAGTTAAAAAGTGTTCTTAAAATGTAAAAGTCTGTTAGTGGTATATGTAAAGGTGCATGTGTTGTATTAATCTGTTTATTTTAAAGTTCTAGGAGGAAATAGCCACCAGTGAGGTTCCCCACTGTCTGCAATTTGGGGGGCGTGTCATAAACAGATAGCTAAGGGTTAATGTTCTTTTACCTGAAAAGGGGTAACATCAGTAACCTGAAACACCTGACCAGAGGACCAATCAGGGAACAAGACTTTTTCATATCTGGGTGGAGGGAAGTTTGTGTGGAGTTCTTTGTTCTTTGTCTTGTGTCCGACCCTCTCGGCTATGAGAGTGATTTTTCTATCTCCAGCTTTCTAATCTTCTGTTTCCAAGTTGTAAGTACAAAGATAGGAAGACCATAGGTTTGGTTTTTTTGTATTTACATGTGTGTAGTTGCTGGAATGTGTTAAATTGTATTCTTTGTGGATAAGGCTGTTTATTCATATTTCTTTTAAGCAATTGCCCTTGTATTTGTCACCTTAATACAGAGAGATCATTTTAATGTATTTTTCTTTCTTCTTATAAAGCTTTCTTTTTTAGACCTGTTGGAGTTTTTCTTTAGTGGGAATTCCAGGGAATTAAGTCTGCAATTCACCAGGGAATTGGTGGGAGGAAGAAGTCAGGGGGAAAATCTCTTTGTGTTAGGATTTACTAAGCCTGACTTTGCATACCCTCTGGGTGAAGAGGGAAGTACTTGTGTTTCCAGGACTGGAAACAGGGAGGGTGGAGTCCCTCTGTTTAGATTCACGGAGCTTGCTTCTGTGTATCTCTCCAGGAACCCAGGGAGGGAACACCTGGAAGGGAGAAGGGGGGGGGAATGGTTTATTCCCCTTTGTTGTAAGACTCAAGGAATTTGGGTCTTTGGGGTCCCCAAGGAAGGTTTTTGGGGGGACCAGAGTGCCCCAAAACACTCTAATTTTTTGGGTGGTGGCAGCTTTACCAGGTCCAAGCTGGTAACTAAGCTTGGAGGTTTTCATGCTAACACCCATATTTTGGACGCTAACTTCCAAATCTGGGAAATATGTTATGACAGGGGGGTGCAGACAAGGAAGAGGTTCAGATAATAGGGTTCCAGATAAATGGGAGTAGATTGTGTCTAGGTGGGGAAACCAAAGCGGAAATGTGAAATGAATTACCCAATGTCACAGGGTGGGTGTCAGACATCGGCATAGGGATCGAGAGCACCTAGCTTCCCATCTTATTTTCAGCCCACTGAAAATTGCAATGTATCTTTTTGTGCCTGCATGGGAAGAAGAATTTAATCAATAGAAGTTAATTTACTATCCTCGAGTCCTACCAGGGGAGTTCATTCCTTTCAGCAACTGCTAGCTGGCATGCTCCTTTCATTCCTTCTGGTCTCAAATGATTGATCAATTTTTATTTTCAGCATAAGGCCCCAGTGCTGTTCACACAAACATCTCAGGGTTATTTATGTTTTCCTTAACAGTCCCCACTAAGCTGAATTCTGTTGCCAGCCTGGAGAAAACATCAGTAACTAATTCATCCAGAAGGTAATTGGATGTCAGGCAGTGCTGTTAGACCCTCGGCCAGCAGGCTGGATCTAGTATGCTGAAGGGGTTTCTCTTACTAAGACAGCAGAGTCAGAGCCTGCAGAATGGAAGCATTCATTTAAAAAGTTCCTATTCGCTTTAGTTCATGTCAAGAAGGTTTTCCTGTGAACGGAGTGTAAGCCAATGCAGACTTCCAGAGTTCAGCCACTCCAAAACAATAGCTCAGAGCAAACAAGTCAATGAGGTGGTACCATTAAGCCTTACTGTGACATCTGACAAGCTGTATTTCCAAATAACTATGTGGAACGTTGTGCCTAGTTGCGTATGCAGTTGCCACAGCCGGGTGCTCGGACAAGGAAACTGCTTGGACAAGTGGCCAAACAAAGGGCAGAAAATAGCAGCAATCCTAAAAGCACTCTGCATAGTATTTTCCCCTGCGCCTCACTTCCTAAGGCTCTGTAAGCTTCTTTAGGCAAGTGAAAGGGTCAGCCCATGCAGAGCCACCTGCAGAAGCTACATGAAGACCATGTTCTATGGTCCTTGTGCAAACCTCCTATTGGCTGCTAGATTTCGAGAGGCCTCTGCGACCCTCATTTTATAAACCCACCTCCAATTTAACAGAGTTAAAACCCTAATTTGAAGTAAAAGGGGGAATCCTGGAGAAAAACAGACCTTTCCCAACCGTGTCCAGGAGAATTTCAGCCTGGCCTATGGCTGCCCAATCCTTGTGAACACAGTGAGGACCAAGGTGATCAGCCTGTAGGGTTTTAATGCTGGTGAAGTTTACACAAACCATTTCTATTAATACCAATATCAACCCAGGGCCGGAGAATTGTGTGTTAAGTGAACTGATCTGCTGACAAGGCAGAGCCAATTGGGCTCCTGCAGTCCTTGGTGTTGCAAGACTTTGACAGCCTTAAACCCATTCTCCATTTGGGGATATGCAGCATATGGACCAGGTAGAGAGGAGGCTCCAGCACAGTAAAGAGAATAAGGTTTAAATCTGATTCCCCAACAGGCAGGGATAAGAACATAAGAACGGCTGTACTGGGTCAGACCAAAGGTCCACCCAGCCCAGTGCCCTGTCTGCTGACAGTGACCAATGCCAGGTGCTCCAGAGGGAGTGAACCTAACAGGTAATGATCAAGTGATCTCTCCCCTGCCGTCCACCTCCACCCTCTGACAAACAGAGGCTAGGGACACCATTCTTTATCCATCCTGGCTAATAGCCATTAATGGATTTAAGATTAATGAATTTATCTAGTTCTCTTTTAAATCCTGTTATAGTCCTAGCCTTCACAAACTCCTCAGGCAAGGAATTCCACAGGTTGACTGTGCGTTGTGTGAAGAAGAGTTTCCTTTTATTTGTTTTAAACCTGCAGCCCATTAATTTCATTTGGTGGCCCCTCGTTCTTAAATTATGGGAACAAGTAAAATAACTTTTCCTTATTCACTTTCTCAGATTAGTAATGCAGTTTAGTAATAAAATAGCTTTTTGCCCATTGACGCTAAGCTGAATTCAAATCCCATGTCAGACTACAAACAAAAACATGAGGGTTTTATCACCGTTAGCCTCTGATGGAGATTTATCCCAGAGACAGAACAGCAAGTACAGAATTTGTTTGGTATCAGAGGGGTAGCCGTGTTAGTCTGGATCTGTAAAAGCAGTAAAGAATCCTGTGGCACCTTATAGACTAACAGACGTTTTGGAGCGTGAGTACATGCATCTGACAAAGTGGGTATTCACCCACGAAAGCTCATGCTCCAAAACGTCTGTTAATCTACAAGGTGCCACAGGATTCTTTGCTGCTTTTACGGAATTTGTTTGGTGCTGCTCAGGATTGAGATAGCAGCAACGCTGTGCGCCAGGACCGAGTTGCACCAGCAGAGCCATGTAAGGGGCCTGGGATAAGGATAGCAATGATGCTGCAGGTGCATAAAACTATTCAGTGCCTAGATGTACTACAACTAGTTCCAGCCATGGCTTTTTGTTCACCAAATTCACGCATGACTGTTTGAAACAAACAAAAAAGGATCTCTTTAATTGTTCAATATAAGACAATGCCACACACACCTGCCTCCTGTAATTAGCCGTGCCCACTGTTCCTGGCAGCTGCCTCCCTGAGGTGCCCATGGATTACGGAGTTAATCCCCAAGGCTCCAGCGCTCATTGGGAAGAGACAGAGCTGGTTTAAGTTAGTCTTTCCCACTCTCTGACTTCTTGCCCACCTTCATCCCGTGGTTCCTTGTTGATGATCTGTAATGTTTTATTGCAAAGAGGTAGTGTGATGCCAAATCAAACCTAGTCATTTATTGTAGGAGATGAGGGATTAAATGTGCTATCTTGAAAAGCAAAGGCTTACAGAGCCAGGAGAGAGCGAAGTCAAGGTAACTGATTTCTCTAGCGCTCTTTCATCCCCCAAAACAGATCACAAAGCACTTCACAGATGATGAGTTTGATCCAAATCTGGCTGAAGTCAACAGAAAGACACCCACTGATGTCAGTGGGATTGGGATCATGCCCTGTATTTGGGAGCCCTCCAATGCACGGCAGCCTCTTCTGGGACGAAAGGCAACACTGGTTTAAGAGCACACAGCAATGCTACGTGGCCATTTAGATGCTACAAAAAAGTTATCATTCATTCTGCCAGTTACTAAAAAAAGAAACCCCGGTTAATGCAATGTTAAGGCCACAGTGTTAAGGAATCAAAGTCAGACAATAAGGATGTTTAGACTGAATTAATCGCCTTATCTTTTCCCCATTTACCTTATTTCTGCCCCTTCCCCCATAGGCCCAGGCACCGTGATACATTTAATAAATGTGATCACGTATTTCTCAGATACCACATAAGACACCTCAGCAGCTGAGTGGAGGCCTATCGGCAAGACTGGCCCAGATCCTCCATCACTCCCAAACAAGGTGCAGCTGGGTACGGCAAGCTCTTACTGACTGTTACCTGGGGTCCAATGGAACCCACAGTGGCGTATTGTCCTTTTAACGACATCTCTCTCTGTTTTTAATCTTTTACCATTTTTTGTACAAATGGTTTTGTAGTTCAATAGAAATACAGCATTATCCAGAGAACACAGCTTCCTACCTCATGACTTCACAAACCCCACATTTGGAAATGCACAGGTGAGCTACTACAACCGCATGCACAACTGCAGTAATTGAGCATCCAATTGACCAGCACAGTAACGAATGGGACAACAGCACACGGCACGGCATTCTGAAAACATGGTTCTAGATCATTTGGTTCTAGGCAACAAATTCGCCCATTGCATTTATCTGCATTACAGAGCACAGACATGGAACCGCAGTTACGCCTTTCCACTACAAGTCCCCTTTTCGACACTCATTGTACTACATCTAGCATCAGTTCTACTGGCACCTCCACTGGGAAAGGATTTCCTAAAGGGGTCAAAACCTCATATTGAGGCATCAATCAGTCATCACCCGGGTGTGATGCAGCTGGTACTTGGTACTGTTGCACGGTAAAAATGCAGTCGGCATTTGCAACCAATACAGAGTTTGAAGAGTAATTCCTATGAGATGTGAAGAACTAGCTTGATGCAAAACAGAGGATACTTACAAGGTGCTTAAAGCTTTCTCCAGCTTGTTTGCTTTTCACTCTAACAGTGCTGGGTGTTTCGCACAGTCAACACTGTTTCCCAATTAATAAATGGGCTTTCAAAGTCTTCTGGTGATGCTTTTTTCACACTGTCTCCCTCACGCGTGTCCGAAGTGTGCTGTTATTTGCCAAGAAATCTTCTGAGAGCAACCTCCTCAGATGCAGAGCTCATCACATGCTCCAGCTGCTATCACAAAGCAGCCACTTGTACTCTCATTAACTAGAATGCTTAAAAAGGCAATACATTCGCATCTGGGAGAGGACGAGGTTAGTAGCGAGGAACAACAGTCTAGAACACTCAAGTGCACTCTTTCAGGTGAAGAGTAATTTTTGTTAGCATTTTGAAAGGCAGGACGGGCAGAAGGTGCTGAAGTACTTCTTACTGGAGGGAAGGCAAGGGGAAGCTTGCAGTAGGAGGTAGCAGTTATACGGACCTTGTAAATATTGCAAGGGCTCTGCTCCTGCATAATTTAGAAGCCATCCCTCACTAGCTTGCCTTCCTGCCAACCACCCATGCGCCTCCAATTCTGAAAGCTCACAAAACTTTAGACATTTATAGATTCTTTCCAAATACTCATTCCCTCAAGTCTTACTGCTCTAGATGGCAGCTGAAGACTACAAGCAAGATGGTGCATCGTCTGCCCAAGCCACAGCCAAAGCTCAATGGTTCATAATGCCCAAGATGCCAGCTGGCTCCTATTCTGAAGCACAAGTGTTGTTAGTGCCTTTCTGTTCTTGGGAAACAGTTGTTATGTTTAAGGAAGTCCTGCACGTCCTCCTAAGTATCTCAGCTGTTTCTGGTCATTTCCATCAGAAGCCTCAGAGAAATACCATCTGGTTTTGATTATTCACTGCACTTTAACTTCCCAAGCTACTCCACAGCTTCATTTTTATAGTCTTCAATTTCTGTTACAGCCACTCCAATTTGCTTTAAAAAAAAAGTGCCCTTGAAATGGAAACTCTTCACTGTCCTCTAAAGAGAGACTGATATAAAAGAATACTCCTCTGCTACTTCAACATCCACTTATCTTTGGGTAGTCTAGGCCAGTAGTTCTCAACCAGGGGTCTGGGGCCCCTTCGGGGCCCTCAAGTAGGTTTCAGAGGAAGCCTCCAAGCAGGGCCAGCATTAGACTCGCTGGGGCCCAGGGCAGAGAGCCAAAACCCCACCGCATGGGGCTGAAGCCCAGATCCCTGAGCCCCACCACCCAAGACTGAAGTTGAAGCCTGAGCAATGTAGCTTTGTGGGGGCCCCTGTGGCAAGGGGCTCCAGGCAACTGCCCTGTTTGCTACCCCTTAACACTGGCCCTGGCTTTTATATGCAGAAAGCCAGCTATTGTGGCCCAGGTGCGCCACGGAGTTTTTATAGCATGTTGGGGGGGGCCTCAGAAAGAAAGAGGTTGAGAACCTATGGTCTAGGTGGCGCACAGTCACACAGACTCTTTGTTTCAGCATGTTAAGAATTTATGTACATTACCTTGATCTCTTTACCTGGTTCTCCTGGAGTCTCTTTGACCTTTTTTTACTTCCAATTTGAACCTTTAGAGGCACAGTTGTTTAATATGTCCATGGCATTTGGACAAAGATTTCTGTATTTCTGAAAGAAGAATTTGCAGCCTTACATTCTTGAACTTTTCTGCTTTTGTCCATTTCTACAGACAGTTCCACCACCAACCTGCTGTGTGTGATCTTGGGCAAGTCAATTTACCTCTCTCTGGTTCAGCTTATCCATGTATAAAATGGGAATGCTATGTTCCTATCTCTTGGGGTGCTGTTTGTAGGTCATAGTATGGAAGGTGCTAAGATTTTCCTCCCTATCTGTTGTTGAACTTTCCCATGTTTTTATAACCCATTTCCCACATAATTTTCAAGGTTACCCTTTCATATCTACCACCATCTACTTCCTTTGATATTTCTGGGTCTAGCAGCCATCCATCCATCCATCCTTGACCCTCAATCTCAGCGAACTGGCTTGGAATGAAGGGTTCTTACATTTTCAAGTTACTCTATTTATCATCCTTCATATTCTCATGCACAGAATTTGCTGTATTTGCTCTGCTGTTGACATAGCAACCAAGAATTTTTTTCTGAGAGTATATTACCCCACTGTTAAAAATAAAATAAAAGATCTCTCATCTGGCCGAGACCACCTCTTGTCCAATCACAAAGAGAAGAGCTCTACCACAGTACCACCTCCTGGGGCAGGAAGCAAATGCATCTCTAAAGGACCTGCCAACACAGAAGCCTAGAAACTACTGTCTGCTTAAAATGGTGCAGTTCTTTCCCATCATGCCTGGATTCCTTATCCAACGAAGGGCAGAAAAGGAACAAGAAACAAAGAGAGGGAAAAGTAGCTCCCCACTGCCTTTTTCTCAAAGACAATTTAATTTCAGAATCAGTGTGTTGCCATGCATTGTAGGTTGGCTGCTTTCACTAAAATAACTGAGCGTGTTGAAGCACATTCTATCTTCCCCAAGCCGCTGCCTAGGGCTCCTTTAGGCACTTTAGGAATGTCAAAAAAAACAAACACATCATTAGCCTGTCAGACCCCAAAACAACACAGGCTAGAGAGGTGTCTGGTTTCTCAAGAGGAATTCCTAAGGGACCACGTGAGCAAGGGGGAAATGGCCAATTCTGGATGCTGCTAAGCACAGCTGAAGTAGAAGAGCTTCAAGCACATACATGCAGGTGTCACGTGCCCATCATGTCTCACATGATGCCTGCCCAGATTACTGGGCACATTCCAACTGGATACAAATAATCTAACCATCAATTACAAAACAGATTTAGAACTACCCAAAGAATCACAGAACCTAGGGCCAGCCTGGCAGCACAACAGAATGAGCTCCCCTGATAGACAAAATCCAAAATCTGACCTTAGCTAAGGCATGTGTTAGCATTGCATCTAGGGGCTATACTCCCAAGTTACGAATCGCAGCAATTCCATCTGGAAAAGGACCACATATCCTCCATCCCTTACAACTGCTTCCTTACTTGGTTGTCTCAGACACACACTACCAACCATTCTGCAGGCATGGAGGAAACCTTTGTGCAAAGAGACTGCCCCCGTCGAACTCGAGTAGCACGCCAGCAGTGACAAGACCGGCAGATCATGAACTGTGCTGCCAAAAGTCTGCTGTCAAGAATTTGCAGGGCTGGCCGAGAACGCTTTCACACTAGGGTCTTTCAGCTGCACTGTCCCTGCTGATTGCAGCTGTTGTGGTGGATATGGGAAGAGGGCTTTAAGACAGACTGCCTTGGCACAGCAAGGGCAGACTTTGAATTGCTAATGCAGTGCGAAGCACCAGTGCAATGTGCAGTCAATCTCTGTTTAGCAGGTGAACCACTGTGTGTTGGACCAGCTAATAATTGTGTGGAGCCTTCACCATAAAATCCAGGTAGACTCTGTTGCAACAGTCTATTCTGGATGGAAGGCAGTATCGCTATCACTTGGTGCTCAGCTGAAGGAAGGGGGCACATCTAGCTAGCCTCAGAAGTGAAGCAGCACTGCTGGTTACTGCTATTGTAGCATCAAGGAGTAGCACTGAATCCTGTAGGACATGAAGTCCAAGCTCCACCTTGACCATCGGAGGATAGGAGTCTTCAGAGGGAGAGATCAAAACTCCTGACAGTTCCTACAAGTGCGTCTCCTCTCTGTTAGCCTCACTTTGGTTTTACCCAGGTTGGGAAGAGTCAGCTGCTTTTTATCCCCCTCTCTAGCCACTCAGGGACTGGGACAATTGCTTAAGTAGAATTTAGACTGGAGTCTGTCCTCACTTCCAGGAATGGCAGCAGGTGGGAGCACTGTGGAGGTGGCACATGCTCAGACCGTGGCAGCAAAAGGATGAAGAGGATGTCAAGATATCAGTCAAGGACATCAGGCCACATCAGGATGACATTAACAGGCTCCACTCTCACTACCAGGACAATGGGCGACTAACAATGTATCTCCACAGGGGTAAACAAACACAGACCATCATTAAGGGTCAGGTATTACCCCTGCATATAGCAACAGTGGTCTCTCCAGTAGAAAAGTAACTACAACAGCCAAGAAATAGTACCACTTTCCAAAGCACAAAGGCACTGTATTTGCATAGAAGTTGTTTCTGGTATCACCCTTGTTGTTCTTCCTTTCCAATCTATTGCTAGGCAGGTTTGCCACCTTATTTCTTGTGTATGGAATCTGAAGACTAGCTGTTTCAACCTGACCCATGACATCCTGCCATAAGCCAGGGGAGAGTGCACTTCACAGCCCTGGCTTCCTGCAACTCCTCCCAGGAAATAATTCTCTGCAAGCAGCACTGTGTGGAGTTGTAATTCTTAAGGATGACTAAGTGCTGAAATGCTAGCAGCGGATTAATTACAGCCTTGTGAAGTTTAATTGCTAGCATGGCTGGTTAAGTCACAGGTCACGCCTTTCACTCTCCTCCACCCCTGCCATGCATTCTCTGACATTCCTCACAATCCACAAGCCCAGATTGCAGAACTACAGTATAATTTCCAAGCTCAGAGCATTTCCTTCATGGGGTGGAGGTCTAACTCATCAGTGAATGATGGTTTATGGGAATCTGAGGCATGAGATCAGTAGTCACAAGAACAGCCCTACCTTACGTAAGTAACCTGCTTTCTCCAAATCATAGAAAGCAATCAACAGGAAGGGCCAGAGTCCACCTGCACCCATCCTTTGCAGGACATCGTCCATGTGAGTGACAGCACACAATTGATCCTAACGGTTGTTTCTGATCAAGAGTCTGGAGAAAGTGGTAAATAAAGCACACAAGCTCCATGCCACTATGTTCAAGGTGAATCACCAGAGTCAAGTTCGGTGATTAAAGATGTATGGGAGCAAGAATTGCCATGGGTTTGACACTTTCGTAGAGAGGCCTATTCAGCACTCACTTTTGTGTTGGTATCTTGCAGCTCAAAAGCTTGTGGAAAGAGGAGGAACAGAAGGTTTCTTAGGCCTTGGCTACACTTGCGAGTTGGAGCACATTAAATCAGCCCTAACTCCTGAGGTGTCCATACTGGCAAGGCATGTAGAGCGCCCGGACTCTGCAGCTGGAGCGCCCCTGGTAATCTACCTCCATAAGAAGCACAGAGCTTACTACACCTGGGCTGGAGTGCCACGGTGCCAGTGTGGACGCCTTGGTCTATTAGTGTCCCACAATGCCTGTTCTAGCCACTCTGGTCATCACTTTGAAGTCTACTGCTCTGTCCTCAGGTGACCAACCATCAAACTCGCCCTTTAAATTCTCTGGGAATTCTGAAAGTCCCCTTCCTGTTTGCTCAGCAACGCATGAAGTGCTCTCAGCGCATCTTTCCACATGACCCGTGACCATGCCTCCATGTGCCAGGCGATCCCCAGTATGGAGCAATGGAGAGGTACTGACCTCATCAGTGTTCGGGGGGAGGAAGCTGTCCTGTCCCAGCGGCGCTCTAGCCATAGGAATTATGATACCTACAGGCAGGTATCAAGGCCATGACAGAAAGGGGCCATGACCAGGACGCAGCGCAATGCAGAATTAAAGTGAAGGAGCTGCAGAACACCTACCACAAAGTGCGGGAGGCAAACTGCCACTCTGGTGCTGCCTTCACGACCTGCCAATTCTACAAAGAGCTGGATGAGATACTGGGGGGGCGACCCCACCTCCACTCCGAAGAGCATCATTGACACTACAGAGGCCACAGCAGCCCAGAGTGCAACAAGGCAGGAGGAAGAAAGAAGGAGTGAGGGTGCTGAGGAGGAGCGGGGCCCATAGCCAGAGGATGGCCCGGCATCCCTAGATGCATGCAGCCAGGAGCTGTTTTCAAGCCAAGAGGAAGGTAGCAAGTCGCAGCAGATGGTGCTTAGGGAAGAACAAACAGCGGAGGAGGTGCCTGGCAAGCAGCTTTTATTTTGAGAAGGGAGTTGTTGGGTGCAGACTGTTGGGGCAAGTAGGGTTGCAGAAAGAAGGATTAGGGCTACGTGCATGCCTAGATGTGGAATAGGGCTTTGATGCGCTCTCTCACATCGCGGTAATAGGCCTCAGTTATCTCACTGAGGGTCTCAAGCCGAAGCTGCGCAGGTTCCTTGGCAAAGCTACTGTGGTCCTTGTCCCAGTCAGGCTAACGTGTCTGTGCCTCTGTGCCGTGAGGGGCAGGGGGACCGTTGCTGCACACAGGCAAGCAGCATATGGGTAAGGGCGGAAGCTGCATTGTAGTAGAAGACCTTCCCTTGCTTCCCCAGGTCACCCTCAGCAGCGAGATAACTTCCAGGACTAACCCATTCTGTGGAAAGTGTGGGTATAGCAGCTCCCTGCAGCTGTTGGCTTTCCCCAAGACACAGGACCCCAGAGGACGGTACAGCCCTGGAACAATCAGTTCCCCCTGCCCCTGTGGTTACTCACCATTTCAGGGTTCTTGCGGGTTACGTGCGCTTGGGACAGGCAGTTTGTGTTGTTGTGTACAATGTGCTTGTCTTTAAGATCAGCCGAACCGTTGCTCTGCCTTGTGTGAACAATGCTGCCTCTGTTCAATGTTGCATTTTGGCTTTACAGGTGCATCCTTGAGATCCAAGCCGTCCTTGTTGTCAAAGGCCGAAAGGCTGCACAGACTCAGGAAGCGGCTGTGAAGAAGCAAGGAGGACCTTCTGCATGAAGTCATGCAGCAATCCCTTACTGAAAATCAAAAACTACAGGAGTGGTGGGAGACCGAAAGGAGGCTCCGCTAGGAGAACGCAGATCGCTAGCAACAAACCACGGAGCGGCTCCTAAGCATTATGGAGCGCCAAGCGGACTCGACGCAGGTGCTTGTAGCACTACATACGGAGCAGATCCGTGCCCGCCCCCTATTCCCCTTGTCCCAAAACTCTTTCCCTTGTGACCCTATGTCACCACCAACCCACTTTCCCCAACATTCGGTTTCTTATCACCACCAGCTGCCTCCAACATGAGGCGGTTACTCACCTTGTGCAGTAACTGACGTTCTTCGAGATGAGTGTCCCTGTGGGTGCTCCACTCTAGGTGTCGGTGCGCCCCTGTGCCTTTGATCGCAGATTTCTGCAGCAGTACTTGTACCA
This sequence comes from Gopherus flavomarginatus, assembly GCF_025201925.1. Classification (NCBI taxonomy): domain Eukaryota; kingdom Metazoa; phylum Chordata; order Testudines; family Testudinidae; genus Gopherus; species Gopherus flavomarginatus. Next base: position 5,803,713 of record NC_066618.1, on the reverse strand, counting down.
GCCACGCACGCTCAGAGCCTGGCCCCCGCTCCGAGTATACCTCTAATGAGCATGCGCGGCCGGTTCCCTCAGTTCCTTCAGGCTACCCCAACTCCGAAGTAGAGGGGAGGAGGGTGGGTAGTGGAGCACCCACAGGGACACTCATCTTGAAGAACGTCAGTTACTGCACAAGGTGAGTAACCTCCTCTTCTTCGAGAGAGATGTGGGTGCTCCACTCTAGGTGACTTCGAAGCAGTGTATCTCAGGGAGGTAGGGACTTCAGGTCTGGCAGAAATGCAGTAGATAATACTGCCATGCCTAATCGAGTGTCAGAGAGAGGGCCCTGAGTAAGGGCATAGTGTTTGTCAAATGTGTGCTCAGAGGACCAAGTGGCTGCTCTACAAATGTCAGACAATGGTACTTTACGTAAGAAGGCTACAGAGGTAGATACAGATCTAGTGGAATGTGTTCTGATCAATGCTGGAGGTGTAACGTTTTTTATCTGATAGCAGAGTCATATGCAATTGGAGATCCATTTCGAAAGTCTCTGGGTAGAGATAGGCATGCCTTTGGAGCGCTCCGCGATGGAGACAAAGAGTCTAGGAGAGTTTCTGAAGGGTTTGGTTCTGTCCAAATAGAAGGATAAGGCTCTGCGCACAACAAGTGTGTGCATTGTAGCTTCGAAGGAGTTTGCATGTGGTTTTGGAAAGAAAATTGGTAGATGTATTGGTTCATTGATGTGAAAAGAAGTGTGAACTTTTGGAAGGAATTTTGGGTGTAGGCGTAGAGTAACTTTGTCCTTGAAGAAGAGCGTATATGGTGGATCTGCCATAAGGGCTGCTATCTAGCCTGCCCGTCTGGCAGAGGTAATCGCCACCAAAAAGGCTGTTTTCATCAAGAGGTGCAAGAGGGAGCAGGTGGCTAAGGGCTCAAAGGATTGATGAGTTAAACAGGACAATACTAGGTGAAGATCCCATGGAGGGGTAGGTGGCTTAATTTCTGGATATAAGGTTTGGAGTCCCTTCAGGAAACGCTTGGTAATGGGATGAGCGAAGACCGAGGTATTGTCCACTGTGCCATGAAAGGTCGTGATGGCAGCTAAGTGGACTCTGATGGAGTTGAAGGAAAGGCCGGATTGCTTAATGTCCAATAGATAGTCGAGTATGCAGGGAAGAGGTGCCAAGGTAGGAGACAGTTGTTTAGTTGAACACCATTTTGTGAATCGTTTCCACTTTCGGAGATAGGTGGTACGGGTGGATTGTGTTCTGCTGTGTAGAAGTACCCTCTGAACTTGGTCGGAACAGTCTAGTTCTCGTTGAGAGAACTATGCAGGTACCAGGCTTTGAGATGAAGCATGGAGAGATTGGGGTGAAGAAGCCGGCCATGTTGTTGTGATAAAAGGTTCGGGACGAGAGGCAGGGAGATTGGTGGTCGAATTGACACTCTGGTGAGGAAAGGGAACCATGGCTGTCTCGGCCATGAAGGTGTGATCAAGATCACCCCGACAAGATCCGTTCGTATCTTTATGAGGACCCTGTTGAGCAATGATATTGGGGGAAATGCATAAGCTAATTCCCGGTGCCACGGGATCATGAATGCGTCTCCGAGGGAGTGTTTGCCCAGTCCCGCCCTGGAGCAAAAATTGAGGCATTTCGTGTTTTTCGCTGTTGCAAAGAGATCTATGGTTGGGTGACCCCAAGTGCAAAATATGTTGCAGATGATTTCCTTGTCTATCTCCCATTCGTGCTCCGAAGGGAAACGTCTGCTTAACTCGGCAGTGGTGTTCACCACCCCGGGAGATAAGCAGCTGATATGCGGATGTGGTTCGCAAGGCACCAATTCCAGAGTTTTATGGCCTCTGAGCAAAGAGAGTGGGAACGAGCCCTTCTTCGTCTGTTTATGTAGAACATGCAGGCAATGCTGTCTGTCATTATGCGTACATGCTGATTCTTGATTAGTGGAAGGAAGCAGCGGCAGGCATTCCGTATAGCTCAAAGTTCTAGAACATTTATGTGCAGGGAGATCTTGGAATGAGACCATAGCCCGTGGACTGTTTGGTGAGAGATGTGTGCCCCCTAGCCCGTGAGGGATGCATCGGTCGTCATTATCAGAGTTGGGGAGGTCTGGAGGAAGGGGACTCCAGAGCAGAGGTTGTAGGGGACTGTCCATCATATGAGAGAGTCTTTGACTCGTAGGATATGGCCAGGTGTTTGTTTAGTGAGTGCACGTTTGGTTTGTAAACCGTGGCCAGTCAAGCTGGAAGCACCTCATGTAGAGACGTGCGTTCTGGACCACGAAGGTGCATGAGGCCATGTGCCCTAGTAGTTGGAGGCAGTCTCGGGCGGTGACCAGGGGGTTGTTGCGAAGTCTCGTAGCCAGCAGTTTTATGGTATTGAATCGGTCGGGTGGGAGAGATGTCAGTTCAGTTGTGGAGTCGAGGCTCACTCCTATAAACTCCAGGTGCTGGGTAGGACTTAATGTGGATTTGCTTTTGTTTATTTGCAGGCCCAGGGATTGGAAGCAATCGATGGTGAGTTGTGTGAAGCGGAGGGCCTCGTCGAACGTGGAGGCCTTCAGGAGGCAATCATCGAGGTAAGGGAATATTATGACTCCTTTTTTCCTGAGGTAGGCAGTGACTACCGCTAGGAGCTTGGAGAAAACTCGAGGGGCAGTGGAAAGGCCAAATGGTAGAACTCTGTATTGAAAATGCGTTGAGCCGAGGGTAAAACGAAGAAAACGTCTGTGGGCTGGGTGGATAGTGACGTGAAAGTAGGTGTCTTGTAGGTCGAGGGCTGAAAACCAATCGCCCTGTTCCAGGGCTGGAATTATGGTGGTGAGAGTAACCATCTTGAACTTTTGCTTTTTGACAAATTTGTTGAGCCTCCTGAGGTCGAGCATCGGTCGCCATCCTCCAGTTTTCTTTTCTGTTAAGAAATAATGGGAGTAGAACCCTTTCCCCTTGTGGCATTCGGGAACAAGTTCAATAGCCCCCAGGTGAAGGAGATGTTGTACTTCTTGCTGGAGGTGTAGCTCGTGAGAGGTGTCCCTGCAGAGGGACGGGGAGGGTGGTTGGGAGAGAGGTAAGGAGAGGAAGGGGATAGAATACCCAGTTGTGATGACCTCTAGAACCCACTTGTCGGTGGTAATATTCTGCCATTGGTGCAAAAATGGCTGTAGGCGGTGTCCAAAGATGGTTGTAGGCAGTGCATACGCTGAAGTTGGGGCGATGTTTACGAGACCCTCGACCAAAGGTTCAAATCTGCTTATTAGTTGGAGGAAGTTGGGGCATCCCGGAAGAATTGGGGCGACGCCGCTGGTGTCTGGATCTCTGGCATTGGTGTTGCTGTTGTTGATCCTGAGATCTTGTGAAATGCTGAGTATATGGGGGGTAGCGTGGATGGTGGTAAGGTTGATATCTGTACTGTCGCCTTCTGGTTGTAGGGGTTTGGATGCCTAAGGATCGAAGAGTTGCCCTTGAGTCCTTCACTGAGTGGAGCACCTCAATCGTGGTGGAAGCAAAGGGTTTATCACCATCAAAAGGGAGGTCCTCTATGGTGCTCTGAACCTCGCAAGGAAAGAGGGAAGAGGAGAGCCATGAACCTAGGCGCATGACCACTGCCGTAGCGGTGGATCTTGCTGCGGTATTGGCTGCATCCAGAGCTGCTTGAAGAGCCGTGCGTGATATGATTTGGCCCTAGGAAACTAAAGCTGTAAACTGTTGTTTCTTCTGGTCTGGAATGTGTTCAATAAAGTCCATTTACTTGTTATAGTTTCTATGGTCGTACTTTGCCAGAATTGTGGTATAATTGGCAATTCAAAATTGTAAGGTTGAAGTGGCATACACTTTTCGGCCCAGCAGGTCTAAGTGTTTGCCTTCCTTGTTGGCTGGGGTATGGTGAAAATACTGTTGTTTGTTCCTTTGATTGGCTGCGTCCACTACCAGTGAGTTTGGCGCAGGATGTAAGAAAAGGAATTCAGAGCCCTTAGAGGGAATGAAGTATTTATGGTCCGCTTGTTTGCAGGTAGGCTGGCTTGTGGCTGGAGCCTGCCAGATGGACTTAGAAGGTTCCAGAAGGGCTGCATTGATTGACAATGCCAGTCTGGATGAAGAAGAGGGTTGCAGGATGTCCGTTAACTCATGTTGTTGGTCCGATACTTCCTCTAGATTGATTCTAAGCTCGCTGGCAACCCTTTTAATGAGATCCTAGAATTTCGAAAAACCGTCTGAGGACGGTAGAGGGGAGGGAAGTAAAGCTTCTTCAGGCATTACTTCAGTTAGTACTGGGTCAGGAGCAGGAGTTAATTGATCCTGAGAATGGGAGGGTGCCGCCAAGTGAGTCATATCATTTGGACGTTCGCGTCTCGTCGGATTGGAATAGCGGGTGTGCTGCCGAGGGAAAGGTGCCCCTGGGGCCCAATACTGCCATGGTGGTGGAAAAGGCATAGGTGGTGAGATCCAGGGGTTAACACACCAGGTGGCAGGGTCTCGAGGGTAGTCTGAGACAATTTTCCTGTGCCCGCGGGTGACAGGACTCCGAGGATGGAATTCTGATTGTACTGAATCACCACCTTGTAGTTCAGACTCCTCCTCACTGGAGGAAGGCTGTTCAGACCCTGAATCATTCGTAAGGGAGAAGCAGTCTTTAAGGAAGGGTGGTTGCAGCGTAGGTGACACTAAGAGGTCACTTGACTGGGTAAACGGCAGCGCTGAGGCAGCTGAAGGTGAAGGCTGATAGAATTGCTGTGAGGGAACCCAGGCCTGCACCGGAGTTCTTAGTCTTGGCTCCGTGCCAAGTAGCGCTGTTAATACCGGTGCTGTAGTTGGTGCCACGCTATTAATAGCAGGCTGCGGTGCCTCGGGGGGGCCTGATTTGTCAGCATCGTGTTCATCGCAGTGCCAATAGGTGCCATAATCGAGGCAGGCAACTGAAAGCCTGTCACCTTGGCACCGGAGCCTCACGCTGCCGCCGAAAGCACAGGCGGGTTTAACACAGTGCCGGAGGAGCCCGGCTCGTCGAAAGTGCTCAGGCTGGGGAGCACCAGTAAGGAGACAGTGGATCTGACCGGAGAAGGTTTGTGTCTAAGGGCTTCTTTTGAATTTGACAGAAGGTGCCCTTGTTTTGCTGCTTTCTTCTGCTTTTTATAAGTGGGAGAGCTGTGTCGGTGAGCGGAGACAGAGTCTGCGCCAGGGTCTGAGGCGGACCCTAGGGATTTTTGAAGTAGAATAAGTTTAAGTTTTAGCTCCCTAACTAAAAACTAACTAACAAGAAACTGTCTAACTACAAGTTATTTTAAGATGAGGAAAGAAATTCTTTAAGGAGTCTGCTGAGCTCCGTCTCAAGCCGGGGACGGTAGAGAAGGAACTGAGGGAACCGGCCGCACATGCTCACTAGAGTGATACTCAGAGCGGGGGCCAGGTTCTAAGCATGCATGGCCGGTACGAGTACTGCTGCAGAAATCTCCGATCAAAGGCACAGGGGCGCACCGACACCTAGAGTGGAGCACCCACAGGGACATCTCTCGAAGAAGAACTGTAACTTCACCACTCAGCCCTGCAAACTACGACCCTTACCCACTGCACTCAACCCCCATCACCAAGCATTTTAGCCAGACTGAAGTGCAGCACTCATTGCATGGCATTCCAGACAGAAACGGTGAATATGATAACAGGACATATGCAAATCTGTGATTGTTCCATTCCCCACCCTGCCCCCCTCCCTCCTCCCACACAGCACAGATGTGTCATGCCATGTTTGTTTCTCCAGCAGTTGTGTTTCTTTTCAATAAATGTTTGGGGTTTTTTTTTTTGGTTTTGGAAACATTTGTTATTGCATTAAGTAAAAGATATCATAGCCCAGGAAAGCAACAGGCACTGTTCATCAGTGCATCATACATAGCAAACAAATATGCCTGCTAGCATTGGAATCACAGCATTTCACTCCCCTGCAGAGCACCAAACATTATTGGTGGCTTTCCGCATCGAACTGCTCCCTCAAGGCATCCCTAATCCCTATGGCCCTGCACTGGGTCCCTCTAATAGCACTGCTCTCTGGCTGTTCAAATTCAGCCTCCAGGCATTAAACTTCAGCAGTCCATGCCTGAGTGAAGCTTTCACCCTTCCCTTCACAAATATTATATAGGGTACAGCACACGGCTATAACCATGGGGATGTTGTCATCGGTCAGGTCCAGCTTCCCATACAGACAGTGCCAGCGGGCCTTTAAATAGCCATTCTGCACCGACTCAGCCTGTTGCTGAACGGCTCCTTGCTGCTGTCAAGGCTCCCTGTGTAGGGTGTTATGAGCCATGGAATTAAAGGGTAGGCAGGGTCTCCAAAGATCATGATGGGCATTTCGACTTTCCTGACAGCAATCTTCTTGTCTGGGAAGAAAGTCCTGCTTGCAGTTTCCCAAACAGGCCTGTGTTCTGAAAGATGTGTGCATTATGCACCTTTCCAGACCAGCCTGCATTAATGTATGTGAAATGCCCACACTGATCCACAAGCACCGGGAGAACCATCAAGAAATACCCTTCCAATTTATGTACTCAGAGGCAAGGTGGTCTGGTGCCAGAATTGGAATATGCGTGCCATCTATCGCCCCTCCACAGTTAGGGAAACCCCTTTGTGCAAAGCCATCCACAGTGTCACGCACGTTGCCTAGAGTCACGGTTCTTCTGAGCAGGATTCGATCAACGGCCTTGCAAACTTGCATCGACACCATTCCAACAGCAGACTTACCCACTCCGAACTGATTAGCGACTGATCAGTAGCTGTCTGGAGTAGCCAGCTTCCAGATTGCAAGCACCACATGCTTCTCCACTGGCAGGGCAGCTCTCAAGCCTCATGTCCTTGCGTCGCAGGGTGGGGGCAAGCTCAGCACACAGTCCCATAAAATGGCTCTCCTCCTCCAAAAGTTCTGCAGCCACTGCTCGTCATCCAAGACTTGCAGGATTCAAGGGGTGGGTTTACACAGTGGCATTATGGTATTTTCTGTTTTACTATGTAGCCCTTTCCTAATGGCTCTTAACAGTTTGCTACCATTTTCTGGACTGCTACTGCTCATTGAGGCGATGTTTTCCAAGAATTATCCAGTGACTCCAAGATCTCTCTCTTGAGTGTTTACAGCTAATCTAGGCCCTATCATCGTGTGTGTATCTTTGGGATTATGCTGTCCAATGGGCATTACTTTGCATTTATTAATTCAGCCACATAGCAACCTGGTAGGTACACTGTCGGCAACATGTAATCCTCTCTCCCACTCTCAAGTGTAGCAGGAGGCACAGCTGGCCAGAGACAGCCAGAAGCAGCTTAGCAAAGCTGGTGAGGAAGCGGGCAACTAAATAATTTTCTTCTGATGGTTTTCACAAGGAAACCAAAGCTGGCAGCTCTGTTCCCTTTTTTCAGACTTAGGTCAGTCACGTTGGTTAGACGATATATCCAGGCTGTAAGCGTAGGTCACAAGATTATTTAGTGGACAATTACAATTCATTTGCCTGGATCAAGATTTTGGTTGTCTTCAACTCCAGACAACAAGGTTTTTCTTAGCCTGCTGCATAGCCTCTGCAGTGCTACAGAAATGCTGCTGCAACCTTAACTATGGTACAGTTAGCAGCTGTCCCATAAGCTTTGATTTCTAGAGCCTACTGTTTCTAAACTTCAGGATCAACCTGATCAGCCTACCTTTAGGACTAGCCAGACTCACAAGTACTATGGCAATACACACACTGGTCCCTGTTTCAAGGGGCTGGGGGAGTTCAGAGACACTACTGGAAGATGCACATGCAGAATGAAAGCAAGGTACCAGTTTCCTGGAGTTGTAGGCCACTCCTGTTTTCAAAAGAATTTTTGTCTGGTAAAGGAGTGAGCTAATAGTGAAATTCTTAAGTACATCAAAGTTTAATTGCAGAGCTAATGTCTCTATCAGCTGAACAGTAAAAACTGAATTTGAGATTCAAACATCCACTACAGAGAAGGGACTGTTCTAATTTGCCTTGCAAAGTTACATTTGGATCCTGACAACACAGCAAGTAGTTGGACAGACGTACACAAGGGTCTTGCAATCTATTGGGTAGTAACTGCTACAGAATGCAAACTTGACTCTTTTTACAACAAATTGTGCCTAGCCCTGAGCATGCATCTGTGGGCAGAGTTAGGCCCATTGATACAAAACTGACTTCTGACAGAGAGCAGCTGGTGTCACGCTTAAAGTTTTCTTCTCTCGTACAGCTGCTCTGAAGTTTCAAGGACTCTGTACACAAGTGGAAAGACCCTTTGGCCTTTATGGCTCCAGCCAGAGTTCAGGAGATTATGAGAGTTTCCAATACTCCCTGGAGGAGAAGGTGGTTTGCCAACTCCAGAGGACACAGGCTGAAGATTTCGTATGAAACAATGTGACTTCTGGCACAGTTCGAGCTCCTCATTGTGCTGCTTGACAAGACATCAACATTTAAAAGGGAGGAACTATAGGGCTGAAAGAGAGTAGAGGCTGTTTTTACATCACTGTTAGGGCTCTCCAAAGAGAACATGGCAAATATCATTATAAACCAGGGTGTGGATGTAAGGACGCATCCCTGATGGCACAATAATGCCATCTCGTATGGCAGAGATGCCACACAGATTCATAGATTATTAGGGTTGGAAGGGACCTCAAGAGATCATCTAGTCCAACCCCCTGCTCAAAGCAGAACCAACCCCCAATCCCTTAATGGCCCCCTCAAGGATTGAACTCACAACCCTGGGTTTAGCAGGCCAATGCTCAAACCACTGAGCTATCCGTCCCCCCGGTCTGACACATCTCGTCACCGCGTCACAATATGCATCATCTTGTTGCTCACTCAGTATATCAAGTGGCAGAGGGCTGGAATGTAATAGCAGCTCATTCATTATTCACCAGGCTCTATACCTTCACCTCTTGGCATGTCAGCTCACTTGCCTTCTGCAAGGCCCTGCGACCCTTTCAGGTATATGAACAGTTTGATACACAAGTTTGCCTCTTCACCCTACTCCATCCCAGGAGCCGCTCTCAGCACCAGTGCAGAATGACACCCGGGCAGTCCTTGCACACACACTTCCGCAGCAGAATTGAAACAGACCAGGGACACAATATGTCACTCTGCTCCTGTCAGCATCGTTGAGCAAGTGTTTATGTGCCAGAAGCAGCCGTTCAAATGCAGCTCTCCAGCACGGGGATTTCTACACTGCCAGATGGTGAGGAAGAACGTGAAATTCCCTTGATCGCACACTAAATTCAAAGCCCCTGCCTCCTCTGTTGGGACCCGCAAATACTTATTGGTGGCAAAACCAACTAATGAGTCAGCAGATTTTGCCATCAAGAAAAGCCTGTAATTGATCGACTCTGTCTTTACACCTTGCAGCTACAAGGAAAGCACAGCAGCAGGCCACCATTAGCATGAGCCCCATTTGGCCTTTGGGTCTTCACTCATGGGTGCCAAAAATAATTCCATGCTTAAAGCATGGCAGGAGGAGACAAAGATATAACCATGGAAGAGGCTAAATTGTGTTCAGATTCTGATAATCCTCTGTCTGGGATGGCCTTCCCCTTGTGTGTCAGTCCCTAAGGGCCAACTCTTTGGGCCGAGGGCCACATCTAGGTGGGGAAATTGTATGCAGGGCAGGGGGTTGGGGTGTATGAAGGAGTGCGGGGTGTGGGAGGGGGTGCGGTGTTAGGAATGGGCTCAGGGCAACGGACTAGGGCAAAGGAGGGGTGCAGGGTGTATGAAGGGGCTCAGGGAAGGGGCTTGGGATGCAGGAGGGGTGCAGACTGTGTGAGGGAGCTCAAGGCAGGGGGTTGGGGTGCAGAAGGGGTGTGGAGTGTAGCAGGAGGCTCAGGGCAAGGAGTAGAGGTGCAGGGTGTGGCAGGGGGTTGGGGTGCAGGAGGGGGTGCGGACTGTGTGAGGGAGCTCAAGGCAGGGGGCTGGGGTGCAGGAGGGATGTGGGGTGTAGCAGGAGGCTCAGGGCAGGGAGTAGGGGTGCAGGGTGTGGCAGGGAGTTGGGGTGCAGGAGGAGTGCGGACTGTGTGAGGGAGCTCAAGGCAGGGGGCTGGGGTGCAGGAGGGCTGTGGGGTGTAGCAGGAGGCTCAGGGCAGGGAGTAGGGGTGCAGGTTGTGGCAGGAGGTTGGGGTGCAGGAGGGGTGCCAGGTGCAGGCAGGAGGCTTAGGGCAGGGAGTTGGGGGCAGGATGCAGGAGGGAATCGAGCTCCGGCCCAGTGCCGCTTACCTAAAGCAGTTCCAGGGTGGCAGTGGAGTGCACCAGGGCCAAGGCAGGCTCCCTGCCTAGCCGGGCCCCACGCCGCGCTGGGAAGTGGCCGGAACCACAGCCCTGCACAGTCCGGGGGGACGGGGGGGGGCATAGACGGGACAGGGTTCCGCACGCTGTCCTTGCCACGCCTCCAGGTACCTCCCCCGAAGTTCCCTGTTCCCGGCCAATGGGAGCTGCGGAGGGCGGTGCCTGGAGGCAAGGGCAACACACAGAGCCCTGTGCCTCCCCCACTCCCAGGCCACAGGGACGTGGTGCCGGCCATTTCTGAGAGTGGCGCGGGGCCTGCAGCGCCATAGGGGGCAATCCTGTGGGCTGGATAGTTTGCCCACCCCTGCCCTAAAGGTATGTCTACACAGCAACTAGACACCCATGGCTGGCCCGTGCCAACCAACTCAGGCTTGCAGAGCTCGGGCTGTGGGGCTGTTCCACTGTTGAGGAAATGTCTGGGCTCAGGCTGGTACCCAGGCTCTAGGACCCTGCCAAGTGGGAGGGTCCCAGAGCTCCTGCTGGAGCCTAGAAGTCTTCATGGCCATGAAACAGAGTCACACTGGAGCCAGCTGGCATTGGCCAGCCCTGGGTTTTCCTTTAGTGTGTGGACATACCCCGAGAATTATTCCCAAACAGAAGGGCTGTTTGCATTTCCTAAAGTGTCTGAAATGGAAAACTTCTTACTGATAATTTCATTTTTGCTAGGGCTGTGTGGTTTTTCACTGTATTCCCTCAATGTCAGATAATCTTCACTGAGAGAGTAAATTCACAGTAAGATATCTGGGTGCTGGAAGCCACAGAAAGATCCTAATTAGCAAACCATGGAAAGCAGCACTAAGACAACACACAGTCAGAGACAGCTGTCTGAAAAATAAACAAATTACTTGTGTTTGGTGCCATCCTCTTCGTCGTCTTCTCTAAACTGCTTATTCTCAGGTTCACCATTGTCCTTATTCTGAAAAACAAAAAAAGTTTCTGTCAAGCTTCTACTTTCCAGAATTATGCACAGTAACAAAAGAATGGAGTAGCACCAGAGCCACACTGAAAAGAGGACACAGGACCGATATGAACACCAGTGTTCTGTACAATTTAAATCTGACTTGCTTTTAGGCAAAGATTGAAAATTGAAGCTTTGTCTCTAGCTTGCACCAAAGACAAGGAAAATTAAATTATCTTCTCCTTAGAGGCAGCCATGACACTCAGAACCCATATTCTCCTTATTTCTGGATGTCCAAGCCAATTTGGTGAGCGAACAAGCAGACATGGTAAATTCTAAGCTACGAGACCCGGTCTGCGGTATAAGTACAACCTTGTTTTAAACAACAGAGTAATGTTGAGAGTAGGGCATTGTAGGGCAAAGGACAGTGCAGTAGATTGGTAACAGCTGTGTACAGCTTCACCATGTCACAAGGTTGGGGAGGAGAGCTGAGTTTGGATCCTGAGTTCCCTTGGCTAGGAGGGAAGGCTGAATTCTATTCTGGCCAACAACTGAAGTGATAGTGACTGGATCTGAAGAGAGCCTCATGTTGATATGAAGAGTCCTATTACATCCATCTCCCTGTGAGTGCAGGATTATTCCCTAGCATACAACCAGGTTATGTTTACACTAGCCTGCTTTCTGAAACATATCCCATGTTTGCTAGCAATGGGACAGCTACAGAGTGACTGCAACAATGGGAGTGTGCTGCTTTTAGACAGGGATCCAGGCAGCTGGTGACTTCTTTATGATTTAAAATAACTACGAAGAAAGTTTTAACAGGTTTACAAATCATTACTACATAAATTAATGATTACAACACTGAGCTTATCTTTTTCAGAGAAACATTACGCAGAAATAGAATAATCAAATCTCTATTTAGTAGGGTGTTACCATATTCGAGTGAGTCACTTTCCACTAGCCACGCTGTATTTGCTGGTGATTGTAGTGAGTGCAACTCCTGACTCTACTCATATTTATCAGACCAGCCACGTTCATCAACCTTAATATTAAAAAAATCAGATACGTATGCTAGGATTTATGTGCAGGGGAATGTACTTTGAATAATCAATAAATGGTAACCAAACATCTAAGTATTTACTGGCCCTCTGTTTTGTTGAGTATGGAATTGATACATTATTCTTTCCATAACAATGCCCCATATTTTTTGGAGCCATTCCTCTAATGTGGGGCTTCTTCCCTCCCAATGAGGCACTATTGGAGCTATTAGCAGATGTGAAATTAATTCTTTGAACCTGTTCCACCAGCAGGATTATCAAAGCATCATTTGGTAATCCTCTTGGTGATTTTTGGTAATCATTTGGTAATTGTGACGTGATCTAATTAAAATATGACCATGCAAATCACTGCTGCTGCCACTGTTATATAACTGCAACGAATCTTATACAAAGTGTAACACGTGGCCAGAAAGGGTTAAGCATCCTGCAAAATAATTGACCCAGGTTCAAACTTTAGAGACATGTTAGAAAGGTATGTAAATGGTAATTAAGGCCATTCCATGTTATATAGGCTAGAAATGCAAACTCTGAAATGCAAACCTATATTGTTAGAAATTAAAAGTGATACTAATTGTGTTTACTTATATCTTGTTTAATGATTAGCCATGTAAACAGACAGTGCCTGTCTGTCACTATAGCTATTAATTCAGAAATCAAAAGGGAATATTAACATTTAGATGAATCTTGGGTGTAATAATGTCATTGTCTATATGTCACTTTAAAGTTTCTGATAATTTATCCATTAGGCAGTCTGTCTTATGTAAATCCATGTAGCTAATTACCGGTGACACTTAAGAAACAGGTCCACTTCAAAGTATCGTTGATTGCCTATTGTTCGCCTAAGGACGCCGAACTATATAAAGATGCCTTGGGTCCCAATCCTATTTATCTCAGACCTGCCTGATGCTTCACACAGAGGAAGCTTAAGTCACAAGGCTGAGATCCCAGACCTGACTGGACCACCCTGAATATAAACATTTGGACTACAACCTATGAACTATTTCTGAAAGAACTCTTTGCAACTACAAAGCTCACCATCTCTGCTATGAATTCAATCTCAAGAATTGAACTCATGCCTGTATGTATATTGATCTTTTAACCAACACTCTCTCTCTTCTTTTTTAATAAATGTTAGTTTGGTTAAGAAGAATTGGCTATAAGCGTGTATTTGGGTAAGATCTGGAATATTCATTAACCTGGGAGGCAATGTGTCCAATCTTTTGGGATTGGTAGAACTTTCTTATATGATGAGTAAGATTTTCAGTAATCCTCATCATATTTGACTTGAGTATCTGGGTGAAGGCCTAAGGCTGGGTTACTTTAAGGAACTATGTTGTTGGCTTCTGGGTAACCAGTGAAGAATTACAGAAGCTGTTTTCTGCTGGCTTAGTAAATCTAAGTATTCGAATATCCACCAGCTTTGGGGATTGTCTGCCCCATTCTTTGCAGTTCACCTTAATTGAGTGACCTCAGTTGGCTCCCCTGGGACTCTAGTCACAGTAATAATTATCCAGCATTTATAACATTTCATTATGAAGCATATCCCAAAATTCTCTGATAACCGGACAGGTGTACCATGCCTCTTTCAACACAATGTCACCAACTTTTATCCCTATTCACTCTCTATATCTATTTTTAAACCTGACTGATATGAGGTACCATTGAAATAGATATTAAGGAATTTTATTTTATTTAGGTACAGACTGAGGTTGCTGACTTTTTTCCCAGACCAAAGCCAGTTCCTCTGGGGTAATTTGTCTATCGAATTCTTTTTTTCTTTATTAATATGTAGACTTTTTTTGTTAGGAAAATCATCAGCAAAGATTGACATTAATTTGTTATATATTTTTTTTCTAATCAACAAGAAGTCATCACTTCTACTAACGTTGGGTTTCTATGGAAAAGTTTTCTAGGAAACTGGGAAACATAATGCCTAACTTGAAAGTACTGGTACCACAGGAGAGTGGGCCAGTTAAAGCAGGTTTTGGTTTCTAAATGAGTTAGAAAAGTTTCTTTGGTGAACAGTTGGCCGAGCACATGTATTTCATGGCTCTCCGAAACTTCAAAACTCTGCTGTATGATTTGGATTAAAATTTGGATTATTTGCAATGGGTATAATTAGCAAAGAAAATGAATGTATTATCTCTAGTTCTGTCCCAAACCCATACAGTAGCCTTTGCCAAAGGATTTATATAAATTGCATGAAGACATGTACATAGGTGAATTTGGTTTGTTTTAATCCATGCTATCCTAGCAATATTTAGACTGCCACAATTTTCCTGTTCAATAAAGACCCAGTGTTTGCTTGAGCTGCCTGGCTTGATGGTACCATGTAACATTTAGAACTAGTTCACCCTGTTTAATGGAACTGTAGAGTATCTGCACTCTCTCTCTTTTCTTATTCTATATGAACTCTAACATTCTTTGTATTCTTGCTAGAGCTTCCCCAGAAGATTTTGAAACAAGAAGGATATCTTTGGCAAAATATTCAATTTAACGGTAAATATTCTTCCTACCAAGAAACTGTGCATTTCCCTCAGCATGCAAACTTTGTTCATTTGCTGAAGTAGAGGTTTGACATCTTCTTCTGCTATCCCTCGATGCGAGGATGACATCTGCCAAGGGGGATCATTGGTGAGTATTTAAGTGTCAGAGGAACCCAATTTGTGCCCTGCAGATTTTCCCACAGAAATGGAATCTTGGAGGAGACATACTTGTTGGCTGAACTGTTGTGCCCTTTCTTTCCTCCTTTGTCGCTTCTGTCTCATGAGCACGTCTGTTCTCCTCAAAGTGGGCTGTGGCTTGGTGTATGGTGTGACGCCACTGTGTTCTGTTTCACGCCAAGTCCTCCCAGTGTGTTGGGCTGATGTCTCCCTTTTTAAGATGTACTTTCAGTATGTCTTTGAAGTGCTTCGGATGCCCTCCGCAAGCCCTCCTTCCTTGATTTAACTGAGAGAAGAGCACTTGCTTCGGGAGGAGAATGTCAGGCATATGTACACAGTGGCCAGCCCAGCAGAGTTGGTATTTAAGGACCTGCGCTTCTACACTGCTGATGTTGGCTGCAGAGAGAATGCTTATGTTACTGTGTCAGTCTTCCCAGCTGGTCCTGAGAATCCTACTGAGGCAGCATTCCTGGAACCCCTCCAGCGGCTTGAGATGTTGTCTGTAGGTTACCCAGGTCTCACACCCATAGAGAAGGGTGGGGATGACAACTGCCTTGTAAACCAAGATCTTAGTATCTGTTTGTAGATCCCTATCATTGAATACTTGTTTGAGTAGTCTTCTAAAGGATGTGCTGGCACAGCTGAACGTGTATTCAATTTCTGTGTCAACGCTGGCTGGTTAGGAAAGGTGGCTGCCATGGTACAGAAAATGGCTGTGATCCAGGCTGTGATAGGCATCTGAAAAAAGATTTAGGGTGCTTTGCAGGTCGGCCTGTGTGTGTGCAAGAATGACACAGGAATCTGCATACTGAAGCTCAGTGATGCCAATTCTCGTGATCTTAGATTTTGTTTGGAGACGTTCAAGATTGAGGAGTTGGCCATCCATATGATCCTGATTCCCAATTCCATCAGGAAGGTGGTCGCAAACGAGAATCAGGATCACGGCAAATAAAATGGAGAAGAGTGTTGGAGCAATGACACAGCCTTGCTTGACACCGGCGCGAATGATGAATGGTTCGGTCTCTGAGCCATTGCACAGAATGGTGGCAGTCATCCCATCATGGAGTAGTCTGATGATAGAAATGAATTTCTGTGGACAGCCAAACCTAAACAGCACCTTCCATAGGGCATCACGGTTAATAGAGTCAAAGGCCTTGGTTAGGTCAATGAATGGCATGATAGTTCCGGGTGTTGCTCTCTGCACTTTTCCTGAATCGGTCATGCCATGAAGATCATGTTGGTTGTGCCTTGGGATGACCTGAAGTCTCGCTGTGATTCAGGGAGGAGTTCCTCAGCAAAGGCGGGAGGCAGTTTAGTAGGATCCAGGCAAGAATCTTCCCTGTGATGAAGAGGAGAGCAATACCTCTGTAGTTCCAGCACAAAACTGACATCTTACAGCTGCTTCAGGTTGTTTGAGATTCAATTCCAAAGCATCTTATGGAATTTGTTGCCCATTTGCACCCAAATGTTTTCTGGAGGGACAACTTCTCTGTATCTGGAAAATTACACATAGTGATGTCTGACCCAACTCACAGCAGCTTTACATGACAGTTCTTAAGGCATGTCTACCCTACAGCTCCTACAGTGGCACAACTAGAGTACTGCAGCTGTGCTGCTGTAGTGCCGTTGTTCCTTACATCGACAGACAGGTTTTTCTGTCACTTTAATTAATCCACCTCTTTCAGAGGCGGTAGCTAAGTTGATAGAAGAATTCATCCATCAGCTAAGCTGCGTCTACAGTGCAGGTTAGGTCAACCTAACTACCTCATGCAAAGCATGAAATTTTTCACAGCCCTGAGCGATGCAGCTAGTTTGACCTAAATTTTAGGTGTAGACCAGGCCTCAGAACATTTGTGGCCACTGGCATCTGATCTACACTAGTGCTACCACTGCAAATACCTAGCTATACCTCCTTCTACTATGGTCAATGATTAGATACAATGTGCTGAGATAGTACGACAATGGGTGCAACAGAATCTCTCTCTCTGGTGTCTTCCCTGATGGGAGGAAGAGCGAATGAGGCATTGTTCCTTTTTTGGGTGAGAGTGAGTAGAGTAAAGGAGATAATGGGGATTGTGGCAAGTAGGGAGCATAAGAACGGCCATACTGGGTCAGTTCAATGGTCCATCTAGACCAGTATCCTGTCCTCTGACAGTGGCCCGTTCCAGATGCTTCAGAAGGAATGAACAGAACAGGGAAATTTCAAGTGATCCGTCCTATCATCCAGGCCTAGCTTCTGGCAGCTTCAGCTTTAGGAACACCCAGAGCATGAGGTTACATACCTGACTATCTTGGCTAATAGCCATTGATGTACCTATCCTCCATGAACTTACCTAATTCTTTTTTGAACCCAGTTATATTTTTGGCCTTCACAACATCCTCTGGCAACAAGTTCCACAAGCTGGTGTGTTTTATGGGAAGAAATACTTCCTTTTGTTTGTTTTAAACCTACTGCCTATTAATTTCATTGAGTGACCCCTGATTTTTATGTTACGTGAAAGGATAAATAATACTTCCTTATGCACTTTCTCCACACCACTCATGATTTTATAGACCTCTATCATATTCCTCCCCCACCCAGTTGTCTCTTTTCTAAGTTCAACAGTGCCTGTCTTCTTAATTTTAACTTGTTTGGAACCTTTTTCATGTGCCTAATCATTACTGCTGCCCTTCTTTGCGCCTTTTCCAATTCAAACATATATGTTTTAGATGGGCCGACCAGAAATGCATGCAGTATTCATATGGCATTATGATATTTCTGTTTTATTATATATCCCTTTCCTAATGGTTCCTAACATTCCGTTAACCATTTTTGACAGCCGCTGCACACTGAGGGGATGTTTTCAGAGAATTATCCACGACTCCAAGATCTCTTTCTTGAGTGATCACTCATTTAAACCCCATCATTTTGTACATATAGCTGGAATTATTTTTTCCAATGTGCATTAATTTGCATTTATCAATACTGAACTTCATCTACCATTTTGTCACCCAGTTTTGTGAGATCCCTTTGTAACTCTTCACAGTCAGCTTTGGACTTAACTATGAGGAGTAACTTTGTATCATCTGCAAATTTTGACACATCACTGTTTACCCCTTTTCCAGATCATGTATGAATATGCTGAAGTCCCAACAGATCCCTGGGGGACCCTTCTATTTATCTCTTTCCATTGCGAAAACTAACCATTTATTCCTACTCTGTGCATCCTATCTTTTACCCAGTCACTGATGCATGAGAGCACCTTCCCTCTTAGCCCAAGACTGCTTAGTTTGCTTAAGAGTTTTTGGTAAGGGATCTTGTCAAAAGCTTTCTGAAAGTCCAAATACATATATTAACCTGATCACCCTTTTCCACATGCTTGACTCCCTCAAAGAACCCTAATAGATTGGAGAGGCATGATTTCTCTTTACAAAAGCCATGTTGACTCTTCCCCAACATACCATGTTCATCTACATATCTGATAATTTTGTTCTTTACTATATTTTCAGCCAATTTGCCTAGTACTGAAGTTAAGCTTACCAGCCTGTAAATCCCAGAATCACCTCTGAAGACTTTTTTTTAAATTGGCATTATATTAGCTACCCTCCAGTCATCTGGCACAAAGCCTGATTTAAGTGATAGATTGCATACTATAGTTAGTAGTTTTGCCATTTCATATCTGAGTTTCTTCAAAATTACCGGGTGAATACCAACTGGTCCTGGTGACTTAGTACTAATTTATCCAGTTGTTCCAAAATCTCCTCTATTGACACTCAATCTGGGATAGTCCCTCAGACATGTCACCTAAAAAGAATGGCTCAGATGTGAGGATCGCCCTCATGTCCTCTGGTGAAAAACGATGCAAAGAATTCATTTAGTTTTTCCACAACGGCTTTGTCTTCCCTGAGTGCTCCTTAAGCATCTCCATTATCCAGCAGCCCCATTGAATGTTTGGCAGGCTTCCTGCTTCTGATGGACTTAAATAATGTTTTGCTGTTAGTTTTGTGTCCT
Source organism: Gopherus flavomarginatus (assembly GCF_025201925.1). NCBI lineage: Eukaryota > Metazoa > Chordata > Testudines > Testudinidae > Gopherus > Gopherus flavomarginatus. Next base: position 5,784,819 of record NC_066618.1, on the reverse strand, counting down.
TAGCTAGTTGCTCTTCAAATTCATTCTTGGCCTGCCTTATTATACTTTTACACTTGACTTACCAGAGTTTATGCTTCTTTCTATTTTCCTCAGTAGAATTTGACTTCCAATTTTTAAAAAATGCCTTTTTGCCTCTCAACTGCCTCTTTTACTCTGTTGTTTAGCCAGTGGGTGGGGGTTTGTTTGGTTTTTTTTGGTCCTCATACTTACTGGGGTGCAGAAGTATACATTTAGTTTGATCTCTATTACGGTGTTTTTCAATAGTCTCCAGGCATTTTACTCTGGTGACAGTTCCTTTTAATTTCCATTTAACTAGTTTCCTCATTTTTGTGTAGTTCCCCTTTTAAAGTTAAATGTTACTGTGGTGGGTCTCCAGCATTTTCCCCCCTACGAGGATCTTAATTTTAAATATATTATGACTCCTATTACCAATCGGTTCAGCTATATTCACCTCTTGGACCAGATTCTACATTCGACTTAGGACTAAATCAAGAATTGCTTCTCCCATTGTGAGTTCCAGGACTGGCTGCTCCAAGAAGCAGTCATCAATGGTGTCTAGAAATTCTATCACTGCATCACTTTCTGAGGTGACACATACCCAGTCAACAGGAAGAAAGTTGAAATTCCAGTTATTGCATTTTCTGCCTTTATAGCCTCTTTAACCTCCTTGGGCATTTCACAATCACTGTCACCATTCTGGTCAGGTGGTTGGTAGTATATTACTATTGCTAAACTCTTATTATTCAAGCATGGGATTTCTCTCCACAGAGATTCCATGGCACAGTTTGATTCATATAAGATTTTTACTTTATATGACTTTCTGCTCTCTTTCACATATAGGGCCACTCCCTCACCAGCACAACCTTCTGTCATTCCTATATACTTTGTACCCTAGTATCACCATGTCCCACGGATTATGCTCATTCCACCAACTCTCCCTGATGCCTCTTATATCAATATCCTCATTTAATGCCAGATACTCTAGTCCACCCATTTTAGTATTTAGATTTCAAGCATTTGTATACAAGCACTTGTACAGTTTCTCAATATTCAGTTGCTTGCCTTCATATGTTATATTTCAGTGAGATTCTTTTACATTTGACTGCTCCTCACTACCTCCTACCTCTACTTTACCAACTTCTTTCCTATCTTTACTAGGATATAGAGAGTTTCCCTTTTAATAAATTCAGCCTGATGTTTCCACAAAACTGTGTGCTCCTCCACACTGGTCAGCCTTCCCCCAGTGCTTAGTTCAAAAAATCCTCTACAACCTTTTAAATTTTAAATTCCAGAAATCTGGCTCCATTTTGGTTTATGTGGAGCCCATCCTTCATGTATAGGCTCCTCCTTTCCCAAAAGGTTCCTTAGTTATTAATACATGTAAAACACTTCTCCCTTCACCATCATCTCATCCACACATTGAGATCCTGCAGTTTTGCCTGTCTTCCTGACTCTGCGCATGGAACGGGAAACATTTCAGAAAATGCTACCATGGGGTTATGGGTTACAGAAGAGGCAGTAAGCCTCAGAACCTGCACATATGCTGCTACAAGTTGCTCGTCACTAACATAAATACCTGTAAACTGCACTCCCTTCCTTCTGATTACCTGCTGCTAATACAGCTGCACCAGACAGAACAAAAACAGAGTAGACCTGAAACCCATGTCCTAAAATTTAGGTCTCTCTCTCTCAAGAGAAATTAATGCTGGTTCCTTCTTTGCAACAATGGCTGTTAAACAAGATTTCAGGTTTCATTAGCAGGATCATTCAAACCATGTGCTAATGTTCCCAGTTCCCAAAGTCAGCCTGCAAAGCCAGGAAATGCTGAGCAGCACAGCTTCTCTGAAACCAAACTAGGTAAGAAATAATCATGGCTTTACAGTTAAGTGTTCTTTTGTCACTGAGTCTTTTACAGAAGGGCCTTTGTTCAGTCTGTTTTCTCATAGAGCCATGGTTGCTTAATCAATAGATCAATGTGTGGATCATACTTCCTTTTGAGACTGCAGAGAGAAATCCTTTTATTTCCCTCAATTCCATTTCCAGTCACCCTATAAATTATAAAGTAGGGCTCTCAGTGTTGCTCTTGAACAGTTTAGCAATACATGCTAGCTGAGTAAAGTCAAGTTACCAGTTAATAGTGGGTTACGGAGGTGCACTAGGAGAGGGTTATGTGTTTTTAAAAAATATAAACTCTGTCTTCCAACGTGTACCTGATTCATACTGCTCCTAGTCAATTTCATACTGGAGCATGTCATAAGGTGGGCAGCAAGAGGACTGCCTATTGAGTAATGCCTAGGAAGCTGAGCTTTGAAGACACATCATATTTGTTTCTCCACCCACCATCCACCCTGACAGGACTGGAGCTTCATGACTCTGTTGCATAGGAAAACAAATTATTGGATCAATGCAACAGAAAAGGGCCCTGAAAATGCCTGTAGCCCCATGGAATTATTGTGCACAAAGACAACAGCACAGAGGGGAAGGGTAAGCAATCACAGCACAGCGTCAATAACCATCATCTTTGCCTGCGGACAGCAACCTCTTGACACACCATGGCTCTTTACACAGACTGACTCCAACAGAAAGTCACTTCAGACACACAGTACAAGCTGGGACCTACCTACACAACAGCTTAGGTTAGAAGATGAAACACCAGCAGATTCTTACAGGAATTTTAAGAGTGTCACATTTCTGAAGGTGTTAGTTGCTGTCCTTTCAAACTAAAGCAATGTTTGTTTCTGAATCATAGAATATCAGGGTTGGAAGGGACCTCAGGTGGTCATCTAGTCCAACCCCCTGCTCAAAGCAGGACTAATCCCCAATTAAATCATCCCAGCCAGAGCTTTGTCAAGTCTGACCTTAAAAACCTCTAAGGAAGGAGATGCCACCACCTCCCTAGGGAACCCATTCCAGTGCTTCACCACCCTCCTAGTGAAATAGTGTTTCCTAATATCCAAACGAGACCTCCCCCACTGCAACTTGAGACCATTACTCCTTGTTCTGTCATCTGCCTCCACTGAGAACAGTCTAGAGCCATCCTCTTTGGAACCTCCTTTCAGGTAGCTGAAAGCATCTATCAAATCATCCCTCATTCTTCTCATCTGCAGACTAAATAATCCCAGTTCCCTCAGCCTCTCCTCATAAATCATGTGCTCCAGCCCCCTAATCATTTTTGTTGCCCTCCACTGGACTTTTTCCAATTTTTCCACATCCTTCTTGTAGTGTGGGGCCCAAAACTGGGCACATTACTCATAGACTCATAGGTCAGAAGGGACCAATATGATCATCTAGTCTGACCTCCTGCACAAGGCAGGCCACAGAACCCTACCCATCCACTTTTATAACAACCCCTAACTCAGGACTGAGTTATTGAAATCCTCAAAATTGGTTTGAAGACCTCAAGCTGCAGAGAATCCACCAGCAAGCGACCCATGCCCCACGCTGCAGGGGAAGGCGAAAAACCTCCAGGGCCCCTGCCAATCCGCCCTGGAGGAAAATTCCTTCCCGACCCCAAATATGGCGATCAGCTAAACCCTGAGCATGTGGGCAAGACTCACCAGCCAGCACCCAAGAAGGAATTCTCTGCAGTAACTCAGTTCCCATCCCATCCAACATCTCCCCGCACACCACTGAGCAGACTTATCTGGTGATAATCCAAGATCAATTGCCCAAATTAAACTATTCTATCATAACATCCCCTCCATATACTTATCCAGCTTAGTCTTAAAGCCAGAAAAGTCTTTTGCCCCCACTACTTCCCTCGGAAGGCTGTTCCAGAACTTCACTCCCCTAATGGTTAGAAACCTTCGTCTAATTTCAAGTCTAAACTTCCTTATATCCAGTTTATACCCATTCGTCCTCGTGCCTACATTAGTACTAAACTTAAATAATTCCTCTCCCTCCCTAACGTTAACCCCCCTGATATATTTATATAGAGCAAGCATATCCCCCCTCACCAATGTCGAATAGAGGGGAATGATCACGTCCCTCGATCTGCTGGCAATGCCCCTACTTATACAGCCCAAAATGCCGTTAGCCTTCTTGGCAACAAGGGCACACTGTTGACTCATATCCAGCTTCTCATCCACTGTAACCCCTAGGTCCTTTTCTGCAGAACTGTTTCCTAGCCATTTGGTCCCTAGTCCGTAGCAGTGCATGGGATTCTTCCTTCCTAAGTGCAGGGCTCTGCACTTGTCCTTGTTGAACCTCAACAGATTTCTTCTGGCCCAATCCTCTAATTTGTCTAGGTCCCTCTGTATCCTATCCCTACCCTCCAGCGTATCTACTACTCCTCCCAGTTCAGTGTTATCTGCAAACTTGCTGAGGGTGCAGTTCACGCCATCCTCCAGATCATTAATGAAGATATTGAACAAAACAGGCCACAAGACTGACCCTTGGGGCATTCCACTTAATACTGGCTGCCAACTAGACATGGAGCCATTGATCATTAGCCACTGAGCCCAACAATCTAGCCAGCATTCTATCCACCTTATAGTCCATTTATCCAGCCCATACTTCTTTAACTTGCTGGCAAGAATACTGTGGGAGACTATAACATAAGCTTTGCTGAAGTCCAGGAATAACACATTCACTGCTTTCCACTCATCCACAAACCCAGTTATCTCATCATAGAAGGCAATTAGGTTAGTCAGGCATGACTTGCCCTTGGTGAATCCATGCTGACTGTTCCTGATCACTTTCCTCTCCTCTAAGTGCTTCAGATTTGATTTCTTGAGGACTTGTTCCATGATTTTTCCAGGGAGGTGAGGCGAGGCTGACTGGCCTGTAGTTCCCCAGATCCTCCTCCTTCCCTTTTTTAAAGATGGGCACTACATTAGCCTTTTTCCAGTCATCCAGGACACCTCCCCCAATTGCCATGAGTTTTCAAAGATAATGGCCAATGGCTCTGCAATAACATCTGCCAACTCCTTTAGCACCCTTGGATGCAGCGCATCCGGTCCCATGGACTTGTGCTCGTCCAGCTTTTCTAAATAGTCCCGAACCACTTCTTTCTCCACAGAGGGCTGGTCAACTCCACCCCATACTGTGCTGCTCAGTGCAGCAGTCTGAGAGCTGACCTTGATTCGCTCACCAGATGACACTATCCTGATTATTTACGAATACTGGGAAAGAGGCCCTTCATTGTGGCATTTTAGCCCAGCTTATGGTTCTGTTGTGTTTTTTGCAGCCACCTGTCTGTCCTTTCCAGCATACTCTGAGTTCCACCAACCATCTGGGATTCCTATCTGAACATGTGCATTTTCTAACAAAGCAATCATACAATTAATACAGTGTAATTCATTGCAGCCCCGTTGTCTGCTACTTCCCCCCTCTGTCTTCCCTGCAGCTTCTTCCTTGGCAAGCTGCCTTCCACCATCATCTTCTCCAGATGGTCTCCACTTCTGCTTACTGCCCATGTACAACACTAACTTTCATTTCTCAAGCTCCAGGAGAGGAAACATTTCTCTTCGCAACACTGCAGTGCCCAGCTATTGGATTCTATTTCCAGTAATAGCTCCACATTTCAAATGCTCCAGTCATTTTCCTTCCTTGGAGGTGGTCAATTTCCACAAGTCTGTGGAGCAATAAGTCAGTTCAAGGCACTAGCCAGAGAGGCTTCACCTTTGTTTTCTTGTATTTAAACTGAAAGCAGCAGGAGGAGCTGAAAACAACCCTTGTATTGCTCTGCCCTTATTTCTAGCACATCCTCTTTCTGGTATGCCCTGTGGTGAGACTCCAACAATGCTGGTTATTAGCAATAGTAAGTCACACCACTGGAGGTAGCTGTATAGCTAAGGCCTACAAAACTGCATGCTAGCTGCCTGCAAATGAAAGTCTCTCTCATATCTCAGTCTGCTAGGCATAGACAGCCCTTGGATGAACTACCAGGATAAAATATATATATATTTGGATTGCAATGTTTGAGAACTAACTACCAGATTGTAAATGAGCAGTGTGTGTGTGTGTATGTGTATATATATATACACACATATACACACACACACACACACACACACAGTAGTTACTTAGTTCTCAAACACTGCAATCTTCATCCATTACTTTTGGCCTGAAGCCACCAATATTAAAATTACTTTTGGGTGGATAAGGTAGGGCATTAATAAAGCAAAGAGGTTTAAGATAAAAAAGGACTTTGTTTTACAAAGATGTTAAAGGGGACTAGACTATTTCCGGATAAAGACACAACTCCCCTTTCCCCTGTCCCAAAGGCTGACGCTGAATTATTCAAAGAGGACTAGCATCCTGATGCTACACAATGCTAGTGGCAAAGATTCACAAAGAACAAACTGGTAATAGCCCAACTTAAAAGAATATATGTGGACACATAAGACTGCAGAATTTGGGCCCTGCAAGAATGTTTGATGGAAGTTAGGGTATAGTCAGTGTCCAAGTGTTATCTTCTTATTCCCTTAGCAAATGCCAGATGGCAATAAAGATACATTTGGCTGCAGTACACTAAGCAAGTGCCAGATGGCGACACTACAGAAAAATACATATGGTGGGTGTAGGCAACTGTCAGCAAGAAACTGCACCCTGCTTTTCTTCCAGCCTCTGGGCCATTGCTGTCCCAGCACTCACCATCTACACCCAAAGAGCTGCCTTTCCATGCTAAGGATTATTGGTAGCATCTAAAGGACTTTGCTCAGATCACAAGGTCTATACTCTCCATTGCAGTATCAATGTCCCCAAATGCCTGTAGCATTTCTGGGGAAATCATCAGGTTATGTACCACATCAGCTTCCCGAACTCAAGCATGAACGGCACGGGACAGTACGCCTTGTTGGTCAGCAGGAGGGAATGTGGTCTCAGCAGGTGCTTCAACCTCCTGCTTTTCCCCTTTATACAGTTTAGTGTTACATCTGAGATTGTGTGCCATGCAACACGGGTATCTTTCTTCTCACCTGATCAGCAGACTAAGCCCGATCCTGTCAGATGCAGCAGTGATCTGTGGGTTTATCACAGGGGTCGGCAACCTTTCAGAAGTGGTGTGCCGAATCTTCATTTATTCACTCTAATTTAAGGTTTCGTGTGCCAATAATATATTTTACCATTTTTAGAAGGTCTCTTTCTATGAGTCTATAATATATAACTAAACTATTGTTGTATGTAAAGTAAATAAGGTTTTTAAAATGTTTAAGAAGCTTCATTTAAAATTAAATTAAAATGCAGAGTCCCCCGGACCGGTGGCCAGGACCCAGGCAGTGTGAGTGCCACTGAAAATCAGCTAGAGCGTCGCCTTCGGCCCGCATGCTATAGGTTGCCTATCCCTGGTTTATCACCTCCCAGCTGGATTACTGTAATGTCCTAAAACTGGGGGACAGTGAAGGCTGCAAAGCAGCTCCACTTAGTTCTGTGTGCAGCCCTGCATCTTCCAGCTAGAGCAGAGTATCAGGAGCACATCATCCCACGGCTCCATGTTTCTCTGGGCCACTCTTCAGTACCAACATATTTCAGTGTCCTAGTCCCAATCTACAAAGGCCTCAGTGGACAGGCCTCGACTACCTGAGGATATTGTGCTTGTCATCATGAGTACAGACCGGCACTGTCATGACAAATACAAAATTAATAGAGCCAAGGCAAGGCTATAAGGCTTTTTCAACAGCAGGACCTTATCAATTAACTATACAATCCTATCCCCTTAAGAGCTAGAGGAGAGCCATCTCTTTGCATTTGCATTCATAGATACATGCAGTAAAGCCAAGAGGAACTTAAGTCACCTAGCCTGACTGTCTGTCAGTCACAGGACACAGAATTTCATCCAGATACCATAAGAACATAAGAATAGCCTTACTGGGTCAGACCAAAGGTCCATCTAACCCAGTACCCTGTCTTCTGACAATGGACAGTGCCAGGTGCCTCAGAGGAAATGAACAGAACAGATCATCAAGTGATCCATCCCCTGTTGCTCATTCCCAGCTTCTGGCAAACAGAGGCTAAGGACACCTTTCCTGCCCATTCTGACTAATAGACCTTGATGGACCTACCCTCCATGAACTTATCTAGTTCTTTTTTGAACCCTGTTATGGTCCTGGCTTCACAACATCCTCTGGCAAGGAGTTCCACAGGTTGACTGTGTAGTGTGTGAAGAAATACTTCCTTTTATTTGGTTTTAAACTTGCTGCCTATTAATTTCATTTGGTGACCCCTAGTTCTTGTGTTATGAGAAGCAGTAAACAACACTTCCTCTTTTACTTTCTCTACACCAGTGATGATGTTATAGACCTCAGTCATATCTGCCCTTAGCAGTCTCTTTTCCAAGCTGAAAAGTCCCAGTCTTATTAATCTCTCCTTATACAGAAGATGTTACGTACCCCTCATCATTTTTGTTGCCCTTTTCTGAACCTTTTCCCGTTCCAATATATCTTTTTTGAGATGGGGCGACCACATCTGCACACAGTATTCAAGATGTGGGCATACCATGGATTTATATAGAGGCAATATAATATTATCTGTCCTATTATCTATTCCTTTCTTAATTATTCCCCTGCATTAAGCCCAAAAACTTGTGTATGACTAAAGCAGATCATCCAGAAAGACATCTAGTCTTGACATGAACATATAAGGAAACGAAGATTCCACCACTTCTCTTGGTAGTTTGGTCCCGTGGTTAATCACCCTCCCTGTTAAAAATTTGTGCCTAATTTTTAATTTGAATTTGCCTGGTTTAAACTTCCAGCCATCATTTCTTGATATGCCTTTCTCTGTTAGTTTAAAGAGTCCTTTAGTGCCCAGTATTTTCTCCCCACAAAGGTACTCATGCACTGCAGTCAAATCAACTCTTAGTCTTCTTTTCAATAAACTAAGCAGATACAGCTCTAAGTCTCTCACTGTGATGCTTTTTCTCCAGTCCTCAAATCTTTTTTGCGGTGCTCTTTTCTGCAACCTATTCAATTTTTCAACTTCCATTTTAAAAGGTGGCCACCAGAACCGGATGGAGTACTGCATTACTGATCTCACCAATGCCATACACAGAGGAAAACTCATCTCTCTCCTCCCAGTTTATACATCCAAGGATCAAACTGGCCCCTTTCGTCAATGCAAGGTCACATTGATTTTCTTATCTACTACAACCCTTAAATCCTTTGAGTCCCTGCTTTCCAGGATACATTCCAACATTCTGTAGGTATGGCTGGCATCCCTTGTTCCCGGATGTGTAACTTTGCATTAGGCTGTATTAAAACACATTTTGTTTCAATGACCCGTTTTACGAAGCAATCCAGATTACTCTGTATGACTGCCTTGTCCTCTTCATTTACCACTCCACCGATCTCTGTGTCATCCACAATTTTTTTAATATCAGCAATGATTTTATATTTACTTCCATATCACTAATGACAATATTGAATGGTGTCAGACCTAATATTGGGGGAGGTTTAGGTTGGATATTAAGAAAAACTTTATCACTCAGAGAGTGGTGAAACACTGGAATGGGTTACCTAGGGAGGTGGTGGAATCTCCTTCCTTAGAGGTTTTTAAGGTCAGGCTTGACGAAGCCCTGGCTAGGATGATTTAGTTGGGAATTGGTCCTGCTCTGAGAAGGGGGTTGGACTAGATGACCTCCTGAGGTCCCTTCGAACCCTGATATTCTATGATTGTTGCAGAACCCTACTAGAAACATCCCCATTCGATAATTCCCATTGACAACTACTTTGAGATCTGTAAGTTAGCCAGTTTTTAATCCATTGAATGTGTGCTTCTTTGACATTGTATTGTGCTAATTTTCTAATGAGAATGTTGTACAGCATTAAGCCAAATGCCTTACAAAAGTCTAAGTTTGTTCTGCCTATAACAGTGATGGGCAACCTGCAGCCCATCAGGGTAATCTGCTGGCAAGCAGCTAGACAGTTTGTTTACATTGACCATCTGCAGGCACAGCTGCCTGCAGCTCCCAGTGGTCGTGGTTCGCCATCTCCAGCCAATGGGAGCTGCAGAAAGTGGTGTGGGCCACAGGGACATGCAGATTACCCTAGCAGGGGGCCTCATGTGGCCCATGGGCCACAGGTTGCCCACCACTGATCTACATAGTTCACTTTATCAACCAAGTTTGTAATCTTAAAAAATGGTATCAGGTTTGTTTGACAAGACCTGTTTTCTGTAAAAGCATGATAACTGGCACCAATTATATTCCAATCCTTTGATTCTTTATTGACTGAATCAGCTTTTCCAATATTTTGCTGGGATCGATGCCAGACAAATCAGACTATAATTATTCAGGTTACCCTGCTTATCCTTTTCGAATACTGGAAAGATAGAAGCATTTTCCAGTCTTCTAGAATTTCCCCAGTATTCCAAGATTTATTAAAATCTAACTTCAGCTGGCCAGTGATCTGCTTCATCTTTGAGGACATTTGGGTGCAAGTTATCTGGGCCTGTAGATTTTAAAATGTTTATCCTTAATAGGTGTTGTCCAACATCCTCCTTAGTTTGCTACTAATGTCCTGGACAGTAATTCATTCTCATGTGTCAAGTATCAGAGGGGTAGCCGTGTTAGTCTGGATATGTAAAAGCAGCAAAAAGTCCTGTGGCACCTTATAGACTAACAGACGTATTGGAGTATGAGTTCTCATGGGTGAATACCCACTTCGTCGGATGCATGTAGTGGGTGATGCTAGTGCAGAACTCTACTTCTTTCCAAATAGATTTATTGAACATTCTTCCTTTTCTGTACCATTCTTAACAATTTTCCCAATTTTAGGATTTTTATGTTCCAAATAAAAACTCATTTTTCTCTTTGGCTCTGCCAGCCATGGATTTACACCTGATGTTTTTAGCTTTCCTTACCAATTTTCTACACTTCATAATTTATATTGATAGCTGTCTGCCTCCCCTTTTTTATTTAATTGCAGCATTTACTTCCCCTCTAAACCCTGTTGGGCTTTTACCCTGAATTGTCCCCTTTCTTAACTGCAGAATTGTGGCTTTTTTGCCCTCTAAAACTACCAATTTTCATTCACAATTTTCTGTCTAAATATTTCCTCCCACTCAATTCCACTCAGAAGTTTCTTCATTTTTGAGAAATTAGCCCTTTTGAGGCACCAGGTATATGTATTACTGGTTAGGACCATCCTGTTTGCCCATCCTAACTGCAATCAGGTCATAATCACTGGCCCCTAGACAACCAACTACTTCCTTTCCGACAGTGTCTTCAGAATGGGCCAGATCGCACCTCCTCTGTCTCCCAGGAATCAATATGAACTTTTCCTTTCCTTGGAGTCTCAGTGGAATGGTGGAGAACACAAATCCCCCAGGTCAAATTTTGCTTACACGGTTCTGCTAGTGACCAGACACCAGTCTGAAGGGTGCAATATCTAGGTAAATACACAGACATGAGTATTACCCAGGTGCACAGAGTAATTTGTCCAGCAGCAATCAATGTAGATTTCCCCATTTTGATAGTGTTCTTGGCTTAAGGCTAACAGCAGCTGGTTGGACACAGACACATTCAAAAAGCTGGTTCAATGAAGAGTGAGGAACATAAGATACAACTTTGTGTCTCAACGTTAACAAGCAGAAAGGAAGATCACAAGCAAAAATTAATATAAGAAGTCACAAGCAGTGGAGGAAGAAAGCAGAGCTATAGTACATGGAGATGCTGAAAATTTTTTGTTTTTAACAAATGAAGGAAATTAAATGCTCCAAAACTTGGTTAACACGGAGTTAAGGTTGCCCAGTGGTGCCTTGCGCTGTTTCCGAACGTGAAGCATGCCTAACGTCAAGTCCCTAAAAAATTAAGGGACAAGCCAGCTCCTCGGTGCAATCTTAACCCTGCCCCCACCCCAGCCCCCCGGAGCTGGGAATGGTTCAGCGAGGGTGGTGCAAATATTAAACCACCAAGAAAAGTGGCAGGTTCTCCATTTCTTGTCATGTTCAAATCAAGACTGGATGCTTTATTGGAAGATGCTCTAGTCAGTCAATCACAAGTTATTAGGCTCAATACAGGAGCAACTAGATGAAATTCTCTGGTCTGTGGTATACAAGAGGTCAAATTACATGATCTAGTGGTACCTTCTAGTATTAAAATATGTGAATCTAAAGCAAATAGCTATGAGGAAGGACTAAGAATGTGCCATTGTTGATATTCCACAGATTTGAATTTCAGCACTTCTCTGCAACCATTCCAGCTGTGTTAGCTGGAGCTGTACTGAATACTAGAGGGATTTGTTGTAACAGCTTGGCAGAGCTGTCTCTATGATATGAGAAGAGGGGCATGTTTACCTTGAAAGAGCAAATATGCCTCATTTCAGGGCTGAATTTTGTAGGCTGTGTCACTAGATGTGCATGAGGGGGTGTCTTCTTGCAATGTGAACTGTCAGCATTCTGGGGGCACAGATGATAGAGGTCTCCAGGGCACAGTGAGGGGTAAGGAAGGCAATGTGTCAGAAGAAATCCTCTGGCCAAGGTTGAAGATTTGCTAACAATTAGCAGGACTGGGGTGGTTTGTATGGGGTAGGCCAGAGGTGTAGGTACTGTAGCTCCTGTTTGCTACACCTGACCTAACCACAAGTTTTGCCTTAGCAAAGAGAAGGTGTTACAGTTAGACTGTGTCCTGCAGTGCTTATATGCTCTGTTCCTGGAGCGTTCTGTAGCATCTGTGAGGGACGAGTGCTATTCTGTGTGTTATTGGCATGGGGGACTTCACTTAGAGAAGGGAGAGGAAAGGTTGTATTGGGGGGGAGGGATAGCTCAGTGGTTTGAGCACTGGCCTGCTAAACCCAGGGTTGTGAGTTCAATCCTTGAAGGGGCCACCTAGAGATCTGGGGCAAAAATTGGTCCTGCTAGTGAAAGCAGGGGGCTGGACTCAATGACCTTTCAAGGTCCCTTCCAGTTCTAGGAGATTGGTATATCTCCAATTATAAAATAAATATAAAATAGAAACAGGTGGCATGTATCCTAATTTTGTATTGCCTGGTTTTCAGAAACATAGTCAGTCTCCACATTCGGGAAGGGCATGAGGCACCACTAGGTAACCTTAATTCTGTGTTAACAAAAGTTTTGGGACATTTAATTCTCTTAGTACCACAAATAGAAAAAGCAAGAGGATCGTTAAGTGCCATCCACATTACAACACCATTGGGTAGCTAAGCTTCCATTGGCGACCTGTGAATTTTTACACAAATACCAAAGGATCAAGCAATTTTAATTCCCTGACTGGGTGGTTAATATGAATAAAAGCAAGTAGTAAAAAAGCTTCATTTTAGTATTTACAGAGGAGAGCCAGAAAAACATAAAAATTCATAACTACATATTCAGGTCTTAAAGATCCATTGATACTTTGTGACAAACCACTATTTAGAAACAATTTTCTTATATCCACCCTGTTTATTAAAAGTATTTTAAAAAGACTGTTTTTAAGAACCTCTGTGTTCCTGGTGCTTATGCCTTATTGAAGTCATAAAAACCTGTTCAATCACAGTCGGTTGCTATGGAAATGATTAAATCACAGACAAAACATTGTGACTTCACATGAGGAACAATCAGAAGGCGTGGAATAGGCTCCAAAAACTAAATATCCTGCTTTCACATCAATACCTCTAAAAATGCAAAGCAAATAGCTACAGACGCCAATTCTTACATGTCCTACCTAATCAACACGAACACGTTTCTCATACATGTATAAAGAAATACAATTTTCATCACAATAACCTTAAATTCATGAAATGGTGGGTTTGCTATTCTAAATATACTTGTATTATCCAAATGTCAGTGCCTAAGTATTTTCTTTCAACAACTACTGTTAAATGTGAAGTATCCATGGATGTATTTTGCAATTGACAGCACAGTTGCTATCACAACTGAAATTAATGGCACAGAAGTTCCGCAGAAACCAAAGCTATACACAGAGATTAATAGTTTTATTTACCAGCTCTACCTGCAGAATCAGAGTGCAGTCACATGAACTTGCAATGAGATTTAACTATATGAAAAATACGAAGGGGGCAGAAACAAGTCACTTTTGAGCTGGAAGGAGATAAACAAAAATGAAGATTTTAAATCAGGGTTCATCTATTGTTTTTAAATAGATTAGTGAACCAATGCTCCAAAAACATTACCCTTTACCATCCAAGAAAGTGTGGCATTATCTAGGCCAAACCAAAGTTATAAGGGGGTGGAAGGTGTAAAAATAGCGCATAACAATGGCTCACCCTTAACTATTCAGAGGCTATAATCTCTCTGTAATAGTTCAAGACTTTGGTACAATGGGTTAGCCAAGAACCAATCCACAATTTTAATTCCAAACTTGCTCTGTCACCTTAAGTAAAGTCCTTAATGATCTCTTGATAGGTTGTTATTGTTTTATTTTAAGTACTTAAAATTCTTTTTCAAAACGTTTTTCCAAACGCCAAACCTCCAGATCCAGTCATTACGGAACCACTAGAGTTCCTGACTGTGCGGTATGATACTCTAACAATTCCCTTTCCCAGTAAGTGATTTGTATAGATTTTACTTGTAATGATCAATGCTACTGTATTATTCTGTGGCATTAGAAGTTGGCACTTCCTTCAAATGTGTTGAGAGAGGACTGCTATTAAGAGAATCTTTTTGGCAGGTGTTTTTAGTATTCTCGTCTCTTATTACTGTAAGAAGTGTTCCCATGAGGTTTTTCAACATCTTCAGAGGGGCTCATGATCCCATAATGAAACAGCTTTGTTTAGGTCAACACAGAATGCTGCTGAGAAATGTGATACACTCTTCACAGCAGGAGCCAGTAGGGAGCTTTGTCTTTGCTGTTGGGAAAATGCTCTCACATGAAGATGGTCACAGCTGCCAATTTGCAAGAGCATCAAAAAGCAAATGTGTAATATTTCAGAGGTAAACTGGTGTTTGTCTTGCATCTGAGCCTAGATACTTTCCCTGAGGAAATCCCCTCTATCATGGCTAGTGCCTTAAATGAAACAAGCCCTCATAAGGGACTACCTAGCTCAGTGGTTTGAGCATTGGCCTGCTAAACCCAGGGTTGTGCGTTCAATCCTGAAAGGGGCCATTTGGGGATTGGTCCTGCTTTGAGCAGGGGGTTGGACTAGATGACCTCCTGAGGTCCCTTCCAACCCCAATAATCTGTGATTCTTGACATCTGCAGATAGCAGAAAACCATCCCATGAATTAACCTAGATGAATAGTAGAATCTGGCAAGTACAATCATCGCACAATGATTTATTCAATTAAGAATGTGCATCAGCTCTCTTAAAATATGTATCAGTATCAGTTCCTGTGATATATTCATTTTGGCATAGGATTCAAAACTACATAGCAATGTGTTCCCACCTTTGAGTGGGCAAAACAAAACTAACTTCTTATATAGACAGTGAAGACTCATCTTCTGAGTTTGACAAACTAATAGCTTGCAAGATGCATTCCTTCCAACATATGGTAACCAATTTACAGAACATCATGCGCTACGACAATCTCTGCATCGTTCAACACAATTTATAAAACCAAGAAATAATCCTCAGTGCTGTATTTTAAAGAAATTGGAAACAATTTGCTTGATGTGGTCCCAGATCACTTTCTACCATACAGACTGCACACTTCCTTTCTATCACCCAGAACAGAAACTCTCCCTTGTGTTTCACACTGAGCAAACAAACAACAAGAAACTTAGTTGCCAAAAACTCCAGAGCAAATTTTACTAAACCCGGGACCATTTTTAAATGATCTTGGATAATGAGAACTGTTCTTTTTCCTAGGGTTGGGGGAAAAGACTAGTTGGCTTGTTCAGTTTTTAGAAACATTTCAGCTAGACTGGTACCTTTGTTGTCTTAGGGCAAAAACAAAAATAAATGCCACACATGGCCGGTTTCACTTCTCTGTCAACAAAAAAAAAACAAAAAAAAAAAACAGGGAGGTTTGTTTTTATATGCAAGGACCTGTTAAGAGAAAAATTTTAGCTAGAACCAAGCAGAAACTTCTCTCAGCAGATGAACTTTCCCCATCCCCGCCCCTATATTTACAAAACAGGTTGGTCTCAAACTATACAGGAAGAATTTCACAGCTTTGCACACAGTAATTAAGCATTGCCGCTTGGGTGCAAGACATATCTAATTCTGCATTTTTGGAGCTGATGATTAACCTATTTTCTGGAGTTTCTTTTTCCCTTCCTGAATTAAACAAAAAAGCCAGCTGAAAGGCAGTGCCAGTCAGCCATGCAAGAACATGAGCCTACTTCCCCAGCTACGCAGCCATGGGTTTTTCTTTTTCTTAAAAAGCTCGTATGCATTCAACTTTGTTCTTCCAGGCAGAACATTTCTGGAGAAACCTGTTTGTTCACAAAGAGTTAAAATCTTCTCATCTTGTCATTATCTATAAAGCTCTGAAGCAATATAGGAACTAAACTCAAATTGGAAAGCCTACAGTGAGAATCACCTAGCAGTTATCTAGCTAAATGGATCTCAAATCACTTTACCAATTGCATGCTTAGGCTTTGTCTACACTAGCACATTTGTCGGTGGGGGTGTGAAAAAAACCATACCCCTGACTAAGTTTCACCAACAAAAGTGCTGGTGAGGACAGTGCTATGCTGACAGGAGAGCTCTCTCCTACAGGCAAGAAGCATCGACATGGGAGACCTTACAGCAACACAGCTATAGCAGTACAGCTTTGCCACTGTATGGTCTGTAGTATAGACATAGCCTTAGTTAATGGGATAGGAAACAGCGAAATATTGTCATATAAATCATCATCTCATCATACAAATCAATGGGATAGTATCAGAGAGGTAGCTGTGTTAGTCTGGATCTGTAAAAGCAGCAAACAATCCTGTGGCACCTTATAGACTAACAGACGTTTTGGAGCATGAGCTTTCGTGGGTGAATACCTACTTCGTCGGATACATGTACTGGAAATTTCCAGGGACAGGTATATATATGCAAGCAAGCTAGAGATAACGAGGTTAGTTTAATCAGGGAGGATGAGGCCCTGTTCTAGCAGTTGATGTGTGAAAACCAAGGGAGGAGAAACTGGTTTTGTAGTTGGCAAGCCATTAACAGTCTTTGTTTAATCCTGAGCTGATGGTGTCAGATTTGCAGATGCAGAAGCTCAGCAGTTTCTCTTTGAAGTCTGGTCCTGAGGTTTTTCTTTGCTGCAGTATGGCCACCTTAAGATCTGCTATTGTGTGGCCAGGGAGGTTGAAGTGTTCTTCTACAGGTTTTTGTATAGTGCCATTCCTAATGTCTGATTTGTGTCCATTTATCCTTTTCCGTAGAGATTGTCCAGTTTGGCCGATGTACATAGCAGAGGGGCATTGCTGGCATATGATGGCGTATATTACATTGGTGGACGTGAAGGTGAATGAACCGGTGATGGTGTGGCTGATCTGGTTAGGTCTTGTGATGGTGTTGCTGGTGTAGATATGTGGGCAGAGTTGGCATCGAGGTTTGTTGCATGGATTGGTTCCTGAGCTAGAGTTCCTATGGTGCGGTGTGCAATTACTGGTGAGAATATAATTCAGGTATATCTCCAGATCAGTGGTACCGCTATGGGCATCCGCATGGCCCCACAATATGCCAATATTTTTATGGCTGACCTGAAACAACACTTCCTCAGCTCTCGTCCACTCATGCCCCTTCTCTACCTACACTACATTGATGACATCTTCATCATCTGGACCCATGGGAAGGAGGCTCTGGGAAAATTCCACCATGATTTCAACAGCTTCCACTCCACCATCCGTCTCAGCCTGGACCAATCTACACGGGAGGTCCACTTTCTAGACACCATGGTGCAAATAACACTGGTCTACAATTTTTGAGAAGTCGTCTGCTTCAGAGATAAAATGTGATATTTATTATGTATTTTGATGTGCTGAATTCAAATATGACAATTAAAACAACTGATTGGCTACTGTTTCTAAGATATTTAAGTTTTTACATTTTATGTCTATGTATATATTGTGTAGATAGTAGAGTTTTAATCATAAATTGTAAACCTAGGTCTTTTCATGTGTTTATGGTTGCTTTACATGATAATATTTCACCTGTCCTGTTTATGTAACACTTTAAAAATCAGCAAAAGGGTTATATAGATAAAATTTATTATGAAACAAAAGGCAAAAAACTATTATGTACATAGTTTAGTCCTATTCATGTCTACTCGGCGCTTCTTGGCCTTGTCTCTTGTAGTCATTAAATGGAGCATCTCTTGTCACTGTCCAGCAATAGTCTGCAAGCACTGATGGGCTCCATTTGCCCTGATAGCCTGCCAGGAGATTCCACTGCTGTAGTCTGGAGCCCAACAGCTCTGCCTTACTCTTGGGTAGTTCCAAATCCCTGACAAGGTCATTCAGTTCACCTTGTGTTATGAGGTGCGTGGTTCAGAGGAGGAGGATGGGAGAAAATGAGGGTCCTCTGACATTGATGGTTCAGGACCAGAAGTTTCATCCTCTTCCTCGTCTGACTCAAGTGAGAATGATTCTGGTGCATCAGGAACCGGCAGTCCTTCTCCGTGGGGTACTGGGCGTATAGCTGATGGAATGTTTGGATAATGCACAGTCCATTTTTTCTTCTTTGACACATCTTTCCCAACTGGAGGCACCATGCAGAAGTAACAATTGCTGGTATGATCTGTTGGCTCTCTCCAAATCATTGGCACTGCAAAAGGCATAGATTTCCTTTTCTTGTTCAACCACTGGCGAAGATTTGTTGCACAAGTGTTGCAGCATATGTGTGGGGCTGACCTCTTGTCCTGCTCTCCAATTTTGCAGCCAAAATAAAGGTGATAGGCTTTCTTAACCATAGTGGTTATACTGCGCTTTTGTGATGCAAAAGTCACTTCACCACAAACATAGCAGAAGTTATCTGCACTGTTCACACAAGTACGAGGCATCTCTGCTCACTTTGGCTAAACAGAAATGTGTCCCATCGCAAAATCAAACACTGACAAATAAGAGAGCACGACACTGTATGATTTCTAGAGCTGATATAGGGCAATTTGTTCAGCAGAGTGATGCAATCATAACGAAGCTTACATCATCCATGACTTCTAGGAAGAACATGATGCAATTCATATTATGTATGACGCAATACCAGCTTCAGATTGCATCATTCATTGTTTTGCCTCAAAAGCAAGTACTGTCCAAACCCAGTCATAGATTTATTCATAGATCCAGTCAAAGATGTATTTTAGTCATTTCTGGTTTAAATTGAGATCCCTTCCCTTTATAACTCATTTATCCTTCACCATTCCCAAGTCAAGGGTCGTATATACTGACCCAATAGCATATCTTGAAAACTAGAGCCAATCAACAATTTTAAGCATCATTTTCGTTCTCAGTGACCCAGAATTAGTAAAGTTGGACTACATTTATTTCAGAAGCATTTTGGCTGTAGAGCAGTGTAAGTGATGGTCACATTAACACCACCCTATATCGAAAACCTGCCGACTGCTATGCCTACCTTCATGCCTCCAGCTTTCATCCCGGGCAGACCACATGATCCACTGTCTACAGCCAAGCACTGAGGTACAACCGTATCTGCTCTAACCCCTCAGACAGAGACCAACACCTACAAAATCTCCACCAAGCATTCTCAAAACTACAATACCCGCACGAGGAAATAAGAAAACAGATCAACAGAGCCAGACGTGTACCCAAAAGCCTCCTACTGCAAGACAAACCCAAGGAAGAAACCAACAGAACTCCACTGGCCGTCACATATAGTCCCCAGCTAAAACCCCTCCAATGCATCATCAGGGATCTACAACCCATCCTGGACAATGATCCCACACTTTCACAGGCCTTGGGTGGCAGGCCAGTCCTCGCCCACAGAAAATCTGCCAACCTGAAGCATATTCTCACCATTAACTGCACACCGCACCATAGGAACTCTAGCTCAGGAACCAATCCATGCAACAAACCTCGATGCCAACTCTGCCCACATATCTACACCAGCAACACCATCACAAGACCTAACCAGATCAGCCACACCATCAGCGGTTCATTCACCTTCACATCCACCAATGTAATATACGCCATCATATGCCAGCAATGCCCCTCTGCTATGTACATCGGCCAAACTGGACAATCTCTACGGAAAAGGATAAATGGACACAAATCAGACATTAGGAATGGCACTATACAAAAACATGTAGAACACTACTTCAACCTCCCTGGCCACACAATAGCAGATCTTAAGATGGCCATACTGCAGCAAAGAAAAACCTCAGGACCAGACTTCAAAGAGAAACTTCTGAGCTTCAGTTCATCTGCAAATCTGACACCATCAGCTCATGATTAAACAAAGACTGTGAATGGCTTGCCAACTACAAAATCAGTTTCTCCTGTGGTCATGGCCCCTTTCCAGCATGGCCCTTGAGATCTGCCCATAGGTATCGTAATTCCTACGGCTGGAGCACAGCTTCCTCCCCCCAAACACTGATGAGGTCCATCAACTCGCCATTGCGCCATGCTGGGGCTCGTTTGGCGTGTGGAGGCATGGTCACTGATTGACTGCACTCCACGCCTGGCTGAGTAAACGGGAATGTTAAAAATCCCCTTCCTGGGGCATTTGAAGAGCGGGTCACCTGAGGCCAGGGCAGTAGAGTGTGAACTGATGAGCAGAGTGGCTGAACAGGTATTCTGGGATACCTCCTAATACCCTGGAGGCCAATTACAGCGCTTTAGGTGGCCACACTTGTAGAGCAGCACTGCATCACCAGCGCTGCAATCGTTATACCTGAGTCAGAGCAGGATTACGGCCAGCGCTGCAGCCAGGGAGATGCGGCGCTATATGTGCCTTGCAAGTGTGGATGGTGAGTAAGTTGCAGCGCTGGTGGTGGGTTTACAGCGCTGCAACTCTCCAGTGTAGCCAAGCCCTTAGTCTGTAAGGTGCCACAGGATTCTTTGCTGCTTTTACATCAATGGGATAAACTCATGTTGGGCTCAGAGGTCTGCAATCATCATCATAACTCATTTTTGCACATGGATGTCTGTTCACCTAGCACTCCTATGCCAATAGTAATAGGATTGCTCAGTGCCCCATATGTGAAATAGGGATAGTACATATTTATCTGACAGAAATGTTGGGAGACTAAATGAACACCATGCCTGAAAAGAAAGTCAAGTGCCTAGATGGAAGGTGTGACATTTATCCAATATGTTTAGAAAGATTAAATCGTTCTAGTAATTGGATGTTACTGAAGAAGAATGTTTTAATTATAAAGTCTCTCAGTACATCTCTTCAGCGTTAAGTGACTTGCCCAAAGCCACCATGCAAGTCAGCGACAGGGTAGGAAATACAGCTGTTTGGAAAATGGGGTTCCCCCGTCCCAGCAGAAAATTTCTACTTTGCAGCAAAAATGAAAAACCAAAATAGTTAAACTCAGAAATACTGCCGCAGCGCCTCATGATCCCATTCTCCTTTATAGGACAGTTCGCCGTGGGAGAGGAAGCCTAGCTAACAGAGGAGAATGTGGAAATGAGGGAACTGAACACCTCCTCCCACCTAAATCAAAAATATTTAGAATTTTGGTTGAAAACTTCACTTTGTAGGGTTCAATTTTTCAGTGAAAAAAAATCAGAAGAAGACTTCCAGAGAAAGCAGATGCTTTTTATGAAACATTCCATTTAGGCAAAAGCCCAACTTTCTGTCAAAAAACAGTAACAATGGAAAATCTTCTGTCAACCCCAGCAGTGAATAAAACTTGAGGTCAGCATAGTGTAACAGGGAGGGCAAAGGAGTCCAGAGACCTGGATTCTATTCCTTGCTCTGTGACTTCGGACAAGTTGCTTTCTGTTCTTCAGTTTACACATCTACAAAACATAAGGATGATACTTACTCACTTTTGCAAAGTGCTTTGAGATTTACTGATGAAAGCTGCTACATAAGCACAATGCATTAGTATTAAATGAAAAGAGCTATATATAAATACAAAATTGCACAATTTGGGTTGAAGAGTAGTTCAAAGTTCAGAGTTACAAAGCTGCTTATCATTTGTTAAAAAAAAAAAAACTGCCAAAAATGAGAACTCTCCTAAATTTGGATGTGATTCTCTAAAGATCTTAACATCCTTAACAGCTCATCAAATATTCAAACACCACATGATAGCATTATTTTGCCAGCTACATTTCAGTAGTGACCTGGTGGCAACAGCACACAGCAACAACACACAAGTTTAAGGACAAAAATGAATAACGCAAAGAACAACGTATGGCAAAATTAGGGAGGCAGAGTATAATTATACAACACAGAATTTGGCCCACATACTGAAATTAGCACTCCTCATCTTGCAAAGAGAGTGTCATGGGATCTGCAAAGACCACAAGAGGTCAGCAAGAACATTAGGCTTTTCATCTCATCGGAAAGACCAGACCCCACAAACCCAGCATTCCCTGATATGCTAGGGCACTGCTACAATACTTCTAGGGGAAGTGTGTCCTCTGTGAATGACCAAAGCCATTGCTTACAACATTTGGGTGTTTTCTTGGTCTCCTAATCAAGTACAGATCAATGCTACCTTATCTTATGAAGCTGGATGAGATCACACTGTGAAGAGCTCTGACTGCAGAAACCAAGGTTTGGGTGAAGTCTCTATAATTCTGACCCTACTAAGCATATTTCCTCAGAACAGGGGACAATTTCCACATGTAAGTCTTGAGGAGGGAAAGTGTGAACATAGCTTTGACCTGAATGAAGATGAAGTAGCGTATGTTCCATTTGAAAAGAAATAATTAGGTAATAAGATAGGGCTAATACAGAAAAAAAAAAAATCTTTAGCCAAAACTCCTGGACCAGCCAGAGAAATTACAATAGGAAGGCATGTGGAAAGGATTTATAGCTGTATTTTTACAAATGTTAAAACAGATGGGAAAGGAATCTAAATGTGAATTTTAGGGGAAAGAACTGGTAAACAGTATGTGTGTATTCTCAAAAGGAAGTGGCAGTAGATTTGACTGATATTTCTCCATAAGGCATCCATTGCAACTGTAACACAGATTTAAAAGAAGCTTTTAAAAAAGACCACTATTTTACAGTATCTGACATATTAACCAAGAATCCAACTTCCATCCGGAGTAAGACTATCACTAGTTATTTTAAATTCTAGAATATTTAAGTTTTGCATAAAAGAACAATTATGCCATCCGCCTACTGCTGTCTTTTGGAGAGGCTGGAACATCTGGTTAAAGATTCAATTACTTTTGTGCAATTCTTGTTAGTTGGTAACTAGGAACAGAATTGCCTGATTCAGAAGGAGAACAGTTCCTCTGTTGAACATGGCAGAGGGGCATTGCTGGCACAGGAATCAATCCCTGCAACAAAGCCCATTGCCAACTCTGTCCGCATATCTATTCTAGGGACACCATCATAGGACCTAACTACATCAGTCATACTATCAGGGGCTCGTTCACCTGCACATCTACCAATGTGATATATGCCATAATGTGCCAGCAATGCCCCTCTGCCATGTACACTGGACAAACCGGACAATCTCTACGCAAAAGAATAAATGGACACAAATCAGACATCAAAAATTGTAACATTCAAAAACCAGTACTTCAGTTTCCCTGGAGGCTCAATAGCGACTTAAAAACTGGCCATTCTTCAACAAAAACATGTCAAAAACAGACTTTAACAAGAAACTGCAGAACTGGAATTAATTTGCAAACTTGACACCATCAAATTAGGCCTGAATAAAGACTGGG
The DNA here is from genome assembly GCF_025201925.1 of Gopherus flavomarginatus. Lineage (NCBI taxonomy): Eukaryota > Metazoa > Chordata > Testudines > Testudinidae > Gopherus > Gopherus flavomarginatus. The sequence goes on along the minus strand of NC_066618.1, from coordinate 5,761,169 downwards.
AGTGGATGGGTCACTACAAAAAAATTATTTTCCTTCTGTTGTACTCACACCTTCTTATCAATTGTTGGAATGGGCCATCCTAATTGAATTGGCCTCATTAGCATTGACCCCCCACACACACTCATTAAGGCAACTCCCATCTTTTCAGGTATTGTGTATTTATACCTGCCTACTGTATTTTCCACTCCATGCATCTGATGAAGTGGGGCTGTAGCCCACAAAAGCTTATGCCCAAATAAACGTGTTAGTCTCTACGGTGCTACAAGGACTCCTCGTTGTTTTTGCTGATACAGACTAACACGGTTACCCCTCTGAAACTTCTCACCAAGTAGTGCACTTCTATTCACCTGGCTCCATTTCCTAGAACTTGCCCTGCATGCCTGTGCAGCCACAACTACTGGAGTGCGGTCTAGTGCAGTGGGTCCCAACCTGCGGTCGTACCCCTGGGGGTACACAGAGCTCTTCCAGGTGGTACATCAACTCATCTAGATATTTGCCTAATTTTACTACAGGCTACATAAAAAGCACTAGCAAAGACAGTACAAACTAAAATTTCATACGACTTGTTTATATTGCTCTATATACTATACACGGACATGTAAATACAATATTTATATTTCAATTGATTCATTTGATAATTATATGGTAAAAATGTGAACGTAAATACATTTTCAATAATAGTGTCCTGGGACACTTTTGTATCTTTAGGTCTGATTTTGTAAGCTAGTTGTTTTTAAGTGATGTGAAATTTGGGAGTACGCAAGACAAATCAGACTCCTGAAAGGGTTACAGTAGTCAGGAAAGGTTGAGAGCCACTGCTCTAGTGGTTAGTCCAAGGGACTTGGAGGTAGAACCCAGGACCCCTAATTCCAATTCTGCCACTGATATAGCGCAACCTTAGAGAGACCAAACAACTTGCCTATGCCTCAGTCTATAAATGGGACTGCTACTTACTTACATCACAGGGAAGTCGTGAAATTTAGTATTCACAAAGCAGTTTGAAAGCCTTAGGTCAAAGGTGCTACACATATGCAAAATATGATTTACTTAGAATGGACTTTTTTATTTTTTATGTTAGCTCTTTTGCCAGGTTGTGTTCTGTCTGAACTCTTGGAATAAAGACATTTGCTTAACTGTCATATAAATGCTTTGGCAGACATGCCCAGTCTTGAAAGGATTAACTACTACAAACACTCCGCCTGCAAATGGCATTATCTAAATTGACTAGCGAGATAGAACAGCTAAGTAACATTTCTTCGTGGTTTAGATGAGTAACAATTTGTCATTGCGAATTGTCTTGTACATTGCTGGTGAAATAATTTTGTCTGCAGGTTTCCATATCTAAACACTTGAGCTTTGCAGTGATAGCATATTATTTTCTTGATAAGCCCTAAATAGAAAGAGCTTTGGCTAGCCCTGAAGTGTACATTTTTGTCTCCTTGTAATGTAACTTTACTATGTTGTGTTGTTACCACAGCAACTATTTTCTCAGCCACTTTGTTCTCCGCTTTGGAGAACGCAAGCTGCTGCTACACTCTATCTTCTAAAATAAAAGGAAGAGGGGGAAAAAAACACCTTTGAAGAAGGCATGCTGCCAGTCTCCATGCTATGCATCACTCTCCAATGTGGAGAGATCCCCAGGTTAGAGCTTAGATTGGTTTAGTTAAGTTAGAGTTTTCCACTGCTACAGACGTGCTGTCTGTTTAGAGCTGCAGTGAAAGCGTGACGTAGTATATAAATGGGCTAGAGAAAGAGAACTCAGCTGGGAACCTGTCATAGCACATGGACGGCTCCTAGTTCCCTTTGCTGGTTGATATTTTCTGGCCAAAAACAAGATAGCCCCATAATGTTAGCTAGCCTCATGTTCCTACCATGTGTGCACTTTGCATTCTTCCGTTACTAGCAGTCAGTGCTGGGAATCTGGTCCTGCTCTACTCAGGATGTAACACCACACCCATCGCCATGGTGTGAGTAGCGGTTTAAGAGCATACACGTTCCTGCTACTCTCGCTCCACCTTGATATCACAACCTGTCTGTAATACCGGTGGCAGCTGCTTTTGGACTGGAGCTGGAAGACTTCCCCGCCCAGCAAACCAGTTTCATCTACCCTGAACAGGTTCAGAGCATGGGGTTTATTTACTGTACACAATTTGGAAAAAGTCCCACTCTAGTATTCAGCTGGCTCTGTAACTGCAGTTTAACGCTGCTCCCAGAGGGTTGGACGGGAGCAATGTTGGTGCACAAATAAGAAAAAGCTATATTTGGAATATTCCTGCACAAGAAATGTCTATTTATAATGCACTATCCTGTTGTGTCAGTAATACGTAGCATGTACACAGCATTTTCCATACAACTATACCCTCAATAACCATGAAAAAAGCATTCCTCTCCATTTTACAGGTGGGGAAACCGGAGTTGGGCAGTTTGCTTAAGGCCATGCAGCAAGCCAGAGTTGGAATTTGAACCCACAAATTCCCAACTCACATGCATAGTTCACTAGATCATGTCTCTTAAGACTTATAATATTATGCTTCTACACCACTACCTCGATATAATGCGACACAATATAACATGAATTTGGATATAACGCGGTAAAGCAGCGTTCCAGGGGGGCAGGGCTGTGCACTCCGGTGGATCAAAGCAAGTTCAATATAACATGGTTTCACCTATAATGCGGTAAGATTTTTTGGCTACCTTGATATAACGCTGTCCTTGGGAGAGGTGTATATGCACATTTTATATACTCGCACTCACACTAACTCAGAAACTGAATCAGATGCTGGAGACGGACGGGATCTAATAAGTTATCTAGTCCTTTGGCCTGCCAGTGCAGAATTCTTCCCTTTTCCAATATTTGCTACTGTCATGGTACGTTTAAAACTAGACTGGACGAATAACGGTGCTTCCACCATTCTTTTGGAAGAGTATTCCACAGCCAATGGAGATGCGATTAGATACCAAAGCAATGAGTCTCTTATAAATACTTAAAATAGTGCATTGTACAGAAGACTTTTTTTCACTGATATTAAGCGCCCCTTTTCCCCCTTTCTCCTAGTTGTCGATACTCCTGTCACCTTAATTCCTTAAGCCCACCTCTAGTCTGCTGTAACTGAGTACATCCTCTGTGCATGTGGGAGAGGACCATGGAAGTGACACATTACTGGAGAGGAATTCTTAGTCTGTGCCCTTTGACAGAGAATCCCCAAAGGGCTGGGGCCAAACAGCCTTATTTCCCTATCTTTTCTTAGAGGCTTTGACAGTTGTTTCATCTCAGACAGCAAGCATGAAATTCCCAGACAGCCCCAACCCAAAGTTTAGTAAAACAAGATTTATTTAATAAGAGAAAATCTTATTAGAAGAAGGACGGTCTGGTGGCTAAGGTATTGATTGGGACCCACAAGGTCCAAGTTTTATTACCAGCTCTGCCATAGACTTCTTGTGTGACTTTTCTGTGTGCCTCAATTCCCCATCTATACAATGGGGTAAATGCCTCACAGAGGAGTTGCAAGAATAAATCTATTAGTGCCCGTGACGCAAAAAAGGAATGAACGCAATGGTAGATAAAACAAAAGAACCAGCACACACATCTCATTTTAACTGCTGCAAAAGCTGATCTAGACAGGTACCTTTTGTGTTACAGTGAATAAACAAAAATTTATACTTCTAGAGAATGTAACCTCCTATTCCAGCTTGCCCCTTCTGCTATGACCCTTTGCAAAGCGGTACATCTCAGACCCAGCCTGTAACGTCAGGCATCTCATGTCATGCTCATGGCGTCTCTCTGTAGTCACTCCATTACACCTCTTTGTGATATTGCTTGGCCCGCCCGTGATATCCCTCAAATGGCTCTATCCAAGGAGGGTAATTCTTTTATGAAACATCCACTGCAAGTTTCCTAAATCCATTCAGATGGTATTCACCGCTTAGGATAATCAGTTTTGGTTCCCAATTTTCTGTACCACTTTCACAGCCGAAGGAGGCGCCTGAAAGTTCACACACACATACACCCCTACCTTCCAGCCACTGAATATCTGTGTTTCAGATTATTTTTCTGCGGCTGTAAATACATAACCTTTGAAACATTCATGCTGTGGGCGAGACATTTCAAATAGCAGAATGATGTGCATTGGCTGTATTTAGGGAACTAAGATTTTAAAGAAAACAAATGTTAAGCCCTGTTAACAAGAGATAGTGGACTGTCAAATGGAACCTAACCAGATCTGAAGCCAGACACATTTTCAAGTTTCAGAGAAGGTGTTAGAAAAAGAGAGTCAAACAAGTGCATGGGCGGGAGGGGCTCAGATCGTGTTTTAACCACATTATTCTCCAACAGACAGCAAGCTATTCAATTCAAGTGAGTCAACTTCAGGCGATTAACAGCAAGGGCCCAAAACCATGTTGATGTTGCCCCTAGATTCACTGCTCACTTCCTTCAAAAAACAAGGTAGTTTAAATTCCAGTTGAAAAAAGGTGCCCTGATTCTCCCACACTAGGCTATTTAAACAAACTGAATAAAAATTTCTGATGGGCCGGAAGCAGGTGACATCATAAGTTTCATTTGAAGCAAAGGGGTAGAGGATGTGTACCATAGGAGAGCTGTCACACTCAGGTTTAGTATTAATTTCATAACTTGTCTGCCTTTGCATTACCCTCTGGAGCTTGTGTCCATTCACTGCGAACATACGACCAGATGAAAAGATGCCTCATGTCAGTCATCTATTTCCATGGACCCCACTCAAAAGCTCCAGCAAAAAGAGTTAGAACGCACAGCTGGGACCACTGAGCAGCAGATTAAAGGAGCCAAGGTTTTAGTGCAGCACAGTTTGTGTTGAAAAGGAGCAGTTAATCTTTTTTATGAGTACATCTGGAAAAAAGGAAAAACGATGTAAAAACTCTCTGCCCATTACCATGGCAATGCAAAAATAAGTCAAGATAATGAGTATCGTGAAAATCCGATCCCATAAACTTATTGGCAGTTTCTCATGTGAAAATTAATCCTCATTTACAAAATAAATATGGGATATCACCGGGTTTTATTATATTACAATTTTTTTACACTGGGGAAAGGGAAGATATCCAAGTGAATTTGCAGCAGTTTTCAAAGATTTGCCACTAAATGCCAGTGTGTTAAGATTGCTTTGCTGCTTTTATTCAAAACTGGAATGCAGCATCTTATGGAAACTGCGAAAAGCATCAACACAGGAAAAAGTGTTAGTCACGTTTAGTTTGCCATTAGCATCTATTTGTAGTAACCTAGTTCTGTTAAATACTCACCTCAACCAACAACAAAGCTGCTTTAAAAATTAAAAAGCAAAGAGCGTGAAAACACCTAGATAGCAAGAAATAGAAATGAAATGTGGTCACGTGCTGCCATACAGAAGGAAGGAGACAGCCACCTTGGAGGTGTGTGGACTTGTAGTCTAAAGGTAGAACTAGGAGCCAGGGAATTCTGAGTTCACCATTCACTTGTCATGTGACCACAGGCAGGTGACCACCTCTCAGCTTCAGTTTGCCCATCAGTAGGAAAGGAGGATGTGAACCAGCCTCTCTCTGGTTTTCCTAAGCTCTATACCAGCGGTTCTCAACCAGAGGTATGCGGACCCCTAGGGTTATGCAGAGATCTTCCGGCGGTACATCAACTCATCCAGATATTTGCCTCGTTTACAACATGCTACATAAAAAGCACTAGAGAAGTCAGTACAAGATAAAATTTCATGCAATGACTTGTTTAAATATTGCTCTATATACACTGAAATGTAAGAACAGCATTTATATTCCAATTGATTTATTTCATAATTATGTTGTAAAAATGAGAAAATAAGCAATTTCTCAGGAACAGTGTGCTGTGACACTTTTGTATTTTTTTTCTCTGATTGTGTTAGCAAGTAGTTTTTAAGTGAGGTGAAACTTCAGGGTATGCAAGACAAATCAGACCCCTGAAAGGGGCACAATAGTCTGGAAAGGTGGAGAGCCACTGCTCTACACCACATCTGTCTCTCAAAGGAAGTGATGGAAGCCCCACGATTCCTCGGTCTAGTTTGACTATGTCTTCCTATGTCAAAAACACAACATACAAGTTAGATATGATTCAAAGACAAAGAAACAAGTACATAAAGATAAAAAACAACCACTTGTCTGAAATTTTACCTACTTTTGTTAAAGTAATTATTATAAATTGATAGATCACTGGAAAATATCCCCCATTTATTTCCTTCGTGCATTTAGGAGCACTATGTCTAGTCATTTTCACTGTTTCCCCTGTATAGTCATTTTCCCGTTTGTGTGAGTCTTTCAGACAGCAATGGCAGAGAGTAACTCATTTTAGAAAATGGAGAACAAAAATTAAAAACCACAAACACTGGACGGGGAAACAGCACAAGTGTAGAACCTAAGACTGGTTTTAGATTTGTTTGAAACCAATCAGCTTACAAGTTAACAGCCTCCCTCTAAAACAGATCTACTACTTTTGTGCTTCGCATTTGTGCTGCACTGCACATGCCTTGTATCTGTATATTCGTATGGAGAGTTTGATCTCTGCACTAATAAAGCTTTTTCTCTCTATTCCAACCCTCCTGTCATCCAAATCTTTTAGAAGGAACCAACTAATAGCACGCAGATGCAAATACTCAGTAATTCACCACACAGTGAGGCCTCACAATTTTCAGTGCTTGATTTTAATAAACATCCTCCCTCTCTCAAGTAGTCTGAATTAACAATACGGTAGCAGCTTCCTCCCCTAGCAACAGCAAGCCACAGACTTTATCACACCAGCAGCGGCCAATGAACATTTCCTCCCCCATTTCAAAACCTAAAGGTTACACACACAATTATTTCAACATTAGAGATTAAGCAGTAACTCCCCAGATTACAAAGCAGTGTTTAAGACAACTGCACTGTTCGAAAATATATTGCTAAAAATATTACTAAGTAACTGGTTGTGTGAAAAGGGCTCAGCTCACAAGAAAGGCAAAACAGCTCAGTTGATTCTTTTATATGGATAATTCACAGACCCGCAGCTTCACTATAGTACTAGCAGTGAGGAAAGAACTAAATCATACTTTGTTATGTATTGTAATTAAAATCAAAATGCCCCCCTACAGCGAACCTAACTATTGGGACCACACATTGGCACATCTGTGGTATCCAACAGCAACTAAGAAAAACCATTTTACATGCTCAGTTTTCAAAACAGTATATGGTAGATGGATTCCAAATGGGTGACCAGATGTCCCGATTTTATAGGGACACCTCCCGATATTTGGGGCTTATTTTTATATGGGCTCCTATTACCCCCCACCCTACCATCCTGATTCCAAAATCTCTGTTTAGAATATATTGAGGCATCAACAATTCTAAAGAATGCATGCTCCAGTTTACAGAGTGTTTTCATCTACTTACAGATGTACCACAGAACATGCTCATAAAGTAGCCCTTTGAAGAATCCATTTATTGCCGGAAGGTCAAAATCCTAAAATAGACGGATGCAGATGTACAAATAAGGTGGTTTCTCAAGAGCAAATCTCTTAGACACCATCCTTGCGACCACGGATTTCACCTCCCTATACACCAACGTTCCTCACAATAACATCAGCGTTGCCTGCCTCAAATATTTACAAGATAATGGGCAACCCTCATATCGTTCTTGTCATAAACAGATAGCTAAGGGTTAATGTCTCTTACACCTGGAAAGAAGTAATCTGAAACACCTGACCAGAGGACCAATCAGGAAACAAGACTTTTTCAAATCTGGGTGGAGGGAAGTTTGTGTGTGAGTCCTTTGTTCTTTGTCTTCTGCCTGTCTCTCTCTCGGCTATGAGAGGATCTCTGTTTCCTGCCTTTCTAATCTTCTGTTTCCCAGTTGTAAGTACAAAAGATCAGATAGTGATTTATATGTTTTTTTTGTATTTACATGTGTGTAGTTGCTGTAGTGCTTTCAATTGTATTCTTTTTGAATAAGGCTGTTTATTCATATTTCTTTTAAGCAATTGACCCTGTATTTGTCACCTTAATACAGAGAGACCATTTTTATGTATTTTTTTTTCTTTCTTATAAAGTTTTCTTTTTAAGACCTGTTGGAGTTTTTCTTTAGTGGGGAACTCCAGGAATTAAGTCTGTGCTCACCAGGGAATTGGTGGGAGGAAGAAGTCAGGGGGAAATCTGTGTGTGTTAGATTTACTAGCCTGACTTTGCATACCCTCTGGGTGAAGAGGGAAGTACTTCTGTTTCCAGGACTGGAAATAGAGAGGGTGGAATCCCTCTGTTTAGATTCACGGAGCTTGCTTCTGTGTAACTCTCCAGGAACACCTGGAGGGGGGAAGGGAAAAGGTTTATTTCCCTTTGTTGTGAGACTCAAGGGATTTGGGTCTTGGGGTCCCCAGGGAAGGTTTTTGGGGGGACCAGAGTGCCCCAAAACACTCTAATTTTTTGGGTGGTGGCAGCTTTACCAGGTCCAAGCTGGTAACTAAGCTTGGAGGTTTTCATGCTAACCCCCATATTTTGGACACTAAGGTCCAGATCTGGGACTAGGTTATGACAGTCCTCAAATACATCATCACACTCATCAATTTCATCCTCACGCACAACAATTTTATATTCAACAGCAAACACTTTGTCCAAACCATGGAAACAGCAATGGGTACTAGGATGGCATCCCAGTATGCCAACCTCTTCATGGGTCACCTTGAAGAAGAATTTTTGGATAAATGCACCACAAAACCAATGATACACCTGAGATAGATAAATGATTTTTACATGCTCTGGACAAATGACCTAAACTCCCTCATAGATTTCCACTCAACTTCAAAAACCACCACACATCCGCAAATCTATCTCTGGAACACTCCCACACCTTCCTGGACACCACTATCAGCTTCAGAAATGGAATCCTACAGATAACTATATACACAAGAAACCCACAGACCACCACACCTACCTGGACAGATCCAATAACCACCTAAAATACATCAAGAAATTTGTTATCCACAGCCAGGAACTCTGATACCACAGACTATGCTCTGAGTAGAAAATCCAGCATATATATACATTAACACACTTAAAACTGTCTTTACCAAACAAGGACACTCCACCAGAGAAATAGTTTGCATCATGGAATGGGCCACCCAAACACTTTTGAGAGAACCTGCTTCAATACAGAAATAAAACCACCTACAAACTCACACCCCTAGTTGTCACCTGCTGCCTCACACTGGAATCTATATGGGGTATCATTAAACAATTGCAATCCATATTTAATGGGGAACTGTCATAACATTTTTTCCAGATCTGGACCTTAGCGTCCAAAATATGGGTGTTAGCATGAAAACCTCCAAGCTTCGTTACCAGCTTGGACCTGGTAAAGCTGCCACCAGCCAGGAATCTATTCAGTGCCTGGCGCACTGTGGTCTCCCCAAAACCTTCCCTGGGGGACCCCCAGACTCAGATGCCTTGAGTCTCACAACAAAGGGGAATAAACCATTTCCCTTCCCCCCTCCAGGTGTTCCCTCCCTGGGTTCCTGGAGAGATATACAGAAGCAAGCTCCGTGAATCTAAACAGAGGGACTCCACCCTCCCTGTTTCCAGTCCTGGAAAACACAAGTACTTCCCCCCCTCACCCAGAGGGTATGCAAAGTCAGGCTTAGTAAATCTAACACAAAGAGATTTTCCCCCTGACTTCTTCCTCCCACCAATTCCCTGGTGAGCTGCAGACTCAATTCCCTGGAGTCCCCACTAAAGAAAAACTCCAACAGGTCTTAAAAAGAAAGCTTTATATAAAAAGAAAGAAAAGGACATAAAAATGGTCTCTCTGTATTAAGGTGACAAATACAGGGTCAATTGCTTAAAAGAAAAAAATGAATAAACAGCCTTATTCAAAAAGAATACAGTTCAAAACATTCCAGCAACTACACACATGTAAATACAAAAGAAAACAATATAAACCTTATTGTCTTACTATTTTTGTACTTACAACTTGAAAACAGAAGATTAGAAAGCCAGGAGATAGAAAAATCACTCTCATAGCCGAGAGGGTCAGACACCAGACAAAGAACAAAGAACTTACACCCAAAACTTCCCTCCACCCAGATTTGAAAAAGTCTTGTTTCCTGATTGGTCCTCTGGTCAGGTGTTTCAGGTTACTTCTTTCCAGGTGAAAGAGACATTAACCCTTAGCTATCTGTTTATGACAGGACCACATCCTGAAAGAAATCTTTCCTGAACCCCATCTTCTGGCCTTCAAACCACCCCCAATCTCTCCAAGCTCATCATCAGAAGCAAGATCCCCACAGATCAGGATATGCCAACTCAAAACAACACTTGACCCTCCCAGAACAACAGATGCAAAATCTGCAGACATAACTCCACTGCTACGATGATCAACACCCACCACAACATACCTTTCAATATCCATGAGCCCTACACACGCCTATCGCAACATGGAGTGTATCTCACACATCTTCTTTAGGAAAAGAGCCACCCGAAGAAAGACGCATTTACGGGATTGGCTTTGCCATCAAAAATAAGATTGCCAATCAGCTTTTGGAGCTTCCCGTGGGGATCAATGAAAATCTCATGACTCTTCAACTCAAGCTCAGCAACAACCAATATGCCACAGTCATCAGTGCATATGCCTCAACACTTGATGATAAGGAAGACAACAGGGAGCAGTTTTATAGTGGCAGTCTTCACAGCCACACCTAAAGCAGACAAATTCATCCTCCTGGGAGATTTCAGTGCCAGAATCAGACAGGACTCCCAACTCTGGAGCAGCACAATAGGCAAAGAAGGGGTGGTAAATGTAAGCCCCAATGGTATTCTCCTCTTCACCAAAAGTGTGGAGCATGACCTGCTCATCACAAATACCATCGTTAGGCAGAGTAACAAATTTAAGACCACCTGGAAACATCCTCGATCCAAACACTGGCATCTCCTTGACTATGTTATAGTCAGAACCCGAGATTTGACTCCATATAACACAAACCACAAGAGGTACAGATCACTGTTGGACAGACCATCTATTAGTAAGATCACTCATGTACCTGCAGCTCACTCCACCACACTGCAAACACCCAAAGACTAAGCAACAGCAGTACAACATCAAAACACTTCAAGACCAAGCCAGCTGCAAGACATTCCAGCAACACTTGTCTTAGAAACTAACTAACTTGCCTGATAACATCACTGACATTCAAGAGCACAGGCATCAACTTAAAAATACCACTCACAGTGCATGTGCTGAAACTGTAGGATATTCCACTTATCAGCACCAAGTTTGAGTTGATGAAAACAACGAGGAAATCCTGGCATTAACTCAAAAGAAAAGAACTGCATTCTGTAACTGGCAAAACAATTCCTCTACCAACGAAAACATGAGGCTTACCACTTGCTCAAAGCCAAAGTAGGCTATGTGACATCAAAAATAAGTGGTCGCAAGAGAAGCCTCTGAGATCCAGGGTTTTTTGCAGACCAGGATGGCATGAGAAGCTTCTTTCAAGCAAGAAAAGCTACATATGGGCCAAGCTCCAAAGGTCCAAGCACCTTATATTCCCAGGATGGCTCCAACCTCCTCAAGCACAATGTGGCCATTAAACAACGCTGAAAGGAGCATTTTGAGAGCCTACTAAACCCCGAATCCATGGTCTCTGAAGACACCATCAAGTCTATTCCACAACGCTCAGCAATGGAACACCTTGTTGATGTCCTATCTTCTGGCATGCCATCACTCAGACAAAAAAAAAAAAAAAAAAAATCACAAGACACCAAGCCGAGATAGCATCCCAGCTGAGGTTTTTAAAGCTGGTGGAACAATGCTCCAGCAAAAACTCTGCCAACTCCTCGACAAAATCTGGATCTGCAAAGAAATTTCACCTGACTTTAAGAACGCCAACGTTGTTACAATATTTAAGAAAGGGGACAAATCTTTGTGCTGGAACTACAGAGGTACTGCTCTCCACTCCATCACAGGGAAGATTCTTGCCCGAGTCCTACTAAACTGCCTCCCCCACCCCTTGCCGAGGAATTCCTCCCTGAATCACAGTGTGGGTACAGGCCATCCCGATGCACAACTGACATGATCTTCGTGGCACGACAGATTCAGGAGAAGTGCAGAGAGAAACACCAGGAACGGTTCATGGCATTCATCGATCTAACCAAGGCCTTCGACTCTATCAATCATGATGCCCTATGGAAGGTGCTGTGTAGGTTGGGCTGTCCACAGAATTCATTTCCATCATCAGCCTACTCCACGATGGGATGACTACCACCACTCTGTGCAACAGCTCAGAGACCGAACCATTCATCATTCGCACTGGTGTCAAGCAGAGCTTGGCATCACTGACTTCAGTATGAAGATGACTGTATCATTCTCGCACACACAGAGGCTGACCTGCAAAGTACCCTAAACCTTTTTGCAGATGCCTATCACAGCCTGGGTCTCTCTCAACATTGGGAATACCAAGGTATTCTATTACCCCTCACCTGCACAAATTACTCTTCATAGTCTACAAATCACCACCAGCGGAGAACCCCTGGAAAATGTGGACCATTTTCCTTAACTTGGCAGCCACCTTTCCCAACCAGCAGGCACTGACACAGAAACCTTGAATGGTCCCTTGAAATGTGTTAACTACTTGTGCTAAACAATCTGTTCCACCTTGTATTTAGCTCTGACATGTGCTGTTTCCCAGGCCTGAAGAAGAGCTCTGTGTTTGTCTCTCTCATCAACAGAATTTGGTCCAATAAAAGATATTACTTTACCCACTTTGTGTCTCTAATATCCCAGGACCAAAATGGTTACAATATCACTACATACAACCTCTTAAACATTTGCAACAGAAAAAGAGATAACACTAACAGTTTATAATGTCAACTAGCTTAATGGAAAATTGTGGTAAGTGGGAATAAGACTCTCTGTGTACTAAGGATGGAATTTTTAAGTGCTTACGTGATTTAGATTTACAAGTCCCATTGACATTCAACAGAGCTTGTGCTCCTACGTCAGTTAGGAAGTCCAACCCTAAAGGTTTTGATGTTGGTTCCATGCAAGTGTGCCCATTTAACACCAGTGGCCAACTTCTGATTTGGGGTTAATTGTAAAAGAGTTTTCCCTGCTCCAAACGGCACTTTGGACCCAATCCTGCGTTTCTTATATAGGTAAAGCTCTCCAACAACTTCAATTAGGAACTGCAGTACCAGGATCTAAAGAGTCAGCTGAATCCTGCAGTGCAAGTGGGTTTTTAATTTTCCGTGAGGAATGATACAACTACCCTCCATCTTACTTTCATTTACTGTAAACGAATGATGTTGAAGCGTATGCTTTACAGTCCCAATCCTGCAAACACTTATATGCGAGTTGTCCCATTGACAATTCGACTGCTGAAGTACATGAAGTTAGACATGTGTCACTAGAAGTCATCCGAAGAAGTGAGCTGTAGCCCACGAAAGCTTATGCTGAAATAAATTTGTTAGTTTCTAAGGTGCCACAAGTCCTCCTGTTCTTTTTACTAGAAGTCAGGTAATCACACGCCTAAAAGCTGTAAATAAATCTAAGAGACCATATTCTCTAATTGTGTTCCAAGATTTATAATCAGATAGTGATGCTGCACTCAACAGATAAGTGGTGGCCACTGACAGCAACCAGGCATGTAGTATTAAACTTGAAAATGAGCCTAACTTAATTCTTTAGCACTAACAACCTTAACAAAGGGTGAAAAACAGCACTCGATTTAACTATTTGATTTTAAGCTGTTTAATGGGAAAAAAGATAGGTCATATGAAAGAAGCGGACAGTAAGTGGTCTGGACTACACGGTACTATAAGAGAAATGTTAGTATATTAATTAGAATTAACATCATAAGATTTAAGCAAGTTGAGAAAATTATGATGCAGCTACAGTACAAATGCAGCTGCTGCTTCTAGTACTTATCATGCAGTTTTACACTTTTGTATAAAATGCATGCAGCGTCAGATTCTTCCACCCCACTGCTGTGCCGAATGACTAAGTGATAAACTTCTCCCCAAGCGTTGTCTCTTATGTTCACATTTGGGAGAGGCTTGCTCTCATAGCTATAATATGACGTACACTCAGTTACTTAGGAGAACAACCCCTGTTTTTCCCTCCAAGAGCTGGAAGCACTTCTCACTCTGTTTCAAAATTAAAATTCTTAAAGTTAAAAAGACTGATCAACATCATTATGTGAGCGTTACCAAGGCTGGCATCAGAAAAACTAGTGCTGCTTTCCTCTTAATTGGACGTGGCACCAAAAACATCAGCTAAGTGCCAATTATATAACCAACCTCTTTTAAAGATATTTAAATATCCTAAGCCTGCAGAAAAATGTGCAAGGCCATATTAAGCATTACAACACTGTCCTGTGCATTTCCTCCTCTACAAAGAAACAAAAAGAGGAAGTTTATTCTTCAAAAAGCACTGTTCCCATGTTGTCCCTTCATTTTCGATACTAGAAAAAGGCTATTTAAGCTTTTATCAGTTTTACATCTTCTCCAGTTACTCACAAATACATCAACTTTCAGGAAAATTGTGTGGTATAATCAGGTCCTGGTCCATGACTGCAGCTCCCTTAGGCACCATCACAACACAAATAATCATACAGGGTTAAAAGCACCTTCCATGCATGCTAGCCACTTAGCTTGACGCGATCTTCCAGCTGGGGAAAACTCCCTGTCCCTAGAAGCCCAAGACAAGAAGTAGCACCCTCTGAGTTAATAGAAGTGTCAGGTTTCCTGCCCATTGGAAGAGAACAAGGGAGGATGAGTGCAGGATCTGAGCAACAAGCAAACTGAGCTGCCAGTTAGAGGGGAGGGTAACCATAAGGGCTGAGTGGTAGTGAACCAAAGAACTTAGTGGTAAGGGGAGAAGGGGCAGAGCAGAGCATAACTACTGAGTTGCCAGTAAGAGGGGTGATGAATGAGCCTCACTGGTACCAACTACATACAATACTTTGGGAGAAGGTGATAGCATCCTGGAAAGAACCTCTGCTGGGCCTCAGCTTGAATGTGTTTTTTAGTGCACTGATCAGGGGTCTATGGTGAGTGGAGAACCAAGAGATGTGGTTTAGATTTTTCTGCTACAGTCAGGTAGTTCAAAGGCAAGCAGCCGTTTAATTTTCCAGCCAAGTTGAAATAGGCTGCATAGCAACATCTAGAGCCTGGTAAGTTTACCAGCAGCAGCTTTGGCCAGGCAGACTTTGATTTGATCCTAAGAGGGAGAATAAAGCGTGCATGCTAAAGGCTACAGTTGGAAAGTGGCTACCATTTTCATGTCAGAAAGACAAAACGTTGTGTACTTTGCAGAAAGCATGAGAAGCTTGGTCTTCAAGACACTCTGATTGTAAGCAGGTGTAGGACCGTTAGAACTGGCTTCCTAAACATACACAACCACCCCTGCTGCTCACATGAAATGCATGGAAGCATGAAACATGTCACTTTGCCCCCGAGAAGCTCCCATTACCGACTGCTCCATAAAATGCTTCATGAGAAGACCTTAAACTTGGCTACCTTGTTGAACACCAGTTATAGAGTCGTTAAACATGACTGCAGTTTGAGTGTCTGAAATACACTGCAACTTGCAAGCCAAAGATGGCCTTCATCTTGGCGCAAGCTATATTTAACAGCCACAGAGGGAAATGCTTTACAAAGAAAAACAGGGTCTGAGAACAGTTTCTCAGAAATACTGTCAGAAAGCTAGGTTTTATTACCATACTTGCTGCTGGATCCACTGACGGGTCTGTAGCTGAGCCAAGAGTCTGCATACATCAGTTTTGTGTAGGATAGAAACCTTGTACTACAGTATCTTTGTGATACAGTACACTTGGAACCTGGGACAGCTGATGGTATCACACAGGGAACAAGATCAGCTTTAGCAGTGGCACGGACTGAGTCAGAAGAGTTCAGACCAAATTTCAGATTGCACAGCAACGACTACGGGCTTTTCAAAAGTTGTACAGGTCAAGGTAATTATGCTGTGCACTGCACCAATCACAACCACCTCTACTGTGTAGCTCAAAAAACATTATCCCTTTCTTTAAGAGGGAGTTTGTTTTGGAATATGTTTTCCAATTTTACTATTTAAAGTGGCAAATAACAACAACAGTTTCAAGCTCTGGCTGATGACCTTGATGCTCCTATGAGCTACTTCAGAAGCATCCACCATGTACACTCAGTTGTTGGTCAAGCCCCAATAATGAAGGCAGTGATAAGTCATCATTTGGTCCACACCTATTATGAAAATACAACAGAAACAAAGTCAAGCACCGATACAACCCAACTTACAAGAATTCTTAAGGACACCAACACAGGTAAATTTAAGAGCATACCTCTTTACTTTCCAGGGAAAGGCTCTCTTGTTAATGTGTAGCACCACGATTAACTGGGATCCAACACGGCCTCAAAAAATTATCTGGCCACACATTACATTTGTTTACTTAATTTTGAAAACAACCCAAATGAAGAAACAAAGTAAGCCACACATTACACTCACCCAGCATGAAGCAACTGTTTCCTACCCAGAAAGAGGTCAACACATTTATTTTGCGTGTTCCTGAGCAGCACAACAATGGAAGCTTTCACTCTGTAGCTCGCCTGAGAAAACGATTTACATCATGAAGTCTAAGCCAGCAACCGAATGAAAATGTGGGCCAAGTTCACACCTGGTGTAAAGCCTATG
The DNA here is from genome assembly GCF_025201925.1 of Gopherus flavomarginatus. NCBI lineage: Eukaryota > Metazoa > Chordata > Testudines > Testudinidae > Gopherus > Gopherus flavomarginatus. The sequence goes on along the minus strand of NC_066618.1, from coordinate 5,744,491 downwards.
ACATCAAAGGCACTACAGATGTGTAGCGCAATACAGGTTTTTCTAGAAAAGCCCAAATTCTTAACTGCATGGATTTCTTCTGAACTTCCAAAGACTCTAACCAGCCTGAAGTGACTCAACACCCGCGGAAACAGAATGCAAGTCTCAGAATTAGCCTCTTTCTCGCTAGATGGACACTACAGTTGTAGCTCACTCAATTCCTAGAGCAGGGGTGGCCAAACTGTGGCTCCGGAGCCACACGCGGCTCTTCAGAGGTTAATATATGGCTCCTTACCAAGGAACTGATTCCGGGGCTGAAGCTCTAGGTGCTAACTTTCCCATTTGCTGCGAGGGTGCTCACTGCTCAACTCCCTGCTTTGCCCCAAGCCCTGCCCCCACTCCACCCCTTCCCCCAAGGCCCCTGCCCCTTCCCCTGAGCCTGCCATGCCCTCGCTCCTCCCCCCTCTCCCCATAGCCTCCTGCACACATGAAATAGCTGATTGAAGGGGGAGGTGGGAGTAGGTACTGATTGGTGGGGGCTGCCAGCAGGCAGGAGGTGCTGGGGAGTGGATGCGGGGGCTGCTGAGGCATTACTGTGGCTCTTTGGCAATGTACATAGGTAAATTCTGACTCCTTCTCAGGCTAGCCACCCCTGTCCTAGAGACATGACAAGACTCCCACAGTGTAAGCAGAGCCTCATCTGTCTCCAAAGGACAAGAGACAAAAGAACAGGGCAAAACATGGTACCATGTACAGGAAGGGGATTTAATAGAGGGAAGGAAAATATACATCACCTTTTTTAAATTACCTAGAAAAATTACAAAGGCTCTGTGTTACCTGGTTCCTTATCTTATGTGCCAGTCCATATAGGCCACAAACTAGAGTCTTATTTTCTGCAACCCCCATTAAAGACCAAGGATAATAAAAGAAGTGGAACTAATAGTTTTCAAGAAGCCCCAGGTAAACAAGTTCTGTATGTGTCTCCAAAATGACTATAAAACTGTCCTAAAGAGACTCAACAATTGCACCCCTCCTTCCCACAATCTTCCAGTTCCACCTTTGGGGAGAAAAGAGAATGCCCTGACCAAAATTGACTTAACAAGTCATTTTGTACGGTCATCCTGAATTTACCTGCCAAGACACTTATACAAACCCCACCACCTTAGTACCTATACATCAATCCAGAGTGATGCAGCAAGCAGTGATTGCAAGGCCATTTTTAATTATCCCAGAAATAATTACAGGGTAGTAAAACACCAATTATTAATACAGTAATACAGGCCTAGAAGGTGCAGTCATGGACCAGAATCCCATTGTGCTAGGTACTATACAAAGGTGCAGTTACTATTCCATACAATCTAAGGCTCCAGGTATGTTGACTACATACTATTTTCTGTTGTGTTCAGCAGTGCTCTGTAGTGTACCTGCTACTGATTTTAGGCTGATTTTTGTAGCCAAGACCCATTATCCAATTGGTACAGATCATCTACTGTACAGGAATAAGTACAGTTACAGCGCTGTAGTCACCTCATAATGTGACAATATCAAATCTCAGCATCATGAAGTAAATGGTTTTTCCCTGAAGAACAAAATCCATGACATGGTAACTCTGTCTACTTTACACACAGAGTTCAGGCACTGAAAATGAAGTTCACTGCCCTCTCCTCAGTGATTGTTGAGTAAGTTCTCACCTCTCCATAGGACTCATGCCCAACTTTCCTCCTTCTTCAAAGGGCTCTTTCTCCCCGCACCAAACCAACCCGTTCTTTCATTTACTGTCCTCTTGCGAGGTGTTTCCACACAGCTGATCTGGGGCTGGTAGTCTATTTTTCATCATTGCAAATTTACCATCACAAAGCACAAAGTTAGGAAACCAAGGTGATAAGCAATGAACACAGGACTGAGAGCCATGAAACTCCCAAGTCATAATCATGGGTCTGACATGTGAATGGTCTGAGCAAATCACACACCCATGTCTCATTTTCCCCATCAGTACCATGCAGGTAACACCCTCCTGATAGATTGTTTGGAGGATTAATTAAGATTTGTAAACCCCTCCCCCCAACCAACAAATCAGAAACTGCTATAAAAATACAAAATATTTGAATATGATAGAATTAATCGCCAGTTTATTCTTAACTCTGACCACTGATCCCCATTTGTGCACTTCATATTGGGGCTTATTTATTATTTTAACACTAGCCAAAACTAAATGAGCTACGTGCCATCCAATACAGACAGCAGACACGATCCCATGGAGCTTACAAGCTAAAACACACACAAGGCAAACAAGGTGGATGACAAGTAGGGTGATCAGATGTCCTGATTTTACAGGGACAGTCCCAATTTTTGGGTCTTTTTCTTATATAGGCTCCAATTACCCCACACCCCCATCACAATTTTTCACACTTGCTGTCTGGTCACCCTAATGACAAGACAACAGCCAAGAGCAGGAACAGAAAAGTAGAGGTGGAAGAACAAAGTTCATACATCAATAGGGGTACATGGTTATCCAGCAAAGGGTAATACACAGCACCATGGAGCAAAGGTAACAATGAATTAACAATAGCAGAGTAGGGCGCTGATTCCACAATTCAATCCACACAGGGGATCCCCTACAAGCATTACAGAACTTTTATGAAATCAATGGGATGGAGGAGACTGTCCACAGAAATCCAATTATGGATCGGGGCTCAATCAGCAGGTTACTGGTTGGTTGAGTACCATGGGTAGGTCCCATTGGGGCACACGTCCTTCCTGCCACTCCTGAAAGGCTCCCCCAGACACCTCCCAGGCTTCTCCCAACTCCCATGCGCACCTCCCCATTACCCAATACCCTGCTCCTCTATGGCCACCCCAGCAATTCATCAGTATCCCCCACCGTCCGTGTGCCCCGCACAAATACTGACTGCACCTGTCTCCCTCAGCTCCTCTCACCCCAGATAGCCTCAGCTGCCCTTCCCCCCCCCCAGCCACTCAGACTCCACCCCCACCACTGGGTATAGTCACACCCCATGAGACCCCTGCATTCCCCCAACACCAGCAGCTCCCAGTCCTCCCCACGCCACCCACCCCTGGGTGACACTTGGTGCTTCCTGATCCCATTACACCCACAGCTTCCCCCGCGCCCCTGCTCCTCGCACCCCAGGGTCCGACCGGGTCGCCATCTCCTCCTGCTCCTCCCCCACTGGGCCCCCCATCTCCCCCACAGGGCCCCCGCCAGCTCCTCCTGCTCCTCCCCCACTGGGCCCCCCATCTCCCCCAGCCCCACTGGGCTCCTGCGCTCCCACCCCGGGGTGACACTTGGTGCTCCCCAATCCCACTACACCCACAGCTCCTCCTCTGCCCCCGCCCCTCCCCCAGAGCCCCCATCCCCCACAGGGCCCCGGCCAGCTCCTCCTGCCCCTCCCCCACAGGGCCCCGGCCAGCTCCTCCTGCCCCTCCCCCACTGGGCTCCCGCGCTCCCACCCCGGGGTGACACTTGGTGCTCCTCAATCCCGCTACACCCACAGCTCCTCCTCTGCCCCCGCCCCTCCCCCAGAGCCCCCATCCCCCACAGGGCCCCCGCCAGCTCCTCCTGCCCCCCCCAGGGCCCCCGCCAGCTCCTCCTGCCCCCCCCCCACAGGGCTCCCGCGCTCCCAGCCCGGGGTTCCGTCCGGGTCACCTTGTGCGCCCCCGTCCGGCTCCGCAAGGCCTTGAGCCGCTCCCTCCGCCGCAGCGCCTCCTCCTGCAGCCGCCCCACGCCGGAGCCGGCAGCGGGAGCCGCCATCTTCCCCACCGCGCGGGGGAGGGGACAGGCCCGGCCAATCGAGCGGCTCCTCAGGGCCAGGGGGAGCCCCGAGCGCATCGATCGGAGCCAGAGCGCCGCGGGCGGGGGCCAGGAGGAGGCTGGGGCAGGAGGAGGGAGCAGGCTGGGGGAGGGGAGCAGAGGGGCTGGGGTAGGAGGAGGAAGCAGGTGGGAGGGGAGCAGAGGGGATGGGGCAGGAGGAGGGAGCTGGCTGGGGGAGGGGAGCAGAGGGGCTGGGGTAGGAGGAGGAAGCAGGTGGGAGGGGAGTAGAGGGGATGGGGCAGGAGGAGGCTGGGGGAGGGGAGCAGAGGGGCTGGGGCAGGAGGAGGGAGCAGGCTGGGGGAGGGGAGCAGAGGGGCTGGGGCAGGAGGAGGGAGCAGGCTGGGGGAGGGGAGCAGAGGGGCTGGGGCAGGAGGAGGGAGCAGGCTGGGGGAGGGGAGTAGAGGGGCTGGGCCAGGAGGAGGCTGGGGGAGGGGAGCAGAGGGGCTGGGGCAGGAGGAGGGAGCAGGCTGGGGGAGGGGAGCAGAGGGGCTGGGGCAGGAGGAGGGCGCAGGCTGGGGGAGGGGAGCAGAGGGGCTGGGGCAGGAGGAGGGAGCAGGCTGGGGGAGGGGAGCAGAGGGGCTGGGGCAGGAGGAGGGAGCAGGCTGGGGGAGGGGAGTAGAGGGGATGGGGCAGGAGGAGGGAGCAGGCTGGGGGAGGGGAGCAGAGGGGCTGGGGCAGGAGGAGGGAGCAGGCTGGGGGAGGGGAGTAGAGGGGATGGGGCAGGAGGAGGAAGCAGGTGGGAGGGGAGTAGAGGGGATGGGGCAGGAGGAGGGAGCAGGCTGGGGGAGGGGAGCAGAGGGGCTGGGGTAGGAGGAGGAAGCAGGTGGGAGGGGAGTAGAGGGGATGGGGCAGGAGGAGGCTGGGGGAGGGGAGCAGAGGGGCTGGGGCAGGAGGAGGGAGCAGGCTGGGGGAGGGGAGCAGAGGGGCTGGGGCATGTGAAAGTAGAATGAATTATATAGTAAGAATAGAAAGGATTAAAGAAATGCTGTCTGTACCTTTAAGAAAAACTGTTGGAATGCTGCAATCCAGGTGTCAGGAATACAGACATTCACATAGAACAATTGCACCATTTAAGGGCAATTGGTGAAGTATTAGCCTCAGATCCATAAAGAGTTAGTAAGGAAGTAGGATATGCATGCTGTGCCCCAGGTGAATTTTACAGTTTTGCTTTCTTTGTTCCTTTGTCTGATTCCCGCTCTTTTATCTGTATAAATAAGACTGTTTTGGCCTTGCATGGCCGCTCACATATTCTGAATGTTATTGGCAGAGCGCTGTGCTAATAAAACAGAGTGGTCTGACAAATTGTGAGTCCTGATTCTAACTTTGACAATTTGGAGGTTCCACCGAGATGGCAAACGTCTTCACTGGGGCTGTGTGATTCCTGACTGTTTTTGTGGGATGACCGTGGCAGCCGGCACCTGGGCATTTGGCCCAAGCGGTCCCCCACTAGAGCGGAAAGGTGCACAGCCACAGTGAGGTCTACGCCATCGAACCTGTTGGTTCCCACTCTGTTCTGGTAGGGATCCCGGGATCTGACATCAGGAATCTGGTCAGGTAATTATTTCTGTGTTTTGTCCGGACTGAGGACTGTCCTGTCTCTGTGTCTATCTGTCCTCTTGTGGAGTGTTTGAGTCTGGGTGCCGTCTCTGTCTGGGGATCGGCCGACCAAGGGGTTCCTGTCCCCGCGGTCTGAGTGAGTGAAATCTGCACAATTGCAGCCGCACCACACCTTGGGTAAAACCCTTAGTGTGAAAGCAAGGGCAATTGAGGCAGTAGCCTGTGGGCTCCTTTTATGTGTTGCAGCAGGCATCGCTCTGACAAACCTGAATTTCCTTCTTGTGTGATTGGTGTGTGAAAGTCCTCCTGTACTGGTAACCAGACGTCTAAGTCGGGACAGTTCCCTAAATGAACGCCGGCTCATTTTATGTATTTAGGATGGGTCCAGACTCCTGTAAAAAGGGTCAAGACTCCTGTAAATTTCTGGGAAAATGGTCTAGGCTAACTCAGGGGGATCCCAAAACTCAGTGGCCACTGTTAAAATCTTGGAACAAAGACTGAGTGGACGTCTTAAAGGACAAACTCGGCCAACCTAAAACTAAATTGGCTAAAGGAGAGGTTAATTGTTTCATGCAGTGGTGGGAAGAGGCAAATCATAGGTGGACAAAATCAAAACTGGCCTCTCTCACTTATTCAAATAATAAGTTAAAAGCTTTATTAAAAGCCTCCTCTCCCACCACTAGACCGAGCGCTCCCCTTTACCCCGTTCTCCAAACCCCGGATCGATCCAAACCCCTTCATACTCCTATCTCATTGTAAAAAGGACAAAAAGTCCCTTGTTCTGTTCCCCTTTGTTGTCTGCCTCAGAAACTGATTCTTTATAGTGTCCCACTACCAATTCAGCAAGGTTGGGGGCGGGGGGGGGGGCTCCTCAACTAGCCCCCACCCTTCCTGGTCCCTTTCCTTGAACATTTCTTTCAAAATTGTGAAATGACCACAATATCATTCACAAACGGTTCATTGAAAAAAGCAGGATCGGGCCCAGACAAGCAGGCAAGCAACAGAAAAGAAACAGGTTGAAAGCCCTAAGGGAATAGTGTCAGGAGTAAAAAAAAGTAGTAAGTGCAGGCATGAACCCCTGGAACAATACTTAAAAGGGTGAAATCTAAGGTGATAAAGGTGTCATTTTGGAACATAAACAAGTGATTTAAGAAAAGAGAGTGAAAAGTTAACTATAGAGGCTGGACAGAATTAAGCAGTTAAACTTTGTGGAAAATGTTAAAAAGGACCATGTTAAAGAGAGAGAATTCTTGGTTTCTTTGCAGACATTCTGAAGGGAAAATGGGCCCTTTTCCAGAAGAGTGCCTGTAAATAATCCTTATATATATACAGCTATGCAAAAACAAAGCAGTGTAAAAAAAAATGTTAAGGAAAAGAAAATGTGTATGTATCTATTTGTCTGTGTATGTAAAGTTCTAAGAATCTAAACCAACACATCTGGTTTGTAAAACTACTGTTTTGTAGGTGTAAGATAAATTGATTTTGTTTTTGTTTTTAATGCCACTAAAAATTCATTTGACTCTTTGATTCAAAGTTGCAAAACTGACAGACCTTTTTGCAAGACACAGGTAATTAGTGTTGTTTGGCTTTGGGATTTAGCATTTAACCCTTAAGGGGTAACTTGATTCTTTACAAAAATTAAAATGTTTTTAAATAAAGACTAAGTCATGGCTGCAATAGGGCAGTCAGAATCAGGAGAATAGGTAGAGATTCTGGAGTCTTTTTGTTTGTTTGGTTTGTTTTTTTTTGTAACAATAGCAGATAAGAGCTGTAATGACAGAATAAGAAGTTAACAGTGACCCTCTGAAGCAACAGCAGAGGTGAGGTGCACAAAACAAAAAGAAGCAATGTTAAAAACACTGAGCCTTAAAATGACTATGTGTAATCAGACTGTCACTTTAATAAAAGTACATGAAAACTCTGTAAAAACAAAACAAAGTTATACCTTATGTAAAAATTAATATGGCTAATGTTTTTGAAAAGTTATAGTATAGAAAGAATGTGCATTTTCCGTAGGACATGTGCAGCGTATATTGTAGAAAGGGATGTAAAAAAAAATGCAAATGAAACATGCTGCTGAATTAAAATCCTATTAGGGCTCCAAAAAGAGCCGCAATAGGCTGTGTTTTCTTTTTCAGATCCCTGTGTGTTAAAACAGAGTCTCTGAGCTCTGCTGATGGCTTTGAATCCAAAAGCCTAGCCTGTGTTGATGCAAATTACCTAACTGATAAAGAAAGGTGAAAACTGCCAGCACAAATGAAGCTGCAAATAAAGAACATACCTGGTCAGCAAACAAACTGCCTACATAAAAGGCATGGTATAACAAGATACCTTTAATAAATTTGATGCTAATGTTACTGTTAATATTAAACATTAAAATAACTTTAATGTTAGTGAGTACCCCTGTAACAACTTGTAGTGTGTATGATTTTTGGAAAAATCCTTTAAAGTAATATGGTAATGATGCTTCTCAGCTATTACCTGTGAATAAACTTAAAGCTTAACACAGCAGGGAAAACATTACAAACTTGGTCTGCTATATAAGAGGCAAAACTTGAGGTACACCACCTCATGAATTTAATAACTAAACAGTGAAATAATTTTTGCATAACCCTTAAAATGTAGAAGCCATTAAAACCTGGCCTGCCTTAAAAAAAAAAAAAAAAAACACACAGGAAAATATGGGGGTAATTCCTCTGTTTTGCCTGCAGTCAGGAAGGGTATTTGTAAAAGAATGAAATCTTTAAGCAATAATCAATGCCACCCCAAAAGGGGTAGAAAACTGTTCTTTTTGTCTTTCAGATAATCCAAAGTACTGTATAATGGACTATGTGTATGTGTTAATTCTTGGGGAAAAGTGTTTAAAAAGTGCTAGCAACCCACCAGAAGACAAATGTAAATGTAATGTAAGTACTGTGTTTACCAATAATCACATTTACTATTTGCCACAACAACAACAACAAAAGAGTCTCCGCTTATTGTAAGCACTGATTTAGCTGAGTTCTCTATCAACCTTGGCATTAAATGGCAAACAGTTACCAATCATCTGTTAAAAGGTAAAAAGGTAACATGGCTCCTAAAAAAAAATAAAAACAAAAATGTGGAAAACTGAACTGTTCATATTATACACGCAAATGGGGACATGTTAAAAATTGCCACTGCATAAAAGCATAACAGCTTACCATTGGTATAACATTTTCTGGATGGTCTCCCACAACTACTGGCATACTAATATTACTACCCTAATTGTTTTTGGTTTTACATTGTATGTGTTTAATTGAAATGTTTAAAATGTGCTGGTGGATAAAACAAATGTATGTAAAGCTAAAGCCACAGGCCCAAATCACCTCCCAGTATTTTCTATTACGTGGACTAAATAAGAAGTGACACTGGCGATTAATAATCTTAGTGTCAAAAGGGGGATATGTAGGAGCAGGATTTTATAATATCCCATAAGAATTAAAGTATAATTTGATTTCATCCTGCTAGTCACTATTTTTAAATAGCAGAAAGAAATGACCCCCTGGGACTATAGGATTCTGTTTTCCCATATGCATTACAAATTGGGCCCTCTCTAACTCTTTGTTTTAAGATTTAGGTAGTAAGAGACAGGATTCTCTATTGTGTCTGTGTTAAGTAAATTAGAGAAACATTGAAGGCCTGGGTCTCAATGTAAATTGTCTTAGTTATCAATTGTAAAACTTAGCAAGGTTTAATTTGCAATGCTTTTTTTGTTCTATATAAAATACTACTGTTTGTATTCTCAAATCTATTTGTGTGAATGAGGAATGTATGCATCAGGAAAAGATAAGGTGTGAAGGCCATTGTTACAGCCAGAGTCAAGGGACGGCTGTTAAACTGTCTGGCATCTCAGAGTGGATACATGCTTCGCAGTGTAAGAATGCACAGACCCCAGTGAACCAATCACCACCTCAGGACCACGCAGAGTCAATTTTTTTGACTCCAGAAGAAGATGTAGAGGAACAGCCTGCAATACCTTACAATCTACGCTCTCGTAAGGGTTGCCAGAAGCAGATGACTACATAAAGCAAGGCCCAAGAAGAAGCAGTAGTGAGCCAAGCGCCTGCTGCCTGGTGGACATAAAACTGTGAGTGCAGTTCCCTCAGTTGAGGTTGTCAGAACCAGAAGGGCCTTGCCTCCAACATGCAGCTCTGGTAGCGCCTGTTCTTCAGCTGCTGGTATCTTAAGGTCTGGGGTGCACACAATGACAATTCTTTTATCCAGCAGCAAGTGTGGATAGCTCAGACCCTTATTATTTCTAAATGCTGGGTCTGCAGCCACATCCCAGCCCACTCTCAAACTGGTGTTCCTGTCCTGGCTATCCCACTCAATTCCCCAGACCTCACTGGAGGACCTTGTCCGTTTAACACAATATGGAACAGTCATGACACCTGGGAAGAGGCTATTGGCAGTTCCTTTACCCCACTTGGGGGAGCAATACACCAGGCAAAAAGGCTCCTAAGTAGTTAAATAATGGCAAATAAAACCAGAGAAAGTTTAAGAGCCCTGGCCAAGGAAACAGAGGCGATCGGACAGGTGGCCCTCCAGAACCGTCAGGCATTGGACATAGTGCTCACGGCCAAAGGAGGGACCTGTGCTATCACTGGAAAACAATGTTGTATGTTTATACAATACCAATAAGGTAATAGATCGCTATAGCCACTTAGAACAAATCGCATATCTTCCTCATGAAGAGCTGAGTTCTTTATGGAAGTGGCTAAGTAACCTGTTCAATTTCTCTGGCATAGGAAACTGGTTGTTTCAGGGAGCCCTAACTATCCTGTTTGAAATCTTAGTGATTTTTGTATGCTTTCAGTTAATCTGTTGTATCCAGAATTGTGTCACCCAGATGACTGCCCCAAAACAGAGTGCTAATATAATGATTTTGAATATCACTGATGAACAAAAAGATAAGAAACGGTTAATTTGTGGAACCCAGTAATTGTTGGTCATGGCGTGCGCTTGACCAAAAGGAGGGATTGTGAAAGTAGAATGAATTATATAGTAAGAATAGAAAGGATTAAAGAAATGCTGTCTGTACCTTTAAGAAAAACTGTTGGAATGCTGCAATCCAGGTGTCAGGAATACAGACATTCACATAGAACAATTGCACCATTTAAGGGCAATTGGTGAAGTATTAGCCTCAGATCCATAAAGAGTTAGTAAGGAAGTAGGATATGCATGCTGTGCCCCAGGTGAATTTTACAGTTTTGCTTTCTTTGTTCCTTTGTCTGATTCCCGCTCTTTTATCTGTATAAATAAGACTGTTTTGGCCTTGCATGGCCGCTCACATATTCTGAATGTTATTGGCAGAGCGCTGTGCTAATAAAACAGAGTGGTCTGACAAATTGTGAGTCCTGATTCTAACTTTGACAGGCAGGAGGAGGGAGCAGGCTGGGGGAGGGGAGCAGAGGGGCTGGGGCAGGAGGAGGGAGCAGGCTGGGGGAGGGGAGTAGAGGGGCTGGGCCAGGAGGAGGCTGGGGGAGGGGAGCAGAGGGGCTGGGGCAGGAGGAGGGAGCAGGCTGGGGGAGGGGAGCAGAGGGGCTGGGGCAGGAGGAGGGAGCAGGCTGGGGGAGGGGAGCAGAGGGGCTGGGGCAGGAGGAGGGCGCAGGCTGGGGGAGGGGAGCAGAGGGGCTGGGGCAGGAGGAGGGAGCAGGCTGGGGGAGGGGAGCAGAGGGGCTGGGGCAGGAGGAGGGAGCAGGCTGGGGGAGGGGAGCAGAGGGGCTGGGGCAGGAGGAGGGAGCAGGCTGGGGGAGGGGAGCAGAGGGGCTGGGGCAGGAGGAGGGAGCAGGCTGGGGGAGGGGAGCAGAGGGGCTGGGGCAGGAGGAGGAAGCAGGTGGGAGGGGAGCAGAGGGGCTGGGGCAGGAGGAGGGAGCAGGCTGGGGGAGGGGAGCAGAGGGGCTGGGGCAGGAGGAGGGAGCAGGTGGGAGGGGAGTAGAGGGGCTGGGGCAGGAGGAGGGAACAGGTGGGAGGGGAGCAGAGGGGCTGGGGCAGGAGGAGGGAGCAGGCTGGGGGAGGGGAGCAGAGGGGCTGGGGCAGGAGGAGGGAGCAGGCTGGGGGAGGGGAGCAGAGGGGCTGGGGCAGGAGGAGGGAGCAGGGGGAGGGGAGCAGAGGGGCTGGGGCAGGAGGAGGAAGCGGGGGGAGGGGAGCAGAGGGGCTGGGGCAGGAGGAGGGAGCAGGTGGGAGGGGAGCAGAGGGGATGGGGCAGGAGGAGGGAGCAGGTGGGAAGGGGTATAGAGGATGGGAGAGGAGGAGTGAACAGGGTGTGGGAGGGGAGCAGGCTGGGAGGGGGGTAACAGGACTGAGAAGGAGGAAGGGGTGAGTGGGGAAGTGGATGGGAGAGGGGAGGGCAGGGGAGAGTCAGGGACAGGACAGCAGCGGCTGCCCTCAGGAGTAGGCCTCCCTTTCCCTGTTAGTCTCCAGGCTTACCGGGGTTGGTAGGCTACTGTCCCTGGCTCCCCACATGCTACCCAGGATTCCTGTCATTGGGAAACCCCACCTGGCCCCTAGGTCTCTCCATCCACAGGACGACAGTCTGACCTAGGAATCTCTAGCCCCATCTATCCCAAAGCACTGTGTGAATGGAGACACAAATGGGGCGCTGGTTTCATTTCACCCGCTCTTGGGTTGGGAGGCTGCAGCATATGACAGCGCTATATGGCAGTCCCACGTCCAATTGAAAGGACAGATGGATTTAGGGGGCATGAGTATAATTGGCTCAGATGGATTTTCTAATGTATAAAAACGAAGAAAATAACCCTTACACAATCCCTCTCTCAGCCGTTTATATGGCTTTTAAAAAGCTAAAAGGGCAGAATCCCAGGATTTTTCACCTTGTTTTCTTTGTGCTCATCCCACAGCCCTCTGACTGTGAACGATTTGTTTGTGTCACTCACACACCTCCTCCTGGGGCTTGACATCTACCCGGGGGGCACAGCTGTCTTCAGGGATCGTGACTAGAGCTGTGGTCATGAATGTAGCTGGGTCCGGACCTAACCCACAAGAGGACAGCAGAATCCCCATTACCCTTTCAGTGCCTGGCCTCTCTGCTAAGAGTGACAACCATGGGCAAAAACAGCCCAAAGAGAATTCCTCTTGTGAAAGGGACCTTCCTGTTGGGTTTGTGCCAACAGAGGCAACTTCTGCACCAGCTGCAACTCTTCCCTGCCAGAGTAGCGGGTACTTCAGTGGTGTGGCAGATCAGAGCTCTGATTCACTGACTGCTGGTATAAGGTCCCTTGGCGAGGCCGGCAGCAGAGGAGAACTGGGCTCAGTGAGTCCAGTTAGTGTTGACTATTCTAGTGGTTTCTGGGATGTGAACATCTGAGACCCACCAAATTCATTTCACCAAAGAACCCACCAGTAAATATTAGTAAATAAGTAACACTTTAGAAGCAAGTAAGTTATACTAACTTAATTTAGCCTTTAAATTAATAACTTGCCAGCAAATCTGCCAGCAAACTGGAAGCTGCTTTGCTTTTTTTGTTACTGGTGTGGGAACCTTTAACAACTCAATGCACTAAGCAAAGATCAAACAGGACCCCTAGGGGGAAATAACCTTTCTGATGACACAGTGTGGCACAACCTTCAAACCCAGAAAGGAGCCCTCGTTCAACCATTTATACAGTCACTACATTCGCACTGAGTCTGTGACATTATACAGCAAATTACCTTGCCTGCTGGTGATAAAGCACGTTTGCAAGCTTTGCATTTCTCGGATGGCAGCTGCTGTAACTTCTTGGCTGCTAGACTGAACAGAAGCACACTTGGCTAGGTTTCAGGACAGACACTTATGTCTGACTAAGATTCTCACATGTTTTAGAGTAACCATTTTAGGCCCTGATCCAGTGCCCATTAAATTCAGTAGGAAGAAAGTATCATTATCCCCATTTTACAGGTGGAGAAACTGAGGCACAGGGTGGTTAAGTGATTTCCCCAAGCCCATATATACAGAATCACTATAATAGATGGGTTAGAGGTCCAGGGGTCCTGACTCACAGACCCGTAATCAGACCCCTAGAAAACACCTCTCTCAAGTTAGGTGTTCGTATTTCTTTATGCACAACACAAATGTGCCTCTGGGCTTGTCAGAATTACGTTAGTGTCATGAGTTGTTTTCAAGAGAAAATCAGTCCCACAACAGCCTCTGTCAGTTAACTAAACAGGAAATCCTGCTTTAAAAATAGCTAGAGACAAAATCAAAGAAGATTTAAACAGTTTAAAATACAGTAAATTACACCGTTAAAACTTCATAGAGCCCCATGCCACAGGTATTAGGCAGGTCATTTTGGAAGGGAAAATATCACACCCAAACAGCTGGTTCACATGCTGCATTAAAGAGTACTGTTATGTGAAGGTCTCCTGAATCCACATTTTAGCTGGTTTTTGCCTAAATGTAAACAAAGCGTGAGGCTATCTAGATAGATTCAGGTATGAGGGCACTGACTGTGCACAATACAAGGCCTTGGGAATGACACTAAGCTAGATGGGCCCATTGGCCTGACCCAGCGGGACAGGGAGGGGTAATACCTGGCTAGGTGGCCCCATTGGTCTGATCCAGTGTGGCAAGGGGGGGAGGGGGGATACAAGACTAGATGAGTCCATTGGTCTGATTCAGCCATGCAAAAGGAACAGGATCAAGACAAATATATATCAGGTATTGTTGAAAGTGTATAAAAACTGCAAAGCTCCAGTTTGCAAGATCTGCACAAACATTTCTGGTTTCCTTAAGCCAGATGTTTGCATTCTGAAGAATTGAAAAGTGGTTATATTAAGCAGATGTCAAGGCAAGCCTATGGAAGTAGCATTGTCAGCAATCAAAACATGCATAATGAGATATTGGACGAAGGAATCTGTAGGTCAGTGTCAGAACGGATGAAGGGCAGGAACGAATGCAACTCGTTAGCATATTCCTTATCTGCTCAGAGGTCTTTTGGAGACATCCAGCAGGAGAGGGGACCTATTTTTAAGTTCAAATTTGATAGAATGCCTTTGTAAACATGCTCGTTTGTTATGACCTTATAGTTCGTCACAGAATTTGTACTTGGGCCATCTAAGTGCCTTCATCTTTTTAAACTGATGTGTTATGAGATTTTATGGGAACTATATTGTGTATGTAAAGATAATAAAACTGTATTTTCATAGTTGCAATCTACACATCTCTTTTTTAATCTCATCCCATATCATTTGTTGTCCAAGAGGCCCCACTGCCCTGAGAGGGGAAGTCCAGGATTCTGGGTTCTACTCCCAGCTCGCCAATCTTAGCTAAATCGCGTCACAGCTTTGTGCCTCAGTTCCCCACGTGTAAAATGCAGCTAACACCTACCTGCCAGAGCTGTTAATTTATTAATATTTGTAAAGTGTTTAAAGATCCTCAGGTGAAACACTCATGAATAGGGCCCTACTAAATTCACAGCCACGAAAAACGCGTCACTAACCGTGAAATCTGGTCTTCTGTGTGCTTTTATCGTATACTGTACAGCAGGGGTAGGCAACCTATGGCACAGGCAGCTGGGCATCTGGAGAGCAGTGGCTGTTGGCCAAGCACCCATCTCTGACAGCAGCGCCCTACCAACAGCAGTACAGAAGTAGGGGTAACAGTGCCATACCATGCCACCCATACTTCTGTGCTGCTTCCTTCGGAGCTGGGCGGCCGGAGAGTGGCAGCTGCTGACTGAGAGCCCAGCTCTGCAGGCAGCAGTGCAGAAGTAAGGGTGATGATACCATATCATGCCATCCTTACTTCTGCGCTGCTGCTGACAGCAGCTTTGCCTTCGGAGCTGGGCTCCTGGCCAGCAGCTGCTGCTCTCCAGCTGCCCAGTTCTGAAGGCAGCATCACTACCAGCAGCAGCACAGAAGTAAGGGTAGCAATACCACAACCCCTCCTACAATAACCTCGCAACCTCCCTCCACATACACACAACTCCTTTTTGGGTCAGGAGCCCTACAATTACAACACCGTGGAATTTCAGATTTAAACAGCTGAAATCATGAAATTCACAATTTTTTAAATCCTCTGACTGTAAAATAGACCAAAATGGACTTCTGAATTTGGTAGGACCCTTCTCATGAAGTGATAGATCCTGGCATCGATGCAGCTACAATGCATTCAACTAGCGCAGGTGTTCTCAAAATTCATTGCACCGTGACCCCCTTCTGACAATAAAAATTAGTACACAACCCCAGGAGAGGGGACCAAAGCCTGTGCCCACCTGAGCCCCGCCCCCCTGGGGGGGGGAAGCCCAAGCCACATTGCCCTGGGCAGGGGGGACCAAATCCGAAGCCCAAGGGCTTTAATCCCTGGCAGGGATCCGGCAACCTGAGCCTGACCCCCCAGGGCTGAAGCCGTCAGGCTTCGGCTTTGGCCCCAGACCCCAGCAAGTCTCATCCAGCCCTGGCAACTCCATTAAAACGGTGTCATGACCCACTTTGGGTTTGAGAACTGCTGGACTAGTGTGTTAGTGTTGCCGGCTGCACGCACAATTGCACCTACCTCACCACGTGTGCTGGGGATTTATACAAACAGGAATCTAGGCTGGCACTGATCTTTCCATAGGCGACAGCCGCCCTCTTGCCCAACACCCTATGGATAGAACCAGGGACTTCCGGAGTGAAAAATATGAGCAGCTAGAGCATGAGCTAAAAAGGCAAGCTGTTATAGTAAGGGCTGCGACAACTCTTACCCTCTGCAGTTTGGCACGGAGCGGGAGCTGTGACTCACACTCACCACTGGATTACACATACACTGCACTGCACATGCAATAGTGCACATCTCAATAGGTGCACAATTGCACATGCACAAATGCATGAGAATTTTCTGGCTGAAAATCAGGCCTTCAAAATAATATATCCAG
Source organism: Gopherus flavomarginatus (assembly GCF_025201925.1). Taxonomy (NCBI): domain Eukaryota; kingdom Metazoa; phylum Chordata; order Testudines; family Testudinidae; genus Gopherus; species Gopherus flavomarginatus. Next base: position 5,728,252 of record NC_066618.1, on the reverse strand, counting down.
GACACAACTTGCAATTTCCTCCCGCTCCCTGTTCCCCACTAAATAAGCTGTAACATTGAAGCTGTCATGAATGCCTCAGCTATTTATTCTGTTCATTTTCTCCCAGCAGTAATGCTGCATGGAGAGTAATTGGTCTGAACAGATGTTAATAAAATCATTCCTCAAAACATACTGAGTCAATGAAACCCTCCTGGTATTTAAATAAAGCCAAAGTCTCTGTGAGAACAGCTGACTTTCCTCCACCCCCAGCTCTAAAATGTAGTCCACATGCCCTGGGTTGTGTCAAAACTCATCCCCTTCCTGGGTTTTGACTCTGTTAACAAACACACAAGACAACACAAAGTGCTGTCCAACCCTTCTTCCCAGGCTTGGCTGCTCTTCGGGCTCCTCCTTTAGGCCTGCTCAGCTCACCCCCTTGGGCCTCTCTGCCTGAGGCTATGTCTACTCTGCAGCTGGAGGTGTGATACCTGTGCTAGCTTTAATCTAGCTAGGGCAGGTACCAAGAGCAGTGAAGATGCAGTGGTGAGGGCTTCAACACGGGCTACCAATGCAAGTACGTGCCCAAGGCTCCGGGCAGGCTTGTACAGCCCACATTTCTGCATTATTTTTAGCTACACTAGTTCAATTAAAGCAAGCGTGGGTACGTCTTCCCAAGCTGCAATCACACTTCAATTGCAGTGTAGACACAGACTCCCAATCCCTCTACTAGGACAACCACCTTCTGAAGTCTGCTTCCTCCCTTATGATTGCCTCTTAGGTTTGATGTTCCTGACAGATGTTTCAGGGTGGGACTAGCTTCAGGACAGACCCCTCACCCTTCCAGTCCTGGGCCAATGTGTGTAGGGTTGTGGGGGGCAGTCTGGTCTCTCTACCTCAGTACATTTCTGTCTCAGGAAGCTCATTCCTGGGAAGCTGGCACTGAAACTGGAGCAGCACTGGGTCGGTGAAATCATCCCCTCTTGAAATTCACAGCGCGGGCGGATGAATTCCCCTAAAATATAAATCAAGCATAGTCTGTGTTTCATTGCATCGATTCAAAGGACAAAATGAAGACGGGCAGGTGCTGTCCCTCGCCGTGTTTGCCGGTGGCCTCCCTGAGCCGGGGCTGAGATCTGCCACTCACATAATAAATAATGATGGATGAATGCTTTGCACTTCTCATCCACGGGCTTCTAAGAGCTTTATGGGCATTAATTAATAGAGCCTCCCAGCAGCCCTGGGAGCTGGTATGTTTCTTATTCTCATTTTACAGCTGAGAAAACTGAGGTCTGGGAGATTAAGTGGTGAGGTTACCTGGCCTGGAGGTAGCAGAACCAGACAGAATACAGGGTGCTTGGCTTCCAGTCCCTTACTTTAATCACTAGGTCCTACTCCCTCCGGGATCTGAACTTGCTACAGTAGCAACCTTTTCCTTAAGCCTCCTCACTTAGACACTACCCGACTTTTTAAGGGTTCTAATTCAGTGCTGGCCCTCGCCAGGGGCCCCAGCTTTTGTCGTGGGGTGTGGTGCTTGCTCTGTAGGACTCTCCTCCTCTGCTTTAAATGGTCTGGCTTTTAAAAGAGGAAAATATCCAACATTTACATAGCCGCTTTCCTCCCGAAGCAATTTGGACACTTCCCACACTGGAGCAACAACCTTCTCCGGGGATTGCTCCCTCCACAAAGGAGATGCAGCCAACAGTCACAGTCAACAACAGGATAGGACCAGAAGTGAAAATGAACGCCATAGCAGGCTGACGGCACAGGGCGAGAGAGGTGCAGCAGAATATTAGGACCTGCACTGGAATCGAGGCAGAGGAACTGACTTGCTTTTTGGTTGTGTTACACCCCTTTCCCCAGACCTGACCTAGGGTAGGTCTACACTACTGCTTAGGCGAGAACCCCCAGGGTACATACCCTACACCTCCCACGTTTACACTGAGATTTCTAACAGTGCCAGAGCCTTTCCCTGCTGCCTCCTCTCTGCCAGAGCCTTTCACTGCCACCTGTAGCTACCCCCTGCTGTGTGGACACAGCCAGCCTTTCACTGCTGGGTGTAGCTACAGATACCCTGCACGCCGCCACAAGCATAGACATGGCCCTATGGAGACTGTAAGCTGCTCGGGGCGGGGACCTTGCGTTCCCATTTGCACTGGACACGCTGTTAGTGCTGCACAAACAAAATTAATAGAAACTCTTGCAGAAGCACCACGGGGCCTTTCACAGCCAGGCCCGAGGTTTTCAGGCTGCTGTTAGCTGTATGGCAGTAGCCCTTAGAGACTCTAGCCGAGTTCAGGGCCCTGTTGTGCGAGGCATTGTACGGACCTGTCGGAAGAAAAGCTCCCTGCCCGGAGGAGCTTACAGTCTAAACAAGAATGACAAAGGTGATAGAAAAGGCCTAAAAATCAACAGGCCCAGGCCTGTATCTTCCTCTCTTTCCCTGGCTTTAGCCCAAAGAGGGGCCTAGGGATTTGAATAACAAGCAAAACCTGGGAATCCAGGACAAGACATGTATCTAGTCTCATTTAACCATGTCAGCTATTTACTAATTAGTCCGCTTGGCACAAAAGTTTATGCAGCTGTTTTCTCATGTATCCTCAAAGATATGTAATACCAAAGGTCAAGGTATGTACCTTATACTCCCTTCAAAATGATAAATGTATCCGCAACAGATGTATCTTGTATCCCCTTCCCCAAAATAATCATGTATTCTGTGTGACCTGTTATCTATAGGTCAGTATAATGACGTTTACTAAAGTTGTTTGTTACTGATTATAAAAGGGACTCATGTCCCCCATGTAAGGTGTGCTCTTCTCTGGCATTAGTCGAGAAGAAACACCCGCTCAGCTGAACGAAAATAAAGGTGTGGTACCCGTCTTCTTGTTCTCCGTGCCTCCTTGGTGTAATTAGGTAAGCTCCAGGGGGAAACGGGCCCTGTTTGGCCAACAACTGGCGACTCCGCCGGGACTTCTCTCCCTGTAGAGGGCGCTGACCGGCGACCGAGGGCGATTCCGAGGAGTGGCCACCTCGAGCCACTGATTCGCTCGGGCCTCGGGTCGTTGTAATCGGTCGGGACGGCTGCGTCCTCTCTAAAGAGAACTCCTAACGACACGGAGACAAGACGGTGCCAGAAGGGGAAGGTCCAACAGCCGGACGCGGCCACTCCGGGTGGTAAGTGCGTTTTACCTCTTGGGTTTAAAGGATATAACGCCCCCGCAGTGTGATTGGACCTCATAGGTAACCCCGGTGTGGGAAGATATTGTGGTTGCTTGAAGGTTATGCTAAGCAAGCCAGGCAATTAATGAATAATACCACTAATTTCACGAGCCCGTGGGCTGTATTGGATAATTACTGGGATATAGAACAGCCTCAGGGCTTGCTTCTGTTTTTGGGGGGAGTCTTGCTTTTCTTCATATTGATGTTGTATTGGAGGCCAAAATTGTGATAACCAGGTCTAGGACTTAAACCGACTCCAGCCGCCCTGAGACTCCTGCGAGGGGAAACCCTGTGACCAGGATATCTTAATCGCAAGGGGGGTCGGTCGAACCCGTGACCAGGTTTAATTACACACAAGCATAATGGGGTCCGGACAAAGCATTTATGCTGGGACGCCCTTAGAATGTATGCTAAATAATTGGAAGGCGTTTAGACGTCCGGCTGATTATGGAATGCCATTATGTAAGGATGATTTGATAAAATTCTGTACTGTGGAATGGCCCTGAAGGGGGAGAGTGGGAAAGGGGGGGGCAACACGAAGGGACGAACAGGATTACAGGAGAAGGGAAGAGGCCCCCGTTTGGGACGAAATCAGTGTGCTATCTGTAAGGAAGAGGGACACTGGAAGAATGAATGCCCCCAGCGACATAACAGACGGGAGGGAAGCAGGAATAGGACCCCGCCTGTGCCCGTTTTCTATAACGAGGCACACGATGAGTCGGCTGTATAGGGAGGCCGAGGGACCCAGCGGCCCCTCCTAGCGGCGCAACCCGCTGGCCTGGATCCCACGGTGATAATTGAGGTAGGGGGCCGCCCAGTTGAAGCCCTGATCGATACAGGAGCTGCCCTTAGCTTGCTTCCCCTAGCTGAGGCTCCCCGGGGGAGAGCTCAAGGGTGTGCTGTAGTCCAAGGGATAGAAGGACAAAGTATAAAATTGGAAAAATCTCTACCTCTTCTAGTAAAAGTAGGAGACTGCCATATATCCCACCAATTCGTTTGCAGCCCCTCCTGCCCCATTGCGCTGCTAGGACGAGATCTACTTACTAAACTGCAAGCAGAAATCTCGTTCAACAATAATGGGACTCTGGAAGTTAGGCTCCCTAAACACCAAATTTCTAACTATCAAATGGCCCTGTTAAATGTTAAAAATCCTTCCCCAGCACAGCCAGAGAGTGAAAAGAACCAAATGCCAGGGGTTAATCCTGAGGTCTGGGCTGAGGAGGGAGGTTTTGCTCGGGCTCGAAATGCTTTGCCAGTACACATTTCCCTTAAGGAGGGAAGCCGTCCAGTCCGAATTCGACAATACCCCCTTAAGTTAACCATTCGGATCGGACTGAAGCCTTTGATTCAAAAGTTTTTGCAGTGTGGGTGGTTAAGGGAAGGCACTTCTCCATATAATACTCCAATAATGGGAGTGCCTAAGCCTAACGGACAATATCGATTAGTCCAGGACCTGAGGCAGGTTAATAAGTTGATAGAAGCCCCCTATCCAGTTGTCCCAAACCCCCATACTATTTTAAGCCAAGTCCCCAAGAGCCACGGGTGGTTCTCTGTAATAGATTTAAAAGATGCTTTCTTTTCCATACCTCTTGATCAGGAGTCTCGGAAACTGTTTGCCTTTGAATGGGAAGATCCAGATACCCATTACAAGGCTCAGTATCTTTGGACTGTTGTCCCCCAGGGACTGACTTGTGCCCCTGTCATAAACAGATAGCTAAGGGTTAATGTCTCTTTCACCTGAAGCACCTGACCAGAGGACCAATCAGGAAACCGGATTTTTTCAACTTTGGGTGGAGGGAATTGAGTGTCTAAGGTCTTTGTTTTCTGGCTGCCTGCTTCTCTGAGCTTTGGAGAAGTAGCTCTACTTTCTAGTCTTCTGTTTCCAAGTGTAAGGACAAAGAGATCAGATAGTAAGTTATATGGTTTCTTTTCTTTGGTATTTGCATGAATATAAGTGCTGGAGTGCTTTGATTTGTATTCTTTTTGAATAAGGCTGTTTATTCAATATTCTTTTAAGAAATTGCCCTGTGTTGTGTCATCTTAATACAGAGAGACTATTTGTATTTTTTCTTTCTTTTTTATATAAAGCTTTCTTTTAAGACCTGTTGGAGTTTTTCTTTACTTCAGGGAAATTGAGTCTGTACTCACCAGGGAATTGGTGGGAGGAAGGAATCGGGGAGATTTGTGTGTTGGATTGCTAGCCTGACTTTGCATTCCCTCTGGGGGAATAGGAAAGTACTTTTTGTTTTCAGGATTGGGAACAGAGAGGGGGAGTCTCTCTGTGTAGTTTCACAGAGCTTGTGTCTGTGTATCTCTCCAGGAGCACCTGGAGGGGGGAAGGGAAAAAGGATTATTTCTCTTTGTTGTGAGACTCAAGGGATTTGGGTCTTGGGGTCCCCAGGAAAGGTTTTTCAGGGGGACCAGAGTGCCCCAAAACACTCTAATTTTTTGGGTGGTGGCAGCAGGTACCAGGTCCAAGCTGGTAACTAAGCTTGGAGGTTTTCATGCTAACCCCCATATTTTGGACGCTAAGGTCCAAATCTGGGACTAAGGTTATTACAGCCCCCGAGATTTTTGGCAGCCAACTAAAAAGAGACCTGGCTCCGTTCCTAGCTGCACATTTCTCATGTAACATAGTTCAGTACTGTGATGATTTACTCCTAAGTACTGAAACAGAAACTGCTTGTAAGGAATGTACAATAGAGCTCCTCAATTTTCTTGGAGCTCAGGGATATAAGGTTTCTAGAGAGAAAGCCCAATTGGTCAAACAACAGGTTACTTTTCTCGGATATCAGCTTCGTCAGGGACGTCGTAGCTTGGGTAAAGACAGAATCCAGGCGATACTTGAAAGCCCTCAACCCCGAAATCCCAGAGAGCTAAGGGCTTTCTTGGGACTGACCGGTTTTTGCCGGCTTTGGATCCCTGACTACGGCGGAAAGGCTAAACCACTATATGAGTCCCTCACTAAAGAGGGTCTGCTTAACTGGGAGTGGACTAAAGAAAAAGAAAAAGCATTTCAAGAGCTTAAAGAAGCCTTGGTTCAGCCTCCCGCACTGGCTCTCCCGGATCCCCGGAAGCCGTTCACTCTATACGTTCATGAGAGAAGGGGGGTGGCGTCCGGGGTTCTGTGCCAGAGGTCGGGACCGGCCTGGCAACCTGTGGGTTATTACTCCAAGGTATTGGACCCCGTCGCTAAGGGCTGGCCAGCTTGTCTCCGAGCTGTAGCTGCGACCGCTCTCCTTGTACAGGAGGCTGAAAAACTAACCCTGGGTGGGGATACTGAGGTTGTGGTACCCCATGGAATACCTCAGATATTGGGAACAGGAGCCGGGGAAAAACATTTAAACCCCAGCAGGCATACCAGATATGAGATAGGACTTTTGTTAGCTCCTAACCTAACTTTTAAAACAGTTAGTTCCCTCAATCCAGCTACTTTACTACCAAAGCCCCAAGTCCCTTATGGGGCTAGTCCCACCCATGATTGTATTGAAGTTTTACAACAAGAAACTAAACCTCGCTCTGATCTTTCAGATATACCCTGGCCCAACCCCGATGTTGAAATGTATGTAGATGGATCTAGTTATGTAGAGGACGGGAAGCGATTTACAGGAGCAGCCGTCATAGTTAAGGAGGGAGAAGTGTATAAGTTTCAGCTAAGCCCCAACCTATCTGCCCAGGCGGCGGAACTGGTGGCTCTTATTGAGGCGCTCCGAAGGGGAATTGGAAAGACTATTAATATATATACTGACAGTCGTTATGCATACATGGTGGTGCATGCCCATGGAACCTTATGGAAAGAAAGGGGTTTCATTACAGCCTCAGGCCAAAGAATAGCCCATGGGGCTCTTATTAAGACACTGCTTGAGGCCCTGATGCTTCCTCTCCGGGTCGCGGTAGTACACGTGCGTGCACATGGGAGGGCCCCACGTAAGGGTCTAAAACTTTCACCCTTCGAGCTGGTCTTTGGGTTCCCTCCCCGAGTACTCATCCCGGGATACCGAGAGGATATAAACTGGGAAGTGGGGAATGACTCTTTATGGAAACAGGTTTCTGCGCTGCAATCTGTTTTGTTACAGTTACATCGCTACGCGGCGCCTTTCCAGACCCTTCCCTTGGAACAACCGGTGCATTCTTTCCAGATCGGTGATCAGGTCCTTGTCAAAAAGTGGAAGCGTGATCCACTCACACCGCGGTGGGACGGTCCGTATACTGTATCGCTCATCAGCCAGGCCGCTGTTAAGGTCCTTGGGAGCGACAAGTGGATGCATCATTCCCGAGTAAAGCGGTTCCTGAGCCCTGATTCAGAGAACAGCCAAGCTGAAGAGGACATCAGCCCTCTGTCCCCTCCGGCTCCGGAAGCCCGGAGAGACACAGGCGAAGACTCTACCTGGGAGTACCAAGGATTGGAAGGACTAAAAGGACTGTTTAAAAGACAGAAACAATGAAACCATTCTTTGTATTTCTGGTCTGTATGTTTACTTATGCATATAATTGGGAAAATAGGTTTCTGCAACTAGGGGAACTAATAGCAGATTCTTTTAACCTTACTAATTGCTGGGTATGTGGCGGTCCAGGAGAATTAAATGAGTGGCCCTGGGTAGCTCAGCCGGTACAGCCTAAGTGATGGCTAAGTAGTTTGAGCATAGTACATAAGGGAACGGGAAGGTGGACTGAAAACCAGGGCCCCTGGCGACTCTATTCTGCTGGAATCGGTGTCTTTTGCCTTAATCGAACAAGGCATGGGGGAAGATATATGGGGGAAAGCAAATGTGAATGGACCCTATCACTGGGTTTTGATTGCTGGGATCCCCACTGTCGCCCATATGACTGTTTAAAGTACCAAGGACGATGGAACCTTACCCATGTAAAGCTAACTAACAATAGCTGGGTAAAGTGTTCCTACTGGAATCACAGAGGTGATGGCTGTAAAGCAGTAGGATTAGATGGGTACTTCGATGCCCTCTTCCTAAGCTGCCAGCGAGACAACACCACTGACAAAAATCATGTGGTGCGGTGGTACCAATGGGCATGGCAACACCTTAATGGAACCCGAGTTACCCATTTTCGACAATTTTGGGCTAGTACCAATAACCCGAGATTTGGTTGTAACTGTGTATGGAAGGCAGGAGCTGGAGCATGGAAATGCAACTATTGTAACCCAAATGTAGACAACTTCCTAGGGGGACCTATAGAATCAGGCAACGCTCTCTATTACGAAGAGCTGGGCCCCGCTGATTCCCCTGAGACCTGGGATGGTCCCTTTGCTAACGGAACTTGGGCATTAAAAGGTCATTATTGGATCTGTGGCTCTTATGCTTATCGCAGATTGCCTCCAAACTGGTCGGGAATATGCTACATAGGATACATTAGGCCTTTGTTCTTTCTCTTACCTCAAGCCCAGGGAAACAAATTGGGAGTTAAGGTTTATGATGATATTGTACAAACCTGAAGGAACTGAGGCGCAAAGCCCATAAGCTCTTAAAATGTTTTTAAGGGGGGGGAAACTTGATAGAAAAGGCCTAAAAATCAACAGGCCCAGGCCTGTATCTTCCTCTCTTTCCCTGGCTTTAGCCCAAAGAGGGGCCTAGGGATTTGAATAACAAGCAAAACCTGGGAATCCAGGACAAGACATGTATCTAGTCTCATTTAACCATGTCAGCTATTTACTAATTAGTCCGCTTGGCACAAAAGTTTATGCAGCTGTTTTCTCATGTATCCTCAAAGATATGTAATACCAAAGGTCAAGGTATGTACCTTATACTCCCTTCAAAATGATAAATGTATCCGCAACAGATGTATCTTGTATCCCCTTCCCCAAAATAATCATGTATTCTGTGTGACCTGTTATCTATAGGTCAGTATAATGACGTTTACTAAAGTTGTTTGTTACTGATTATAAAAGGGACTCATGTCCCCCATGTAAGGTGTGCTCTTCTCTGGCATTAGTCGAGAAGAAACACCCGCTCAGCTGAACGAAAATAAAGGTGTGGTACCCGTCTTCTTGTTCTCCGTGCCTCCTTGGTGTAATTAGGTAAGCTCCAGGGGGAAACGGGCCCTGTTTGGCCAACAAAGGGAGAGGAAGTGACTTAACCAAAGTCATACAGCAGACAAGGTCTTACAACTTGCAGTCAAATGTTCCAGCTACTAGACCACACTTAACACTGATGATAGGGCAGCCAGTGCCCTTCCCAGGACATGATTTTAACACAGGCTCAGGGCAAAGCACACCAACTACTAGCTGATCAACAGCATACCTACAGTGCCCAGCTCTTCCAAAGCAGCCTCCCCTCCAGGAGCTGACCCTGTCCAACCCTGCTTAGCTTGTGAGAGAGAAAGGGGAACCCAGCCAAGCTGGCCTGGCTAGAAGATGGGATGGTTTCCTTTGTTTCAACAGCTTCAGCACTCATTACTAAAAAAAAACACCTGGGTACAGAACTTAAAATAACACCAAGCCTGAGCATCAGGCACCTGACGCAACAACCCAGCCGCAGAGACCATCAGCTCATGTGTGTCGGGAGCTAAGTATCACATGTTGATGGTTATTAGGCCAGCTCTGGAGGTTCTGGCCTGTTACGCTGTTTATCCACCTGGCCCGCTCAGCAGAGAGGCTGAGGAATGTTAATATAAACCCACAGTCTCAGGTTCAAAGGTTTTCGAGCTGCTGTGACCCTTAGTCAGGGGCCTAGTCCTGCAGCCTGAGTGGGTTGGTCCATTGGCCTCAGGATTCTGCTTGTTTAAATAAAGGTTGCAGGATCAGACCCCATATTGGGATGGTCCTGCCCATGACTCTGGATTTTTAGGTGCCTGGTCCTGCTCCCAGTGAGATTAATGGCAAAACTCCCATTGACGGGCATCAGGGTGGGGGCCCTCTGTGTGAGGAGTGGGTCAGGAAGGCTGTTTGGCAGCTGGTGCTGTAAAATAAGCAGCAGCATCCCTGCCTGCGGGCTAATTATACCACCAGGTACTCAGCCCCTGCTGCAACCAGCTCACTAGCACCCGTGGTTCCTGAGCCGCCTCAGGTGCTCCCAGCAGGCCCCTCCACATCTGGAGGGGTTCCCGGGTCAAACTGTGATGCCAGCTGATTGCCGGAGCCTGCGCTGTGCTCTCCCCAGCAGCAAGGGCAGAGGGGGGCGAGTTCAGGCCCCGCAAGATGAGTCCCACTGCTAGGGCTGTTGCTGATGTCTGGGAACTCACACAGCCCTTTGCCTCAAAGACACCATATAGATATGAATAAGCGCCTCTCCCTGGTATGGGGGGATATCGTATGGCCAGCCTGCCCAGCACCCCTGGGCACAGGGGACATTTCAGGGTGTGCCAGGGCAAAACAGGAGACGGCCACGGGGGGTACAGTAGGAGCAAGGCCTGGCGCACTGGCACCCTGGTAGTTCTGGGTGACTGGGCAACAAAATGGCAGATTAAATTCAATGTTGATAAATGCAAAGTAATTCACATTGGAAAACATAATCCCAACTATACCTAGAAAATGATGGGGTCTAAATTAGCTGTTACCGCTCAAGAGAGAGATCCTGGAGTCACTGTGGGTAGTTCTCTGAAAACACCACTCAGTGTGCAGCCACAGTCAAAAAAGCGAACAGGATGCTGGGACTCATTAGGAAAGGGATTGATAATGTGACAGAAAATAGAATGTTGCCTCTATTATAAATCCATGGTACATCTTGAATACTGTGTGCAGATGTGGTCGCCCCATCTCAAAAAAGATATATTGGAATCATAGGCGCCAACTTGCCCTTTTTCGCATGGATGCTCAACCCCCTGCTCTGCCACCGGCTCCGCTCCCACTCCATCCCGTCCATGAGGCCCTGCCCCTGCTATGTCTCTTCCCACCCCTTCCCCGCCCCTATTCCAACCCCTTCCCCAAATCCCCGCTTCTTTCCTGCCTCCCCCTCTGAGCCCACCACATTTCTACTCCCCCCTCCCCAACAGTGCTAACGCTGCCAAACAGCTGTTTGGTGGCGGCCGGGCTGGAAGCACTGGGAGGTAGGCGGAGAAGCGGGGATGCAGACCGCTTGGTGGGGGGAGGAAAAGGAGGAGGTGGGGTGGAGAGTGAGGGAAGCTTGGCTGCTGGTGGGTGCAGAGCACCCACTAATTTTTCCTCCTTCAGTGCTCCAGCCCCAGAGCACCCATGGAGTCGGCTCCTATGATTGGAATTGGAAAAGATACAGAAAAAGGCAACAACAATGATTAGGGGTATGGAACAGCTTCTGTATGAGGAGAGATTAATAAGACTGGGACTTTTCAGCCTGGAAAAGAGCCGACTAAGTGGGGATATGGTAGAGGGCTATAAAATCATGACTGGTGTGAGAAAGTAAATCAGGAACTGTTATTTACTCCTCATAACACACGAACTAGAGGCCACCCAATGAAATTAATAGGCAGCAGGGTTAAAACAAACAAAAGGAAGTGTTTCTTCACACAGCACACAGTCAACCTGTAGAACTCTTTGCCAGAGGATGTTGTGAAGGCCAAGACTATACCAGGGATCAAAAAGGAACTAGATAAGTTCATGGAGGATAGGTCCATCAAGGGCTGTTAGTCAGGATGGGCAGGGATGGTGTCTCTAGCCTCTGTTTGCCAGAAGCTGGGAATGGGCGATAGGGGTTGGATCACTTGATCATTACCTGTTCTGTTCATTCCCTCTGGGGCACCTGGCACTGTCCACTGTTGGAAGACAGATACTGGGCTAGATGGACCTTTGGTCTGACCCAGCATGGCTGTTCTTAAGGTCTTCATCCCAAAAATCCCCATAGGGCCATAGCAGCAGGAATAGCAGGTCCCTGAGAGGCCAGGCTGCTTTAGCCTGTGCCAGGTCCCCCATCATCCCCTGCAAAGGAAGATGCTGAATGTCTCTCTGCTCTCCTTATGCCAGTGCAGGGATGATGATAGCGCCAAGAAGACAGGGAGCAGCTATCTAGGGGTGATGAATGCAAGGGTGCTCAGTGGCTAATGTTGATCTGTACCCTATCTTCTGTTTCATGTATGGGATGGCTGAGTTGGGGCAGGGGGAGTCAGAGCATGTGATTTGCCACAGCATTACCAGTTCTTGCCATCGTAGAGCCCTAGAACCCAGAGCTGCTAGATAGCTGGTATCTCCCAGCTGCTGTAACCAACATATGTGCTACTGCCCCTGATCCCCAGTGGCCACAGACTATGGGAAGTCCCGCCTGAAGGGATCTGACAGGCAGCAGCCCCATGGCTTCTGATTGGTGCTCCATCCCATATAAATCCAAGGGGCAGCCAGGTAACAGTATAATTCTCCTGTAGCTGCCATGGTTATTTCTGGTCCTAGCTTTGACCTTGACTTGATTTGGATTTTACCTCTTGAGTAGGACACTGACCTGGAACCTGACTATGCACCACTCCCTCCCAGCCTCGGGTTTGCCCCTGGGTCCTGACTGCCCTGGTTGGGATCCTGACAGCAGCGTTAGTGTCAATCTTGCCATGTTTGATGTTTTCCTGAAGCCCCAGCTCCCAGAGCCATGGGCTTTGCTGGGGATCCCCACTTGCATTTTCTTAAAAAGAGAAAGATTGGAGCCCTTGCATTGGGAGGAAAACTTGAAAATGTGGCCTGAGGCTGACCTCAAGGCTCAGAATCCAGAAGGGAAATAAACAGAACCAAAACATTCCTTTCAAAAAACCCTGCATGTGATTTCTAAGCCCATCCTGTGATTTCTGAACAGCTGGGATTGGCAAGACAGGTTGACAGAGCAACTGAGCTGTCAGCTGCAGAGGCTTCAAACTAAGTGAATCTGGTCCTGATCTGAAGTCAACGGGCGTCTTTCTGGTCCCTTCAGTGGGCTTTGGATTGGGCCCTGTGTGAGAACTAGGGTCTTTGATGGGTGAAACCCATCCTGGGCTAGACAGGGTTAAAAGTTAGTCTCATCTGCTACACTTGTGCTGTAATTAATGAATTAGCTGCTCCTCAGCCAGAGGGGTGGGACTAAAGTGTCAGGCGACAATTTAATGGACGCATGGATCTCATACAGAGACATTTTCCGCTGTTAGTGACTCTTGGTTACCCCAAAAGGATCTGAACTAGCAGCTGCTTAGCTGAAGGTCTGAACTGTACACAAAGGGGGGTGCCCAGCACGGGGCACTAGGGTTCGAACCCCTGCGATGCAAAGCTCTGACAATAGGGGTGCTATGGCAGGAAGTGCAAATGCTCACAGGGGTCTATGGCGGGCAAAATTAGAGTTATCTCCCTTTTCATTGGCCAGAGTTTCCCGCTCTTCTTTTCCAAGGCCTGTCTAATGCCCCTTCTTTGCAGGGGTGTAGCAAGGGTGGTCTGCGGCCCCCCCCCCCCAAATCTGAGCAAGGGTGTAGGGCTACCACAGAGGCCCAGAGCGTCACCCGGGCCCCTGAAATTCAGGATGGAGCTGTGCGCTCCGGCAGCTCTGCCTTGCCACGTTGTGAGCTGCCCCATGCGTGTGCCCAGCTCAGAAAACGAGGCCCCGTGTCTGAGGGCACCAGGGCTCGGGAGAGGGCATGGCGTCGGGGGAGACGCTGAGCTAGCACCGTCCGTCCTTGCCCGCCCACCCGAAAGTAGGAGCCCACCAAAATGTCCACTCCTAGCTCCCCCACTGCTTCCTAGCAACCTGAGCTTAATGGATTGGCCCAAGAATGGCCCCTGGGGCTGTCCGGAGGGAGATGGACCAACACTGGGACTTCAAAGGGAGCTGGGATTGGAATCTCAGGTGCTGAAGGCCCTGCTTGTTCTGTGGCCACAGCATGGCTTGGGTGCGAAAGACAGAGCTACAACCACACACACAAAACAAGCATTGGGGTGGGGCCGGGGTGGAAAGAATCCAGGGTGCAAATGCATGAGAGCGGCAGCCAGCTTGAGAGCAGAGCTAGGCCAAATTTTTTTTTTTGGATGCATCGTTTATTTGCCACAAAGCCGTTTGGTGGACCTGAAACGATTTGTGAATGAGACACATGCAGGTTCAGTCAGGCACCAAACGGATGGGAGAGGAGCTGGTTCTGCTGTCCCCTCCACCCCCCAAACCCTTTACTCAAGGAGTTGGTGGTAATTTGCTGCTTCAACCCCGAGGCCACTCACTGCTCTCCCTCCCCCCTGCCCTTTCCTCCTGGAAGGTGGAAAGTTTATGAAGCCCGGGAGGAAAAATACTCCCCTGCTGCTGAAAACATCCCTGACTAATCCCCTGGCTGGCACTTCCCCTGCGTTGTTAGCCCAGCAAATGCTGCCTTGCATAGCAATGTCTGACAGGATGGCACTGGACTTTCTCTAGAATCAGGGCTCTGCCAAGAGTGGAACATTCACAGGCGCTCGAGCAGGCCTTAGGGGAGGAGGTGTATGTGCCACTCTCATTCCTGCTGCTGCTTCAGGTGGCAGTAAGATCCAGAGGCCCAGCTGAGATCAGGGCCCTATTGTGCGGAGCACTGCCTGGACACCTTGTCAGAGACGGTCCCTGCCCCAGAGAGCTTGCAATCTAAATAGACAAGACAGGTGCAGGGTGGGAGGAAGGGAGAATTACTATCCCCATTTTACAGGTAGGGAAGCAGAGGTTAAGTGATTTGCCTGAGGATGCTCATGGAGTCTGTGGCAGAGCCAAATCTCCTGGGTCCAAGGCCTGTGCCATACCCCTCAGGCCATCCTTGCCCTCTCAGCACTGCTCTGAATGGGTCCTTCAATGTGATGACCATCCCAGCTGGTTGCATCCACCCAGGCCAGCCCATATTGTTGTGGCCTGGTTAGGTGCTGTATGCATTTTAAGGAAGTTCCCGGCAGGGCTGTGATAGCACCACCGGCTGCACCTGCGTGGCCTTGGCATTCTTTGCTGTGGCAGCATCCCGCTGGAACGGTGGCCCTTTGCAGAGGACAGCCTGGCTGTTTCCCCTCCAACCCTTGTCTGTCCTTCCTATTGAGGCTGCAAGATCCTTGGGCAGGGGCTCTCTGTTCACCATGATGTAAACGAGTGGCGTCTTCCCAGGAACCCCCTCAGAGCAGGTCTGCAAGTGGCCCGTTGCCTCAGTTTCCCTCTGGGTCTCCGGTAAATCTATGCCAGTTTGTCCTCTAGCCCAGCAACATAGTTTATTAACAAAGCATAGCGCAGCCAGTCCATAAACAAGTCTCTCAAGCCACAATCCAGACCACCCTCATACAGGTAGTCCTTCAACCTGGCTTCCTTCTCCCCATCCTCCAGTGTCTTCTGCCACACCTCCATCCCTCTGCCAGGACATCCACCCCTACCCTTCCTTCTGGAGTGCAGCCCCAGCCTCTCTGCCAGGAGCATCCCTCACTCCCTCTGGCCCTCTCACTGTTCCTCTGGGCTCAGCTGGAGAGAGCAGAGGGTAAACGCCTCACTGTTCCCCTGCCTTCACCCCTCTCTAGCCATGGCTCAGGGATGCCAGCAATGAAACCCCTCTTGCTGCTCTCCTGCCTTCAGCCTTCTCCTAGGAACCACCTTCTGCCTTTAGCAGCTCTCTTTTTCTGTCTGCCTCCTGACTGCCTTTTATAGATTCCCAGCTGCCTGTCACGTTCTGGGGTGCAACCCCGACCTGTAAGGGCTTGTGACGCTGCCTGCCCTGTGTTCCTTAAATGCTTTGCTGCGTGGCTCACCGCCCAGACACCAGCAGATAAGCATGTAGCATCCTGAGTGTCTGGGAGCTGCACAGCCTAAGATCAGTGCTTCCGAGCCCGCCTGCCTTCCACACAACAGCCCCACCCTGCTCTCCACCAGCTTTGGTTACACCCAGCAAGATGGCACCAGCACACTTCCAGTCCCTAATTTCCCTCAGACTGCCTGCCCTGAAGTATCCAGCCCCCTCCCGGACAACTTGGAGAAATAATAAGGTTTATTTGCTCCTTTAAAGAGATGCTACCCAGAGCTCGCCACATGAACTGGAGTTAATAACCATAGTACTTCCATTCAAGCACTACACTGAAAGAAAACAGGGTTGTTAACAGGAGGACAGAGGTTAAGTGATGCCCAGTGGAAGAAGCAAAGGCAGAGCTGCTTACATGCAACAAAAAGTGAGAACGTGCCTGGGAAAGGCTAACGCTTCATCTAGCAAGGGACAGTCTTCTTTGAGATGGTTTCACTCACCAATTACTCTTCGTCCAGCCCGGCTCGCTGCCTCTTAGTCAGGTCCTTCCACCACAGGATAAGTTGCTGGTTTCCGTTGTCTCCATAGGTGACAGCTAAAGATGGAGTCTCTCTCTGACCCTTATATTCCCAAAGAATTGTCGTCATTCTCAAAGTCAGAAAGGCCTGGGGATCATTCAGTCTCCTGCCTCTCTCTGGGGTGCAGCAGCCATATTCATTCTCTGTCTCTCGAGTTCAAACCCCCGCTGCTTTGCTTGATGGCTTTGTTTATAGCTAATATGTACATTGAGGTAACTGCTCTAACCACATTACACAGAGGAAATTCATAATGTATGGGGTGTGAAGGCAGGGGTGTGTGGGGGGGTGTGAATGCAGGGTCTTTAGGGTCATACCATCCTCTTAACTGGCCCAGCTAGAAGCGCCTGAACTGGAATAGGAGTATTGAGCCCAGGTTCATGTAATGGGCTAGCTCCTCTGTTCCATGCGTATATGTACAGCACCTAGCACAAGGGGACCTTATAGGGTGACTAGATAGCAAATGTGAAAAATCGGGAGGGGGGGAGGGGGGTAATAGGAGCCCATATCAAAAAAGCCCCAAATATCAGGACAGCCCCTATAAAATCGGGACATCTGGTCACCCTAGGACATTATCTTGCTTGGGATCTCTGGGCATTATTCTAATACAGATAATACATAGTAAGGGCCAGATGTCAGGAGTCAGGCTATGATTAGACCTTAGTATATTTCAGCCAAAACAATAGGAAAGGACTTCACGCACCACTGACATGCAGCCAGCTCTGGGGTGGAATGCAGCAGCTGCACAGTATAGCTACCTCGTCTCCAGATTGGCTTTAACAAACTTCTGCCCTAGCCAGCCTGGCCAGCACCAAAGTGTTAACAGACAAGGGGTATACAAACCACATCTGGTCTTTCAGTCAGTGAGGCTACGTTACCTGTAGGTCGATCTGGCAGCATATAGGGATCTCAAAGTGAGCAGGAATGTCCCCACGAGAATACTCCCTGTGCAGAGAGCTCGCCAAACTTGTGCAGCGGGGACAAGTGCTTTCTCCCAGTGCCTGGTGTAGGGGATGGATCAGAGCGATGACAGGAATGTGGCAGGGCTATTTGCTTCCCACGGCCCACAGGGGAGAATTTAAGCCACAGTAGCCTTGAAGCTGCTGTAACTTACATGACCAGCTGCATGGATTCAGAGTATGGGGAGCACAAAGGTGATTGAAGCCACGCTAACCTCCCCCTCCGTCCCTGCCCCATGCGCAGGAAAGGAATGACTGAGAACCAGGCTCCATGCTTAGAAAAAACTTCCCGACAAGGCAGATCTAAACAAGGCCAGATAGTGCCCGGGGATCTTGAGTAGAAGCGTTCAGGATCTGGGCTTCCCACCCTTTCCAAAAGACACCACGTCCAGCAGCACGTCTTTCCCTCTGGCTTCAGTTCAGCACTGCCCCAGAGGGAAGAGCTCCACCTTCTGAATCCTCAATAGCACCTCCTCCGTGGGTTGGGTTTCCCTGGGAGGAATGAAAGTACTGGCCCAGCTCAGCTTGTGAGCGCTAACGAGGTCACATCCCAAGGAGGCTGGGGTCGAAGGCAGGGTTAGTACCTTAAAAAGCCAAAAAAAGCATGAGCCTGAGCAGCAGAAATAACTCTGACCTGTAGCAAACTCATAGCTTCTTATGGGCACCAGCCAGAAGACGGGGACAAAGACCTGTGGTGTAGCGTGGGTCACACAAGTAGCATGGGAAACAAGCAAGGAAAGTGAGGGCCCAGATCCTCAAAGATAGACACCTAACTCCCACTGATTTCCCCTAACTACCTTTGAGGAGCTGCAGCTGGCTTGGGACCAGGTCTCTGTCCTCCAGCAGACTAGATGAGCAAATGGTCACTATGAATCTCTGAAGTCACATTACATGATGGAAACGGAGATCTGCTGGGAACAGCTGCAACCTGGCGTGATGATTCCCCTAGGTGGGTTCAACTTCCCTGCTCCCCATGCTGCTTGTGTGTTCTGTCTCTTTCCTTTCCCCTGCCCTGTCCTTAGGGTCGTACACAACTTGGGGCAGGGACTGGCTCTTATTCTATGTTAGTACAGCGCCTAGCACAATAGGGCCCTGCCCTCGACCAGCTCCTAGAATAATAATAGAAATAATAAACAAGGTTAACAACATGATGTGTGTGGGAGCGATTGCAGAAGAGGAGGTGGGGTGGGATATGTGGCACCCACCTGGGCTTCTAGTGCTGTGCAGTTCCCACTCGTGCTATTGACTCGTGCCCCTGGCAAGTGTTGATTTTATTCGATGGGATGAGCACTTGCCTTTGATTTGTCAACACGATCGGCTGGACTCTCCTCTCTCTCACCCTGGGTGAGCCCCACCCATTTCAGGGTAACCAAGAGAGGAGAAGTCACCTCGGAGAGTTGTGTGGATTGCACAGAAGCACATATAATTAGTCCCCAAGGCAGTATGGTCTAGTGACTAGGGTACCATGCTGGGAGTCCGGAGCCAGGTGTTGTGTCCTCTGCGGTGAGGCCTTGAGCAAATCCCTTTTTCCCTCCTGCCCTGGGTCTGCTTTGTCTAGTTAGAGTATAAGCACCTAGAGGCCGAGCCTGTCTCTCTCTTGGTGGCAATACAGCCCCTGGCACAATGGGCCCCTGATCTCAGCTAGGAGCAGGGCCGGTGCAACCATTTAGGCGGACTAGGCGGTTGCCTAGGGCGCCGAGATTTGAGGGCGACAAAAAGCGCCCCCCAATTTTTTTTAAAATGGTTGAGCAGCCGCTGCTGCTGGGACAGAGAGGGAGTCTGAGCTGCCGGCGGCAGCCGGCAGCCCAGGGTGTCCCCTGGGTCAGGGGGCCGCCGCGGCAGCCCGCAGTCCAGGGTGTCCCCTGGGTCAGGGCGCCTCCGCGGCAGCTGGCAGCCCAGGGTGTCCCCTGGGTCAGGGCGCCGCCCCGGCAGCCGGCAGTCCAGGGTGTCCCCTGGGTCAGGGCGCCTCCGCGGCAGCCCGCAGTCCAAGGTGTCCCTTGGGTCAGGGCGCCTCCACAGCAGCCCGCAGTCCAGGGTGTCCCCCGGGTCAGGGCGCCTCCGCAGCAGCCCGCAGTCCAGGGTGTCCCCTGGGTCAGGGGGCCGCCGCGGCAGCCCGCAGTCCAGGGTGTCCCATGGGTCAGGGCGCCTCCGCGGCAGCCCGCAGTCCAGGGTGTCCCTTGGGTCAGGGCGCCTCCGCAGCAGCCCGCAGTCCAAGGTGTCCCCTGGGTCAGGGGGCCGCCACGGCAGCCCGCAGTCCAGGGTGTCCCATGGGTCAGGGCGCCTCTGCGGCAGCCCGCAGTCCAGGGTGTCCCATGGGTCAGGGCGCCTCCGCAGCAGCCCGCAGTCCAGGGTGTCCCCTGGGTCAGTGCGCCTCCGCAGCAGCCCGCAGTCCAGGGTGTCCCCTGGGTCAGGGGGCCGCCGCGGCAGCCCGCAGTCCAGGGTGTCCCATGGGTCAGGGCGCCTCCGCAGCAGCCCGCAGTCCAGGGTGTCCCTTGGGTCAGGGCGCCTCCGCAGCAGCCCGCAGTCCAGGGTGTCCCCTGGGTCAGGGGGCCGCCGCGGCAGCCCGCAGTCCAGGGTGTCCCTTGGGTCAGGGCGCCTCCGCGGCAGCCCGCAGTCCAGAGTGTCCCTTGGGTCAGGGCGCCTCCGCAGCAGCCCGCAGTCCAGGGTGTCCCATGGGTCAGGGCGCCTCCGCGGCAGCCCGCAGTCCAGGGTGTCCCTTGGGTCAGGGTGCCTCCACAGCAGCCCGCAGTCCAGGGTGTCCCCTGGGTCAGGGGGCCGCCGCGGCAGCCCGCAGTCCAGGGTGTCCCACGGGTCAGGGCGCCGCCGCGGCAGCCGGCAGCCCAGGGGCGGGGGTCCCCTGGCCCAGGGAAACCCCGGGCTGCTGGCTGCCGTGGAGGCGCACTGACCCTGGGTCAGGGCGCCGCCATGGCAGACGGCAGTCCAGGGTGTCCCCTGGGTCAGGGTGCCACCGCGGCAGCCGGCAGCTGAGGGTGTCCGGAGCGGGTGGCAGGCAGCTCCCCTGGAGCTACCGCAGTTGTGCCTGCAGATGGTCGGCTGCTCGCGCGGCTCCAGTGGACCTCCCGCAGACACCACTGCGGCAGCTCCACCGGAGCTGCGGGACTAGTGCACGGGGCTGCGAAATTGCCTTCCGCCTAGGGCGCTCAAAACCCTAGCGCCGGTCCTGGCTAGGAGCACCAGGCACTATGGTGATGTAGATAATAACGGGAGTCCTGCGGCTAGGTCCCCTGCACTAACCATGAGATAGCGGAGTTCTTCCACTCGTGGTCAGCAAGTGCCAATGCGAAGGCAGGTAAAAGAGCACCAATCACACTGCATTTTTTGGCTTGCTTCTTTCTCATGCAGGGAGTGGGGGATACCAGACCATGCTCTGTTTTCTGTATTTCAGTATTCGCTGTCTACAATCCCGCTCCCCATCTAGGAACACGGCAATTGCCAGATGGGATCAGGCCCGAGATCCATCTAGCCCAGTAGTCTGTCTCTGCCAGCGGACGGCATCAGAGGAAGGTGTAAGAACCCTGCAGCAGCAGAGGGGGGATAATCTACCCCCCACCCTCTTCCCTTTGTTTCCTGCTGCCTTTCTGGACTCTGTGCTCACGATAACCCTGCTGAAAGCTCGTGTGTAGCGTGAGACCTCCCAGCCACAGCGACCCCATGCCACCATCCAGCTGGGCTCACAGTGACGGCTGGATGGAAGATCCCGCCATAGAGCACAGGTGACCGATAGTGCACGTACTCAATGATCCGAGTCTGAAAACTCTTCTGAGCAGGGATTTGGGATCATTCACACAAATTCAACAGCAAGCCTGAGCAGGCCCAGGAATTGATTTTCCAGTCACCTGACACATATTCTAGTGCCCAGCCAGGAGACTGTCCTTCCCCCTGGCTTTTTGGGTAACGTTTCCCAAGTGCCTAAGGCAGGGGCAAGCCAGGGAGCCATGGCTCTCCCACTTTTTGATAGTGGACAGGCCTGGCCCGTTCATTTTCCACCACAGGTCCCGCCTCTTACCCTCTCCCCACCCCCTGGCCAGTCCAGCAGCTGGAGCCTGGTCAGGGAGCCTGGGCAGCTGCGGGGAGCTGCAGACCCTCCACCTGCCTGCAGGGCGGGGACACAAGTTGGGAACTACTCTTGGGCCTCCCCACCCCGGGCACATGAAGGGGCCCAGGCTCACCAGTCCCACTCCAGCTTCTGGCTTGGCCAGGGGCAGGGCCTCAGGGGGAAGAGGAGGGGTGTGAGTGGGGCCACAGAGAGGGCGGGGCTCCTGCCCCCCCCCACTTTTGGGAAGGCTCTGCCTAGGCACCTTACTCCCCCTGAAATCACCAAAACATCTTTGAGGAGCTGCACCCACAACACAGTTAAAGAGTCTAATTTCCAAAAGTGCTGTAGGCGGCTCAGTGCCCATTGATTTCAGTGATTGCTCACGTGCAGAAGCATTGACGGGCTCCAAGCCTTGAACTGCAGGCTCTCCGCAGCTGCAGATCCAACTCCCCATGTCCTGTCCCAGTATGCACTAGGTTCTGCAGAAAACCCAGGGAAGCGCCTCTTGGAGGATGGACTCTTCTTTGGATGGCCCAAAATCCTAGGGAGGAGTTGGAAGGGAGATTCCCACTTGCGCTGCTGCAGTAGGTGTCACTGTTTGGATTACAGTAGCACCTGGGATTGGAGCCCAGGGTAACCAGATAGAAAGTGTGAAAAATCAGGAGAGGAGGTGGGGGGTAACAGGCGCCTGTATAAGAGAAAGCCCTGAGTATCAGGACTGTCCCTATAAAATTGGGACATCTGGTCACCCTGTTGGAGCTCCACTGGGCTATAAGAAGAAGAGAGGGTCCCTGCGTCAAAGAGCTGCCCGTTAGAAACAGCTGAGACAAAGGCAGAATTACCATCCCCATTTTACAGGTACAGAACTGAGGTTCAGAGAAGGGAAGGGACTGGCCCGAGCAGAGACATACAGAAAGCCCCCATCACTTGAGTTCCAGGCAGGCTGGGAGCATCAGAGCTCTGTAGAGGGGCCAAGGTGACTCTCCAGCACTGGCAGCGGTCAGCAGTACAACGCCCCCCTCCTCCCAAATTAGTTGCTCTCCAAGCCAGCAGTGCAGTGAGGAGTTCAAGAGATGTAGGCTTCCCCCACCCCATAGACACTACCCAGTAGGATATGGGGGAGACGTTCCAGTCGGTTTCTCTCCCCCAAGCTCCCCACTTCCCAGAATTCTGGGCTGCCTTTTCCTCATGCTGCCTCCTCCACCTCTTCCATTTCTGGGCCGGCAGTATTTGGCAGGTAACCTGCCCCCACACCCCTGGAAAATTCTGGCTGCCCCACCCCAGTCCAAGCGCTGCCTGGGACAGGGAGGCGGCAGCCCAGAGACACAGTTACAAGGTCAGCACAGGATGTGTGACCTCAAAATAAAACATACTTCCCTTTGTCGTGCAGGGCCAAAAAACTCCTAGCCCACCTTAGGGCCCCTGCCAGGCACTGGGTTATTTATGTAATTCATTTCGATGAACTTTGGTTCTCTGCCTGGCAAGGATCTGGATGGCCTGACCTCCAGAACTAGATGCTTCCTGAGCAGGCGTCTTACCGCATTGTGCCAAGCAACACGTTCCCAGAGAGGGGAGTGTGGCAGGCTGATGTCACAGGAAGGGAAGGGTGCGCAGGACAAGGAGTACTCAGAATACATCAGCCAAGATGCAGGCTGGATCATGCAGAACAAGGCTCAGCTGGGGACTGTAGTGGGGATGTGCCAATTTACACCTGGGGAGGCTTTGGCCTCAGAGAAGCAGATGGCTGGAAAGGTGCTCTACAAACCCAGCATAAAGCAGAGTGTGGGAATGAGTCTAGCAGGGGACAGGAAAGCCAATATTTAAGTCAAGACTTGCCCTCCCCTTCTTATCCTGGGAGAGCCCTGATGGAAACGGGATTAGAGCAGCTCCACAGCTCTCTGGGCAGGTGGCAGGATCCTGGGATTTCGTCCATGTTATGTTCACAGCACAAACTCACACACACAGACACCAGATTTAAAAAACAAACATAAATACTCTTGCCAGAAGGTTGCAATGTAGCATTACTTTATTTCTTAGAATAGAGACCAATAACACACAAGAACCAAAACCAGAAAGAGACAAAACAGCCTGCTCCTTAAAACAGCAAGGCACAACTCACTCCACCTATAGGCTGCCTATCTGCAGAACTGACTCTGCTAGTCCCTGGTTGCATGCTTCCCTACAGAATCCCCAAGCCTGCAAGTGGGAAACCCTCCTCACCATTTAAAGTGGTAGCTTACAATTTTAATAGAGATTTCAATACACTACACTCCCCCCTGCATGCCAAGGAACTGTGCTTTCTAGCAACTCTCTGGGCAGGATGCAGAGGATTTGTGGAGTGGTGGACAGGCCAATGAATCTGCAATTACTTTGGATAGCCACAAGGTATCTTGGAGCCTTGCAGGCTGCTGAAAAAGCAATAGGCAATTGTGGGGCTAGAACACTGAGTGACCTATGGATCGCTGTCAGGGTCCATAACAGGCAGTCTGACCTAGCAGTTAGAGCCGGGGATGGAATTGGGGTCACAGCTGGAAGTCACACCTAGGGTCAGTGCCGGAGCTGGAAGACACACCAAGGATTAAGTCAGAATTGGAGTCACAAATCAAGCCAAGGGACAAGGTGGAGTCAGCCACTGGAGTTAGGGTGAGGAAGCAGAAGCAGTAGCAGGATCAACCCGTGGAAACCAGGCATGGTGCCAGGAGCAAGAGCCAGGCAAAAGGGGAGACAGGAACAGGGGTCTCAGCAGAATCAGCAGCAAGCCTAGCAACTGGCTGCTCAGAAAAGAGGGTGAGACAGCCTGCAGCAGGAAGCTTTATACTCAGTGGTGTCCAATCAGCAATCTGCTTCAAGTCACCTGACCCAGCTTAGTCAATGGAGGTAACCTCTGGCATTCACTGATGTGACCTAATGGTGCAGAGGGTGTGAGGCACTGGCAGAAGTATTGTCTCCCAGCTAAGACAGTGGAATGGGTTTCAGGAAAGCTGCCTTTGATTCTCGGTTCAGCCACAGGCGACCCTGGCCCAGTCATTTAACCTTTGGCACCCTCCTGGACACCCCTGACCAACAGAGTGCAGAAGTCTGTAGCGTAAACACAGCCTGAGATGACCCATGGGTGTAAATTTACCCACGTGTGTAAGTGTTTGCAGGATCAGGGTGAAATTCTGAGGGGAGGGGAGGAAATGCACTCCAAGCTGCAGAGGAGGGAGCCGATGTACCTTAATGAGTGAAAATTAAACCCATGGTGCTGTAGCAGACAATCTGGCCCAATATATTTAGCAAATCACTGGGGAAGTGTCTCATATTTAATTAAATGGAGGCTGTCAGGGAGTTTAAATAAAGCCAAAAACCATAACATGGGCTTTAAACTGATTTTTAATATGATAATAAAGATGGCCTTTTGTTTGGATTTCCAGGGGTGCTGCCTGGCTGTGAATGATGTGCCTGACCTCCCCAGCCCTGCACTGTGTGTTGTCATATACAGCTGTGAGAAGTGAGTTAGAGGGGGTGTGTGAAACACTGCCCTTCTGATCTGGGAGAGCTTCCTGTGGTTACAAGATACAGATGGGAAACTCTTGTTGACATGTACCTTGTCTACATGGGAAGGTGATAGCAGTGCAAGCTAAGGTGTGAATGTATACCACTACAACCTGCTATGTGGACACTCTTATTCCCATCAAAGAGTGTCTTTTTTTCAGTTTTGCTGATGTCTCCTTGGAAGGGATTTTGGTTCTGGAGCAGATGTAATTCCGTAGGCAAGTGAAGGGAACTCAGCTGGAGTTCGTGAGTTGCTCGCAGAGGCACTAATGGATGGGACATAGTGGTGAAGACTGATGAAGAGGCAAAGAGCAGAGAAATATGTGCACTGAATGGGATTAAAGAGGAACAAAGGCTCTTAAAGCATGTACTGAAGATGTACTGCTGGATATGGGCATAGTTTTTAGCAATCCTATCCGCAGAAATGAATCACAGCCCATATCTTTAAAAGCTGCAAAAGACGTGGCACTATCAAAAGAGGAAGAAAGCGCTGATGTCAACAGTAACATGGAGACTCAGTCTGCAGCTGTTACATTTTTATGCAAAAGCATATTGTCCTGCAGGATGTGGGAGTTTCATAGCTGATGCTTATCTCCTGGTAGCATCCCGATCTCAGCGTGGTGTTGATTTATGTGAGACTTTGGGAAAGTGCAGGTTCTCCATGGTACCATAATGGGTGTTTGAATGCGACAGAACAAGGTATACGTGCAGGCAAAAAGTAAACTAACGCACATCTTCCATGCTCATCCTAAACCAGCACCTTCTGACAATGTGACTGGTACCTTACACCAGCAGATGCCTTTCAGCGTAGCAATCATAGGTGGTATGGCTGATGTACAAGCTCTCGACAAACCAGAAACTGTGAACATCTGCCGTGATTTGGCTGAACATTTCATTATGAGGCTAGAGAGAAAATATTGAACCTACAACGAAGTCCACCTCGTGTTTGACATGTATGCAGAGGAATCAATTAAAATCCAAAACCATGCTCTGAAGTGTCTTTAGCCTCTGTTCGCCAGAAGCTGGGAATGGGTGACAGGAGATGGATCACTTGACGGTTGTCTGTTCTGTTCATTCCCTCTGGGGCACCTGGCGTTGGCCACTGTCAGCAGACAGGTTACTGGGCTAGATGGACCTTTGGTCTGACCCAGGAAGGCTGTTCTTATGTTCTTATTACCAGAAAGAAGAGACTCCATGGTACTGTATTTGTCCAATACAAAATCCCTGACTCCATGAACATCTCCAATGTCACAATGAAGAAGCTACTGTCTCATACTTGCACGGAGGATGAGTTAAACAAATACTTTGCAGGAAAAACTCCCCAACATGTGAAAAATTGCTCAAAGAATTTCATCATCATATGGCATATTGAAGCCACTGCCTCCTCGCACTGTTCAGTGGACTTTCTTTGTAGATCCCATAAGGAGGCTGACACTAAAATGATCTTGCATGCCATCAGTGCCACAGAGAGGTGCTACGAAACTCCAGATTTTTGCAGAAGACACAGATGTTCCAGTGCTTGATGTGAGAGGCTTCCCAAGACATCTTGCAAGATTCTGGTTTTGGGCCTGCTGCAGGGGAACAGAATCGCTGCATATCCCTCAGAGATGTGTTCCTGTCACTCAGACCATTAAAAGCCACCCAACTGCCACGTTTCCATGCTCTTTCAGCATGTGACACTACTGGAAGGCTGGGAAAGACCAAATAATTTTACTGAAAAACATTTGATTCAGCCTCCGAAGACTCTCTCCTTGCTCTGAAGGTGCTCGGAACGGCTGAGACCATCGCTGATGAGCTCATTGGTTCATATCCCAAGTTTACTGTTTGAAGACCAGCATTATGATGCTTGCACAGCTACACTGGTGACTGTTTTCCAAGAAGCAGATAAAGAAAAATTGCCGCTGGCAAGGAATCCAAGTGGGTAAATTATCAAGCAATGGAATGGCTCTAGGATTCTACCCTGCCCAACTGGGTATGGATAGGTCTTGGAGGATAGATGGATCACACCAATTATGTGTGGAATACCATGGCCTCCCACGTCAATCCTTCAGTTAATCAAGTGCTTGTGTGCAAAGACTAGATGCTCACCAGCCTACAGATGTTTGGCCAGCAGCCTGCCTTGTATGGAGATATGCGAGAGCAACATGGAGGAGAATTATTGTGACAACGTGTCTAGCAATGATGCCCTAAACAGAAAGGACACTGATGATGACTTTGAGGAATAAATGTGTTCATTCCTACATGTCAAGGCTAACTTCCCTAGGATTACCAAAGATCAATGTCTTTTTTATGGAGGCACTGCATACCTGTGTTACAGAATAACAAAAAAGTTGATTTTAAAACATTTTCTCAAATATATATTGACATACAGTAGAACCTCAGCATTCCGAACACCTCGGGAATGGAGGTTGTCTGAACTCTGAAACGTTCATAACTCTGAACAAAACATTAGGGTTGTTCTTTCAAAAATTTGTGACTCAACATTGATTTTAATACAACTTTGAAATTTCACTATGCAGAAGAAAAATGCTGCTTTTAACCATCTCAATTTAAATGCAACAAGCACAGAAGCAGTTTCTATACCTTGTCAATTTTTTAAAATAGTTCCCATTTTTTTTTAGCAGTTTATGTTTAACACAGTTCTATACTGTATTCGCTTTTTTCTTTTTTTTTTTTTTGGCTCTGCTGCTGCTGGATTGTGTACTTCTGGATCTAAATGAGGTGTGCGGTTGACCGGTCAGTTCGTAACTCTGGCATTCAAAACTCTGAGGTTCTACTGTAATTGTTCTAGATTTGTCATGCTTGGTATCATTATGTTCATGGGAGAAAAGGTTTTCTAATGACACCCAACTCAATCCATTTCCAATGACATTGGGTTATCAATATTTCCACCAACACCTGGAGCTGGGACCATGGGTGGGGGGGTCAGTGAATTCGCCCACCACACTGCAGAGGATGACACCATGGTAATTATGATTCTGTAGATTTTTACAAATAAAATGACACTTCCTTTACATTTCTATCACTACCCTGCCCACTGAATGAGGTTGTATTACATTATGCTCCCAGATGGTTAAGCTACACTGGAAAACAGTCTTCTTATTGCAGGAGTGTCTACATGGGTAGTTATACTGGTATAACTATAGCGGTTTAGTATTCTAGTATCATTGTACTGATGTAACTAGTAATAATCTCCCCTGTACACAAGCCCTTAGATGCTACCAGATGGGAATGATGGCGTTTTACACCTGTAACTACACTTAGTGGCAGCATGCAAGGAGCGATGGAATGGGGATCTATGCATTCGACATGGTAAAATGAGGAGAGTAAATCAGATCGGGGGAGAGGGTTCACAAGGAAAGGACAATGTTTACACAAGGTCACAACATTATTTGTCATACGGCCTCATGGTGCTAGTTCCTATTTCCTCCTTTGATTGTGTTCTTGTGGATTGTGCTGTTAATTTCTTTTTAAGGGTGGGGATGGACAATGGAAGCATCTAGTATGTGAAGCAGAAGGGAAAATGGATTGTAAACAAAAGCAAAAATGACCAACCTGATTGCATTTGCTATTTCCCCACACCTAGACCTCACCCATGGGAATACCACAGAGGCAGGGGTGCTGGAGGGAGCAGATCCTAATGCAGGACCAGAGCCATAACTTGTAAAATGCTGCATAAAAGATATCTAAAGGTTGTCATGACACTTTATCTGTCAGTTACCAATCTCATCTATCTGCCATCGCTCACGCATAACCTTAACTTTGCACACATAACTGGGACCACCCCCATGCTTATAGCTAAGTACCCGCATGTTTGCGCCCAGCTAGAGATATTTATAAAAGGCCCATCCTTTGGTAGCCTAGGTACTTCTAGCCAGATTTTTAAAAGGTATTTAGGCTCATAGCGGGATTTGCAAGCAGGCCTAGATGCTTTTGAAAATCCCACAAGGTGCCTTTCTAACATTCTTTCAGAAATCCAGCTCCTTGAGGCTTTACACACTAAGGCCATCATCTGCAAATGTTTTTTTAGCTTCTTTGGGGGATGTCCCATTGAAACAGGCTGGGCTTGAGGATCAGAAGGCATTTAGCAGCCAGGAATCCAGCTGAATGGGAGCTGTGTGGGAGGTCGGTGCCTCTGTGAAGCAGGCCCCAGGCCCCTCCAAAAATCAAGACACTGAAGATCAGGAGCCACTTTTGAACTCCTTGGCCCAAAGGCCCATAACCCTTTGGATTCCAGGGTCGCCAGGGGCAGGAGGGGGCACGAGAAAGCCCACTTATCCACTGACACTTTAAAAACCCTTGCACCCCAATCTGGGTCTATGGCAGTTATGCAATATGTAGGTATCTTTTCATCCTTGCAAAGGATATCCGTAACCCCCCATAACCCAAGCCTGACCCCAGATGTCCAGTACCTTCCCTCTCAACCTGTGTATATTTCATTTCAAACATTTACTTTAATACAATTTTTAATTCTGTAATATTTAACTTTTTTCTATGAAAGGGGCCCCTGAAATTGCTTTGTCCCAGGCCCCCTGAATCCTCTGGGCGGCCCTGTTGGATTCCCCCGCTGCTGTTCTCTGCCCGGTTTTAGGGGCTGTTCGTTGGGCCCTGGCCCCCAACTGCACCTGTTGGAGATCAAGCCACTGACCCCAGTGGGGCCTAAGACACGCACGTGCCTTTGCCAGCTCCGGTGCTGGGCTCCCGGCTAGTCAATCCGCGGGCCCCCGGGCACAGCTGCGCCTCCTCCCCGCTAACCCAGCCCAATGGGCTGAACGAACACCCAGGGGTGGGAGGGGAGCCGGGCGGGGCGTGTCCCGCTCCCCGCAGCGCAGCGCAGCGCAGCGCTGGGCGCACCTGGGGGCGGCTCCCCGCGCTCCGGCCCGGGGCTGTTCTCTAATCAGGCTCCAGCGGAGGAGGGGCCGAGCCCGGCCGCCAGGCGAGCCGCGCTGCCCCCCAGCAGCCATGGCGGAGGCGTAGCGAGCCGGGCGGCCGGCGGCGGAGGAGGAGCGGGGCGCGGAAAGTTGCCATGCCCGCCGGGCGCACGGGCTGGGGGCCGGGCACAGCCAGCGGCAGCGGCCGGCGGAGATAAGGGGGCGGCGGCAGGATGGCTTCCAAGGAGCGGCTCTACGAGCTGTGGATGCTCTACTTCGCCAAGGTGGGTGTGGGTCGGGGGGCGCCTGCAAACACCCCCTCCCGCTGCCTGGGGAGGGGCGCCTGCACACCCCCCTCCCCGCCCGTTTGTCCCGGGGGGGCACCTGTCACACCTGTCCAGGGCGCACCTGTTAACTGCCCCCTCTCCGGGGCGCGGGCCGCACCCCTTGGCCCCCCCCCCCCAGCTTGCCCGGAGGGGCTCGGAGCAGCAGCAGGTGCATGGGCGCCGCATCCCCCCTGCCCTGAGCTCGCCTCCCGGCCGCGGGGAGAATCCGCCCCCTGCCCTGGAGGAGGAAGCTCACCCACCCCACCCCCGCTCGGCAATAGTTTGGTGTCGGTGCTTTGCTAACAACGGGGCGCCGCCACCCCCCGACTGGCGCAGGCTGCCCGGGGCACCATGGCAGCCCTTCGCTCGCTCCCTAGGCTCTTGTTTGTTTGATTATTGTGCCGCGGCTGCCGCTGGACTACTGGCCCCTGTGCCGCAGGCCCTAGCAACTGTTCCCTTGTGTGTGCGCAGGAGAGCCCAGCTCGGGTAACACAATAGCGCACGGAAGTTTAGCCATGGTCAGGTCAAGCGCCTAGGAAATCAGCACGTGTGAGGTCCTGGGCAGGTGGAGCAGGAAGGAGGAGAACCTGGGGTTTAAAATCAGATCGGTTAAAAAGGAATCCAGGGGTAAGGTGCCTTAGTTAGATATCAGGGGGTAGCTGTGTTAGTCTGTATGCACAAAAAAAACGAGGAGGCCGGTGTCACCTTAAAGACTAACACCTTTATTTGGGTATAAGCTTTCGTGGGTAAAAGCCTCACTTCTTCTCTGCCAGCAGACTCCTTGCTGGCTTTGTGCCTCAGATATAAACTGTCATGGTTAACGCCGTTTGATGCTACACCTGCCTCTGACTCACCTTGCCAATTGGTGTGGTTTTACCAGCACGCTTTGCTGTTGCTGTGTGTGAAAGACGCTAAGCAAACATGAGGGAAACTGGGTGGACACACGGTGCAGCCGGATGCACAGGAAAACGGGGGAGGGAAATGTCCTAATCTCCCTTCAGTTACAGTCATGGTGCTTTTGACAAGAGTAAAACTTTTTCGAAGCAGGAGGCTCGCGTCTTGGGGATGATAAATGCAAAGTTTGAGCGTGTAGGTTGCAAGTAACCTGCTAAATTAAAAGGGCAATTTCTTTAAAAGATCTTATATTCGCTATTTACGTTTGTTTGCTTTTTGCACTTCACCCAGGCTAGATGATGAAATGTGGCTACCCAGTTTCACTGCTTTTTGCTGGCACTTCCCTTTGACTTTGCGTCTGCCAGGCACCATGCGTCCTGGTTGTGCTTTGATAAGGTTTGAGTAGCTAGTGCTCTACAGGAATACTTATTTGCTAAGCTGGTTCCTTTTCAGAATTTTTTTAAAAAGATGAAACGTTTTTCTTGGTCTCTTGTTTTGTAAACATTCTTTTTCACAGTGCCGTCCAGATTTGAGCTGCTGATGTCCTTCTAAATGACATTTGGAGTAGGGGACACTTAAACTGTCTCTCTAAAATTAATTTTGGTCTCTGCCTGTAGAACACTGTTTTGCAAAGAGGAGACAGTCGTATGTTCATGTCGACAAAATGCATGTGGGTTATATTCTTGTTTAACGTCTGAGTCTTCCCAGAACTCTCTTGTGTTGGGCACTGGCTGGCACTGATGATTACATCTGATGTGTGCCTCATTTTGTTCCGCTAGTGCAGCTCCAACAAGCAAACCCGTACAGCAGAGCTTTGTTTTAGGGCTGTAAATATGGCATCAGCTGGGGGAATTCCTCTTTTGTTCTGAAAAGGAAGTTTTCTCTGGTTTTAGCATACTGATAAAGTCAGTTCAATGTCATGGGGGAACACGGGATAACAAACTGTCACTCTGTCATCCAAAGAAACCATTTGTAATGCAAAATCATATGGCCTTTGCCTTCCTCTGCTGCCTCTTGCTTTTCTAAAGGCACAAGCTTGCATGGAATGAAAAGATTGAGCCCGATGGGGAGATGAGAGCAGCAACAATGAAACATTCCCAGTTCTGAAATCGATTTTTCTAAAGGTCGAATTTAATCCAGAGTCCATTGACTGTGAAGAGGTAATTGTAGTGCACTAGCTTGATTCTTGGGGGAAAGTTCCCACCCTCTAAACCTGAGAACATGATGAACCAGAGCTGAGATTGGTGGTTCACCTGCACCCACCTGAACAGTTCCAGGATAACAGCAAGATTGAAGCCTTCATTCTGCATCTGCCTTTCTCCTTGTGTGGATTGTTCTGTCTCTTCCTGCTGTGTTGCATCTTGCACTTGAACTGGAGTGTGATGGTAAATTGACCGCTGGTAAGTCTGCAGGCTTGGCCTCATCCCTGAGCACCAAAAGAGGGTGGTGTGTGCATGCAGCAGAATGTCAGAGGGAGGGATGTTACAGTTGACTTCAGTTTTTCTTAAAAAACAACCAACCTCCCCACCCCAAACCAACAACCTTTAAGAAATTAAAATGAGTAGAGATTCCCCGTGACGAGAGTTGCTTCCAAGCAAAAAATCACACTTAACATCCTGGAAGGATGCACAGACACAGGGTGGGGGAAGGGGTAGAACACACCACTGACAAATGGCAAGTTCGGAGATTTCTTTGGGTGGGTTTAGTTAGGGGAAAGGGGGAGAAATCAGCTAAATGGGAAGGGGAAGGGATGCTATCTCAAGAGACCAGGTAGTTATGAATCACAGAATTGAGTCTGTGCGTGCACGTGCTGTTCAGAGTTATCTGGGTACGTGATGGAGGAAGAGAGGAGGGAGGTGAACAGAGAGAGAAGTGGATAAGTAAAGGCCTGGATGTCTGGGGACAGAGGGATGTATGGTACCTATGCCTTACTGGGGGAGATGTATTGGCTATGTTGGATCTTGCTGAACCTCTGCGGAGGATTAGTATTCATTTAGATAGTTGCAATGGCATCTTCTCCATGATAAACACCGATATCCTGTGGGGGTAGGATCTCTGCTTAACTGGGATATGTCACCATTACCCTGCAATGTGTTAATAGGCGTTAACAGCTCTTCCTGCAGGCGTCTGAGACCTCATGCTGGATTTCTGTTTGCAGGGAGGTGTCACTAATGTGCAAATACAGCTCTTCAAGGGCCTGGAGGAGGCTATGCCGTTCGTTATGTTAATACTGATTTCTCTACACACAGCCTTCATATTTTACAGCATGACCTGCTATTTATGTGTACGAATACTTACAACTGAAGTCTCTAGGAATGTCTGTATACCTGCGTCTGATGCATTTGCCTGTTCCTACAATGTTTGCTATGTGAAAACACCAACTGCTGTTAGGAGTCCTCTGATCATGAAGATTTACTCCAGCCCCGGTGTCCTGTGACAAATCCCCCTACAAAATCTGTAGGGGCTGCTGTTTTTGGCTAGGACTCTGGTCTGAATCCAGTGCTGGGAATCTAGGCCAGCCAGTGCAACAGCAGGCCCTGTCTTCCGGCAACTGCATTTGAAAGGCAAAGACAAGAATCATGCCGAGATATCGTTATCTCTCTTTAACATCCTAATGGAATGCATGGCTTGCTAACTTTGATCATCCCATTTGGGCTGAATATCAAATACTGCACAGGAGTCCATTTCTCTTACATTGTCCTTCATTGTGTCATAAAAATTAAAATCCAGGGGGCTGGTTAGGCAGCTAGGGAGACAAAATCAACATGGTGATGGAGATCAGCGAAGATGCCATGTGTGTCTACTAACCCACCAGTAAATTGCATCTTTTCCTGTTAAAGAAGAATTAACGTTGCTGATGGCGTCTCAGCTTGTAAAAATGTCTTTGTTCATGAGCTGTGTGAGTTCTTTAACAGATCATACTAAAGCCTTATTGAGCAGATGATGGATCTTCAGTATTCTTATTAATCATCTTCCCTCTGAGCTTTCTCTGTTAAGTACATTAAGTACTGGGGAGCGAAAAATGATCACTTATGTTGTATCATGCCATTAATTAAACACATTCCTGCAGCGTAGTGAAATGGGACTAGAAGTAAGTGGCCTTTGGGGAGGATGTGAGCTGCTTCCAGTCCGCTGACCACCTGACCAAACCCCAACTTCTGATGTTCTGTAGTGACATGACTGATATCACAGTAGTGCCTGGAGGCATTGAGATCAGCGTCTCCCTGGTGTGAGGCACTGCACAGAAAGACAGTGCATCTCCATCTAAACAGAGAACATAAGAACGGCCATATTGGGTCAGCCCAAAGGTCCATCTAGCCCAGTATCCTGTCTTCCGACAGTGGCCAATGCCAGGTGCCCCAGAGGGAATGAACAGAGCAGGTAATCATCAAACGATCCATCCCCTGTTACCCACTCCCAGCAGAAAGGAAGGGGGAGGGATAGCTCAGTGGTTTGAGCATTGGCCTGTTAAACCCAGGGTTGAGTTCAATCTTTGAGGGGGCCACCTAGGGATCTGGGGCAAAATCAGTATTTGGTCCTGCTAGTGAAGGCAGGGAACTGGACTTGATGACCTTTCGGGGTCCCTTCCAGTTCTATGAGATAGGTATATCTCCAATTATTTCTTTATTAGCCTCATCTTTCCGATGAGAAACTGAGGCATGGGGAGAGGGGCACAGAGTCCATGGTACAGCCAGGAATAGAGTCCAGATCTTAAGTCCCAGTCCAGTGTCTTAACCACAGGTCTGCCTTTCCTCTAGGTGAGGAGACGGCTCTGGCTTTGTATAACAGCTTGCCCTGTGAGAGCCTTGGAACTGGGCTAAATCCTGCCCGTTTTGAAGAACCGTGGAGAACTTGAGCTAAGCTCCCTTTTCCATTTAGAACTATGTGTGTGGCCATCTCCATGCACCAGCTGGCCTGGAGGCTCGTGGTGAGAGGAGGACATCCAGAGTGTCTTTGTGGGGCTACTAGACTCTCGCGATGGACTACACGGCGTTGACTAGTGCCCTAGAATGCCTTTGTGGCTCCCGGCTAGTCTGAGCTTTGGGAGTTGCTGAAAACCTCAAGGTGCATGGGGCTGTGCCGTCTCCTTTTGCAAGAGGAAACCATTCTGGAGCTGCAGGTCTTTCTGCGGCTTATGGCAGAACTCCACTCTTCCTTGTCATGGCCCGTTGCAGCCACTGGTGGCTCTTATTAAATGACTGCATGCGTGTACCTTCTGTTAACGTGGGCCAATCAAGTGTCCGATCAGCCAGGTCCATCTGCTCTGAGTTTGTTTTGAACTTGGTAACCAGATCTTGCCTCTTTAAAGGAGTTTCCCTGCTGCTGTTGACACTGCAGGGCTGGGCTCGCTTTGTTCGTTTTCCCCACCCACCCAGGGAACTATGCAGCTTTGACAATAATACAGTGGACAAGCAGGCACAGACAAGCCTTGGCATGCACAGTGTCTGGGGATGTCAGGCAGCTGGAGCGGGCTCAGGGGATGACAGCATCCTCAGCCGAGCCCTCTCCTCTGAATATCTTCAGAGCGTGTTTCTATTTTATCACGGCTCCCATTTCCCAGACACCCTCCTCTTCATCTAGGCCTGGTTTGCGCAAGCATTTTCCTTCTGGTTTCCCATCTGTGCACTAGTGCAGCTCCCTGGCAGTAGCATGTGTAAAGGCGAACATGCACAAGGTGCTAGTGGT
The DNA here is from genome assembly GCF_025201925.1 of Gopherus flavomarginatus. Classification (NCBI taxonomy): domain Eukaryota; kingdom Metazoa; phylum Chordata; order Testudines; family Testudinidae; genus Gopherus; species Gopherus flavomarginatus. Next base: position 5,692,570 of record NC_066618.1, on the reverse strand, counting down.
GTCTGGCAGTCTAACCGCGTCTCCTCGGCCAGGTCCTGGCAGTCTTAGACCTACACTACTTGGTTAGGTTGACAAAAGCTGCCCTGCATCAGCTTAGCTTTGGAAGTGTTTTTGTTAACTTTGGCTCCCACCAGCAAAGTGCCTCTCGGCACCGATTTAGCAACACTGCCTCCCTGAGTGGCAGAAAGTCCCGCTCAATGTAGTCGGGTTGGCGCAGTGTCAGTGTAGACTCCACGTTGCTTGCGTCGACTGTTCCTGGCTTTCTGGAGCTGTCCCGCAATGCCCCGCGCTGACCGAACGAGGAGATGCACCTTGCCGGCACAAGGAGCCAAGCGTGCACGCACACAAGCGATTTAATAACTGTGGTGGCTGTGTGTCAATGTCATTATGTAGCATCGACATGGCCTGAGTGTGGCACTGGTTAAAGTGCAAGAGGCTTGTCTATTGGTAGTGGTAATAATCATGTTTATCAGAGCGGTGCTGAAGAACCAACCCAGCTCGGGGCTCCAGACACAGGATGGGGGAAGGGGTAGAACACACCACTGACAAATGACAAGTTCTCAGATTTCTTTGGGTGGGTTTAGTTAGGGGAAAGGGGGAGAAATCAGGTAAGTGGGAAGGGGGTGAGGAAGACAGGGCAGAGGAGAAGGGGCTAAGAGGCAAGCCCTGGATTGAAGCTAAGGTGGTACAAACAGGTAATCGGCACAAGGCAAAGTCAGTCCAGTCAAAGGCATTGAAAGTTCCCTAAAGGTCCCTTCTCCAGCTTCTTCTGCAGCTGTCCCTTTGGCTAGGCCTTTGTGCCATTTTTCCCTTAAGTCTGCATGGTGTGGGTATCCGGGGTGTGTGTGTGTGTGTGTTGGTCTCCCCAACACAGTCCTGGGTCTGAAAGGTGTGACCCTGGCTAGGCCCCTTCTTACCCTTTCTCCTAGTGCCTGTGTCAGCTTCTGTAGCTGCTCCGACTGGCTGGAGTTGCTGGCTTGTTCGTCTTCTGTTAGTGGAGGTGCAGCTGGGTGATGTCAGTTCGAAGCCAGTGAAGACCAGCCTTAGTGGCCTCAGGACGTAGAGCTGGTCCATCCTGGGAACGGACATTGGCATAGCTGCGTCTCTCGGGGGTGTGAGAAATATACTCACACCCCTCCCCCCGTGACATAGCTGTACTGACCAATGGAAGAATTCTTCCAAGCTACCCCCTTTCAGGGCGGTGGATTAACTTCAGTGATGGGAGAAGCCCTCCCGTGGCTGTAGTGAGTGTCTACACGGGTGTGCCGCAGCGGCACAACTGTAGCGTGTTGTGCATAATCATACTTGTAAGCTCTGGCCAGCATGCTGCAGGTGTTCCCAGCATTGCTGTCTTTGCTGGGCTAAGGAAACCGGAGAGCTTCCTGGGTTGGGTGCAGGTGTCTTGTGCTTGCTCTTTGGAAGGGATCCTTGCTTCAAAGAACCTTTACTTGGTAACCTTTCCCTTGCCCTGAGCATACAGAAACGTACGGCTGCAGCTGTAGCAGCAGACCCACTGGCAAACCGTCAAGATGAATTGCAGCTCAAAAGCACAGTTTGTATACTTCAGTGCTTCCTTAGGCCTTTCTCCACCATCAGCAATCCCATTTCATGTACGGAAAATAGCCTCCGAGCCTTGCTTTCCTCTCTTAGTTGAAGGCTTTAGGTCCAGGTCTCTGGAGGACCTGTCTAGTGGTGTCGACAGGTGGGAGTTGAGATACAGCTCTTCTTGCTCTGGGGGACTGGAGAGGAGATGCAGGTTCTTATGCTGTCTCCTGGGATCTCCTCACCGCCCCCGGGGCTGGAGCTCAGGTTTCTGTTACCTGAGGCCTCCTCGTGTCCCTCCAGGGGAAGAAGGACGCAAGCACCTGGGACGAAGTACATGTGTCATACAGATATGCCAAGGCTCCTTCAAACAAGACTGGATCTCACGTCCGGTGTTGCGACAGAGCAGCAGAGGACTGGATTGCAGAGGCTCCAGTTTGTACGGACAGCGCTGAATGCGCTGTGCCCGGCACTGACTGCGCTCTGCTAGTGCAGTGGGTTCTCTGCAAGGCTTCCAGAGATGATGGTAGCAAGTAGTGTACAAAGGACTGTGAATTACATTTCGTCCCATTTATGGGTCCCCTCGTGCTGTCAGGCTAGTGTAAAGGGGTCTTGGTGTAAGTCCTGGTCTAAATGGTTCTTTTTGCACAAGTGTAACTCTTGGATTAAGGTGTGACTCTTTTTTACTGATACAACCTTAGTGTGCAGGCATTATACAGGTATAAAGGTATCTTCTACCACTATAGCGTATTCCCCTTCCCATCTGGGAATAAACTGTACTTGTAGAATGGAGAGAGATGCCACTCGGTAAAACAGTCCAGCTGTGTAGCATAGACGAGACTTAGATGAGAATCCAGCCTTTAGTTTAGTGGCTTGTCAGCTGATGATCACAGCAAATGAGTTTCGTCTTGTGCTGTAAGCGTGGTTAGACAAATACTGTACATGTCCAGCAAGGTGAGTGTGTTTTAGTAAGTGCCTTTCTTGTAACTGGTTTATATGTGCAGCTGCCCTGTAACTGTGCAGACTGCATCGGCTTTTGTAAGCCATCACCGCTGTCTGTCATCTGTTGATGAAATGCCATTTAGTGTTGCCTGACTTGCTTTGTTTTGATCACTCTGTAAGTCTATTTAAACAGATTCATTTTCATTGGTACCGCTTGCGTTATTTTCCAGACTTATTTCATGTCTCATAATCGCAGCTCCATCAGCCAGCATCTTGCCCGAAATGCTGTGTATTTTAAGTCAGTGATGAACACCTCATTTGAATAATGAACTAATCAAAGTTCATTTAGTCTTGGGTTACTCCCCAGTAGACAATTTTCTGCATACCAGGAAAAAAAATTCTCACAACTGGCATTAATTGGCCACTTGTCAATCTTGAGAGACCGTTCTCTAGGCCCATTTAGCACTCAAGTTCCCCCCTAGGTCAGGATGGAAGTACAGTAGAACCCCGTTTAACAAGCCTCCATTATCTGGCTCTCTGTATTTACTGAATCACCAGCCGCCTGGGGCTGACAGCGGCTGGGGGCTCCAGCTGTCGGCCCCCAGGCGGCTGAGGGCTCCAGATTTTCGATTATCTGATCTGACTGCAGTCCATTTAGGTCTGAGATTTGGGGTCCTAATGTGCAGAGGTTCGGAAGCTTGCAGATTAGCAGCCTGTAATGAACTTAGGCTGCAGATCTGTCTAGGCATATATCGTACTCCTCATCATGTGGTGGTCTTCATCATTATTGAATGTGCATGTCTCTGATCCTTCCAAGAAAGACTTGTCAAGTACCGAACCAAAGAGTTTAAAACTTTTTTCTCAGTTGTAGTTCTTTAACTTTACAATGTAAGGGAATTGCACCATAATAGCTACAGGCAGGCTCTGAGTGAACAGATTTAGCATGAAAATGTAGCATAAAAATCCACTGAGGATTTTGCACGCTTTGCACGTCTCAATTATGCCCCCTCTGAATAGTGACCGCTACTACTTGATATTTGGATCAATAACAGAACTGCTTCCCCATCGTTTTGTGCACTAGGAATACAGCAGGATCCCTGTTTTAGGAACTAATTGGAGACTGAGGTGCTAAGAACATGAAATTGAACATCTCAAAATTGCAGTGGGTATGATGCATAAGTTAATTTATTGCCTAGTGACAGAGTACATAGCAAATAGTTACACATGTGTAGTGTCTGGTTAGTCTTCACTGCCAAACTGCTCAGTCTATTCAAACTAGTACAGCTGCCTGAAAGTTGGCTGAAGGATGGAAGTCCCATTGAGTGGCAGAAAAATGGTTCATATGATGGGTCATTCATTAGATTGATGTTCATAAAATCGGGGTTCTGCTGTCCAGGTTACTGTGTCGTTGGCAAAGCAAGCGACTTATGAAAACAAAGATTTGACTAGGAGAGAATTGTGGGAATTAGCAGAGATTTTGGGTGCGTGTGTGGCTGGGGAGTGGAACAGGGCTGGCTGTTGCCAAGCAAGTGGCTGCAGCGTGTAGCCACATCTGAAGAGTTAAAGGTGACCCTTAATCAGGAAATGGAACAACATTTTGTGCTTTTTCTCTACCTGAGGGTTTTCGTTACTACTGGTGAGGACGTGCTGCGCATGTAAATGGCATCATTGTGTAATGAAGCCCATAGTTGACTTTATGGATGTTTGTTTCTCTTACCTGGTTATTTTTATTTCTGTTGCAGTAGAGATCCAAACTGGGGCATCCTGTTAGCTGCAGTATTTACATGTTGTACACTCTTCAGGTCTGTTCCTTAGACCTTGTCTGACCACGCAAGTCACTGCTCTAACAATACCACCATACTGTGTGTAAGACAATAGGGAAGGCCTGGCCAATGTCTGGACAGCACCTAGCGCAATGGGGTTCTGGTCCATGACGAGGGCTGCTAGGAGCTCCTATGATATGAATAACACAGCTGCGGACAAAAGAATGGGAGCCTGCCATACGAGCCTGAGACTGGGAAATGAGGCACAGAGATGAAGTGACTTGGCCTGTGTCCATGTAGGTGAGCCGGGCAAAGCTTGGAATAGAACCCGAACTCAGCGCCTTAGCAATAAACTCCTCCTCCTTCCACCATTCACACTTGCAGCCCATTTGTTTTTCAGAAAAGAGAGGATTGTTGGTAGTGCCTGGGAGCCTGGTGACTCCTACCGTCTAATGACGTGAGCTGGCTGGGGATCCTTCGTGGCTTGTTGAGTTTTTTGGTATGCGGAAACCACCGTGACTTTTCTGCCTGGCTGCTGCCATGGCTGAAGTGTCGCCCATCTGCCCATGGTGGTGCACATACAGAGGTGTAACCTGTGTGCACGTGCTCGAAGCTGTCTGTGCTGTGAACAGTACGGTTGTCCCCTTTTCCTGAGCTACAGGGTGGCAGCTCTCTCTAGCTTCCTGCGCCAGAGACGCACTCCGCCTGCTTCTTTAGATGAGAGCCCCGTGGATGCTGACCGCCCTTGGTGCTGCTTCTCTGAGGGCAGAGCAGGGCTGGTGCAAGGAAGTTTCGAGCCCTAGGTGAAACTTCCACCTTGCACCCCCCCGCCCGCCCTGAGACACCCCCCTGCGGCAACTCCCCCCCCCCGGGGGAGCCATGCAGCACCTCCCCACCCCAGCTCACCTCTGCTCCGCGTCCTCCTCGAGCACGCCGCTTACTGTAATTCTCCTCCCCTTCCAGGCTTGCAGTGCCAAACAGCTGATTGGCGCTCCAAGCCTGGGAGGCGGGAGAAGTGGAGCAGCGACTGCGTGCTCAGGGAGGAACCACTGTTAAAAAAACAAAAACAACAAAAATTGAGGACACTGCTTTTTGGCGTCCTGAAATCTTAGCCCCCTAGGCAACCGTCTAGTTCTCCTTAATGGTAGAACTGGCCCTGTGGCAGAGCATTATCAGTCCATTGAGCGGGCTCCTCTCCAGTTCTCTAACATCCACCTTGCTCTAGTCAGAGTGAGGGTAATTAACCACTGCAGCAACTTGCTGAGCGCTGTGGTGGATTCCCTGTTACTTAAGCCTTTCAATCCAGGCTGGCTTCCTTTCTTAAAAACCTGCTCTAACTTGACCTTGAGAGATGGGCCTGCTGCCGGAAAGGCTGGGTGAAATCCTCTGGCCTGGGTTAGACAGCAGGTCAGACTAGATGATCGTAATGGTCCCTGCTGGTCTTAACCTTGCATTTCAACATTCCTGGCTGTTATCTAGCCACACGTTTGTATTACAGTACTTCCACCTAATGGGTTAGCTGAGATTGGGTTCCCCTTTGTTCTGGCCACTGTACGGACATATTGAGACAATCCCTGCTCCAAAGGAACTTAGTCTGACTAGACAAGGTAGGCAAAGGGAGGATTGTAATTCCCATTTTATAGATGAGAAGCCTGAGGACTGGTCTACGCTGCGGGGGGGGGGGGGGGCAGTTTGAACTAAGATACGCAACTTCAGCTATGCTATTTGCGTAGCTGAAGTTGAAGTATCTTAGTTCGACTTACCTGGCTGTCCTCATGGCGGCGAGTCGACCGCTGCGGCTCCCCCGTCGACTGCACTTACTCCTGCGCTAACGGTCATCAGTTAGCAGATCGATTTATCGCGTCTAGATCCCCAATACATCCAACACTACTTGCCAATCCGGCAGGTAGCGTAGACCTACCCTGAGACTCAGAGGTCAAGGACTTAATCCTGCAGAGGGCTGAGCACACTGAGCCTGATCCAGCACTGGACTTCAGCCCATGCATGACTCTTGAGTGTTCGACTAGTCAATGGGACCCCACACATGCTTTGCAGGGTCAGAGCCAGAGCATGTTGCAGCATCGAGCCCTATGTGACCTGGCTCAAAGCCACCCAGGAAGTTTGTAGTAGAGCTGGGACTCAAACCCAGATCTCCTGAGTCCCAGTCCAGTGCCCAAACTCCATGGTGGCCCTTCCCCTCAAGTCCATGCTACCTAGAGCTTACGTAGGCATCGGGCATCGGCTCTCTGAAGTTCCACTCCTCCAGGAAGGTCACTCATGCTGAAAACCAGGAAGCTAGTTTTAGGGGCAAGGCTGAATCCCTGAGTTGTCTGCTGCTGACTCTCTTGCCCTCTGGGTTTTTGATGATGCTCAAGTACTCCCTGCTTCCTGTCCCTCGGTCTTTCCTGCCACCGCTCTGATAACGATACTGGGAAACTGGTCTCCTCCTCCAGAAGTTCCTGTCTGTCCCTAGTAACTTTCTAGGAACGGGCCTTGTGACAGAACACTAGGGATACAGCCAGGAGAGTACACTCAATTAGAAGAATGCTAGGGGAGCACATTTCCTAGTGCCTGGGGTCCTGGCAATTCTGGTGGATGAGACTAAAAGCCAAGTGCCCATAACCACGCCAGGCCATTAATTCTCCCCCGACTTGCTTTAGCCTCTCTTCCCCCCACCCCACCCCTCCGCCAGTGTGGCTGTGTGGAATATGCCTGCTGGTAAAACACCTGTCCAGATCACAATCGCTATCCTGACTTCGCATCTCTGACTGTGGAGTTGATTCACCTTTTAATGCCCCGGAGTCCACTGCATGTGCTCATCCCATGAGCTGGCTGCCCCCCTCTCTTACATTGGTGCTGCATCTGTCATCCCCCTGGTCCTCCTCTTTCCGCTGGCTTTAAAAGCTCATCTGCACGCTCCTTCTTGATGTGTGAGGGCCCATCGCTGATTCACTTCTGCTGCCGCTGGCGTTTATACCACAAATAGCGGCGATGCAGAGGACTTGCTCTGCGCTCCCAGTGAAACGGATGCAATGCAGGCCTGGCTTATAAGTGGTTTTTAGTAGCTGTCCTGCTCCAAGACACTCTAGCACCGTCTGGGACATGGGAAGAATAACAGATCCAAGTCGGCTTGGCTGGACCGTACGGTGTTACGGGAACAGGACATCAAGCGCTGTGTAAAAGGCCTGTAGGGAACAACTAACCAGCGTGGTGGTGGTAGTACAGCATTCGGTTCTTGTAGCCTGTACAGGCTGAGGAGGGGAGCGATTTGTCCAAGCAGTGTGGCAGTGATGGGGTATTAAGAAGAGCTCGGCTTTATAAAAAGGTCCAAGCGGTGGTGTCTGCCAGACTGACAGTCAAGCTCCCAAGGGAGCGGGTGGAAGACGCTTGAGAAATGTGGAACCAGACCAGGCACTAGAGAAAAGGAGAAAATTCTCCTCCTAGTCTTTATGAGATGGCCTAGTGGGACCTGATGTGGTGCCCTTCGTCCCAGCCCTCCTCCCCTTTTCATGTGATGGGCTCCTCAGCCCGGGCAGCAGCTCTGCACCATGCACACCAGCCTGCTCTGTATCACCAGATAGGGACACACAACATCAGACTGGAGCAGCTGCTGCTCTCCTGCTTGGTTTCTAACCTGGGCCCCTGCATTCGCTCCTTAGGTGCCAGGTCGGGCTGGTACCTCTGCATCCCGTCTCGGTGCTAAGGGCTGGAGCAGGCTAGGTGTGGGGACGCTAGCGGGGCAGGAGAAGAACAAAGGTGATGGTAAGCTCTCTGGGACAAGCTGTCGTGTCCTTACGTTTGTACGGTGCCTATTGCAAGGAGGCGTTGGCTGGCGCCTCTGGTCCCCTCCACGATGCTAATGGGAAGAGAAGTGTCTGTCCTGGGAACATTTTGGTTCCTACCCCACTAAATAGGTCCAGATCCCAGCCTCCCGCTGGTGGGGGCAGTCAGAAGGGGTATACGCCAGTGCTCTCGTTCCAGGCCCTGATCAGTTCCATCCAGCAATGGGCAGTGCTCAGACACTCGCCAACTCGTTACAATGTTGACACCTCATCAGACATTGCAGGTCAGACCCCACAGGTGGATTGTCTTCAAATTGCTGGCTTCAGTCAGCAAGGAGGAAACCTTGGTTTAAATCATGCAGTTAATCTGGTTTTGCATTTGTACTTTATTTTCCTAAAGCGATGTTGATTCTCATTGAGTGGTGACGTGAATTTGGAATTAAATATAGCTTTTACACTAAATTTGGTACTATGACTTGCTAAACAGGAGGATACGCTGGAGAGCTATACACATTTAAGCAGTTATGTAGCTTAATTTGTTTGTCCATGTTCTTAATTTTTACGTTTATGACATTTAGAAAATGGCAAATGACTTTTCCTATTTACTAGATTTTTACTTGTCAAGTTGCGTTTGGATGGCAACTAGAATTCAAGTAGACAGAGTTTTAATGTTTTAAAATGATCTTAAATGTGCTGGATACAGAAGAATAGAGTTTATCCAAACATTTTCTATTTAAAACTGATTATGAAAGGAAATATCTGTAGCTAGTGAATTGAACAGATTGTGGTCATATGTCCAATAAGGTTTTAGCGCTAATAGAGCTCATCTTTACACCTTGTTGTGATTCCTAGACTGGAAGAGCAAAACAAGCTTTCCTGCTTTAATTTCAGTTGGTTTTTAGTTCTTTCAGAGTTCGATCATTTAACTGAACTAGATGACTAAACGGAAATGAAAATATTCCATCTGTACCCGCAGAAGAGGCTACTGCTGTCAAAAGTTGATTTAGTCATTCAGCAAATTCTGGGTCCATCTGTTTAGCTAGTGACTTCCTCCAGTTGAGTGGCTGGACTTTTTCATGTCCTGGAATATTTTAGATGGGCCTTAATATTGCTTTCCACCTATTACCGAAGTGGCTAGCCAAAGTTTTGGGTCCTGGAGATGTTCTAGTTAGGAAGAGAAATTGGTGATAGTTGGGTATTTGCAATCTTCTTTATTTACAAGAAATCATAGAAGATTAGGGTTGGAAGGGACCTCAGAAGGTCATCTAGTCCAGCCCCCTGCTCAGAGCAGGACCAATCCCCAGACAGATTTTTACCCCAGTTCCCTAAATGGCCCCCTCAAAGATTGAACTCACAACCCGGGGTTTAGCAGACCAATGCTCAAATCACTGAGCTGTCCCTTCTGCCGCCCCCCCCCCCATTTACAAACTCCCGTGTCAATGAATATGGAGGGAATCAAATAGCAGGAAAACTGCTGCTTTTGCGCGTAGCACCATGAGCAGCCTACGCCCCTTGCTCAGACACCTCTCTGCAGGTTTCTTCCAGGGTCAGATACCTGGCTTTCAGCTGTCTGTTTCTCTTCTGTCCTCTGCATTCTGCCTGCCCTCACTCGCATCCCTACCCAAAATAATCCTCAGCAAAAGTTCCTGGCCCAATTCATAGTCCTTTGTCTTAGATGGGGGCTTAACTGTACATTTACATTAATTTAATCGCTGTGACCAAGTAACTCAACCCATCACAAGGTTTCATCCCATTCAGAACGGCTTTGCGTGTCACGTTTTAAAACCATAGAGGTTTTCTTTTAAAAAGAAAAATAAAATCCACTTGCCTTGATAAATCCTCAGTCGTCATCCATCCAGGAAACCATCAACCTAAACTGCAGTCACTCTTTATCTCGCTCCTGGTAACTGTCCCCATTACAATGAGCCTTGGGTGGATCCCTTTGGCTTGCTAAGCTGTACCAGGGCAGCTGCTTGCGTGGAGATAGCAATGGTCCTACTCTGCAGCCAGCTGAAGGACAGAGGGTAACCATCCTGGGTTGGCAGCGTTTGCAGGGACCACCAGCTCGCTAAGATGTTAAACCAAGGCGGCCTTTGCTGTGCACGGGGATGCGAAACTCCCATTGCTCCCACTCTTGCAGTGGTCTGAAGCCAGAATTCCCTCGAGTGAGGCTCTTTTTTGTGGGTGGAGGCATGCATGGATTGGCTGCCCTGGGGTATCTGCCACAAGGTGGCTGTACCTAGAACTCGTAAAGGGATGAAGGATGCCGTGGGCGTAACTTTATCAATGAAGTGACACCAGCCTTCAAAACTTCATCCCCTTAGACACAAATTTCCTAATTCCATCCAGCAGCCCCCCATGGCCCATGGCTGCAGCTCCTAGGTGCTGCTGCAGCACATGGAAAAGCACCATCCAAAATGCAGCTGTTAGATTAGTGACCTGGGGAGAAGAGGGCCCTGCCCCCAAGACAAGGACGTTCCATACGGGTGAAGAGTGAGGGGTGTGCACAGGTGCACTCCTGCTTTTAAGATGGGCTGAAAAGCTGAGCCCCCTTTTCCTCTCACAAATGTCCTCTCTGAATACAGTTTGTATTCTGGTAGCAGCTGGAGGCCTCTGCCATGCTCAGGGCCCCAGTGTGCAAGGCACTGCACGTACGCCTCGTGAGACACTGAGCCTACCTCAGTGTTTACCATCTGCCACACAGACAAGACGGATGGAAGATTTTTATAGCGGAGGAACCGAATCCTGGAGAGAGGAAGTGACACAGCAGCTACTGGCAGCTGAACCCAGATCTTCCGAGTTGTGATCCATTGCCTGGCCCTCCTGACCATCCTCCTCCTGCTCCTCTGAGTGTCCCCAGCCCGGGCTCCCCTTACTGATGTGAGTGGGATGGAGACAGCCCCAGCTTGTAATTCAGGGCCGTTAGAGGCTGTAGCACAGCCTTGCCCTGTTAAACAGCAGCGTGGGAGTAGTCCTTGGCAGCAGCTGCGTTGGGGAGGCTCCCCTGTGGATGCTGCAGGGGGAAGAGAATTGGTTTTGATGAGAGAGGGTGCCGAGGAAGGGAGGCCTGCGCTGAGCTGCATCTGGCTGGAGCTGGCCACGGCGTTGGGCTTGAAATGGGTTTTCCATCAGGAGAACGGCACCTTCTGCAGGAAGTGTTGGTATTCAGCAGAATTTGGGGTTTTGCTGAAAACGCAAACTCCTCAGCAGGATTAACAAACTGGTTAAGGATTGCAACCAGCCCCCTCATTTTTCACCCCAGCTTGTCTTGGGAACAAGCCCCCGGCTTCTCTTCTGGCTCTTATCGGGATATGGGCTCCCTGAGCCATTGGTCTGCAACTAAGCCCCAGGCCTTGGTGTCTGGAAGGCATCTAACCTGGAAAGTGTTCAGACTCGGCCACGCACTGCTGCAAGGGGACCCGCTGTTCCTGGCAGGGGAGGAAACCCAGCATGATGTGAACGGAGACACTGGACTCTGTCCTCTCCTGAAGTATGGGAGCTACCTGGAAGGTTCCTCACGTTAAATTCCACCGACTGCAATGTGTCCTGGTCCACTCTGGTAACGAGAAGGCCGAGAACTGAGTTCAGCTCAACTCCCTGCCGGATGGACTTGGGTTGGACGGCAGTTGTGTGGGAGACCGGTAAGGGTCACCGAGGAGCTGATGGGGGTGTGGTAGGCAGCGCTCTGCTCCAGAAGGTAGCACTGACTCAATACCACAGCATGGTGCAAGGGGGCACGCTGATACTGGAGGGGAACCTTCATTCAGATGAGATGAGGCAAAACCAAGATCCCTGCTTCCTTGTCTCTAAAGATTCTCTGACCCTTCCTGTGAATGGGGCGGCTGACAGCCTGCTGTCCTAACCCCAGGCCAGCGATGATCCCTTGCAATTTCAATGGTCCTCAGATCTCAAGAAAAGGGCTAAAAAGAGGATGAGTATTTAGAAACTTGGTCATCTTTCAAGTGTACTCCGCTCTCCCCAGCCAGTGAGATAAAGAACCCTGTCTAACGATTCTGGCTATTAACTAGCCCCTGAATAAGTAAGGAGCATTGTACAATGTAGTGTGTTAATGTTGTGTTGTAATATTTTTGTCTTTTATTTAAAAAGTATCAAAAGAAATAGCTGTGAGAATGGCAGGGCCGGCTCTAACTTTTTTGCTGCCCCAAGCAAAAAAGAAGAGCACCGCCCTGCCATTACCCCCCCCCCCCCGTGAGCACCACACTGCCGAAGCCCCGCCCGCCATGCTGCCCGAAGCCCCCACCAAGCACCACGCCGCCCGAAGCGCCCCCCCCTCGGAGCGCCGCACTGCCGAAACAAAAAACAAATCCTCTAGCGCTGCCCCGACAAACCGAAACAAAAAAAAAAAACCCAAGCGCTGCCCTGCCCCAGGATGCCGTCCCAAGCACGTGCTTGGTCGGCTGGTGCCTGGAGCCGGCCCTGGAGAATGGGCAACCTTCACTTCCAATCCCAAGCTGTTGGGTAGCGTTGCTGTATGCTGTCATACAGCTGCCACGGCCCACCCCAGAGATGGCTGCAATTTGTCAGTGAACCCAGTTTGTGTGCAGTTCACGTAAAGCGCTTTGCGATCCCTTGGGCTAGAGAAACTGTGTAAATGCAAGTTACTATCTGTTTGCTATCTTGGTGTCCGGTGCTGTATGTTCCAGCAGATCCTTCCTGCAGCCCAACCCCACAAATGGCTGTCTGGACACACCCTCGGAGGCGTTTCCTTTAGCTGTTCTGAGCTGGGCTGTTCTTGAGTGACTCGAAACTCTATGGCATCATCTTCTGTCCTTTGCTGGGAGCTAAGCTGTTAGACACAGTCCTGTTTTTCCTCGAGAACCTTGGCACTTCTGCCCACATGGCTCCCTATTCATGGGCAGAGCTCTCTGTAATGATCCATGGGGCTGCCACATGGTCCCCTTTCAGCCACCGTTTGCTGGGCAGTGGGAGTGCTGGGACATCTCCTTATTCAGCTAAATGGACCAGGTGACCTCTCCAGGTCCTTCCAATCCCGTGATTCTGTTGACCTCCCCCCGTTTGTTATCTCTGTCTCATCGTATATCTAGCCTGTGAGTTCTTTGGTGCCGAGAGTGTCTATTAGATATATGCAGCGCCTAGCGCAGTGGGGCCCAGGCTGAGACCTCGGAACAGAAACAACACACTGCTATACAACGAGAGGACAAATCCACTGGTATGTTTTAAGGACTGGGAGGCCGGGGGTTCATTCCTGGCATTGCCACTTGGGTGACCTGGCACGTCCGGTCCCCTCTCTATGCCCCAGGAACCCCCTGTGTAAAGTGGAGCGAATCCCCCTTGCTGGAGTTAGGGGGGAAGCAACACCCATTAAAGGGTTTCCATTGCACCCATAGGCTGTGCTCTGGAAGGATACAGCCTCTGTCCTTTCGGAGCCGCTCGCCTCTTCCCACCTTGCTGTGACCTCCGCTGCTACTTCTCTTAAGCACAAATAGTGCCAGTGAATTGACTAGCCCTTTTCTGCAGCCTGCCTTGTCAGCTCTCTGGCGCCAGGTGCCAAGGAATTAGCCGCCTTGCAAACCTGTTCTCCTTCCCCTATTGTGTTATCAGCCCCTGCTCCTCTCCACCCTGGGAGCTCAAGGTTATTGGGCGGCTTTGTACGTTCTGCCGATTGTATAGCCCTGCAGTCGGCATGGATCCTAGAAACCAGCATGGTGGTCAGCTGTGGTTGGTGCCTTCAAAGAGGAATATATTCATCTGCTCCACCCCTTTGTTCCACCCTCTATCTCCCATCTCCACCCCACAGAGCCAGAGTCATTGCTCAAATGCAGCCCCTCTCCACTGGCCTCCCTAGTCCCTTCCTTCCTCTCTCTGCCAAGGTTCTTGTATCTCTTCTCTCCCCTGGTTCCTGGGGAGCAGCCACTCCGGGAGACAGTTATTTCTGGCCAGATGTCACTGGCTGGCACCTCCCCGACGGATGGGCAGCCAGGGAGAGGGCGTGTTTTTTCCAGGCACTGGTGCTGCAGCATTTCCACAGTTCTGCATGGTCTCTGGTAGGCTGAAGCAGCTGTGCGCCCTGTGGAGCTGCGGACTTCACACACAGCAGTGACGCAGTTCTCACCAGTTCTGCCTTGTGGGGAGTGAGGGGAAGAGGGTTTTCCCTTGGAGAAGCACTGCAGGGAAGAGAATACGATGATTCATGCTAAGAGCCACATGGGCTAGTGGATAGAATACTGGGCTAGGTGTTCAAAGACTTGGCTTCTGTTCCTGGCTATGACATTGAGCAAGTAGCTTTCCTCTGTGACTCAGTTTCCCCTCCCACCCTGTCTTGTCTCTTAGACTGTAGTTCCTTTGGGCAAGGGCAGTTGTGTTTGTGCAGCGCCTCACGCACCCCGGGGCTGCTGTAATGCAGTTAACAGGGAACAGCGAATTAAACATTGAGTCGTTCCAGCGCCGAAATCAACAGCAAGGTCGAAGTGTAGATCCCAACAATGCACAAAGCCCCACCTGTCCCTCTGATGCTGTCCCTTAGGGAAGGATAGCTCAGTGGTTTGAGCATTGGTCTGCTAAACCCAGGGTTGTGAGTTCAATCTTTGAGGGGGCCACTTAGGGATCTGGGGCAAAATCAGTACTTGGTCCTGCTAGTGAAGGCAGGGGGCTGGACACGATGACCTTTTGAGATCCCTTCCAGTTCTAGGAGGTAGGTAGATCTCAAATTATTTATTAATTTAATTTAATTGGGGAACCAGGCCGTTGTCTAATACCCTTTTCCTCCTGACCCTCACCCTAAACTTCTCCTCATCAAAACGGGATTTTTCTTGTACTGCCCTTGATAGCCTCTCCCTCAGCTCAGGGGTCACGCCCTGTCTCCTCACCCCTCCTCCCTTTACGTCCCTGCCCGGTGGGACCCGGGATGCAGCACCCCAAGTGGGTGATGTGCTGTGCAAGGCGTTCCCCAGCTTTGCTGTGAAAGCACCAGGCCCAGAGCCCCTCCAGAAATGGGGAGGGCACGGGGGGTGTTTCTCTGCTCGTTGGCCTGGTAAGAAGCAACTCTCCCTTCCTCCCCCACGCTTCGTCCACCTCCCGGGGAAGTTAAAGCCCATTCAAGTTGCTGGGGGCCTCTGACCTGACAGGAGCACATTGGGCTGCAGAAGCTGATCGACGTCCTTGCTGCTTTCAAAGCAATCCTGAGTGAAGGGTTGAGGGTCTGGGGGGCCCTGGTGTCTCCCTGCAGAGCCCAGCCAATGATTCTCCCTAATAAACCTTGCTGGGGTTCGGCTGAATCCACAGGGCCTGCAGCAAGCCTGGGCAGGAGGGAAGCTGCCCCCTCTCTGGCTGCCCCCGGGATTGAACGTACGGACAGACCCAGACAGCGCCCATGGTTGCAGACCCAGCCTCGCTGCCCCTGCTAGGAAGGTGGCTGAAGCTGGTGGCAGAGAGACCTCAGGGCCGGACCCGTCGTGTGGCCAGCGGTTCAGGAGGGAACTTTTGTCTGTGTATTGGCCAGAGTGGCCAAGATGATGCCTCCCCGCCCCCAGCTTGCTGCAGCTGCCAAGTCTGTGTCAGACCCGACTGGCCAACAGTGGAGGTGTGAGGAGAGACCCAGCTAACAGGAGGCTCTGGTGCGAGTGTTGGGCATGGGTGTATGGGGCTGGGCTGTGGGGCAAGCTGCTTGCGAGATCTGAAGGAGCCTCCGCTGTTGTATGGGGGAGAAAGTCCAGTTCCTAGGGCTGGCTCTTCCCATCTCCTGTCCCGAGCTGGCCTCAAGTTGGGTGTGGGGGGAGGGAGTCAAGAACCAGCAGGCATAGGTGGGGAGCTGCCCAAATCTCAGCCTTGCTCCAGGAAGGTATTGTAACTTCCAGGGAGCGGACAGGCTGCTGGCTCCTTGACAGCTGCTCTCCTGCCCAGGGGTGATAGGAGTCTGCTGTTCCCATAGGTGGTGGTGGTGGTCGACTCTTGCCAGCCAGCAGCATAAAACTGCCAGAGGCCTGGCATGGGGGTGAGGAGCACGGCAGAGATGCTGGGGCAAAAGAGCCCTTTAGTGATGGCCAAGTGTCCTCCTCCAAACTTCCCAGGCCTTCCCTGGCCACCTGGGGCACTTCAGGTGTTCTCCTGAGCCTATAGTCCTGGTCAACATCATGAGGCTCAGATGAGCGCAGGGCGATGCGGAGATCTTCATGGTGCCTCCAAGCTGCTTAGGAGAGAGAGGTCAAGCTCTGTCCCCCTGCCCCTGTATGAGATTTTGTCCTTGTGCCTTTCCCCCCGCCCCGGTGTGAGATTCTGTCCTTGTGCCTTCTGCTCACTGCTCAGCCTAACCAGGCTGCGCCCACTTCTTGTTCCTGGAGCCTTTGGGATCCCCCCCCTGCTTCTCGCTGCTGGTGCTGTAAGGGGGTCCCTGCCGAGCCCCCGCTGGCTGGGGAGGAAGTTTTTTGACGCTCTCTGTTCAGGCAGTGCCAGGCTGCCCCACTGATGGGCCATGGCGCAGTGGGGAAGGTGGCTCAGCCTCCCGTTCCTCTATCTTCCCCAGCCCTTTAGTGCAGTTAGTCGCGTTTATTGAACGTTGCCTTGACATAGGCTGACTCTGTCCTCCTTGCTGGCCAAGTCGTGCATTGTCCTCTTACTGCAGCTCTGCTCCTCTGGCAAAGTGCCTTGATACTGTGGTGGGTGCCCCTGGATGGACTTCCAGTGGGAGCCATCCATGGTGCTGTGTTGTCTTAGTTCAAATCACGATCATGTCTCACTGCTGCACGTCAGTCTCCTGCAGTGCACTGGTGACCGTGAGCATTATAGTGACAACTCAAACCTATAAAAAAAGATAAATACCAACTTCCTTAGCTCTCCAGTTCCTGACAGAGTGAGGGGACTTTAATGTACTGTCTCACTCTGTGTTTGTTACCAATGGAATGGTTGAGAGAGGAGATAAATGCATATTTCCATCATGCTATCGAGTAGCCTGTGTCTAAATCTAACTTCATTCTTTAAAGGTTTATTGGCCTGAGAGTGGGATGAAAATGCTGGTGACTGAACCAAGAGTGACTTGTCCAAGATGTGCGTGCTGCGTGTAAGCGCACTCAAGATTATCTCTAGGCTGGGAAGGATTCAATTTTTATCAGTCAGTGTCGGTAAACCTAGATTTCACCCTACACAAACTGAAAAATATTTCCACTGATGATCAAATATACAGATAAGCAAAGGAAGACTTTGTGGGCGAAAGCTCGTGACTTAGACTTTTGAATTAGGCTTGTTACAAATGGACCAGTGAATGAATAGTAAAAACATGAGTTTTAAGGATATCAACTTTGTGTATTTTGACATGTGATGTTCATGGCTTATGGAGCGTTAACTTTGTGAATCAACTTCTGTCATTGTCTGGCCACCTCTAATTTCCTACAACTGTGAAAACGTAAATAGACAAACCTTACAAAAATGCTTAAACATTGATGATATTCCTCAATTATATAAAAACATTCTAATTCTGCCAAGCCTAATTATCTTAAAATGTAGCCTAGTAGTCTTGCAACTATATTTAAGACCCAGAAAACCTGTAAAGCTGTCAAATGCGCAAAGGAAACAGACTGATCTAATCCCTTTCATAGAGGCGTAGCATAACGCAAGTTATGGTGCAAAAATCTCAGAGAGATGTGATTTCTTGTTTAAATGTGTGGGCGGGGGGTGGTTCCTCTAACTCTAGCTGATCCCTTGTTCATTCCAGCCTGCCCCGCCCCCTCACTAGAGGGGTGCGATATAGTCTGAAGTATTTAGCTGTCTTTATTGGCTCCATGTTGCAGTGGGGACGGTCTAGGTTGGATATTAGAAAACACGATTTCACTAGGAGGGTGGTGAAGCACTGGAATGGGTTACCTGGGGAGGTGATGGCATCTCCTTTCTTAGAGGTTTTTAAGGTCAGGCTTGACAAAGCCCTGGTTGGGATGATTTAGTTGGGGATCGGTCCTGCTTTGAGCAGGGGGTTGGACTAGCTGATCTCCTGAGGTCCCTTCCAACCCTAATATTCTATGAGATTCTCTGGCCCCTCCTTTTCCTTAGCTTGGCAGGCCTACTTAAATATTTGCCTTGCTGCTTGAGTGGAGTGTGTAGGTGGTGGTTTCTTGTCAGGCTTGTAGTAGGGAGTAGGCCGAATGCATGTGATGGAGAGACAATATCACAATAAAAAGGAGGAGGAGGGGAAATGAAACTCAGAAGTTCAGATCAAGATTTGTCGACAGAGATTCCGTGTTGCTCATGCACCAGTTGCTGTGGTCCCATCTAGCCCTTCATGTACATCTGCTTTTGAGTCTCTGGCAGATTATTGATTTAGCCAATTTTGCAAAAACAAGCTTGCTGGGGGGAGAGATGGTGAAAATATGGCACTTGACTTCCCGTGGCATCCCAAAGTGTGCTGATGGACAGTTAGATTGGCACTGGCATGTACGTGGCAGGAGCGGTCAGGGGTCCTGCTAACCAGCATTATGAAAGTGGAGGGACCAACTTCTGCTGGTGAGAGAGAGAGAGAGAGACAAGCTTTCAAGCTGCACGGAGCTTTTCTTCAAGGCTGGGAAATATGGGTAAGTGTCACAGCTGAACGCAAGGTGGGACAGATTGTTTAGCGTCGGTAGCTGTCACCCATTGTAAGAGACCACTCGAGGTGAAGTGGCCAGTTAATCCAGAGCAGGTATGTGGGGACTGTAACAGGGTGCGGTGTCCTTCTAGGGCATGTCTACGCTCCACACTAAGCCTGAGCCTATGGACCTGGTGTGTCCAGGCCCGTGTTTGTGTCCACACTGCATCATAAACCTGGGTTTATGGTTCCTGGCCCCAGGTCTCACAGCCATGCTAAGACATCTGTACTGAGCTATGCAGTTCTTCTGACTGTCATCTGCCTCCACTCTGCAAAATGCCAGGCCTTGGACAAGAGTTGCAGCAGGACTCGGGCTCTGATGTCCCCAGGGCCCTAGAAGTGGGGTGCTGATTGCTTGCTGACCCGAGTCACAGCTTGGTGTTACATGGTGAGGGGGCTTGGGCTCAAACCGGAGTCAGAGCCTGGACTTAGAGCAGGGGTGGGCAAACTTTTTGCCCCGAGGGCCACATCTGGGTAGGGAAATTTGTGTGGCAGGCCATGAATGCTCATGAAACTGGAGGAGTTGGGGTGCAGGAGGGTGAGAGGGCTCCAGCTGGGGGTGCGAGCTCTAGAGTGGGGCTGGGGATGAGGAGTTGGGGGTGCAGGAGGATGCTCTGGGCTGGGACCCAAGGGGTTCAGAGGGCAAGAGGGGGCTCAGGGGTGGGGCAGAGGGTTGGGGTATGGGAGGGGGTCAGGCTTTGGGCAGCGCTTACCTCAAGAGGCTACCAGAAGCAGCTGCATGTTCCTGCTCTGGCTCCTATGCGGAGGCACAGCCTGGCAGTTCTGTGCGCTGCCCTGTGCGCAGGCGCCACCCCTGCAGCTCCCATTGGCTGCAGTTCCTGGCCAATGGGAGCTGTGGGGGCTGCGCATGGGGTGCAGGCAGTGTGCGGAGCCCCCTGGCTGCCCCTACACATAGGAGCCGGAGTAGGGACGTGCCACTGCTTCTGAGAGCCGTACAGAGTGGGGCAAGACCCAGACCCCACTTCCCAGCTGGAGCTCAAGGGCTGGATTAAAACATCTGGAGGGCTGGATATGGCCCCGGGCCGTAGTCTGCCCACCTGTGGCTTAGAGGCTATGTCTGCCCTGCACACTGAGGCCTGGGGGGAAATGAAGCCTTTTTTCAGAACAGGTGTTTGGGCCTGGGATGATTAGACCCAGCTGGGTCAGGGGGTTCCTATCAAGGGCTGGAAGAGCTGCAGGATGCAGGGTGGCTCGTCCTGTGTTTGGCACTGGAGCGGGGGGGAGGGGGGGAAGCAAGGGATAGGGGCTGCTCTGGGTTCCGGCAGCCTCCTTTGGTTAGGGACCTGGCTTGTGTGTGGCTGTGAATCTGTGTGAAGATCCAAACCAGGCTGGGAAGGAAAGGGCCAGAGCAGGCATTGGTCCTTCCTTCCTAGGCTGGGGGGAGACAGGCGGGCAGCCTGCAGGGACCAAACAGGGCAAATGGGAAATTGGAGGACCTAGGAAACTGAAGGACATACAATCAACACTTGTCAGTGAGGTTGATCGTGGCAGAGCAGTGCTGAAGCTAGTGTTAAGTACTTGACCAAAAACTTTCCCTTGAATTTTGAGGGGATGGAAAATACTGTTTTTAAACCAAATTTTGGATCAAAATTTTTTTTAGTGCAAAATGTTAATTACAAAAGAAGTGTGTGGGAGAGAGCCACTTCATTTTCGGCCATTTCTCCCCTTCCTCCCCCACTTTGCAAGTGGGGAGTAAAAACATGAGGGGCCCTCCACTAACTAGAACATTTTAAATCAGTTACAGAACTTCTAACCAAACGAGAAAGTTAATTCCTTTGAAACTTCTCGTGAAACAGAGGCTTCCCTCCCTCCTCTTTTTCTTTTGGTCCCGTCAGCGCTGTGAACGAGGATGGTATGAAAGCTGATGCAGTTCATTGTGTGTCTCCACTGAATAAACACACGCTACTGGAGTCCCTGCCAGTGGGTGCCCTGTTCATTCTGAGCCTGCAGTAGCAGCTAGCCAAGCTGGAGTGGGCTGTGAGAATCATGAAGTGTTTGTGGATGGAGCAGCACTCAGATCCTCCTGGAAAAGCCCTTTGGCTTCTTTAACCCAAAACTCGCAGTCATTGTGCCTGGAGGGCGGATTTCTGGCGATGTCTAACCGTCCCGTTTCGGTAGCGATTCTTTTGTAATTTTCTCATGCATATCCCTAAGGGGGGATATGATAGAGGTATATAAAATCATGAGTGATGTGAAGAAAGTAGATAAGGAAAAGTCATTTAGTTATTCCCATAATACAAGAACTAGGGGCCACCAAACGAAATTAATGGGCAGCAGGTTTAAAACAAACAAAAGGAAGTTCCTCTTCGCACAGTGCACAGTCAACTTGTGGAACTCCTTGCCTGAGGAGGTTGTGAAGGCTAGGACTATAACAGGGTTTAAAAGAGAACTGGATAAATTCATGGTGGCTAAGTCCATAGATGGCTATTAGCCAGGAAGGGTAAAGAATGGTGTCCCTAGCCTCTGTTTGTCAGAGGATGGAGATGGATGGCAGGAGAGAGATCACTTGATCATTACATGTTAGGTTCATTCCCTCTGGGGCAACTGGCTTTGGCCACTGTCAGTAGATAGGATACTAGGCTAGATGGACCTTTGGTCTGACCCAGTACGGCCGTTCTTATGTTCTTATATTTCTTGCTACTTTCCACAGTAGTAAAAATAACCCCCCTCTGCGTTCTACCCCCACCGGGTGAGGTGCAGGGAGTGACTTTTAAGGTGGTGCCACTCATCAGCGTAAATGGATTTCGGTTTGTGCTACTGTTCTTTTGACTAAAATCTCCGAAATAACTCAGATTTTCTTCTTCCACACTTGCGGGGTATTGAAATTGGAGACTGATTCCCCTATCTCCCACCACCCCTCCAGCTGTGAATTATACAGCCAGATGGTGAATAAGATGATGCAATGAGTAGGACCTTACTGCTGGAGTAGTCAATGGGGGAGGGAAATTGAGGACTTGCAGTACTACTCAATGGAAGTAGGGGCGGCAGAATCACTGTGGCTACAGAACATAAGAATGGCCAGACTGGGTCAGTCCGATGGTCCATTGAGCACAGGACCCTGTCTCTGCCACCAGTCAGTGCCAGCTGGAGGTAGCATGAGGTTGCATCCCTCACCCTTCTGGCTAATAGCCATTGATGGACCTATCCTCCATGAACTTGCCTAATTCCTTTTTTTGAGTCCATTAATAATAAAGAGAGCCCTATTTAAACAGGGCACGCCCCAGTCTGAAATTGACTTCTCTGTATATTTTTTTCTTCTTGTATGTACACAACCAGGCACATCTCTCTTGCCTGCGAGGGCCGGGTTTCCAGAGGCCCGTCTTTGACAATTGTTCATTGGCTTTGTGTTAGCTGCCCTGTTTTGATTGTCCTAGAGTACGGCGCCTGCTGCCAAAGCAAAGCTCTTTGTCCTTGAGAAGAACCAGCCAGCTGATACTTTGGCTCTCAACAGCTTTTGTGCTTTTCCCTATAGTTTATGAATAGGCCATTAAAATGATGCTTTAATGTTGTAGGTGCAATAGACTCCTCCAGTTCTAGGGTTACAGGGATGTATGCAGACTGATCTTTATTGAATTCCATCAATATGCTTGGTAACAGGCCCTTTGGCCAGGGTCCCCTGTTCTTTGCAAACAACTTGCTTCAGACCTGACAAACTCGCCATGCCTAACACTGCTTGCAGGGTATCTTTCCATAGAGAGTAACATCTAAGGTATCTGCAGAAAGCACATGACTTGTCAAGATTCACAATGATTGCGAGATGTATGGACGGAGAATGTATTTCTACTGAAAGCATGCTACTCCCTTAGCTAGGAATGGTAACTTCTAATAAATGTAGACCCAGTTCATGTGGTATGGTTTTGGTATCGTAACCACTCGTTTCCACCACTCCCTTGTTTCTACTTAACTCTCAGTTTGTTGTTTGAGAACTTTACTGTTTGAAGCGCTCACGAGTGCTATGTGACTTTTACAGAGTGGTGACTTCAGGTAAAACTAGTAAGCTGGGGTATGTGTCTTTGGGGGCAGAGGAGCTAAGATTTGAGTGGCCAGTGTCTGGGACAGGATGTCCTAGAGGAACAATGCAAAGTGACTTCAGGACCGGGGTGCACCTGTTGTTAATCTGCAAGGCAAAGGCCGGGCTGGCATAGCCCAGAGAGAGGGCTTGAGTGGCGAAGAGGCTGGTGGTGGTAGCCCTGCCCAGGATGGCTAGAGGCAGTGGGGTACAAAGGTGACTCGCAGTCCTGGGTACCCAAAGACTGTCAGCACTGTACAACACATAAATGGTGGTTCTAGTCCCAGAGAGCTCACAGTCCACTTAAACCATCCATGCATGATACAACTCCACCCCACCTCCTATGGCCCTTGCTCTGTAGTGTCACTTGCATTTGTGCAGCTGAGGGTGAGAGTAGAGAATTGACGCTGTCAGAAACGAATACGTATTCAGAGGTTCTCCCTGGCTTCCCGCTGGCTGTGTCCTAGACCCCTCTCCTCTTACCAGCCCATGCTGTCTCAAAGGGAAAAAACACGAGTGCCCGCTTGGATTTGCTTGGTGCTATCTCAAACATCGGGTCGCAAAGGAGTGAGGGGACCTGCCGGGCTCTGAGCTCTAGACGGCCCTGAGCAGCTCTGCAAACAACAACGGTACAGGGGATGCTGGTTAATAGTCTTACCCCATATCTTCTCCCACTTAGGTGTGTGTGTGTGTTGGGGGGGAATCTCTTGTGATTTTGTTTCCTGTAGGCCTGCACAGCGTCTAGCACAACTCGGGCAGGGCTCCGGATTACCGCAGTACGATATTAGAGGATCCTATTCGTATTTTACTTTTTGGGGGGAATTGGGAAGTCGAGCTGTTTCAGTACAACAAGGTTTAGTGTTTGCCTCTGCCCCTATTCGAGTTCTTGTATGCCTCCTCTAAGGGGCAAAAAACAGATTTACTGTTCTGATTTGTTCCCCCCACTCCCCTGAAAGATGACTCCTGACTCCCCCTGCATTGCCTGGGTGCTGCGCCTGCCCTTTGTGCCTTTGAAAATCTCCCCCATATTAATATCTCCTCAAAGGTCAGGAGATGCTCTGAGGACGTAAGAACATAAGAACGGCCGTACTGGGTCCGACCAAAGATTCATCTAGCTCAATATCCTGTCTACCAACCGTGGCCAATGCCAGGTGCCCCAGAGGGAGTGAACCTAACAGGTAATGATCATGTGATCTCTCTCCTGCCATCCATCTCCACCCTCTGACAAACAGAGGCTAGGGACACCATTCCTTACTCATTCTGGCTAATAGCTATCTATGGACTTAGCCATCGTGAGTGTATCCAGTTCCCTTTTAAACGCTGTTATACTCCTAGCTCCACAGACTCTCTGCCCAGGCCTCTTGGATCTAGTCTGACTCTCCAGATAAGGTAGTCTCACTCAATGCTCCCTCCTTAATCCGGCTCTGACTGGCATGCAGATATATATTTATATATAATATTTGCTTGCCTATCACAGCCGCTGTCACCTATTTAAGATAAAGCTTTTTTCATTGTGCATGTGAAATGAGTGATTTCCGCTGACATATAGCTGATTTCTCAGTGCGTAATGCGTTTTTAATCAGTCAGAGGAAGGCAGAGTGGCCTGGAAAAATGGCTGAGAGTCAGGAGGGCGTAAGTTCTATTCTTAGCTCGTCACTAACTTCCCGTGTGAAAGTCACTTTACCTCTTTGTGCCTCCTGGGCACAAAATCATCCAAAGCCCAAGATTTGGTGGTGATGAGGGACTTCAACTATCCAGATACATGTTGGGAAAATAACACCGCGGGGCACAGACTATCCAATAAGTTCCTGGACTACATTGCAGACAACTTTTTATTTCAGAAAGTTGAAAAAGCTACTGGGGGGAAGCTGTTCTAGACTTGATTTTAACAAATAGGGAGGAACTCGTTGAGAATTTGAAAGTAGAAGGAAGCTTGGGTGAAAGTGATCATGAAATCATAGAGTTTGCAATTCTAAGGAAGGGTAGAAGGGAGTACAGCAAAATAGAGACAATGGATTTCAGGAAGGTGGATTTTGGTAAGCTCAGAGAGCTGATAGGTAAGGTCCCATGGGAATCAAGACTGAGGGGAAAAACAACTGAGGAGAGTTGGCAGTTTTTCAAAGGGACGCTATTAAGGGCCCAAAAGCAAGCTATTCCGATGGTTAGGAAAGATAGAAAATGTGGCAAAAGACCACCTTGGCTTAACCACGAGATCTTGCATGACCTACAAAATAAAAAGGCGTCATATAAAAAATGGAAACTGGGTCAGATTACAAAGGATGAATATAGGCAAATAACACAGGAATGCAGGGGCAAGATTAGAAAGGCAAAGGCACAAAATGAGCTCAAACTAGTTATGGGAAGAAAGGGAAACAAGATGACTTTTTATCAATACATTAGAAGCAAGAGGAAGACCAAGGACAGGGTAGGCCCACTGCTCAGTGAGGAGGGGGAAACAGTAAGGCATTTGATATGGTCTCGCATGATATTCTTATAGATAAACTAGGAAAGTACAATTTAGATGGGGCTACTATAAGGTGGGTGCATAACTGGCTGGATAACCATACTCAGAGAGTAGTTATTAATGGCTCCCAATCCTGCTGGAAAGGTATAACAAGTGGGGTTCTGCAGGGGTCTGTTTTGGGACCGGCTCTGTTCAATATCTTCATCAACGATTTAGATGTTGGCATAGAAAGTACGCTTATTAAGTTTGCAGACGATACCAAACTGGGAGGGATTGCAACAGGGTCAAAATTCAAAATGATCTGGACAAATTGGAGAAATGGTCTGAGGTAAACAGGATGAAGTTCAATAAAGATAAATGCAAAGTGCTCCACTTAGGAAGGAACAATCAGTTTCACACATACAGAATGGGAAGAGACTGTCTAGGAAGGAGTATGGCAGAAAGAGATCTAGGGGTCATAGTAGACGACAATCTTAATATGAGTCAACAGTGTGATACTGTTGCAAAAAAAGCAAACATGATTCTGGGATGCATTAACAGGTGTGTTGTAAACAAGACACGAGAAGTCATTCTTCCGCTCTACTCTGCGCTGGTTAGGCCTCAACTGGAGTATTGTGTCCAGTTCTGGGCACCGCATTTCAAGAAAGATATGGAGAAATTGGAGAGGGTCCAGAGAAGAGCAAAAAGAATGATTAAAGGTCTTGAGAACATGACCTATGAAGGAAGGCTGAAGGAATTGGGTTTGTTTAGTTTGGAAAAGAGAAGACTGAAAGGGGACATGATAGCAGTTTTCAGGTATCTAAAAGGGTGTCATCAGGAGGAGGGAGAAAATTGTTCACCTTAGCCTCCAATGATAGAACAAGAAGCAATGGGCTTAAACTGCAGCAGGGGAGATTTAGGTTGGACATTAGGAAAAAGTTCCTAACTGTCAGGGTAGTTAAACACTGGAATAGGTTGCCTAGGGAAGTTGTGGAATCTCTATCTCTGGAGATATTTAAGAGTAGGTTAGATAAATGTCTATTAGGGATGGTCTAGACAGTGTTTAGTCCTGCCATGAGGGCAAGGGACTGGACTCGATGACCTCTCGAGGTCCCTTCCAGTCCTAGAGTCTATAAGTCTATGATACTGACCATGTACCTATGCAGGGGATGGAGAGGATTCATTAGCTAATCTGGCCCGCATTCCTGCAGTATCTGAGCGCCTCACAATCCTGAATATGTCTATCCTCCCAACGCACCTGTAAGGCGTGGCAGTTCCATCAGCCCCATGTTACAGATGCTCTGAACATGGGAAGTGCTGTATAAATGCCGGGTGAACTCTAAACGAGTGGGTAAACTCAGACTTGAGAGTTTGATGTGGTAACTGTGCTGCTTTTCACGTTGCTTGGCAGTGTGTCTGTCTGACTCCAACAGGAGTTTACATAGCTCTGAGAAACTGCCACGCACCCTTATGTGATGCTTTGGAAAAGATAGGGGCAAATAGGAGACTTACAGCGTATTGCCGCTACGGGTGTATTCCCATACGTAGGAACTGAACCGCACACACTGTAACATTCTCCAGGGCTGTCTTCTTGGACTGTCTCACCCTCTCCGGGCCGAGTCACTTGCATGTGGTCTGGGCCCTTCCCTGCAGGAGCGCAGTGACACCATGGGCATGCGTGGCATGAGTGTGCGAGACGGGTTGCTGCCGGGAGGGCAGGATTCATAGATGCCTGACCCCTCTGCATTGACTCTGATCAGATTTTTGTGGCTTCCCATCTAAAGCAAGACACTCCCTTCCAGGGGACCCTAGGCTCTGAGGACCACACCTGAAGGCCACCCCACTGCTCTAAAAGCCTTGCTGAGTAAGTGGGATGAGACCATGTGACGGGGTTAATGAGTTACTTGGTTTGGGGCTCAGCTCTGCCCTGGCTCGACTGTGCTCAGCCTTTGATTTTTCAAAGGCATCCAGTGTTTTGGGTGTTGGTTGAAATGCCTTGACGGCATCACGTCGAATTCATTGGGATGTTGGTCGTACGTGCCCTGAACTGAACATGTTGCTTTACTGATGGGGAATTTAGTGACTTGTGGTGTTTTTCATTCATTTTAACCAAAGCAATTCTTTTCTGTACTCTTGTCACCCAGAGTCTGTCTGTCTGACTCTAACCAGCGTTACAAAGAGGTTAATACAGATATGGGTTGGATGACAGAACTGATGCTTCTATTATAGTGTTGTATCTTGTAATACACCAAAGTAAATTAACATTCGGGGGCCCATGAATCACCACAAAGTGTGAAATCAACACGCTGTCTTGGAAACAAATGTACAAAAAACAGGAGATCTGCTAAGCAGAAGAGTCTCAGGACAACACACTATCCAGGGCAAGTTCTTAATTTTAAGATCACCTATATGATGTTAACCACATCTTCTTGGCCCCTTAACTACCTGGTAACATTACGATGCTTTTCACCCATGAATCTCAAAGCTCTTCACAAAGGAAGAAGATTATAATAATCCCCAAATGAGGAAACTGAGGCACAGTTATGACTGTGGGCAAGTTACTAGTGGCCAAGCGGGGAATAGCATTCTGATCTGCTGGCTCCCAATCCAGTGCCCTATCCCCTGGACACCACTCCACTAAGGAAGGGGAGAGTGAAGGCAAACTCCTCCCTCCTGCTGCTGCTCACCACCTCCAAAGCAGCCTTTGTGGGTGTTTCCTCTCCCTTGGGGACAGGTCACCCGGGGTGGCCCTCTGACTGCAGAGTGCACAGCTGTCACCCACACCTAGAAATTACTATCGTCCAACCCTGGCCTCCCTCATTCCTCAGCAACTGGATCTCCTGCCGAGGAGCGGTTCCCTGTCCCCAAGCCCGTAGTGCTGTATCTTGAACACTGCCTGTTGGATACACATCCTATGCTCCGCAAGGTCTGCTGTGGTTCAGTACTGGGAGATGGGGTTGCTGGTGTTCAGCTGAATGGCACGGGACTTCCTCTCCTGCCTGCGTACACCTGTCAAAGGGCTGAGATGGGGTTAACTCCAGCGCTGCGAGGAGACGTAAAAGTCCTGACCATGAGAATTTTTTGCCCCCTCCCTCGTGACCTCGCTAATCAGACTGCTCCTTAGACCTGTCATAATTTGTTTGACTCAGCTCCCCTCTCTGGAAACGTCATCCCTGTTTCTGTTTCTTGTTGCTCCTTGGTCTGGCAGCTCAGCCACAGGGTTAACCCTGCCAGAGCCCCTTTTTGCACGGCTCCCTTTAGGGAAAGGTTGTCCTGGGGATGTGCTCACTGCTTATGGCAAGAGGCAAGTGGGCAAAGTGTCTGCAGAATCCAGCCGTTACCCTTTTCCCGCCTTTAAAGTGTCGTCCCTGATCTCCTCCTTCTCCTGCTAGATGGCTGGGATTGGTTATTGGGGAGTGTGGAATAACTTTAGCTGGCACATAACACTCTCCTCTTCAACCTTAGCTAGTCCGTGCAACACACTTGTGATGCACGTATTTATTACTCACACTTTACAAATGAGGAAACTGACTCAGAGGGTAAGTGATTCACCCGGGGCCACAGAGTGTCGATTAGAATCTCAGTGCTCTTGGGCCCCAGAACCCTCTGCAGACCGCTAGCACCCAGCTCTGCTCCCAACACCGCATTCTTCAATGGGATTCTCACATCTGTCCCCCTCTTCTGAGTGACCCTCCCACGATGGTGGTGATCCCTCCAGAGCAGCCTTTTCGGAAGGCAGGATTGGGGTTTGGGGTCATCATAAAATCATAGAATCTCAGGGTTGGAAGGGACCTCAGGAGGTCATCTAGTCCAACCCCCTGCTCAAAGCAGGACCAGTCCCCAAACTGATTTTTGCCCCAGATCCCTAAATGGCTCCCTCAAGAATTGAACTCACAACCCTGGGTCTAGCAGGCCAATGCTCAAACCACTGAGCTAGCCCTCCTTGTTTTTGGTGTGTTTCTGGTCACAGCTCCATAGCTGTGGGTGCAAGTGCCAGTTGGGGAAACAGAGCTGTGGAGAGACCATCTGGGCTTGGGGCCAGAAAATGGTCTATCAGGATTGATTTCTTGACCTGTGTGTTCCTCTTAAAGAGAGACTGCCAGTTAGGGGAGCTAGCCACTTAGCCCAAGGAGCAGAAGCTTAAACTTTGAGGTAGCGGGGTCTCAGGTCCAGCCCTGCTCGTGCCCCTCATACGGAGTGGGGTTCGTCAATGGATTTGGATAGAATTATGAAATCTCCCTGACGGTTGCTATGATACAGGCCGTGGTGTTTCAGGCCTTGGTTAGAGCACTTCCCATATAAGTATTTACTAAACCAAAAGGGTCAAATGGAGCTCCCTGTGTCACCCCCAGCCAAGGAACTTGGGGCAACTTCTAGGGGGAGAAAAAAGCCCGTGTAGAAAAGGCCTCCATGGCTTGATTATCCGGTGCTGATTAGGGTAGGGTCTGTTAATAGCCCACTTCCCCACGGCCGTGGTCTGCAATGAGTTCTGCCTGCCTGCAGGGAGTTGTCTGCAGGACTCCTGTTTGTGACCTGTTTGAGGGATCCGGCTTGCAGAGGAGGCACCGTGAGTGCAGTTGTTTGTGGACCTGACTGGCTGGCGGGGGAAGGTGGCAGGATGGGTGTGTACATGCAGAGCAAATATTTGACATCTGCCTATTGCAAAAGTACACACCACCTGGCTACACCTCCGCTCTGTTGTTCAGCCCATTCTCTGCTAATCAGAGCAGTGAGGCGTGCTGCTGCGCCCCTCCTCCCCCATGTGAACCGAGCTGCAGAAACGAGCACTGCACCTCAGTCGGAGAAATCGGGGCCTCTTAGATCCCTGGGGTTGGGCTGGGAGTCTGGTTCACTTACAAAGCTGCAGTGCAGTGGGGGTCATGCTCTGTAGTGCCACCATCAGTACCCTTCTTTTGTGGGGTTCACACAGCCCTGTTGCTAGGGTGACCAGATGTCCTGGTTTTATAGGGATAGTCCTGATTTTTGGGTCTCTTATATAGGCTCCTATTACCCCCACCCCCATCCCGATTTTTCTCACTTGCTGTCTGGTCACCCTTCCCGTTGCATTGCAAACTCCTTTGCCCGCAGCTGTGCTTCCACGTTCACCTCAGTGGACTGCGGCCTGCTGTTCTCAAAGCTCTGTACAAAGATCAGCCAGCGGTGGTGGTATAGTAAGGAACCACAGCCTGTATGTTATCCCAGTGTATTGCTTTTATGAGTTTCTGCCCGCTAGCCTGCGTGCTTTAAAGAGAGAAGTGGAACACATGCAGTTAGTTATACACAAGTACAACTTTAGGGTTTTTTGTTCTCTTTAGGAAGTATCTAGCTGCATGATGAGCAGGCCACACCTGGAGCTGCTAGGTGCGATCGCAATACATTAGTGAATATTTGCTCGCTGCACTGGAATAGTGCATGCAGACAGGGCCGGCGCTACCATTTAGGCAGCCTAGGAAATCGCCTAGGGCGCCAGAATAATTGGTGGGCACCGTTTAGCTGGAGGGGGAGGCAGGCGGCTCCGGTGGAGCTGCCGCAGTGGTGCCTGTGGAGGGTCTGCTGGTCCCGCAGCCCCGGTGGAGCTGCCGCAGTCGTGCCTGTGGATGGTCGACTGCTCGTGCGGCTCTGGTGGACCGCCCGCAGGCACAACTGCGGCAGCTCCACCGGAGCTGCGGGACCAGCGCGCGGGGCGGAGAAATTGCCGTCCATCTAGGGCGCTCAAACCCCTAGCGCCGGTCCTTTATGCAGAAGTAGAAGAGAGCACGCTGGTTGCAAGTCGTGTTTGTGCGTGAGGCTGTGGGGTTTTTCTGATGTAGCAGTTAATGATGTTCCGAGGTATCTCGTCTGTGTCTTTCCCATTCTCTGGGTCTGTCGGTGTAACTCCAGAAGGCTCACTCGGTGCTTGCATTCACACCAATAGTCTCTCTGATCTCTGCTGGCTGGCAAATTTATAATTGCAGAGGAAAATTGAACGCAGCAGACAGGTGTGAAAGTCTAGAATAAGTGGTGCCCACTGGGGGCAGATTGTTAGTGGATGTGTAGGGGTGTTCTCTGCTGCTGCCTGGCTGGGTGGCGAAGAATTGCCCCCACAGTCTGTGTTAAAACATCCTACAGTTACCCTCTCTCATCCCTTTCCCCTCCCCTGCACATCTCCTCCACTGGTTATGTCTTGTCTTGGGTTAGAAACCCTTTGGGCAGAGATTGGCACTTACTGTGTGTTTGTGCAGCGCCTAGCGCACTGGGTTCCAGCCTGGCTGAGGCTTCCTGGGGCTACTGCAATATCAGAGGTGTCCTTTTGCTTTACAGGTAGGGACCTGCCACGCAACCTGCAAGTCTTGGCCAAGATCAGAATCATGGGCCGGGATTTCAACATGGAATTTCCTGGCTCCTGGTGCCCTGTTGTGACCATGGACCTGCTTGTCAGTGTAGCTGGGGCATCCTGGGTATTCACAGGACCTGCTGTGGGTGCTGATAGCTAGCGGTCACGGGAGTGACATGCATGGGGTATCACCGCTAGCTCAGCAGCCCATCTTCCCTTCCCACCAATATCCCTCATGCTAAAGGCACCGAGATCATGAATTCTCTGTCTCTGTCTCTCTCATAGCCAGTCTACATCACTGTGTTCCCCGAGCTGCGTCTCCTTCTCCCACTCGCACACCCCCTGTTGGTCTTGCCTTAAATTAGACCAGAGGTTCTCAAACCTTTGTC
Source organism: Gopherus flavomarginatus (assembly GCF_025201925.1). Lineage (NCBI taxonomy): Eukaryota > Metazoa > Chordata > Testudines > Testudinidae > Gopherus > Gopherus flavomarginatus. Next base: position 5,660,778 of record NC_066618.1, on the reverse strand, counting down.
TGGGTGACCCCTTTCACATAGCAAGCCTCTGAGTGTGATCCCTTGTGACGATGCGGTTCTGGCGGGACCCAACTGAGAGTGCCAATTCAGGACAAATCGCTTCAAACAGGGCAGTTACGGCCCAAGACTGGGGCTTTTCCACCTCTAAGGCAAACCAAACCAGCCAGACACAGATGACTTTGCTCTCACCCCACTGGCTAACCACAAGTCACAAGCAATTCCCTTAGATGCTCCAGTTTCTCAGTGTCCTCGCCAGTGCCACTCATCCTGGGGATGAATGATTATGAAAACCAACACCCCAATAAAAGAGAGAGCTTCTCTCGATCCCAAAGAATCAAGCCCCAGACCCAGGTCAATATACAAATCAGATCTTGCCCACAAATCACACTGTAACCAACCCTTTAGAATCTAAAATCTAAAGATTTATTTGTAAAAGGAAAAAGATAGAGATGAGAGCTAGAATTGGTTAAATGGAATCAATTACATACAGTAATGGCAAAGTTCTTAGTTGAGGCTTGTAGCAGTGATGGAGCAAACTGCAGGTTTAAATCAAGTCTCTGGAGTACATTCTCAGCTGGGATGGGTCATTCAGTCCTTTGTGTACTTCCATTTGTAGCAAAGTCCCTCCAGAGGTAAGAAGCAGGACTGAAGACAAGATGGAGATGAGGCATCAGCCTTATATAGTTTTTCCAGGTGTAAGAGCCTCTTTGTTCTCACTGTGGAAAATTACAGCAAAATGGAGTCTGGAGTCACATGGGCAAGTCCCTGCATACTTTGCTGAGACACAAGGCGTATCTGCCGCCTCTCAATGGGTCAGTTGTATAGCTGGTGGTCCTTAATGGGCCATCAAGCAGGCTAGGCAGAGCTAACACCAACTTGTCTGGGATGTCACCCAGAAGCACAGCATAAGTTTGAAGTACAGACAGTATAGAGCCAATATTCATAAGTTCAACTACAAAATGACAGTTGCATATAGACAGCATAATTATATCCAGCAACCCATAACCTGGTCTTAGACACCTTTATATGACCCCCTTTACATAAGATTTGGTGCCACTACAGGACCTTGGTTGCAACCATGTTCTATATGGTCCCAGATTATATCAATAATGTCACCCCCCCTTATAAATTAGAAGTGCTTTTTAATATATTTAACACCATTATAAATGCTGGATGCAAAGCGAGGCTTGGGGTGGAGGCTGACCGCTCATGACCCCCCATGTAATAATCTCGTGATCCCCTGAGGGGTCCCGGCCCCCAGTTTGAGAACTCCTGAATTACACTATAGGTTAGTCGGGACAGAGACTCTTTTCATGTGTTTGACTCTTCCCCCTCCCCCCCCCCCGTGTCAAGAGTCGTACAATCCCGATGGGGTGGCACCGTCATATCTGTCTCTTAGGAAGAGCAACTGCCCTGGGTTCCTTTCTACGTGGCTGGATTCGAAGCCAGCGGTTCCTGGGAACCCCACTGTCTTTGAGCACGTGTCATTTGGGCTGGCTACTGGGGCCCATCTGGCCACAGCAGTGTAGCCTGTGTTTGCTGAGATCAGGTGTTAGCTGGCATGGCCTCATAGCTGCTGTCTGCTCAAGGCTCGGCCTGGGGTCATAAGAGTTGCCATCTGTCTCCCAGGCTGGGTGTGCTCTTCTGGGGGGGCTGAGAGGGGGCTTCAGTGGATCCAGAGTGGAGCCCCCAAGCGTTACAAAGCAACAGCTGTGCTGCTCCCACTGAGCCGTCCCCCTCATTTCGGGAGGAGAGCCAGCAGCCCCAGTGCCCGTGAAATGGTGCCCCAGCCCGAGGGAGGTGGTTGGCATTCCATTCCCAGGACCGGGATGGGTGTGACGCTCGCCTTTCAGCTGGGGAGCCTCTTGGCAATGGTCCCCGAAGCTGAGCTGCACAGGTGAGTTGGTTGTGTGGGGCAGAGCGCTCTCCTGGCCTGGGGGATTAATGCCGCTGGCTGCCCCCTGCTTTCCCGGCTACTGCTATAGTCTGACCCAGGGGAGGCAGTGAAGGAGGCAATCCCTGTCTAGTCGCTGAAAGGACAACATGGAGCTTGCGACGTGACCCAGCCTGAAGACAGGAACAGCTGACTTCCAGAGATGTGGTGGGGAGACCTCCCCAGGGCTGGGAGCCCCTAACCCACCAGTAAACCATTCACTGCCACCTTACACCTGGAAGTGAAGTCAGGCTTTATGTGCCGGTGGGTGTCTAACGAGCCCTCCTCCGACTTCTGAAGTGGAGATCGGCACGTAGCACGGCCAGCGTCCCACCAGTGAACCTCCTCCACCAAGAATCCAAAGTCCCCGACCCTGCGGCACCCCTCCACCTGCTCCCCTAATGCCTGGTGTAAAGAAGGGCTTGGCAGGACAGCCGTTGGGCTAATGAATCAGGGCTTCCGTGGATCAAGGGTGAGGGAAGCAAGTTCCAAAGGGATTTACTTTGACGCCCCGTGCCAGCCCTGCTGAAGGGAAGACCTGGATTTTTAGCCATTGCTCCCATGGGTCACTCGCTCCCTCCGTGTGATGTTTTGAACCCCATGACATCACGGGGGAGCTGCTAGAACTGCACATCAGCCTTGCTGGGTAGGCCCGAGTGCCCCAGCAGGAATGAAAGCTGTAAAAGGTCTGAGGCTTGGCACAATTCTCCTTGAGAAACTGCCCTGGTTTCAGAGAGGGGTGGATGTAGCTGCAGATACCAGGGTGATGAGGCGGTGCAGGGTGCTGGCTCAGCAGTCTTCACGCACTACTTCCCCGAAACCCCCCCCCCTTTTTTTTTAAGGAGCTCTCTGCAATTTTTGCTGCGATCGCCCAACTTTTGGCAAGTTCCAAGCTTTCAAAAAATGAGTCCTGCTCCTACTGTTGAATTCAATACTCCGACTCCCCTGGTGCCTTTTCCCTGGAGGCTCTCCTCACAGAAGGAGGGGGAGGGATAGCATTGGCCTGCTAAACCCAGGGTTGTGAGTTCAGTCCTTGAGGGAGCCACTTAGGGATCTGGGGGAAAATTAGTACTTGGCCCTGCTAGTGAAAGCAGGGGGCTAGACTCAATGACCTTTCAGGTTCCCTTCCAGTTTTATGAGATAGATATATCACTTTCTCTCTCTATATATTATTTTTTATATAGTTGAGAAGGGACCAGGTGTGGGTAGCTGCTGACTGTCTGAAGTGGAAAGCCATCTGCAGCTCTCAGCCCCTTCTGGACCTGACAAGTGCAGATCTGGCCGTGGCAGGGGAGGGGATCAATGTCTGTCGCACATACCGCACACTTGCCTACGCCGTAGGGGGCTTCCAAATAGCTGCTGTATTTTGCTTCAATCAATGTAGGCTAACAGCTATAAGAAACCTATTCACAAGGAAGCCTGCTCAGTTCCCGAGGTCTGGTCTGAGCTCACACCAGGTTCATTGTGCCAGAGAGACTGTAAAGCTCTATCTGCGCCGTGCTGCGTGGGAGGGGATCTTACATCCTTCTCTTCCATGGCTCTGAAGCTACCTTTCTGTGAATATTGCGTCCTAGAATTCAGTGCCCATTTCTGAACGTGGGGCCAGAAAGAGACGAGAAACCGATTGTTCTGGGGGTTGATCAGTATCAAAATGGGGAGAAAATAGAGGGCTGGATATGTCTGACTTGGCCATTAGATAATAACCAAGACAAGACTGTATGGACTTTAGTGAAGGACTGTTCAGGGTGGATCAGGTGAAGGAGGGTTAAGGGATAATGAGAAATGAGCAGGGAAAGATAAATTTAGTCTGTAAAAATATCCTAATGGCAAAATCTGGTGGGATGTTCTCCCCTGTGAGGTTCTGGAAGCAATGGATCAGTTAAAATGAGACTTACTGAATGCCTTCTGGGGAATAGCCCTGTGCTGGTTTGCTGGGGGACCAGTGATGTGGAAGTCGATTGCCTGGGTCGTGCAGGAGGTCAGGCTTAGGGGGTGTGGATTTAAATCCACTGTGCTTATTTACATGCAAAGTTGAGCCAGTGTAACTTTAAGGTGCTTTGGGCACTTTTTTTGGCTTAAACTGATTTTTATTTTGGTTTAACTTCAGCTGAATGGGACACGGGCACCAAGAGGAATGCCAAACCAACAGGAGCGCCCACACATGGGTTTGTAGAGGTTTAACAAACCCGGTTTGATCAAATTAGTGCAGGTTTGTGTAGACAAGTCTAATAACCTGAGGTCTCTTCTAGTCTCCAATTTCCAAGATCGAATCCCATGAGCCACAGAAATGATTCAGAGGTTGGAGAAATTGCTTTGCATGGGCAGCCTTTAACTTATCGAAAAGATTGAGAGGGTTACACTAAATACCTTTCTGGGGAGAAACGGTTGGGTACCACAGGTCTCATTAATCTAATGGCAAAGGGCCTAACAGGCTCAGCGCTTTTAGGTGAGGTTGATTTAACCATTAGAACACGCTGCCAAGAGAGAAGGTGGATGTACCCTCTCTCAAGGTCTTCAGATCTAGACTGGAGGTTTTTTGGAAGATGCTGCAGTCTGACACAAGTCACTGGATTCGCTGCAGGAGTCACTGAAGGAGAGTCCCTGGCTTGTGTTACGCAACAGGTTAGCGTCGATGATCTAGTGGTCCCTTGTGGCATTCAGATCTCAGCCCTGGAGCATCTGCAAAGCCTGGGGTCCCGGTGAATGGAAAGCTGTGGAGGCCAGAGATGTTTGCGTGGTCTGAAATTGACAAAGAAACTGCCCTGAAAGCAGTTGGTGACTCAGAAAAACAGCGAGCGCCTGGCCCCGCTGAGCCTGTCACTTTGATAAATCGCAACTTTCCCACTCAGGGTGAGAGGCGGCGATAAGTCAGCCTCGCCCCTCCTCTCTTGCCCAGCCAGGTGGAAAATGTGGGCTGTGTTGCTGGCCTGTGCTGGGTGGGGACAGGCTGCTTCAGCTCAAATCAAGTTGAGGCAGGAAAATGTGAGTGGGGTGAGGCTGTGAGCTAGCCGGGAATTGGGGGAGGGGGTGCCCTGATACGCGTTCTGACTCGGGTCATGTCTTCGCAGCCCCAGTCAAGCTGTCCCCACTGCAATCAGTGGCTACGTCTGCCCTGCAAGAGGACAAAACCCCATGGCAGCAAATCTTGGAGGACAGGTCAATGGGCTCAGGCTCGTGCTGACGGGCAGACAATAGCAGTGGAGACTTTCCTGCTTGGGGTGGAGCCTGGGCTTGGAGACCCTCCCTCCTCCCCGGGTCTGAGTCCAAGCCTGAGCATCTCCACTGCTATTTTTCAGTTGACTGGGGTTCAGAGACACGCTGCCGCGGCTTTTGTTTTTGCATAAGTACCCGGTGCGGCTGCCTGGGTGTAGATCAACATTCATTGGGATTCCCATTCGCTAGCAAATCCCCTTTGGTTTTCGTTTCCTTGGCACGGCCGAGCCTGCAGCGTCGAACGCGGCGTAGCTCGTGGAGACCCTTACAGAGCATATTTAAAATCCGAACCTAGAGTTAAACTCTAGGGAGAGGAAGAATGGTGCGGTGGTGAGTGGGCTCACTTGGTACTTGGAAGACCAGGGTTCGATTCCCTGGTTTGCTAGCAGGAGAGAAGCCCATAGTTTGTCGCCTACATAAGTGGCTGAGTGTTCATGAGTGAGTTGTGTATGCTCAGCATGTCCTGCCTCTCTTAGAGTATATCTACCCTAGGGTATGTGCATGCCCAAATCCCCCTACTGTTCACACACCCAGCCCTCTGGCATGTGCCTATGCCACCCCTGAACGAGAGGGTGCTTGCTTATCTCGGGGTCTGGGTACAAGCCCATGTCCTGCTGTAGCATGTCCCAGCCTGTCTGCTCTGCAGTGAGGATGTAGCTAAAGTGGCCATGCTCTGACAGGCCACTGCTGCTATCCCACAATTCCTGGGGCCTGTGTTCTAGCCCCATATACACTACAAATATATACATCATATGTATTCATTATCTGGTAGTGCCCCCCAAGGCTCAATCATGAAACAGCATTCCTCAGTCAAAGTCCCGGGCCCACCATAAGGCTACACTGCTGGTGCAAAGACAGAAGTGGGGGTCTCAGCTTATTCCTGGCCATCTCATCACAAACTGAGGGCCCAATGGAGGCCTGATAAGGGAGCAGTCTCTCTTGCCACGGACTCTGGTCTTGGGCTTCCCGAATGCCCTGTCTCAGGCTAGAGCCGCTCTCCACGGTACAGCATCTGTCTGCCTTGCAGTATGCACCATTGCTGCTGGGTTTGTTTAGTTGAACCTTTTTCCCCCCCCCTGGTCTCCACCCTCCAATGCAGTTTGCTTTGTCCTCCTAAGTTTCCCTGTTTGTCTAAGGAAATGGAAAGAGAGGCAGGGAGCCAATGCTCTTATCTGAACGGGCCATCTAGCAATTGCACACTCAGATTAAAAGCACCTGCCGCTTTCAGGAAATGAGCCACCTTTCACACAGCTCGGTCCCAGGTGCTGCCTGCCAGAGCAGCCCTGTGCCTTGCCACCCCCAAGATGGCAGGGCAGAGGTGAACCCCCAGGGCATTGGGGTTTTAGACTGCTTGGGGCTTTGTAGATCAGCTGCATTTGAAGTAACCGCAGTAAGATCTGGTGAACTCAGGACTCCATGAGCAGCCATGGATCTCCTGTGGACTGAGAAGCCCAGCAAAGCTCAGGCGTAAACCTCTCCTAACCTGGCCCGTTTCCATAGGTGTTTCCCCTTCCTATCTGCAGAACTTCAGCTAAGAGCTGAAGCCACAGCTTTGGTCTGTTTCAGGCACTGGCCATGCGCAGTAACTGCTGGGTCTGGTTTGGAGCAGGAGGAGGGCTGAGGTTCTGAGTCATGTGGATGATCGTGTCTCTTGCAGCTTCCCCCTATGCCCAGTGGATCTCCATGTGCGTGCAGTAGGAGGGGTGGCGAGTTGGAACCCTGCAGGGACCCACCCGACAGGTGAGTCCTGGGGAGAGGGAAGAGGACATCCCCACTGCACCGCTTTGGGTGCAGCCCACTCGCACGGGATCCCGCCGCAGGGAGCGGACCACAGCTGGCCGATGTCTTGAAGGCTGCGGATGGAACCTTGCGCTATCGGCAGGGATGCTTTACCTTGGTCCGTTGCTAGGAAGAAGTTGTGAGCCAGTGATAAGAATGTAATCTGAGGAAACCAAAATGACTAATGATTGTGGGTGCCTCAGGGTTTATTCTTAGAGGGACCTCGTTCTCAGAGGGCAGGGGCCCTGCACATTCTGAATCGGGGCCTTCTATTCACCCAAAATCCTTCAGCCAAGAGTGTGCTAAACCAGGAAAGTGCCGGGGGAGCTAGGAACTTCTCATCCAACCAAAGTGGGTCTGGAGCTGCTTCAGCCTCACCTCAGTGACCCTCTCAGGCAGCGGGGAGATTGCCCAAGAGGGCCAGAGATGACCCCCTCGATCTGTGTGCGTTTTGTCTCTCCGCCTGCCTGCGGTTTAGGGGATTTAGTGCTGGGGAATTAGCTGGTAAAACTGATAAGGTTGCTGCGTGCGCTTTGGGTTTTTGCAGGTAGAAGGGAGGGCGAGAGCACGTCATAGCCCTGGCGTGCATCATGCACTCGTGTGTTGGAGGAAAGGCGGCATTTTGAGCACCTGTTTGCCTCCGTTGGGCTCATTTTGAGATTCATCTTGAGCGCTGATAGATCCCAGAAACTTAAAGGAACCTCTTGGATTCTGTCTCTCTTGTTCTAAAGGTGCCGCCACATTGGTTAACTCCAAGCTCCCTGTGGCACGAGCCGACTCCAGCAAAAAAAAAAATTAAAAATTAAATACGTGGGGCCGTGAGAACCCCAAATAAACTTGCTAGCGCCAGGGGACCAGAATGGCCACCTGCTCGTGGTGTATTGTGAGCCCCCGCAGCCGCTGTTCTCTGTAAAACGCTGTGATAACGGGGAGGGGGGGGAGAGTGCTGCGTGGGGCAAAACGTTGCTGCTGTTTGGGACAGCAAAAGGCATGTCCTCACGTTCTTCTCCCCGTAAAGCCAGTTTCAGTATGAAATGGCAGGGGGTGTGGGCCTCTAGATCGGTGTCTCTCTTGCTTGTGGCTGTGTTGACAGGAAACGAGGCGGGACGGCTGTGCTGAAAGGTGTAAAGTGCAGTGGGAGATGGAGCTGATCAGAAGGAGCCTGTCCAATCCCCTGCGTCTGAGGGTGACCAGAAATGTTCAGATGGGGGTGCGGGCGGGGTGTTCTCATCCTGACGCTGTTTGCGGTGGCTTGTAATTCTCAGCAGTATTTCATCAGATTAGGTTGGGGGCTGGCGCGGCCTACGGTGCTGCCATCGTGAATCTTCCAGTCTAGAGCGAACCTGAGCTGCTTCTTACGTCCTGTCACTTCCTCCCCGAGCGAGTCAGTGACTGAGATCCCGTGTCCCAAACACCTTTTTGCTTGCCCAGATGCACGGCCTCTGCTGCTTCTTGCAGCTGGCTGGGAGAGGGAAGGACCATGGAGGCCCCATATAAATCCAGGGACAGGGGCTTGCAGGATGTGGGGAGCCATTCCAGCCAGACTGTCTGAGCTGGGTGTGCTTCTCCGCACAGAGAGGCACAACCATGTGTCCAACATCCTCGGCCAACCCTGCTGTTCCCTGTTTGTTTCAGGATTTAATGATAAACACCCCTCCTCTCTGCTAATCCAGCACTAGACACTCCTGTCCCTTCCCATAACCTTACCTGTGCTGGTGCCCTACACTTGATCTGCTGCCCTGCGCCTCGGGGAGTGGGTCCTACTAGCCCACAAGGGGGCTGTAGATCGGAACAGGGGTGTATGACATCCATGCGACTCTAAGGCAGCAGGGACCTGGCCCTCTGCTACTGCCTCTAGGATGGCTTTCCCGATCTCTCAGCCTTGTTGCGTATCACAGCTGAGATTCTATTGTCGCTCCTGCCTGGTCGCCTCTCGGACTGAGTCCCCTGCGCGATCTCTCTCTTGGCCGTGTGCCGCGCATGATACAGAGGATGAACCGAGCTGATGCGCAGCTGACGACCCTGTGACCTTTTTATCTTAGTGTTAGGCAGGGGCACGTCAGCTGGGCAAGTCTGCAGTATTCTTTGAATCCTTCTGGAGGTCCCGTTGGTGAGCCTGTGTGTTTGGGCGTGGGGAGAATAGTCGGGAAAATACCAGGCACCCCCTGAAGGGAACGCATGGAACGGCTCGCTCCTGCCCAGCTTAGTGGAGAGCGGCTACGCGGATGTGACTGATTCCATCAGTCCTGGGTATTATGCAAGCTGACCCACAGCACGCTAGCATGTCAGCACCAGGTGAGATACTGTAGACTCTCTTCCACCCTGCGGCCAATAATTCTGACACCGGCAGTACCCTAGCTCAGTATCTTTCTCTACAGTACCAGTCGCTCTACTTCCTGGTGATCTGTGAGGTGGGGCCCAGAGCAGTGTTTCTCAATGAGATCTCCCTGGCACAGTTTAGGAGGGCAGCAGACCAGTCCCTGGTATCCTAAAGGTTGAGAAACGCTGGCCTAGAGGCACGGTCTGAATTTTAAACCATTTCATTTTGCATGAACAAGGCACAAACCTGAGCCCTCTGTGGTTAAGCCTGGGGACGGATGCTTGCTCTGTCATCACTTTAAAGTAGGACACCATACACATTACCCAGGCTTTGCATGCAAAGCGCAAGGTGCACACAAGCAGTTCTGATGGCCCCTGACGCATATTTGCAGTCCTCTCTGCTGCTGACCCCTCGCTGCCTTGGGCCTCGGGTTCACCCAGCTTCTCACCCAGCCAAGTCTAGGACAAGAGAATCTTTGTAAAGGGGTGTGACCTAGGAGCCTCGGCAGGGAGATCCCGCTTTCCGCTGGGAATGTGCTGTGCTTAGATCGGTGAGGCACGCTAACTCTGCTGGACTGAGTAGGCTGGCATTCAGAAGCAGGGCAGGCTCTACCAGGTGGAAAAGGGGGTCATTGGATGTCCACTTCTGCATCTCCGGTGTGCCCTACTGCACCCAGCAGAGCGCTGTTGGGCAGCTAACATGATGGGTGGCTAATCCAGACCTTTTGTTCCTTGCTGACTCTCCCTCCAATGTACCCACCCTCTGCAAGCCAAACTGGCATCGTTTACTCCACGTTCAGCTGCATATGTAACCATGCCTGGGGCTGCAAGCGCTTTTGCCTCCTATCTAGGTAATTGCATCCCCCTCTGCTGTCCACGCTGGCTCAGGGCTGGGCTAGTCTCAGCCGCTTGGATTCTTTGGCCTGGTCTACACTGGGGGCGGGGGGTGTGTGTCGATATGCAGCTTCAGCTACAGGAATAGCGGAGCTGAAGTCGACGTATCTTAGCTCGACTTCCCTCCCATCCCCACGGCGCGGGATCGATGGCCGCGGCTCCCCCGTCGACTCCGCTTCCGTCTCTCGCCCTGGTGGAGTTCCAGAGTCGTCAGGAGCGCGTTCGGGGATCTATTTATTGCGTCTAGACAAGACATGATAAATCGATCCCCGATAGATCACTTGCTACCACCGATCCGATGGGTAGTGTGGACATACCCTTTAATTTGCCCGATCTTCTGAGGGGGGGAATGAAAGCTCCTCAATCTTAAAAAAAAAAAAAAAAAAAAAAAAATGTACAAGGCCTGCATCGGGCAAGTTGCAGAAATGGCTTCTTTGCTAATGGTCTTACTCACCTTGTTTAGACTCTGACAGCCGATGTGAAAATGTTTAAGGCTCCATATATCTTTGAGTATCTCTGTCTTTGGCAGCATTGCCAATGCCTAGAACTCACCAGCCCATGAGTCTTGAATGCACTTTTTAGATGCTTTATTCTTTGTCTTCTGGATTCGGCGTCTTAACCTATTCATGCTTTAGTTTTCTCCAGCAGCGAGGGCTTTTCAAAAATTTTAGTGAAAGCTGTGGCTCTCATGTCACCACTTGATTTCAGGGGTTGGAGCTCTTAGACAAACACCAAGTATCATGAGACCTGTGAGAGCTGGTGACACTGTATCTCTTGGAAATGAAGCATGAGAGATTTACGCCCTCCAGAACTGAAATCCGTCTCCTGTCATCCTCATTCTGGATAGCGCTCCGTGATCTAGGTTCAGAGGACATTTGTCTTAGGTACCTGTCTGGTCCCCATAGCTATCCTATCTGAGTGCCGTAGTCTTGACTGGCTTTACCCTGCCAGGGCAGTGCTGTTATCCCCATTGTACAGCTGAGGGGGAACTGATTAGGTGACTTGCCCAAGGTCACACGGAAAGTCTGTAGCAGAGCAGTTCCCTGGCTAGTGCGCTAATCAGTAGACTCATCCTTCCTGGGGATATGGACCTGGGCCATTGTACCAATCATCTGCCGGGATTGAACCCTGAACGCTGGATCTAAAAACAGGAGCTCTGCTGGTGCCAAAGGGCCAGGTCCGGTGGCTTAGGTTGGATAGCAGATTCCGAAAGCTGTGTGCGTGGTCTGCCATTAGAGGGGGACAGAGCCACCTGAGGCGCATGCGGGTTACGCAGTGGTTGCTAGAAAGGCAGGGAGGATACTGTGTTGGAAATGCAAAGCAGCGCTCTGTGTAAAGCTGGGGGTCCCCAAGGTTCCCTGGAGAATCTGTGTGGTGCACCATTCCCTGCTGCTGTCTCTTCTGCTGGTGTGGGACCCCTAACTGGGGGATCTCTGATTGCAAGGGGGCAGAGGGTTCCCCAAGCAACGCATCTCATCCTTGTCATGCTCTCCGCTGCTGCCGTAACCCCCTGACTCTGCCTGCATGCACAGCTGGCCTGTCCAGGTGAGGTTGTTCCAAAGCTGAGCTCCCCTGCAGCTCCCAGGCAGCTGCACTGATAGCATCCAGGTTGCTGGTGAGGCTGTAAACATGCCATTCACCCTGACAACCTGTCAAGCTGCTATCCGGGGTGACAAACACTCGTCCTTTCTAGCCATCTGGTGCCACCAGGTGCTGGGAAATGCAAGGCACTGAAGCTGTAATGTCAATATTGACGAGGCAGACAGAAGCCGTGTGACCGCGGCGATGACTGGCCTGCATTGATTTAGTGGTTTTTCTTCCCTTGTTGGCAGGTTTTCTTTCTACCCTGGGAGAATTTCTCCTTGGGCCCAGATCCCTTTGCACTGGTTTGCCCTGAGAAGGGACAATGAGCCCCTGAGTGATCAGTTAAGGCACAGGGAGGAATCACAGGTCTGGAGTATCTCTAACAGCACTTGTCCAATCATTTTCTTCTCCCTTAATCCCCAACCCCCTTCCTCTTTCTCACGAACCCGCCAGCTGTACTGAAACAAAATTGGGCCACGTCAGCCTTGCTGCTTGAAGTTTTGAGAATCCTGCTCCAGAGGCACCGGTCTTCATTGCTTGAGCTAAGGAGAATCTGTTACCATTATAGGGCTCATGACGCGCAGTGGAGAAGTTGCAAGTCCATCCAGTAGAGGGCAGTGGTGTATAGACTCCCAGTTGGCTGAGGCATGAATCTTGGGACGCAAAGTGTGTCAAAGACCTGAAATGAAGAGGCCCGAAAACTATTAATGCAGGAAACGGAAAATTCTGGCGGTGTTCGTTCCTTTAATGTAAATAACTTCCCATGGCCTCGGTTTCATGAGTCTTTTTTGTTTTGGATGTAGATCCCTTTCAACACTGAAAGTGAAGACTCAGCAAACTTATGGGGATCTTTGGGAGTGAAATGTGACAATCCCTCAACATATGGCCTGTTTGAGAGGTCTCCCTGCACCCATGAGCTCTGTGCTCTGGAATTTGAACTACACAAGTCCTTTGGAGAGGAGGCGGATTTACCCACTGAGTTGTTGGTCGGGCTTTATTGTAAGGGTCCATTACAAGTTTATAAAGGGCTAATAAATGATTGATTGAGATGTTAATATACAGTTAGTTCGATAGGTCACTAAGCTGCTTATGACCATCTAGACTACATGCTACTGATGATAGAAGAACTAGATAAGTTCATGGAGGATAGATCCATCAATGGCTATTAACCAGGTTGGGCAGGGAGGGTGTCCCAGGCTCTGTTTGCCAGAAGCTGGGAATGGGCGACAGGGGATGGATCACTTAATGATTCCCTCCTCTGTTCATTCCCTCTGAAACACCTGACACAGGCCACTGTCAGAAGACAGGATACTGGGCCAGATGGACCTTTGGTCTGACCGAGCGTGGCCAGTCTTATGTAGATGCCTATTACAGACTTCAATTAATTTGTTAACCTGTCTGTAAACTCTAATTGGAACCTTAATATGAGTGTGGCCAAATCCTCATTAGTCGCAGGCCATTCAGGCCTAGCTGCCGCTCGCAGGACAGCATGACCAGTGTGAGAGATTGCCAGGAGAGCCTATTAGCCACGTAGCGCTCTGAGGATCACGAGCAGCTGAAAAGGGGACTTTCGAAATGTGGGTTCCTTTGTTGGTCACTGTCAAGATGTTGGGAGCTCAGGTGCTCCTTCCAAGCACAGCTCTGCTGTTAGTCTTGTCTGCTAGAATTGTCCATGTGTGTCTGGTTCTTTGGGCTGGAGAGGAAGTTGATTCCCCCTTCCCCTTTTTGGGAAAGGCCCTTGCATCCTTGCTGCTTCCCAGGCGCCTGGAGGGGAGAATGAAGATATGGAATCTCTTGCAGGGGTGGAGTGCGGGGAAGCAAGGTCATGTGGTGTGATTGGCCATGTGGGCCGATACTGGGGATTCTTGCTGGCCGCCCAGATGTCAGTGCTGAAGGATTGTGCTTCATTTCGGAAAACGGCCTTGCCCATGTCTGGTAACACAAGTGTTTCATATCAGAGTCCCTGGGGAAGGGCCACAAAGTGTATCTGATTAGGAGGCTGGAGCGCATGACTTATGAGGAGAGGCTGAGGGAACTGGATTGTTTAGTCTGCAGAAGAGAGGAATGAGGGGGGATTTCGTAGCTGCTTTCAACTCCCTGAAAGGGGGTTCCAAAGAGGATGGATCTAGACTGTTCTCAGTGGTACCTGATGACAGAACAAGGAGTAATGGTCTCAAGTTGCAGTGTGGGAGGTTTAGGCTGGATATTAGGAAACACTATTTCACTAGGGGGGTGGTGAAGCACTGGAATGTGTTACCTAGGGAAGTGAATCTCCTTCCTTAGAGGTTTTTAAGGTCAGGCTTGACAAAGCCCTGGCTGGGATGATGTAGTTGGGAACTGGTCCTGCTTTGAGCAGGGGGTTGGACTAGATACCTCCTGAGGTCCCTTCCAACCCTAATAGTCTATGATTCTGTGATCTCAAAGCCAGCATCAGCCAAGGTGACCATGCAAACAGGAATTTTCGTCATGCCAAAGAACCATATTGTGCAACCTCGAATTTTAAAAACAGTATCACGACCTTAATGCCGATCGCCAGCTGAGCTCCAGTAAGGCTGGAACAACGTGCTGTGGTGACTCAGTGCGGCCGATGCCTTGGTGTCTGAGACTTTTTGTCTGAGTCGAAGGAATAAGGATTCTGTTGGAAGACGAGGCAAAAGTGAAATAATCAATCCAGCGGTGGGCCTGAGTCTCTCTCTCCGATAGAATTTGGCCATGTCTAAGGCCTTTTCTCTGATGGCCCAGCTAGTTCAAATACAGTTCCAGGTGGCATGAGACAGAGCTTGAGTCAGGGTGGCCGAGTGGATAGGGAACTTGACGGGGAATTGGGAGATCTGAGTTCTATTCTACTGATCTGCTTTTGTGATCTTGGGTAAGTCCCTTCCCTTCTCTGTGCCTGTCTCTCTATCCTGTGTTCAGATGGTGCATATGCAGTACCCCGGGCTCTGTCTCTGGTTTGAGTTCGAGCCCTCTTCTGTCCACACATGCAAATAAGTCTGACTCAGGATGGGGTCCTAGGACCCTGCTAAAAGGGATGGGTCAGAGCCAGCGTCCCACTGTCCCTCAGGTCCAAGCCCTGTTACTTTGCAATGTGGACGCAGCTCAAGCTGCAGACTCAAGGCAGAAGGTCTGTGTAGCGCAATATGGATTTGAGGCCCGGGTCCAGCACCTGTAAAGCTAGGTTTACAATGCAGTGTGAACCCTCAAACATGGCTTGGAAACCCCACACCCTGCAAACCTGGGCTCAGTGTGCAGTGTAGACCTACTCTGAAAGGCAATGACTGTACGTGCCTGGGCTGAGACAGGGGCTCTGTTGCGCCTGTGGGTGCTAGTGCTATATAAATAACACACTGCAGTGCAGCTCGTCTGGCCAGTCCCAAGTCGTAGGATTTGCAGGAACAGGAATTTGCCCCGGGCTCGGGGTGGGCACGGAGCACACGCCGGCACAGCATCTGAGGGGTGCCAAGGCACACGGACATGTGGGGAGTAGGGGTCCAGCGGAAGAGTATGACAGCCTTGCATCTCCACCCTCCCAATTCACCCCACGCGCTGGGGGGATTAGAGATAGGGTTGCCACCTGCCAGGTTTGCACCTGGACAGTCCAGTTTCAGCTTGTGTCCAGGTGCCATTTGACAAGCCCTGCGGTCCATTTTTTTGATCTCGGGGAGGGAGGGGTGGGAGGCGAGCAGGAGGCAGGGCCTTGGGGGGAGAGGTGGAGCAGGAGGGTAGCAACCCTAGAGAGAAGGATCGAATAAGCCTGTGCTGGCTTTTGTGACATGCGCTACAGTAGGGGCAGACAAATGGCCACCGGAGGAGCTGGGAGATGCCCCGTCCAGCTGGCCTAGAACCCACTCTGCAGGCCGGGCCGTGACTGCGGCTGGATACGGATGTGGCTGTTCTGTGGTGCCCTTTGGCCAGCTGGGGCTCCCTTTTCTCCGGAATCTCCTGGGCTCCTGAGTCCAACCTCTTCCTTCAGCGTGCAAGCTGCTAACGAGGCGCGCACACGGCTGAGCTGCCAAGCCTCAGAGCTGCCGAACAGGCTCTGCCAGCCAGGCCTGGGTGTGAGCCGGGGCCCGGTCCAGCTGTGTGAGTGTCGGTGTCTGGACATGTCTTTTCTGGGTGTTGCTTGCTGTGTGCCGTAGAGCACACCCCCACCTCTCCGAGGAGGAGCCTCAGCAGGCGAGAGCTGCAGAGCCGGGTCCCAGCTGCACCATGGTTTCTCAGCGCCGCGGCGGGGAGCGTGCGGTAAGACCCGAACCCACTGTGTGTCAGCCCTGGGAGCACCCCGGGGGGTTGAAAGCCTTTGGGGAAGCAGACACGGAGCCCCCCAGGGTTAGGGCTCACCCCCCCATAGAGCAGCTTTGTTCTGGTTCCTGCGGAAGCTGCATGTCAGATGCCAGCTTGAGGGCTGACTATCTTTGTCATGCTGGCCGGGCCAGGTGTGGGCACTGTTGCCATGAAAGGGTCGAGGGGACCTGGGCATGGTCCTATTTCCAATCAGACTCCACCTCTAAATTTTGTGTGTGAAAGAGGGAAATTTAAAAACAGATGTGAGTCAGTGTTGCCTAGTGGATAGAGCACCGACCTGCTGGGTGGCCTTGGGTTAGTCATGTGACTCTGGTGCCTCAGTTTCCCTATCTGTAGAATGGGGGTGATACTGACCTTTGAAATCTCATGAGCACTACATCAAAGATTGTGGAAGAAAACCTAAATTTTACCAACAGGCAGGTGCCCCAGGGTTGATCCTTCCCTGAGACTTTTATGCAAGGTGGGGGGAATGTCCCCACTCAGCACTCTTCCTCCCTCTCATCCCCCAACGCTTTTGTCTTGACATCAGGGTCATGCTTAGCATTTTTATAGCACTTTATATGTTTAAAGAAAGCCACTGTAGAGATATTATCTCATTAAACCTCCCAGCCTCCCTGGTAGGCAAATACATGGTGGTGGTCCCACTTTGTGGATGGGGAAACTGAGGCGCAGAAAGGCAATGTGACTTGCTCTTGGTCAGTGGTGGAGCTAGGATTAGAACTGGGGGCCTCCTGACTGCAGCCCTAGAGCTGTTCTGTCCACGTTGCTTTGCACAATAGTTGCCCCTCTAGATGGCTAGAGCTGCTGGAGTTGTCCCAAACTCTCAGCTGAGTGTCTGTGTGCCAGGGTAGCGATGACTTGACCTTTGGGGCCCCCATGCCCTGCCCCTCCCAAAGACACTAGGGGATAAAATCAGAGTGAAGTGAATGTGTTTAGGGCAGCCACTCGTGGCTCCCTGGAGTCCTGGCCATTCTGTACCTCCGAAGGCACCTAGCCTGCAAGGTCATGCCGTTCAGCGCATGCCACTCCACCGCACCGGCATGACCTTGTACACACTGGGCAGGCAAGGCCACGCTGGAGCAGTGCGCATCTCAAAATGGCATCCGACGGCTGGGATTAAAAGCGCCTCCAGTTTTCTCAGTACCAGCTGTGGAACAAAGTTTTAAAAACGGGCCCGTCGGGCTTAAAACCGCACGAAGGGCCTGCCTGCTGTCCATCCGTCTGTCCTCCCCGACGCTGTGCCCCTGGCAGCTGTTACTCCAGCCTTGCCCTCGACCACCAGAATCAGTGATTAGGGTGCGCTAGATGAGGTTACTGCTTGCCCCGTCCTGTCTACATTGGAGGAGGCCGGACACGGATGCAGCAATGCCCTCTTCCGGATCCCACCAGAACATCCAGCCTAGAGCGGCCACTAGGCTGTTTGAACCTGTTGCTGAAGTTGGTGCCAGCAACAGCTGCTCAGCTGGGTTGACTCTCCCAGCCCTGTTTCCTTCCCTGTCTGCGATGCGTGGCCCCTTGTTACGAGAGAGGGAACTAAAAAGAAGTCCACAGCGGCTGTTAGCCACTGTCCTTTGGGTGTATCGGAGACTGCCGCTCACCCTGCGGTAAGTGTCCTCAACAAACCCACTTGGACTGGGAGCAGGTGTTTTTGTAGCCTCTCCCTTGTAGCGGGTCTTCTTTCCGCCTCTCTTAACTTGAGGGAGAAGGAGACTGAGACACAAACCCCTCTGGGGATTTCAGGGTTAATTCAGCCATTGCCCGAGTCTGACCGGTCACTGTTTGTGCTGAATTTTATATACAAGGAGTGCATCTGATGCTGGGGAGGCACTAAAACAGGGGTTGGCCAAAGGCAGCCACTGGGTCAGGGCAGCCGGGGGGAGAGGGGGTGTTATGGAGAATGCAGGTCCTAGGGTTTGAAACTGCATCTGGATCTGAATGCATCGAAGAGATGGGTGGTAATGGATCCATATTTTCTATTTCAAGGACATTAAGGGACCTGTATGATCATCTAGTGAGCCTGATCTCCTGGATGACACAGGCAGAGAATCTCACCCAGGGATTCCTGCCTGGAGGCTGGTAACTCGTGTTTGAACCAGAGCAGATCTTTTTAAATAGCTTTGTGTGAATCAGGTCTGGCTCCATGGCAGGCAAGATGCCAATTAGGCCCTGAGCTGGGCTGAGCTGTAAAGGGGAGACATGGGGTTTCTGTGCTTTGGAAGATTGTGGCATGGAGGGGGCATTTGTTTTAGTAAAGGGGGTCTTCTTGAAAAAATGCTGCACTCCAAGTATAGATACTGTCGGACACCGTGGCCCTGATCCTAATGCTAAGAGAGCAATAGTGTCTGTTTCGATGCTCAGAATGAAAACTTACCTGGTCAGCGGCACCCCTCATTTATCCTGCACAAGGAAAGAACCTCTAAGAAACCTGGGCTTAATGTAGAATTTGGAACGTACTCCAGATCTTTGGCCTGGTCTGGCCTGGAGGCTTAGTCAAAAGATGGAGGGCCAGGGCCTCATCTGGCACCAATTCCCATAGCTCTCAAGGCCAACACCTGCATTGAAATTCTGGAACCATTGAAGCCAACCAAGTGGGCTAGTCTGTGTTCTGAGAAGTACAGAGCCATTCTGCAGCTAGTGACACTAACAGCAAAGTTTTTTCACTTATGACCCATGATGGGATTTGAACCTGGTTCTCCCAAGGGAACATCCTGCTGCCCCTTCTCCTGGGGTTTGTCTAGACTAGAGCATGGTCCTGTTCTCGCTCCAGCTGAGTACCCAGGACGGCAGTAGGGTAAAGCACAGATGTTTGTGTTATGTCCAGAGCGGTAGTTAGCTCAAGGACCACTATCTTTAGACAGACCCATTGTGCTGCATGCCTCCTGGCCTTGTTTGATTCCCCCACACCCCAGCACTATAATAACTAATACCTAGCTCTTACCTGTTGCTTTCTAGCCAGAGATCTAAAAGAGCTTTCCAAAGGTCGGTATCATTACCTCCATTTTACAGGTGGGGAAATTGAGGCATGGGGGCAGGGAAGTGACTTGTCCAGGATCACCTAAAAGGGGAGAGGTCAAGCCAGAAACTCAGGTATCCTGTGCCCCCGTGCTCTATCCACTAGGTCACACTGCATCCCATGGATTCCCTTTTCTGTTTTGCCTGTAAATGAGACTGAAATGTTAAGTCCTTCCATGACCACACTGACTATCTCAGGCAGTCAATCACTCCTCTGCTATGGGCTTCCCCCACGGGTGTCTGGCTCTGTCGCAGGCTGAATGAGCTGGGGAGGATGGGTTAAGCACCTGAATACAAACCAACTCCACCAAAACACAAACACTGAGCCAGGCAGCAAGCAAAAGGCTCATCTGAATGAGAGCCAAGAACCGAAGTTCTGTCGGAGCTGGGAGCAGTCTGTGCTGCGGCTGAGAAGCGGATGACAGCCTGTCATATCCTGCCTTGTCACGATGATTGACTTTGAATACAGGTGGATCGCTTCTTTCTTTGTCACCCTCCTTCCCTTTCCAGGAAACACCCACCCCCCCGCACCCCTTCACTGCTGCACCTGTCGTCTCATGATTCGTCCCGGCCGTGGGAATCCTGGTATGGTTTATTGGGAAAGCAGCCACAGCAGCTGCTCGCTGGCTATTAGTCACTCTTTGGAAGTAAGGCTCTGATCCCTTGGCTGTTTAAGAATCCTCCTGCGTCCTCATGCAGACAGTTGCACGTCAGGGCTAAGGCCTTGCGTATCCACCGTCTGCGTAGTCAGCCCCCCAGCACCACTTTGAGGGTCTGTCCTCACTGCAGTGAGGCCAGGCTGTTACCTCCCCAGCCCTCCTCCTGTCCGCACACAAACCTCCCCTGCGAATCTGGTGCTTTCAGCCTGGGCTAGCTGGCCTGGCGGGGTTAGAGCACACTTGCTGCTTTGCAGTGGGGACACAGGTGAAATCTCTGGGGGTGGGGGGCTGATAGTCCTCCAAAGCCTTCCCCTGGTGTGCCCAGAAGGACAGATGAGGTCACCCACAAATCACTAGGTGAGCGGCTCAGCTTAGTGCAGCATAAAGAACCATGGGCTGTGCCCCGGCAATCCTAGCGAGAGAGACAGAGCCCGACAACAGTGAGGACACGATAACTCATGGAGGGCTCTGTGGTGGGGCTGTTGGTTCCCAGGCTAGACTGGCCCGGATGCCGATCAGCTGTGCTAGCTCTGCTGTGAAGACTCACCCTGAGAGAGTGAGACCCTTCCAGTTGAATCTACTTCAATGGATGATCTTATTTAACATTTATATTGGGATAGCCCCGGAGGAGGCCCCTGTTCTGTACAAATGCCCTGCCCCAAAGAGCTTGCTGCTTGAGCTTCAGGGAGGAATTGAGATCTGGTGGCTAGAGCCAGTGAGACTGGCTGTCATTCTGATTCTCCCACTTACTCACCATGCGACCTTGGCCAAGTCTAACCCCTGCCTCAGTTTCTCCATCTGTAGACAGGGTGATTAAGACCTGCTTCATGCTTAAATGAAACCGCATCCGTCACATAGAATCATAGAAACGTAGTTTTCCAAGGGTCTCAAGACATTAATTTAACCAGCTGCTTTTATATTTGATAGCATTCAAGTGCCTTTACGTTGTACGAATGGCTCATGGCGTCTTATGACTCTGTAACAAGCACTGTCGATTTAAAAGTAAAATGTGGTTGGTGTATTCCGGGTGCAGACTCTGCCTGGGATCTGAAAGTCAAGCTGGGCTCCTTCTGGCAAGCACAACGCCCAGTAAGAAGGAATCTGTGATTGGAATTTAATTAACACTCCACTCCGTGCGCAAGGTGGATTAGAACCCAGCTCCCTCTCCTTTTATGCCTAACAGGCATAAAAATATATTGCTGTCTAGAGTTGGCAGATGCTCCTTCACTGGCCCCAAAGGAGGCATTTGTATTTGGTCCCTCTTCTGACTGTAAGCACATTCCAATGAAGCATGTCTTTAAAATTAGCATAGCCACTGGCTCTTCTGTATAATCAATTTTCATGCTTCAGGGCATCAAGCGATTTTTCACAGGGGTCAGGCAGGCTTGGGGCAGCATTGCACAGCTGGCCAGGTGCATTGTGGGGTTTATTCACATCAGGTGTTGGTCACTGCAGGAGGCTACTTGATTGGTCCAAATCTGGTATGGCAAATCCTGTGTGATAAGATAGTGCCGGGTAAGCCCCCAGTTGTTGCTCTGAGTTCCAGTCCTGGGAGGCGCTTATCACCTTCCCTTCCTGTTGACTTACATGCTATATCCCAGGGATAGGCAGCCTATGGCACGCGTGCCGAACGCAGCACACGAGCTGATTTTTCAGTGGCACTCACACTGCCCAGGTCCTGGCCACCAGTCTGGGGGGCTCTGCATTTTAATTTAATTTTAAATGACGCTTCTTAAACATTTTACAAACCTTATTTACTTTATATACAACAATAGTTTTATTTATATATTCTAGACTTATAGAAAGAGACCTTCTAAAAACGTTAAAATGCATGACTGACACGCAAAACCTTAAATTAGAGTGAATAAATGAAGATGGCACAGCACTTCTGAAAGGTTGCCGACCCCTGCCCTGTCCAATTGCCTGATCACTGCAAGGTGCATTCTAAATAGGTCCAGCACGCTCATTCTAAGGCCTTTTAGGGCCCTAGAAGCCACTTCCCCTTCTAGCATCCCACCTCTCAATATGGCTTTTCCAGCTGCACTGGGGCTGTTACCCAGGGAGCAGGTGGGAGCTGGCTGGAGGATAATCTGCCCTCCAACTTCCTCCCTCCACCCCCTTTGCCAAACTGCAGGGTGTGAGCCACCTGCTGGTAAGCTGTGACCTGGGCAGACACTCCCAGGGCAGGTCAATCTAACCATCTCTTCTTGCCCAATATCCTGAGCAGAGAGGGGATTGCAAAACCCTCACTGCAGAGCAGGAAGCTTTCAGGGCCCTCTGCAAATTCTTCCTCCCATTGTTGGCTTGGGGCTGTTGGCTTGTCACTCGCTCGTTTCCATTTCTCCTGCCAGCTGGTTATTCAAGGGTGTTCTGACCATGTGTGGAGAGATACAGGGGCCAGTGCTGCCACAAACAGGGAAGCAGTTGGGGCAGCTTGGGAGCCTTCCCCTGGACTGAAAAGGGCCTGTGATGGGAACCCTGAAGACCCGTGAACTTTGGGAACAGCTGGCTAAGGGTTGGGCTCATCTCTAGCGCAAAGATTCATAGATTATAAAGGCAAAAGGGACACCTGTGATCACCCAAATCACCGGCTGTAGAGCTTCCCTGAATTAATTCCTGTTTGAACCAGAGCCGAGCTTTCAGAAAACAGCCAGTCTTGACTTAAAAATTGTCAGAGCTGGAGGATTCACCACAAGCCCCAGGCAGCTGTTCCAGTTAACTGGACACGGGCTTAATGTCTCTGCAGAACGCCAGTTCTGAGCTCAAGAACTGGCCAGATCGTGTGCTCCTTAAAGATGGAATTCAGCACCTCTAGAAGATGATAAAATCCATATGGAGGGTGGAGGTGGGCAGAAGAGAAACAGAAGGCACGGGAAAGATCAGTCCATCTTAATCTGGGCACCGCCAAACTCCGAGGTCCCTCCGGTGGACCTGTGTCCACCTCCTCCAGCCCTGACAAAGCAGTAAGCGGTTGCGTGGTGAACTGTTTGTACTTACCCCTCTTTTCTTACCATGCTTCCCTGGTGTGTGAGTTGCGCCCGCACGAGTGCCTTCATGCTCATTGAGATTCAGAGGCCGAACTTTGTGGTGCAATGTGCACGTGTGAGAGTTACGTGTGGCTCCGTAGATAGGAGCCCTGCGGTTGGTGTAACCTGCTGGAAGAAGGTAGAAAAGTCCTATAGAAAAGGTTAACCTTTCTAGGGCTTCCTTTCTAACCCTGCTGTAGAATTCAGAAGGCAATTCTATCCCTGGTGTGTTAGAAGCCTATCGGATGATTCTAAACTATTTAAAAAACAATCGTTCAGTAGGCTTTTAGTGGAAACGGCGTCATCCCCCCCTTACCTCAGTCCCACAAGTCGAGTCACGCTCTCTTGGACTCACCTCTGAAACTGGTCCGCCTTCTGCGCTCCCTTCACCAAGGGGAACCCGGCAGTCTCCCTGCTGAATTTTAGTGCACAAGTAGTTTGATGCACTTGCCAAGTGTTGACTGGCTATGAACCCTTCTCTGACAGGTCACTACGTTTTGGGCCTGGTTCTCGTCTTGCCCCCTGCATGTATCGCCCGCTGGCGAGCCTGCCCTTAATCCCCCAGCGCAGGCTTGTCCAGAAGGTGTTCCCATGGCTGGGCAGCCTGCGAGCTGGACAAGGAGGCCCTAGGGTCCTGTTTCTGGTTCATTTGGGACAGCATTGTGCCAGGAGGGCATAGGAAGGGAAGGCGTGGTGGCTGAGGATTGAGGTCAATCAGCAGAGGTGACTGAGTCTCCACTGTGGACTAGCAGAAGGGGCTACAGCTCAGGGATGAGGTTCGTGGGTAGAACTAACGGCATGGGAGAGCCGAGGCCTGGGAACAGCAAAAGTTCCTGGGGCTCCGGCTTGAGGTTCGCACAGCAAGACTGGAACAGTAGGGGTCGCTGCAGGGCAGGAGCCAGGGCTGTTGATGTGCTGGTTGGGAGGTGTGGGGTTGTGATGCTCCAGATGCCCTCTGGGGCAGCTCGTGAACTCAATAAACCCGACGTGACGGGCTGCCCGTCCCTGGAGTCACTCCATCAAGGTTGCCGGAGCTGACCCCGGGATGGACTTGCTCCAATAGCCTTCAAGAGGTAGCTGGGAAGGAACAAGCTGATGCTGCTTTGAGACCCACCGGCGTCCACTTCTTGGTGCGGCCAGGGCCTTGGGGTGGTGCTGGGTGCCCCTTTGCTGTTAGAAGCAAGTGCCTCTCAGAGACCCAGCCTGTCCCCCAGCCGCTGCGGCACTGCGGGAGGAAGTGTCGCTGATGTTTCTAGTGACTTGGCATTTCCTGGCTCTTGCTTTACACAACGCTTTTTTTTAAGTCACTTTCTTGTTTTGCTGCTCTCGGCGCTCACGTTTTCCCTCCCCCGCCCCTTCCCAGAGCATCGCCGACCTTCGCTGGGGCTGCCCGCACTGCCAGCGGCTCTGCTCTCGCCCCATCGCCTGCATGGACTCCCAGCTCAGGCAGCTGCTTCTGGATTTGGCTTAGCCCTTGGCCGATAATGGAGCTGCCCAGCTGTCAGATGGGATCTCCGGCCATTGCCTTCCAGGTAACACCTGCACACTGGCTTTCAGGTAGCTGCGGCACCAGCTTGGATGGCGTGCAGGTGGGAGCCCTCTGCGTGGCATCAGAGGGGTTGTGTGTGCAGGCTGGGTGGGCGTCTGCCTCTGGGCTTGCACTTGCAGATATTTGTTGTTACAGGAAACAAGCTCTGTGTCTGGGGTGTGAAAAACAAGCTAGCAAATAGAGCTTGCACTTGCTCTCTGCACTGCTGGGCAGATCGATGGATCGATCACTTGTAGCAGGAGGGAGGCTAGCATGTGTCACGTGTGAGAGCCTTTACTGGTCCACTCTTTGGGCCTGATCCAGCCAGGTGCTGGGCACTCCCTTTGAGAGTGCTGTGTTGCTGGCAGGCTCAGGCCCTTTTGAGGACAGCGACTCCTACGCCTGCAGGTCCTGCTAGGCTCCCCCAGGGAGAGGAGCCATGTCACTTGGAGCTAGGCTAGGCAGAGGTCCACGAGGCTGGCCTCATGGCATCTCTTCCTGTGGCGAGCAGCAGCAGGTGTAGGGAAGAGGTGCTGGGACAAGAAGGATAGGCTAGGCATTTGAAAAATATCTAAAGGATGTATCTGATTCCTCTCTTTGCCTTCCTGGGAAAGCCCTGTAGACCTTCATAAGGAGCACTCTGAAAAGCCATCAGTTGAAACAGAGTGAAATCCTTGCTCCAGGGACTTTCGCCACCCTGCGGAATGATGTAGGAAGGATAAGAGTCTGTCACGTTCTAGTGGCTGGTCCAGAAAGTCTACAGAGGGGAGATGAGTCTCTAAAGCTTAGAGGGATTTTCCATAAGAGTGTGACTTCTCCTCTGCTTCTTCCCTTCCTTTAAGACCATCCGTGGTGGGAAGGAATTGGAGCATGGAATCTCCATTTCCTTTCCTGGCAAAGGTTACTTGTGATGGGAGATGTTGAGAATCTTGGTTGCTACCGAAGCTTAACAAAAGCACATCTTGCTCCCGGTGTGCTCAGTGGGCAGGAAACAGTGACTAAAGACCAGCTTCCTGGCTTCCGTGACACCAGGATTTAGATGGGGAGTTAAGGTCCAGCCCCTTGGTCTGCCTGCTGCGAACTCCAGCCTCCCAGACTGGCCGTGAAAGCCCCAGCAGGTCTTCTAGCCCCAGAGCTGTCAGCAGAGAAGCAGCTACCTCTGCCTGCAGTCACTCTGCCTTATGGGCCTATCTCTTCTGTAGAACTGTGGTGAGTTGAGACAGAAAGAGTGATGGAGCGATAGGCAAACTGTTCTCAGGGGAAGAGGCTTAACTGTGGAGCGTCCAGAGGAAATCTGGCTGATCCGGCATCAGATGGCTTTCGAGGCAGCCTGCCACTCAGAGGAGGACAGGAGACCTACACACACACCCTGCGGTGGGGCGCAGAGCTCTAATAGCAGGGAAAGGAGAAGGGCAGAAGATTCTGGGAAGCGCTTAGATACCAGGATGGTGGACGCTAGAAGGGTGCAGCAGCAAGGGAATGCAGAAGAAATGGAGGAAGGGTCTCTCTGTCCCCCTGGTTTCAGCTGTCCATCTGTCCCAGGGGAATGGCTCTTGGGAGAAAGGCTGGACTTCAAAGGGGCTGGTGCGTGTGCTGCTGGCTATTGGCTTCCCTGAATGTGCATGTCTGCTCTGGATTCTGGCATTGTGGGAGGGAGTTCCAGGCCCTGGCTTAGTGCGTGGGCTGAATGTACCATTGCAGCTGGTTAACCCAAGCTCTGACGGCATGAAGGGAGCAGAATCCTGCTTGGGGATTCCCCCAGGGCCTGTGTAGTGTGGGTGGGGAGGGGGAGTGGCTGGTGCATAGAGAGCTCTGGTGCTCTCTAGCTGGCACATGGTCCCTCGGGCTCACAGCCAGTTGGTGTGAGTTGGAGCAGCCTGCTGGTTGGGCTGGGGCTGCCTGTCCGCACTGAGCAGGGGGGAGCAGCCTTGAACAGCACTGCAGTGCCTTGCGGGCTGTATGCCAGACTGTGGGCATTGCACTGTGACCCTGGCTTTACAGGCTCCCAGCGTAACCTGGGTTAACCCAGTGTGGGTCCTTGTCCCTCTAGTCAATGGACCACGCAGAAGTGATTTCAATCTGCTGCTGCCTCTGAGCCAGCACATCTGGCCCTTCCGCTCATGCAGTGAGTGGTTCTGGGTTCAGTCCCTGCGGGTGGCCCCGAGGTTGCTGGGAGAGGACCGATTCCTTCTCCTGCACCCCCGGCCTGTCCTGAGTGTTCAGTCCCTCTCTTTTGGCTTGTTTGCATGGCAGAGAATAGTGTGGGTCTTTCCTCTCTCCCCCAAGAGTGACCGATGTGACCTTACAGGCAGCTTGTCTGATACGAAAGGGAGGGGGGAAGGGCTTCTGGTCCCTCAGAATGGGCTCTGATTGCTGGAATTGGCTACTCTGCCAGCTTGCATTTTGTAAAGCACCAGCTCCTGGAGTCCTGGGATTATGCAGCAATCTCAGCTTCCGGGAAATGTTTCCACCCCTCATGGCTGCAGTGTGACCTGAAGGCTCAGGAACTAGCGGACATAGCAGAAGAACCCAAAAGGTATTAAAAACCTCAGGAGAGATCAGGTGGGTGAGAGAATCTCTTTTGTTGTACCAACTTCTGTTGGTGAGAGGGAGACGCTTTCAAGCTTACTCAATGTCACAGCAAAATACAAGATCGAACCTATTCTAAGGTCCATTCACAATGAGTGGTCCCCTACAATATATGTGCCAACTACTTATGCTGAGCTATCTATTTGGTCTTGTATTTAGCTGTGACACCCTCTTTCCTGGACTTGAAGAAGAGCTCTGTGTAGCTCAAAAGCTTGTGTCTTTCTCACTCACAGAAGTTGGTCCGATAAAAGAGGTTACCTCACCCACCACCTCTCTCTCTCTCTCTCTCTCTCTCCCTCCCCTTGTTTCCTGGCATTCGCTGGGAGACCATCACCAAGGTGATGGCACGAAGCCTCTCTGACTCCCCAGGGTTGTGGTCTCTGCTCTCCCTTTGGATGGTCGGCTGGTCTCCGTCCTGGTTTGTGATGTACCCTGCAGTGGAATTGTCATGGTGTCCCCAGGCGATGCTCTGGAACTGCTCCCCGCAAAGCCAGTCAGGACTTTGAGGAGCCTCCTCTCCCTCGGAGCAGACTGTCTTCAGGGCAAGAAGCTCACACGGCTTCACCTCCTGGGTCTCTCGAAGCATTCAGCATGTGCCCCTCCATGCGCTTCCCACAGTGAGTCTGCCCTAGCGGGGTCCTGGGGAGGCCAGAGGGTCCTGCACCCGCCACTTCGCGGTCAGACGTGACTCTCGGGCAGCCAGTAAAACAGAGGTTTATTAGATGACAGGAACACAGTTTAAAGCAGAGCTTGTAGGTACAATGAATGGGACCCTGTCATAAACAGATAGCTAAGGGTTAATGTCTCTTTCACCTATAAAAGGGTTAACAAACAGTGACCTGAAACACCTGACCAGAGGACCAATCAGGAGACAAAATACTTTCAAAACTGGGTGGAGGGAAGTTTGAGGGTGAGTTCTTTGTTCTTTGTCTTGGTTCGGTGGCCCTCTCGGCTCTGAGAGTGATCTCTCTATCTCCAGGCTTTCTAATCTTCTGTTTCCAAATTGTAAGTACAAGGATAGTAAGACAATAGGTTTATATTGTTTTTTTTGTATTTACATGTGTGTAGTTGCTGGAATGTTTTAAATTGTATTCTTTTTGGATAAGGCTGTTTGTTCATTTTTTTCTTTTAAGCAATTGACCCTGTATATTGTCACCTTGATACAGAGACCATTTTTATGTCTTTTTCTTTCTTTTTATATAAAGTTTTGCTTTTTAAGACCTGTTTGAGTTTTTTCACTGGTTAAGACTAAGGCCTGGTCCACACTACAGCGTTAAATCGATTTAACGCTGTACCCGTCCACACTACAAGGCACTTAAATCGATTTTAAGGGGTCTTAAAATCGATTTCTGTCCTCCTGCTCAACGAGAAGAGTAACCCTAAAATCAATATTACTATATCAATTTAGGGTTAGTGTGGACGGAAATCGAAGTTATTGGTCCCATTCTTTTACTGAGCTACCCAGAGTGCACCGCTCCGGAAATCGATGGTAGCCTGGGACCATGGACGCACACCACCGAAGTAATGTGCCCTAGTGTGGATGCGTAAAATCGATTTTATAAAACCTGTTTTATAAAATCGATTTTATTAATTTCGATTTTACTCTGTAGTGTGGACGTGGCCTAAGGAACGAAGGGAGGGGGAAAATCTTTGTGTTAGATTTACTAAGCCTGACTTTGCATACCCTCTGGGTGAGGGGGGAGAGAGATTTGATCTCTCGGTACTTGTGTTTCAAGGACTTGAAGCAGGGAGTATCCTAGGGTCCCCAGGGCAGGGAAATCTGGGAGGAGGTAAAGAGGGGAAAGGAAAGTGGGGTATTTCCCTTTGTGGTGAGACTCAGGGCATCTGAGTCTTGGGGTCCCCCATGGAAGGTTTTGGGGAGACCAGAGTGAGCCGGACACTGGAATTTTCTGGCTGGTGGCAGCGATATCAGATCCAAGCTGTTAATTAAGTTTGGAGGTTTCAGGCTAGCTTCTCATGTTCTGAACTCTAAGGTTCAGATCTGAGTAGGAAAGTTATGACAGAACCCTCAGCCGGGCCCATTCTGGGGCCCAGCGAGGCAGACAACCCCATATGCACTCACTTTTCGTCCCTAGCCAGCCCCAAACTGAAACCCCTCCAGCCCCTCCTTTCCGGCTTTCCTGGGCCAGGAGGTCACCTGATCTTTGTTCACCTTTAACTATCCCCTTGGGGGTTGGGGGTAGGAGGAAGGGCCCTGGCCATTTGTTGCTAGGAGACAGATTGTTGGCCATTTATGCACACTGGAGACTTAAGAAATGCATAGGGGAAACTGAGGCACCCACACAGTATTCAGAGGAAACATTAAGAACAGTCCCACTTCATCACAGAAATCTGTACTGGCTGGCCTTTGGGAGTTTTGCATGGATGTCTAGCAGTATCTTTCTCCTCACCCTCAAACAGGGGGCATGAGTGCGACCATCCTGTGAGGATTTTAAGATCATATTAACTTACGGTGGAGCCTGAGTTTGCTGCTTTGTTACTGCTTGTGTTCTGAGTTGGAGTGAGTTTAATAAACACTTTATACAATACTGGGCTGTAAATGTACATGGCGCTTCATAGCGAATAGATTAGATGTGCAACCTGCCCATCAGAGTTTGACATCTGGAGAAAACAAACCCAGCATGCAGTAGAAGGGGGCTAGGACTTGGCCCACTTCACCTATGTGCTCTATGTGCTGCTAAAAGGGCCAGGGTTACAAAAGGCAGAGTGCTACTGTCTCATTTTGGGGCTGCTGAGGGCAAAAGGCTGTTCCAAAAAGTGTGTGTAGTAATAACTGTATTGCACAACTTGCATGGCATCTGTTTTGAAATCTAGCCTCACATTCTACAAACTACGGGCAGCGCTGCTGAGAGGCAGCCCTCTCTGGGGTGAAGGTCAGCGACCAACCTGTGTGTGTGTAACGCCTCTCTGAGGAGGAGAGGGGAAATTCTAGCCCAGGATACTGGAGCAGAACTTCTCTGTCGAGCACACCGGGCCCCTGGAGGTCAGATCAGTGAGGTGCCCAGTGAAGCTCCTGGAGCTCCGTGCGCATCTCAGAACATGCTGGGCTGGGTCAGCCTTGCTGAGAGTGGACAGTGGGGGTCCAAGACTGATGGTGATTGGCTGCTGGGTAATAGCTCCCCTCCCGGATGTGTCTCCTATCATATAAGGGGCTGTGTCATAATGGAGGGGACTGAGATGGGCTGCTGATCATGTGACTTGTCAGCCTAGCCAGGCTTGGGTGTCCATCGCTCTGGGCTGAGGTGGGGCCATTTAAATCATCTAGTCTGACCACCTGTACATCACAGGCCATTCAATTTCACCAGTATACCCCTATATTGAGCCCAAAGGCTTCAGTTCACATCAGTCCTTGGGAGACTAAACTCTCAGACAGAGAACAGGAGAGATGGCGGGACCACCAGTGCCTGGGCAGTGGCAGGGAGGTGATGAGGTGAGATCTGCCCAGTCGCGCCTCGCGGGTGAGCTATGCCCCATGCTTCAGAGAAGGGCAAAGAAACCCCCCAAGGTTTCTGCCAATTTACCTGGGGAGGCAATTCCTGCATGCCCCCAAATCTGTCCGGCAGTTTGACCGTGACCATGTGACCCTCTTGCATGTACATACGGAATGCTTGGAATTATCATGGATTCTGCAGCGCTGTGTATCCTGCACTCTCATCGATCAGTCAAGGTGTGGGAAGCTTGAATCTGGAATTGCCTCTGTTTCTAACTCCCCCCGAAGTCTGAGGGTTTTCAGGCCTGTCTCTTCAGCTCACAGCTCTGTGTATGTGGCGGTAACCTTTGGTTTATATTTACTCCTGACTTCTCACCACATCCTCGCTTTATCTTTTTAGAAAGACTTGACCTACCTGCAGCAGTGGCTGGAGGCGTTTGTCATGAACTTTGAAAAGATCATCACGGTGCAGTCTTTGGACCCGAGGAGGTGAGTCTCTCCCCTCCCCCTCTCTGAACTCTGGGTTGGGGGCTGTGTTGTGGTCATGCTAGTTAGTGCAAACTCTTGAAGATCACATGGCCAGTTAAAGAACTTGGATCGAATGGAACAAATTCTCCTGGGAAGCCGGTGCCTTCACTTGTTTCTCTGCCTAAGGGGTTCACCGATTACTGTCTAATATTATTCCTTAAACCACTGTGAATTGAGTGCTGGGCGAATAGTGCCAGAACAATAGCGTCTCTGGAGACTACTTTGTACACCCACAGATAATGAGAGCCAGTGGCCGAGAAGCAGTGTTAGACAAATTCAGCCTAGCGACAAGTCACGCTGTTTTTAGCAGTGAGGGGAACTGACCATTGCCGAGGGACACAGACGGTTCACTGTCACCTGACGTTTTTTTAAAATAGTCTCTCACTGAACCAGAAGCTAGGGGCTTGATACAGGAAGTGCTGGCTGAAATTCTCTCGCCTGCTATGGTGGAGGTCAAATGAGATGATCCTAATGGTACCTTCCGGCTCTTAAAATAAAACAAACAAACAAAAATCTGTGAAGAGGAACAGCATAAGCCATGGTGGCATGAGATTCCCCTGTGCTGTCCTCTCAAATGTGCCTGAGCTTTGTCCTAAACTGACCACCACCCAGGGCAGAGGAGGGGCCAGTTTCCATGGCCCATTCGGATTTTAGCTGCTCTCTTGCCAGGAAAGGGGCCAATTAGTGCCACTAAGGGTTATTGTTGAGAAGTGGACCCTTTCCTTCCAGGGCCTGCACTCAGTCCCCCTTATCCATCGCTGCTCAGCTGCTAGCGTGAAACCAGGCGACAGCAACATTCAAGAGCCACCTGCTCGGGTCAGATCCAGCACCTTGCAGGTGACTGGCACTGTAGCCAGTGATCCATCCCAAGAACTATCCCTGTCTCACCTCAGATGGCTTCTAATCCTCCTCCGCCTGAGGGTGCAGGCATCACTTCTCCAGGAGGAAGAGCTTCATGACCTTGCCTCGTGACATTAATGTGGAGGCATCCTTGTGCTCGGTGTACTACCTGGAAGGGAGGTCCCTGCCCCAAGGAGCGTGCAATAATAGCGAATCTAACAAGGATTCACAGGAAGGATGTTCCTCCCCTGCTCTGCGCTAGCTGCTGTTCCCTGGAAGCCCTAGTGGAAGTGAGGGTCCCACGGTCTCCCCCCAGGTTGTATTTGTTTCCAGGCCTGTTCTCCACCATCCGTCCCAGGCAAGAGAAGCCTTCTCTCTAGATGGGACGTGCAGGAGGGTGAGACTTGACTGCTAACTCTGGAGAAGATCTTCCTGCAGGACAGGACTGAGGATGTGCATCATTGTGTCCTGCGGCTCCCACTACCTATGGGCGATGGTGCACCTTGCTAGTGCCCATCGCTTGTGGCTTTGGGGTGCTCAAAAACCTCCTCCTAATGCAATTCCACCTAATGCAGAATTTCTCCAGAGGCAGCAGCCAATTACAGAGCTGCTTCTGTCCTGGGGAATAGACAGAATGGGGGCAGCCGGCTGAAAGCGTGAGGGATTTACACTCACAACAGTGCCCTGAAATCCCACATGCTTCATTGCTTGCGTTGTTTAGGAGGGGCAGGGATGTAAATTGTTTGGGTGACTTTCCACTGCAGGACTCGTAGCTAGACGTGATGCAGGCAGCTGTAGCCATTAAAGCTTTTCTTTCCCTTCTGCTCCTCTGTGCTTCAGTGCTTGTACTGGCTGAGCTCTGTGTTTGTAACTCGGCCCTGACCCACAGCTCCCCTGCTATTCCAGTCTTGGGCTCCTGTTCTCCCTGGTCATGGGTATTCCCATGTCTATAGATACGATTAATCATGTCATACTTCCTAAGTGATGATCCAGGAGCTCTATGCTGGGGAAATGGAGCCCAATCTGGATGGCTTAAGGCAGAAGGAAAGCCAGGCTCCAAATATTGGCTGCATTTAGCAAGTCCCCTAATTGTTATGCAATAATTGCACTTCGCCCTGTCAACGATCAGCTAATCTACACTTAATGCCATTTGCGGCTGCTTCTCGGCCGGCATTATGCACAAGTGGAACACGCCTGTGGTTGTGCTTTGGGAAATATTTCACAATGTGTTCATTAAAACCTGTAATCTCATTGGGCTACCTCGGTGTAGCAAAAGGAGGAATTGGATTTAGGGCGTGCCAGGCTCAGGAATGGTGGGAAGGAGGTTTCACTAGTCGTCTTCTGCCTCATTTATGCAGCTGACCTTGTTGTTGACGCTACCAGCACTCCCTGCTGTGCGTTGGCCTTTTTCTTGAGTTCTCTCCCCAACCGCCAACTGATCTAGATTCTTTGATTCAGCTCCTGCAGCCTCTGTAGGATCAAGGAGCATATTTCTGAGACTCTGGAGGATCCTGAGTCCTTGGTCTCCTGCCTGAGTGTCTGGCTTGTGGTGTGGCTGGTTCCTGGACTCTTACCTCCCTGCATTGACCCCTCAGGGGGTACATCTGGCATTTGAGTAGAGAGGAGCTTCCACAGTTCTCACGCGCTCCTGCCTTGGTGCCTCGGGGTGGATTTAAACGTACTTGCTGTAGGAGGCTAAAATCTGGACTCTCCAGCTTCTTCATTCCACTGGCCAGTTGTGGAAGGGGCATAAGATGGGTTGGGACTGCCCCAGGCTTTGAGATTAGGAAAGTGCCCATGAAGAGATCTGGAATAAACCTCTGGCAGGTCAGAAGGCGTTCTGCCCATTAGGCAACCTGACTGCATGGCTGAGGATTATGTTCACCCCTTGGAGAGGATCTGACCAGCTCTGAAGCAGTAAAGCCAGACTGTGCTCATTGTGGGTTGTCTTTCAGATGAAACTCTTCTCACGCTCCCACCGTCCCTTGCTCAAATTTTGGCCAATAACTGAAGCTTGACAGGAAGTCCTATACCACCTCTCCACAGTACAGAGCCTGATCCTGAAAGGTGCTGAGCACCTGCAATACATATTAAAATCAATAAGGTGACTCAGGATGAAGCCCATAATGCATCTGACCTTTGGAGCAATGCTGTTTTTATATGACTGAATCCTTCCTGACCCATTCTGGTGGTCAGTTTTATGACCTGAAGCATGTGGATTGATAACTCTTACCCAAGCTAGCGTCAGTGCAGATTCATGCAGGTAACCACAATTGGGCCCCTGGGTGAGATTAACAATTAGGCCCTGGATAGTTGAACTCCAAGCAGCCATTTGTGGAAACCTTTGCTTCCAGGTTTCAGATCATGCAGTGGCTGTGCCTCTCTCTCCCTCTGCCTGTGGTTAGCACTGACACAGTGTTGATTTCCACACCCCTTTGTTCTATTGCAGCAAGCGGACGAAACGTTACAATCTGTCCTCGCATCTTCCAACCATCAGTGCAATTTCCTGGTGGCTTTCCTCCTCTCTTGTGGGGGTGGGGCAGGATGACAGAGAGCTGACTTCCCTGCTCCATGCATGGGGAGATGGCGACAGCAAGGAGCTCTCCATGGAGATAACATTGCCACCTTCTTTGTACTGGGGTATTAGTCAGTTCTGTTTCCTTGTGCAAACTGCAGGGCAAACAACCTCTCTAGCTATGGTGGGGGAAGACCAGAAGAAAGACTGTCATGGAGTTGGCCTTAAGGGACCTCCTGTCTATTACAGGCCACCAGCCCCCCCCAACACACACACACACACACACACACACACACACACACACACACACACACACACCCCCCAACTGAATTAGGCCAAAGTATCACAGCCCACAGAAGAGAAGGCTATTATGCGCCACAGGCAGAGAATAAGGGGGATCGAGGTGCACCAATGTGTGAGTCCCCTGCAATGGCAGGCAAATCTTTGAGATACATCCATTATTCCTGGCAAGTGGCCCTCACCCCCACACTGTAGAGCAAGGCCGACCCTCCCCTTCTTCCCCCCTCCGGTCACTGCGAATCTAACCAGGGGGGAAATTCCTTCCTCACCCCGTGTGTGGTGATCACTTAGACCCTGAGCACGTGAGCAAGAACCAGCCAGCCATGCCCTTGAGAGAGAGAATGCTTGGTAACATCTCAGAGCCCTGACTCTCCGCATCCAACATCTCCTCTCCAACCATGACAATCTCTGGTGTTTCAGAAGGAGTTTAAAAAAAAAACAAAACAAAACAAAAAAAACCCTCCCAGAGTACACTGGGGGAAATCCCTTCCTGACCTCTGCCAGTGGCCGGCTGAATCCCTGAAGCATGAGCTTTGGTACATAAGATATAAAGCAGATGTGAGCCCTGAGGCCGTTGTGCATACTTAGGACTGTGTACTTACAGAGTCCCCACTACACAGTACCCGACTGCCTTACCATCTTGAATCAGCTTCACACTATAGGAAGACTATGGTGTAGCACAGGCTCAAAACCAGCTCTTCAGAGTCCCAGGCAGCCTCCTTAACCACTGGGCCATTCAAATTCTGCTGGCGACGCTAGTTAATCTGAGTTCTGGGGCTGGGAAGAATGTGTCTGGCTCTTATCTCCCTCTGAGCTCAGCTGCAGAGAAATCCCTTTGCTCTCTGGGGCTGGGCTCCACGCTTAGCCTGTTGGATCCTGAGCGAGTCTATTTTTGGAAGGTGGCTGTGTGTGGAGTGGGAGATAGAGCTGTGAGTGGCATCTCATTGAGCTTTTAGATCAAGCAGCCGTAATCCCCTGCCAAGGGATGCTGTCTTAAGCCTCTGCCTAGCTCGGTCTAGTGAGGGTGTTTTCAGGGGTTTTATCAATGACACTTGGCATGCCCTATCTTCAGTGCCTCTCCGCTGAGAGAGACATGCCAGCGTGTTTACATTTGTGCTAGGCCAGAAAGAAGAGGCTTCTGGGCAAAGTCTTATTTGCATAAGTGCCACGCAGCCTGCAATGCACCAGCAACAATGTAAGCTGGGGGCATTTCTGAAGCGTACGTGCTGTCCCACAGTTTCCCAAGACACTGTTTGTTGGCGTACTCCTCTTCCTGTTCCTTGCACCTTCCCCTCCCCCGGCCTTTGGAGTCGGGCTTGGAGCACAGTCACTCTGCTCTGCTCGCTGCTAGCCCTTGTCCTGCGAATGGCAGCACAATGCTGACAGCCGTGTATTCCGTGTCGGTGCGCGCACACCCAGTGCACTGAAGCTGGAGCACTTTGCCTAGCAGTACCCGTAGGGGGATGCCCGTGCCCTGTGGCCCTCGCTCCTCCCCTAACTATGTAAGGGTGCTGCCACCCCGACCTGCCTCAGTTCCTTCTCACCAGCCACAGCTAGAGTCGGCGCTCGGTGTGGTGTGTTCACGTCATGTTTCCACTCTTTTTTTTCTGAGGGCTTTTTTCCCCCCTCTAGTTAATAGTAAATTCAGTTTAGTTAAGTGCGTCTAGAGTAGTTGGCTCTCACTGTAGTTCAAGCATTGTTTGACTTGGGGCCTGTGATCCCCACCCAAGGTGCTTGTGTCTTGGTGAAGGACATGTTAAGGAACGGTGCTCCATCTGTAAGTCATTCCAAAAGAGGCCTCGGATGACTAGACGTGTGGCTGATGCATCAAGGCCCTCATCTGATCGGTGGTCGCCTTCAGAACCAGCAAGTGATGTCACTCCACATTCAGACCCTGTTGTTTTGTCCAAGAGGAAGTGGAGTTCTCCCTCCTCTAGCGTGTTGAGAAGGAGGAGGAGGTCCCATAAGACTAATCAGAACTGCTCCAAGGCTCAGGGAGACTCTTCCTTCATTTCTAAGAGTAGTGCTGACTGGTGCTGTACTCTCTCTCCAGCACACGGGGGATGGAGCAGGTCTGTACAGCCGCTCCTCGGTGTCACGCCAGGATCAGTGTGGAGAAATCCCCTCTCCAGCTTCAGTTCACGCTAAGCTTATTCAACTGTTTTAGGTCTCATCTTAGGATCCTAAACATCAATGGAAAGCTTGAATAATCAGAGTGTAGCAATAGGAATATACTACCGACCACCTGAGGAGGATGGTGAAATGCTCAGGAGATTAGACTCCAAAACAATCTCCAATAATGGCAGGTTTCAACTATCCCCATATTGACTGGGGACATGTCACCTGAGGATGGGATGCAGAGAGAGAATTTCTGGACACCATTAATGACAGCTTCTGGGACACATGGCACACAGGATCTGGTCCAAGAGGTGCATATAGCTGAACTGCTTGGTAATAGCAACAATAATGTAATTAAATTTAATATTCCTTTGGGGAGGGGCGGGGAATACCCAAGAAAACCACCACACTAGTATTTAACCTCAAAAAGGGACTATACAAAAATGAGAGGCCAGTTAATGGAAATTAAAAGGAGCAGTCACAAGAGTGAAATGCCTGCAAGCTGCAGACACCCCTAATTTAAAGCACTATAATAGATGCTCATGCTATATGTGTATCTCAAATAAAACAGTAAGAGGATGAAAATAATGCCCCCATGGCTAAACAGAGTGGAAGAGGCAGTTAGAGACAAAAAGACTTCCTCTAAAAATTGGAATAATAGAAACATAGGGCTGGAAGGGATCTTGAGAGGTCACCTAGTCCAGTCTCCGGTACTCATGGCAGGACTAAGTGAAATCCTGTTGAGAAAAATAGAAAGGAGCTGTTAGTTTTAAGTACCTCAGAAGCAGGAAGCCTGCCAATCAGTGAGGCAACTGAGCAAGTGAAGTGCTAAAAGGGAGCACTCAAGGAAGACAAGGACATTGATGCAAAGAATTTATTTAGCTTCCCCACAGTCTTCACAGCAGAAGATGTGAGGGAGAATCTCACATCTGAGCTATTCTTCTCAGGTGACAGATTTGAGAAACTGTCCCAGACTGAGGTGTCAGTAGAGGTAGTTTTGGAACAAATTGACAAGTTAAACAGCAAATTAAAATACTAGTTCTGAAGAAACTTAAAGATAAAATTGCAGAACTACTAACTGGCATATAACCTATTATTTAAATTAGCCTCTGAACCAGATAATTGGAGGATAGCTAATGTAACACTGTTTTTTAAAAATGGCTCCAGAGACAATCCTGGCAGTTACAGGCCAGTAAGGCTAATTTCAGTATCAGGCAAACTAGTTGAAACGATAGTAAAGAACAAAATTATCAGACACCTAGTAGAATGCAGTATGTTGGGGAAAAGTCAACGTGGCTAGTAAAGGGAAATCATGCCTCACCAATCTATTAGAATTCTTTGAGGAAGTCAACAAACACATGGGCAAGGACAGTCCAGTGGATATAGTGTACTTGGACTTTCAGAAAGCCTTTGACAAGGTCCCTCACCAAAGGCTCTTAAGCAAAGAGAGCCATCATGGGAAAAATGGGAAGGTCCTGTCAGGGACAATGGATAGAGGTCATTAGTGGGGTCCCTCAAGGATCTGTACTGGGACCTGTGCTTTTTCAACATAGTCCTAAATTGTCTGGAAAAAGGGGTAAATGGTTGTGAAGGCCAAGATTATAACAGGATTCAAAAAAGAACTAGATAAATTCATGGAGGCTAGGTCCATCAATGGCTGTTAGCCAAGATGCTCAGGGATGCAACCCCATGCTCCAGCTGTCCTTTTGCTTTTAAGTGCCAAAAGCTTGGACTGGACGAGAGGAGGTGAATCAGACAATAAATTGTCCTGTTCTGTTCATTCCGTCTGAAGCATCTGACACTGGCCACTTTCAGAAGACAGGATACTGGGCTAGGTGGACCCTTGGTCTGACCCAGTATGGCCGTTCTTATGTTCTTAACATCAATATTGGTTCCTACTCGAAGAATTGAGTTCATTGGGGCCCTGCTAGACTCTACAAGGTCAAGGGTGTTTCTGCCAACTGACCAGTTCCAGGCAAATTCGCCACCGATGTGTGGAGCTGCAGTCTATCCCCTCAACCACAGCCCACGTATGCTGGAGGTTGCTGATCATATTGCTACTTGCACACAGGTCCAGTCTAACAGATGGTGCTTTCATCCTCTTCAAATGTGGCTGAAGTCAGGCCATCATCTAAACAGTCATCCCACAGACAGACTGGTCCGACTCACTCCACTGATCCTGGACTCTGTACGGTGGTTAATGGTTCAGTGCAATGTATGTCAAGGTGTTACCTTCACTGGTCCCCTCCGCCCAGGACTGTAGTCATCAGTGGATCCTTCATAGGTTGGGGAGCACATCTGGGGTTGCTGAAAGTTCAAGGCCTGTGGAAGGAAGCTTCTCTGCATCTCCATGTCCTAGAGCTTTGTGCCAGCTACAGTGGCTGTCAGGCCCTTTGAAATGACATCAGGGACTCAGCAGTTCCATACTCACGATGCCATTGTGACATATTAGGTGACCCCGACAGGGAGGAGCACACACCAACATGCTGTGTCGGGAGGTGATCAGGCTCTGGCAGTCTTGCATCAGGGAAAACGTTACCCCTGTGGCCGATAACTTACCTGGGATCCAGAATCACCTGGCGGATGGCCTCAGCAGAAATTTCTCCCTGAATCATGAGTGGTCTCTGAAGCCCAGGGTCCTGCGGGTCATCTTTGCAGTTTGGGGCATTCTGACGATCAACCTGTTTGCCATGAAACGCAACAAGAAATGCAGGCTGTACAGCTCTGGAAGGGGTCTCAATCCAGGCTCCCTGACTGATGCTTTTCACCTGAGCTGGAACTGGCATTCCTGTATGCTTTTCCTCCAGTGCTGATCATCCCGCCGGTCATTCTCAAGCTGAAATTGGACCTTGCCAAGCTCGCTTTCATTGCTCCAGCATGGCCGAAACAATGTTAGTTCTCTGACCGCCTCACATTTATCAGTTCAGCCTCCCATACCTCTTTTTCACCCTGACCTCCTGACTCAGTGTTATGGTCAAGTTTTACATCCAGTGCTCAGCTCCTTGCATCTCATGGTGTGGATGCTGCCTGGTTAGAGGAGGAGTGACGTTTGAGGCAATCTGGCAAATCTCAGAATCATAGAATATCAGGGTTGGAAGAGACCGCAGGAGGTATCTAGTCCAACCCCTGCTCAAAGCAGGACCAACACCAACTAAATCATCCCAGCCAGGGCTTTGTCAAGCCGGGCTTTAAAAGCCTCCTAAGGATGGAGATTCTACCACCTCCCTAGGCAGGGCTGGCTTTAGGCCTATTCCCCCAATTCACTCGAATCGGGCCCCGCGCCCAGTGAGAATCCTTTCCCTGGCTAGAGAAGCCTTTATAATTTTTACTTACCTGGCGGTGCTCCGGGTCTTCAGCAGCACTTCGGCGACAGATCCTTCGCTCCCTCCGGGTCTTCGGCGGCACTTGGGCAGCAGGTCCTTCGCTTGCTCTGGGTCGTCTTCGGTGGCACTTCGGCTGCAGGTCCTTCAGTGCCGCCAGAGACCTGGAGCGAGTGAAGGACCCACTGCCAAAGACTCAGAGCACCACCCAGTGAGTACAAGCCCCACGTGTTTGTTTTTTTTTTCCCCAAGTCATCCCTGCCGGGGCCCTATCGAAACTGTTTGAATTGGGCCCTGCACTTTCTAAAGCCGGCCCTGTCCCTAGGTAACCCATTCCAGTGCTTCACCACCCTCCTAGTGAAATAATGTTTCCTAATATCCAACCTAAACCTCCCCCACTGCAACTTGAGACCATCGCTCCTTGTTCTGTCATCTGCCACCACTGAGACCAACTGAGCTCAATCCTCTTTGGAACCCCCTTTCAGGTAGTTGAAAGCAGCTATCAAATCCCCTCTCACTCTTCTCTTCTGCAGATTAAACAAGCCCAGTTCTTGCCTAATAGTAGAAAGCCTTCCGTCAGAGTGGCCT
The DNA here is from genome assembly GCF_025201925.1 of Gopherus flavomarginatus. Taxonomy (NCBI): domain Eukaryota; kingdom Metazoa; phylum Chordata; order Testudines; family Testudinidae; genus Gopherus; species Gopherus flavomarginatus. Next base: position 5,620,277 of record NC_066618.1, on the reverse strand, counting down.
ACTTGGCCAAGTGGAAGCAGTTCTCCATGTGGTCGTTAGCCTAGGGAGTTAAACTGAAGTTGATTTGTAGCCAGGACATTTTGAAGTACCTCTTACACCTTCAGTCTTCCAGTCTTGCACTTAGTTCATTACAAGTCCACTGGGGTGATTTCAGCATTTCATCCACTTATCTATGGGAAGTTGGTGTTTTCAAACTCCATGGCAGAGAGGCTCTTGAAAGGAATCACTAGTCTCTACCTGCCAGTTAAAGAGCTGGTTCCTTTGCGGGATCTTAGTATGGTCTTAGCGGCTCTTACGGGCCCTCCGTTTGAGCCTCTGGCAACGTCTTCTCTCTCCGTTCCATGTCAGAAAACTCTCTCCTTTCCTCTTGTGGCCATAACATCTGCCAGCGGGAGAGTGAGTTGCAGGCTTTGAGGGTGGCACATCGTTGCACGCAATTTTCAAAAGACACAGTAGCCCTGCAGCTGCATCCTGAGGGTTTTTGTTTTTTTTAATCTGAAGTGGTTTCTCGGTTTCACTTAAACCAAGATATACATCTCCCAGTGTTTTTTCTCTAAGCTGCATTCAACCCCAGACGAGCAGGATCTTCATACGTTGGATGTCAGGCCAGGTTTGGCTTTTTACCTGGATTGGACTGAACTGTTCTGTTCTTTATGCTATCTGCTTCATATGTGGACGGAATGAAGGGGCAAGCAGTCTCTGCACAGACAATCTCCAGGTGGATAATAACTTCCTGTACCATGACCGCATATGATGTGTCTCCGAATGTGTCCCCTCAAAGGGTGCAAGCTCATCTCATGAAGTCCCAGGCCACACTGATGATGTTTCTAAGTGACGTTCCTATATGGAACATTTGCGGGGCTGCCACGTGGTCCTCTGTATGTACATTTACAAACCGCTATGCCGTTACGACTGCATCCAGCTCAGCTGCAAATTCTGGGAAGGCTGTTCTTGTTTAGATGAACTCTGAGCCCCACCTCCTGCTAGTATTGCTTGTGAGTCACCTACAAGGAATACACATCCGCATCTACTCGAAAAAGAAGAAAAAATGGTTACTTGACATGTATTTAACTCTTCTTCGAGATGTGAATTAGACGTATATTCCCCAACCCACCCTCTGTCCCATCTGCATTGGAGTCTGTGCTCCATGGCCAAGGGAGGGGCTACGGGTACTGCTAGGCAAAATTCTCCAGCGTTGGCATCTGGAAGAACAACCCTTACAGTACAAGTAAGTGACTAAAAATGGCTAATCTTCCTAATAGACCCTTCATTAGGCAAAACTTCCTAACTGTCAGGGCGGTTAAGCACTGGAATAAATTGGCCAGGGAGGTTGTGGAATCTCCATCATTGGGGATTTTTAAGAGCAGGTTGGACAAACACCTGTCAGGGATGGTCTAGATAATACTTAGTCCTGTCTTGAGTGCAATGGACTGGACTAGATGACCTCTCAAGGTCCCTTCCAGTTCTGAGATTCTATGATTCATTCTGCCCCCCTGCTTGTGGCGTGCAGATACTAATCTGTCTAAACTCTGATTGTCCAAGGATGGGTTTTTTCACTACTCTCCCCTATCTCTGGCACAATATTGTCCAGAGTTGCAGTAATGTGTTGCATAACCATGGCTATGCGGCCAGGTCTTCTGATCCCCTCCACCTTTTCGTGTCCCCAGGCAGGCCTGCAGCAGACAGATCCCCCCCAGCCCCCTGCAATCGGGGAGCCTTCAAGCTCCTCCCGTCCCCATGTGTGCTATGGAAGAGGGGAGCTTGGAGCTGGCTTCAGTGACTCATTCTCCTCCCCCCGCCCCCAGCCTGGGTTCCTGTGCTCTTTTCCAAGTGCCCAGTTCTCCAGCCTATGCAGCTGACTTCTCCTGTTCCCTCGCAGCTACCTCTAGTGCCCTGAATCCTGCTGTCTTGCCCCATGGAACAGCCCCTCACGCTGCCTCTTGGATTGGGGGCGGGGAAGCTGCAGAGAGGGAAACAGTTGTAGACAGGGAGGTCAAATAAAACATTGCTGCAGCAAAGTTCATCTCATGCTGGGGAGGGGGGAGAAGCTGGGAATGGATGACGGGATGGATCACTTGGGTGATTCCCTGTTCTGTTCATTCCCTTTCGGGCACCTGGCACTGGCCACTGTTGGAAGACAGGATTCTGGGCTAGATGGACCTTTGGTCTGACCCTGTATGTCCGTTCTTATGTTCTTAAATGCCAAACTCTCTGGGGCTACAGAGTCCCCGCAAGTGTCCATAGAGCGCTGATGAAGATGAATGGGATGGTTCACACCTCTCCGAGCTATTGGTTCAGGCTCTCTGCAGATTAAGGCAGACATTACCCCATCAGTTCACAAAGAGGTTCATATTGGCTAGGGTATCTCATAGCCATGAAGGCTAGAAGCATACTTTTAAAACACAGTGCACCCTGGAACAAAATTCTGCAGCAGGGAGGTGAACTCTGGAGCCAAGGCGCATGCTGTGTATTATCGGGATGATGGATTTACCCCACCGAGCTGAGCTCTTGTACTGCAGTTAAGCTGAAAGTCTGTACCCGAGCCAGTGTCTTTCCAAGATCCTACGATCAAAGGCTTTGCCATCCTTTTGTAGCTGCCTGGCAGTGCTGCTGTGTGACGAAGGGCGCCCCGGGCCCCTGAAAAGAGAACTGGACTGGTGGGCACAAATAACCTGCTGGTGCTACCTAGATGGATGGCAGTGGGGATGGTAAATGGTGGCAGCAGCATGAAACAACAGGCCAGCTGGCCAGAGGGAGACTCCACCTGATTGTTGCTCCGTTGTCTTGGTCCTGGCATGAATCGTTGCCATGGAGGAAGGGCTGCTCGCATCATATATGTGTCTCCCACCTCCCTTGCCAAGCAAATGAGCGGCGGTGGCATCCAAAGAGCCTAGCTGCTCCTTAGGTCCTGGCCAGGATGTTAAATTGTGACATCTCTGGATAGAGCTCTGCTGCCTGGGGGTATGGGGAGGTGGAGGGTTATGCCGTATGTTAATGGGGGAGCTCTGGCATGGCTCTGAGCCATGGCTGCGGTGGGGGAGATGGAGCAGAGGGCATGCAGAACACCACTGCAGCAAGGGGTAGTTGGAGACATGAGGAGCGCGATGCAACGTGCGATGAAGGTAATGGAAAGGCTTCCACTGACTTCACTGGGCTGTGGCTTGGGCCTAGGCCTGCGGAGGCCAGCATTGGGCATGCTGCTTGTAGGCTGAGTGACTTGCTAGCATGCTTACTGCCCCTGTCCTGCTGGTGCCCCCCATGACAGCCCACTGAGCCTCCCCTAGGACCTTTGAACTGTCCAGACCCCTGCCTCGCAGGTTGTGGCTGTAGCCAGCCAAACCACAGTGTCTTCATGGGAGAGGTGAGGAGGGACTCCCTGACTCCCACTCCCTGTGCTGTGGGGATTTCACCCAGACCGGGGGAGGTCTCCTGAGGGCACCCATGTCCCTGTACTGATAGGTCACTCACAAGGCGGCCTTGCTTGCTGCCCTCGCCGCCGCCTCCCTGCTTCCAAACGTCCTCAGCCGTCCGTCTCACTGGGCTGCCCTTCTTTCCCTCAGAGGCTTGGAGAAGCAAGTCTGACATCTCCTCCTCGCTTGGTAAATAGACTCATAGATTCATAGACTCTAGGACTGGAAGGGACCTCGAGAGGTCATAGAGTCCAGTCCCCTGCCCTCATGGCAGGACCAAATACTGTCTAGACCATCCCTTATAGACATTTATCTAACCTACTCTTAAATATCTCCAGAGATGGAGATTCTGCAACCTCCCTAGGCAATTTATTCCAGTGTTTAACTCCCTTGACAGTTAGGAACTTTTTCCTAATGTCCAACCTAAATCTCCCTTGCTGCAGTTTAAGCCCATTGCTTCTTGTTTTATCATTAGAGGCTAAGGTGAACAAGTTTTCTCCCTCCTCCTGATGACACCCTTTTAGATACCTGAAAACTGCTATCATGTCCCCTCTCAGTCTTCTCTTTTCCAAACTAAATAAACCCAGGTCTTTCAGCCTTCCTTCATAGGTCATGTTCTCAAGACCTTTAATCATTCTTGTTGCTCTTCTCTGGACCCTCTCCAATTTCTCCACATCTTTCTTGAAATGCGGTGCCCAGAACTGGACACAATACTCCAGTTGAGGCCTAACCAGCGCAGAGTAGAGCGGAAGAATGACTTCTCGTGTCTTGTTTACAACACACCTGTTAATGCATCCCAGAATCACGTTTGCTTTTTTTGCAACAGTATCACACTGTTGACTCATATTTAGCTTGTGGTCCACTATGACCCCTAAATCTTTCTGCCATACTCCTTCCTAGACAGTCTCTTCCCATTCTGTATGTGTGAAACTGATTGTTCCTTCCTAAGTGGAGCACTTTGCATTTGTCTTTATTGAACTTCATCCGGTTTACCTCAGACCATTTCTCCAATTTGTCCAGATCATTTTGAATTTTGACCCTGTCCTCCAAAGCAGTTGCAATCCCTCCCAGTTTGGTATCATCCGCAAACTTAATAAGCGTACTTTCTATGCCAACATCTAAATTGTTGATGAAGATATTGAACAGAGCCGGTCTCAAAACAGACCCCTGCGGAACCCCACTTGTTATACCTTTCCAGCAGGTGGGGAGCCATTAATAACTACTCTCTGCGTACGATTATCCAGCCACTGATGCACCCACCTTATAGTAGCCCCATCTAAATTGTATTTGCCTAGTTTATCGATAAGGATATCATGCGAGACCATATCAAATGCCTTACTAAAGTCTAGGTATACCACATCCACTGCTTCTCCCTTATCCACAAGATTCGTTATCCTATCAAAGAAAGCTATCAGATTGGTTTGACACTATTTGTTCTTTACAAATCCATACTGGCTATTCCCTATCACATTACCACCTTCCAAGTGTTTGCAGATGATTTCTTTAATTACTTGCGCCATTATCTTCCCTGGCACAGAAGTTAAACTAACTGGTCTGTAGTTTCCTGGATTGTTTTTATTTCCCTTTTTATAGATGGGCACTATATTTGCCCTTTTCAAGTCTTCTGGAATCTCTCCTGTCTCCCATGACTTTCCAAAGATAATAGCTAGAGGCTCAGATACCTCCTCTATTAACTCCTTGAGTATTCTAGGATGCATCTCATCAGGCCCTGGTGACTTGCAGGTATCTAACTTTTCTAAGTGATTTTTAACTTGCTCTTTTTTTATTTTATCTTCTAAACCTACCCCCTTCCCATAAGCATTCACTATGTTACATTCCTTCAGACTTCTCAGTGAAGACCGAAACAAAGAAGTCATTAAGCATCTCTGCCATTTCCAAGTTTCCTGTTACTGTTTCTCCCTCCTCACTGAGCAGTGGGCCTACCCTGTCCTTGGTCTTCCTCTTGCTTGTAACGTATTGATAAAAAGTCATCTTGTTTCCCTTTATTCCCATAGCTAGTTTGAGCTCATTTTGTGCCTTTGCCTTTCTAATCTTGCCCCTGCATTCCTGTGTTATTTGCCTATATTCATCCTTTGTAATCTGACCTTGTCATAACCTAGTCCCAGATTTGGACCTTAGCGTCCAAAATATGGGGGTTAGCATGAAAACCTCCAAGCTTAGTTATCAGCTTGGACCTGGTAAAGCTGCCACCACCCAAAAAATTAGTGTGTTTTGGGGCACTCTGGTCCCCCCAAAAAACCTTCCCTGGGGACCCCAAGACTCAGATTCCTTGAGTCTCACAACAAAGGGGAATAAACCATTTCCCTTCCCTCCTCCAGGTGTTCCCTCCCTGGGTTCCTGGAGAGATACACAGAAGCAAACTCCGTGAATCTAAACAGAGGGATTCCACCCTCCCCGTTTTCAGCCTTGGAAAACAGAAGTACCGAGAGCTAATCTCTCTTCCCCCCTCACCCAGAGGGAATGCAAAGTCAGGCTAGTAAATCTAACCCACACAGATTTCCCTCTGACGTCTTCCTCCCACCAATTCCCTGGTGAGCACAGACTTAATTTCCTGGAGTTCCCCACTAAAGAAAAACTCCAACAGGTCTTAAAAAGAAAACTTTATATAAAAAGAAAGAAAAATACATAAAAAATGGTCTCTCTGTATTAAGGTGACAAATACAGGGTCATTTGCTTAAAAGAAATATGAATAAACAGCCTTATTCAAAAAGAATACAATTCAAAACATTCCAGCAACTATACCATGTAAATACAAAAGAAAAAAACCATAACCCCTATTGTATTATGATCTCTGTACTCACAACTTGGAAACAGAAGATTAGAAAGCAGGAAATAAAAAAATCCTTCCCATAGCCGAGAGAGACAGGCAGAAGACAAAACTCAGACACAAACTTCCCTCCACCCAAACCTGAAAAAGTCTGGTTTCTTGATTGGTCCTCTGGTCAGGTGCTTCAGGTTACCTCTTTCCAGGTGTAAGAGACATTAACCCTTAGCTATCTGTTTATGACAGACCTAGTTTCCATTTTTTATATGACTCCTTTTTATTTTGTAGGTCATGCAAGATCTCGTGGTTAAGCCAAGGTGGTCTTTTGCCACATTTTCTATCTTTCCTAACCATCGGAATAGCTTGCTTTTGGGCCCTTAATAGCGTCCCTTTGAAAAACTGCCAACTCTCTTCAGTTGTTTTTCCCCTCAGTCTTGATTCCCATGGGACCTTACCTATCAGCTCTCTGAGCTTACCAAAATCCACCTTCCTGAAATCCATTCTCTATTTTGCTGTACTCCCTTCTACCCTTCCTTAGAATTGCAAACTCTGATTTCATGATCACTTTCACCCAAGCTTCCTTCTACTTTCAAATTTTCAACGAGTTCCTCCCTATTTGTTAAAATCAAGTCTAGAACAGCTTCCCCACTAGTAGCTTTTTCAACTTTCTGAAATAAAAAGTTGTCTGCAATGCAGTCCAGGAACTTATTGGATAGTCTGTGCCCCGTGGTGTTATTTTCCCAACATATATCTGGATAGTTGACGTTCCCCATCACCACCAAATCTTGGGCTTTGGATGGTTTTGTTAGTTGTTTAAGAAAAGCCTCATCCACCTCTTCCAGCTGGTTAGGTGGCCTGTAGTAGACTCCCAGCACGACATCACCTGTGTTTTTTACCCCTTTTAGCCTAACCCAGAGACTCTCCACACTTCCGTCTCCTATGTCCATCTCCACCTCAGTCCAAGTGTGTACATTTTTAATATATAAGGCAACACCTCCTCCCTTTTTCCCCTGTCTATCCTTCCTGAGCAAACTATACCCATCCACGCCAACATTCCAGTCGTGTGTATTATCCCACCAAGTTTCAATGATGCCAACAATGTCATAGTTGTATTTATTTATTAGCACTTCCAGTTCTTCCTGCTTATTACCCATAGTTCTCGCATTTGTATATAGGCATCTAAGATACTGGTTTGATCTTGCCTCCCAGTTTTGCCCTGACCCTCCTTTCTCTCTGCCATTATAGTCCACGCTCCCTCTTGTTTCTGACCCATCTCCCAGGTCTTCATGTCCCTGACTTACCTGGTGCCTAATGCTGTGGTTCCAGGCTCCACATAGTCCATTGGCCTGGACTTGGCTGAAAAGCTGATATCTGTCTTGTGAGGGGGAAAATGGCAGCTGAAGGCACCTGCCCGTGTCGGGAGAGGCTCTTACTCTCCAGTGCAGTGGCCTGTGTAAGCTTAATACCATGCAGCATAGACAGTGTGGCACAGACATCACCCCCGGTCTATGGCCTGGCACTAACCGGGGCCTGGGAATTATCCTTTATCTCCCTCTCCCCAGCACTGTGCCCAAAGCTCACCAGACCCAGTCCACTTCTTTCATGTGACATCTGGTGGGTCCTTCTTTACCACCAAAGCCCGTGGTGGCTTTGGCACATAGGGTATTTAGTTTAGTTGTCGTGATGACTGTCCGGTAACTAGATTTCAACTTTCAAGCGCTCCAGTAAAAGTCAGTCCTGCAGCCGCCCCTGAAGTCAGACGGGCCGTTATTGAGCACTGCTGACATTCCTAGAACTATCCAGTTACCACAGCTCTGAACCCACTGATTCTGGGTCAGCGATCAGGTGCAGTTGTGGGATAGACTGTGCCATGGGGGACAGGGATGCATATATGAGGAGAATATCTTGATAGGTTTCAAATATTGGAATTGGGAAAGGTTCAGAAAAGGGCAACAAAAATCATTAAGGGTATGGAACAGCTTCCATATGAGGAAAGATTAATAAGACTGGGACTTTTCAGCTTGGAAAAAAGCCAACTAAGGTAGGATGTGATAGAGGTCTATAAAATCATGACTGGTGTGGAGAAAGTAAATCAGGAAGTGTTATTTACTCCTTCGCATCACACATGAACTAGGGGTTACCCAATGAAATTAATAGACAGCAGGTTTAAAACAAACAAAAGGATGTATTTCTTCACACAGTGCAGGCAGCCTGTGAAAGTCGTTGCCAGAGGATGTTGTGTGAAGGCCAAGACTGTAACGGTTCCTGGAGGACAGGTCCATCAATGGCTATTAGCCAGGCTGGACAGGGATGGTGTCTCTAGCCTCTGTTTGCCAGAAGCTGGGAATGGGTGACAGGGGATGGATCACTTGATGGTTACCTGTTCTGTTCAATCCCTCTGGGCACTTGGCACTAGCCGCTGTCAGCAGACAGGACACTGGGGTGGATGGACCTTTTGGGCTGACCCAGTGTGGCCGTTCTTATGTTCAGATAGAGACGATTGGTTGTGCTGCTGCAGCCCTCACCTGTTAGGTGCGAGCTGGGAGTGTCAGTACATTGGTGGTAACCATGACAGAGCTGTTCTCTTACTCTAGTACAACAAACAAAAGTAGAAATTTCCTTTAGCTGCTGCCTGCTCTGCCCTGGTGTCAGTGACCTACTTTGTGTCTCGTTTGCAAATAGTCCAGGGCAGGTTTTGCATTTAAGCCGTGCTTGTTTCTGGACAGCCGTCACTCGAAAGAATTGGTTGCTTCTATCCTTCTTGCCAACTTTGTCCCAGTGGGACCCTGGAGACTCCACTTTGGATGAAGCTACACTGGACCAATGCAATCTTATTCTAGAATAAACGTGACCCCATATGGAGTTATTCTGGAATAGCTTTTGTCCTTTATTGTGCCCCCTGCCTTAATCCGAATTAACTTGCACATGTAAACGAGGCCTAACAGAAATGTTTGTCCTAATCCCTCTCCCCCAAGCCCACAAGGAGTGACTTCTGTTTCCCTCCCTTTCAAAGCTAGGGCATGTTGGCAGGGGCTGGAGAAAGATCCCAGTGGTTCAGTAATCACTGAAACATAGGAAGAGACCTCAAGAGGTCATTTAGTCCAGTCCTGTGCACGAGTAAACTAGACCAGCCTTGCCACGTTTTTCTAACTTCTCTGTAAAAACCTCCAAAGAGCTAGAGTTCGCACTGCCTCCCCTGGATGCTTATTCTAGTCCTTACCTAGTCTTCTAGTTAGGGGCTTTTCCTAATATCTAACCTAAATCTCCCTCTGCTGCAGATTAAGCCAATTTGCTTCTTGTCCTACCTTCAGTGGACATGGGGAACAGTTGATCACCATCCTCTTTGTATAACCACCCTTCACACATTTTGAAGATTGTTAATGACTACGTCCAGCCTTTCCGTAGCACTCTTTACCTGTAGATCTTTGTGTTCGTACGGAAGTGTGGGTCAGGATGACTCCCCCACCTCATGGATGGAGATGTGTGTGGGGGGAGAAAATGAAGATAACCGAGCAGAAGTGACTCCGAGAGGGGCCATAGCAGGGCAGGATTAGGATTAGAACCCAGGAATTTGTTGCCAACCTCAAGCATTCCAAAAACCACGAGTCGGAGCCACGCAAAATCATGAGTCTTAAAATCCAGCACTCATGAGTTTTTTCCCGCCAGCTCTCTTTATTATTGAGACTGGTAGGGGGTCACACTTTCAAACCTCTTCTCTGCCTCAACAAGGGCTAGACCTTTACTTTACTTTTTTTTTTTTTTTTTAATTAAAGCTGAGATTCTCCTGGAATCCCATGACTCCCAGAGTTGGGGCTTGAAGAAAAACACCAAATATTGTGTGGCTCAGGATTAAAAAGAGCGCGGTGGCAGCATCTCCCCCCTCCCAGAATGCCTTTGCTGGGGGTGCATGGGAGGCTGGGGGTGCCAGCTTTTAGACTAATTGTTTTGTTCCCTCTCTTCTCCCCCACCCCCAGGCCAGAAGATTCAGTCTCTGAGATCCCGCTGCTCCCACGCGACGTCCTGCACGTGCTGAGCCAACAGCTGGCGCACTGTGTGGCCCAGATTGCCCGCGAGGAGGCGGCCGAGGCGGGCCTTGGCCAGGCGCTTCTGCACATCAAGTTCTTTATCATCATCTGCAGGTAGGCTGGAGAGTCGAATCATTGCTTTAGTGGAGTCTGCGAGAGTGTAGCATCTTCCCGCTTGCAGGCCTCAGAGGACTGGATCCTGCTTCCCAAGCCCTCCAGAGGCAGGAATGCAGGGCTGGGCCCCAGGATTTTGTATGTACATGCCCCCAGCAACCCGTGTAGTAAGTGGTGGCTCTTGTTTTCTGATCTACGAGGCACAGAGAGGCTAAGTAGTGGGTCCAGGATTCATACTGAGAGGCAGAGGTAGAGCTGGGAACAGAACCCAGAGCTCCTGGCATGCAGGGCAGTGCTTTGGCCACAATAACCAGCCTCCCATTTGGTTATCCATAGTGGAAAGCGAAATGGAGTTACCCATCCGGCTGACCCCTGCCTTAGCCAGGCCTTGGACCCAAGGAGGGCTCCCAATCTTAGCTAGCCAGCAAGGAAACCTGAGCCCAGGACTTTTTAGTCAGAGCGTGGCGTAGGGTAGAACCGTCAGGGAACGGGGTCAAACAGCGAGTGCTTACAAGCATTCGGTGCCAAGGCCAGAGAGACAGAGTGGGAGCTGTGAGGCCGACCTGAGGGCATGTGAGGTTTTCAGTGGGGCCTGGGAATTGGAGAGGCAGAGGTGGCAGAGTGACGGGGGGAAGAAGGTGCTCTCACTAGTACCTACATCACTGAGGGCAGAGGGGAAGCAGAGAGATGTCGTCTGGTAATGAAATAAACCTGTTCGCTTCCTGTCGTCCACACTGACCGAGGTCCTAGTGGGGAGTCAGCTGTGGTCAGTCAGTTAGGGTGAACGTCAAAGAATGGGGCAGCCAAACCCCCAAAAGCTGGTGGATATCCCAATACTTAGGATGTTTAACCCTTTCTAGCCATGCGTCACACCCCCAACATGAGTCTTGTGTGGAAGGGCGAAATTAGAGCTCCTGGATGCACCTTAAGGACCTTGCAACGTTGATATGAGCTGTGTTTTACACTGAATTCTTTGTAAGGCCAAATTATTGATGCCTGATTTGGCCCCAGCCAAAAACTTAGCCCATACTTTGTGCAAGACTTTAGTGATTCCAGGGTTTGGTCTATGTGTTAACAGAGCCATTAATGTTGTTTTTTTAAAGAGCACTTACTCTGGCATTCAGCCATGAAGGCTGTGAAGTGTTGTACCTCAGTTTCCCTTTGTGCACTGCAGTTCAAGCTTGTGGTGGTTTTTCTGCTGTGTACAGTTTTTCATGATTAGATGCAGGCAGTAACTGTGAAATATCAGTATCACCAGGACGTTTAACATAGTGTGTGTTGTCATGTAATGAAACAGTATTACCATGAAGGCTTTTACAGCATAATGAGTTCTTACCTGTCACCCCCATCATGTTCAAGGGTTTTTCCTCAAAACCTTGCACATTGTACATTTTTACAGTTCTTGGTGTCAGCAACAAGTTAGTTACAGTCATTAGTAATAACATCAGTTTTATCACGTGTACATTTAGAATTATTTTTGTCATGCCAAGTCTTTGGTTTAGACAAATCGTTCTTCAGGTCAGCTTGTTCAATATCCCTTTTGCATCTTCGTAGCTTTTTCTTGACCTCAGGGTCTTCCTTAACAGAGGCTTTCAGTTTAATCACTTCCTTAGGGTTTTGGTATTTTAGGGTTAACCGGTGGCTTTTATTTGCAAGGTTTAATCCTTCCCTTCCTCCCTGTCCAGTAGGGTCAGAGGGCATGGCTACACTTGCAGATGTAGAGCGCTTTGAGTTAAACCAGCCTTCGTAGAGCGCAGTAGGGAAGGCGCTGCAGTCTGTCCCCGCTGACAGCGCACTGGCGTGGCCACAGAGAGCAGTGCATTGTGGTGGCTATCCCAGCATGCAAGCAGGGCCGGCTTTAGGAGGTGCGGGGCCCAATTCGAACAGTTTTGATGGGGCCCTGGCAGGGATGACTTAAAAAAAAAAAAAACACATAAAGAAACACGTGGGGCTTGTACTCACCAGGCGGTGCTCTGAGTCTTCGGCAGCACTTTGGTGTCAGGTCCTTCACTCACTCTGGGTCTTCAGCGGCACTGAAGGACCTGCTGCCGAACACCCAGAGCAAGTGAAGGATCCGCCACCGAAGTACCGCCAAAGACTCGGAGCACCGTCGGGTGAGTAAAAATTCAAAAGGCGCCTCTAGCCAGGGAAGGGATTCTCACTGGGCGCGGGGCCCTCTTAGGCACGGGGCCCGATTCGGGGGAATTGGTGGAATGGGCCTAAAGCGGTCCTGCATGCAAGTAGTTGCAATGTGCTTTTCGAATGGGGGGGTGGGGTGGAGTGTGATGGGGTGTGTGTGTGTGTGTGTGTGTATATAGGGGGAGAGAGAGGGGGTTTTGGGGGGCTGAGAGTGTGTCAGCTTGCTGTCTTGTAAGTTCAGACAGCAGCAGACCCCTCCTTCCGCCCGCCTCTCTCTGACACACAGCATTACACAGGAATGGTTGCCTTGTCTTGGAGCAGATAAGCAGCTGGCTGGGCAAATCCAAGGCAATGACAGGAGTGGCCACTTGAAGGGATTCCGGAGGCTGATCAGAGCACAGTAATGCAACCCCTCATTCACACTGATGCTGGGGCACTCCAGCGGGGGCCCATCAAACGTTATTCCTCTCGCCGAGGTGGAGTACCAGGAGCGCTGTAGCCACGGAGTCAGAGCGCTCTGCGTGCCTTGCCAGTGTGGACGGGTAGTGAACTAGGGGGCCCGGGGCCGCTTTAATGCATTGTAACTGGCAAGTGTCGCCAAGCTCTAAATCTGAACTCTTCTGTGTAACATAATCCATTGGCTGGCTGGGTGCATTCTTTGCTAATGGCTCTGCGGAAGTCTTTCTCCCTGCAGCCAGTCAGGTAATTTTACATCAACACAGACACTAGCTTGTTTACTGGTTTTCAGATCCTCACACTTGACCAATTCCAAGGCTGGACTCTTGTCTTAAAGAGATCCCATCCATTTTCACTAACAAGTCTCCCAAACAAACTGTTGCTTTCTCTATACAGTGATTTACCCTGAGTTAACTCAAACTCACTTCCACACCCATCCCTTGCAGCAAACCGCTTGCAAAAACTACTCTGAAGATTTTTCTCTTCAGGAATCTTTCTAAGCAGCAACCCATTTTTCACAGAAATTCTTCCCTTACTCTTTTCACTTAGGGTTTGCTTTAAAGGAACGTTTTCCTGAGCAACAACGGACGCTTTCTGGGTTTCACTTAAATCCAGAATCATCTCTGTCCCTATCAGGAGGATTTTCACAAAACCCCCTTTTCAGGTAAACTGCTAGACTTCACAGTCCAAGATTAGAAGCATTCTTTTCCTTGTTACAAGTTTCCACACTGTCAGTGGTAACGTAGTTAAATCACCTTCATGCTTTCCTTGTGCCCTGGCTATATCATCACCCTGATCAGACAAGGTTATCATATCTTTACCCAGCAACACACTAGCAATAGGCAAAATGGAAGCATCAGAATCTCTTGGTCTCTGGAAGCTATTTATGACATTGACTGGATGCAACCTAGTTACAAAGTCGTCATTCCTAGCAGACCCAAATTTAGGACCACTTCCTTCCTGGGCTTTAGTTGTATCCAGAATCAACGCTGGGTCAACTGATAAATTTTCCACCATCATAGGCTGACAGGCTTTTTCTGTCTGCTTTATAGACAGAAAAGAGCTGGAGAAATATTCCCCTTTAACAGACAAACAGCTTGGGATATCCTTTCCTTTGTCCCAGCGCACATGGCTATTCACAGACAACTGCTTGGAGATTGAGGTAGCTCCCTTCATAGGCAAGTCATTACCCCTAAGAGACACAGGAACGTTTCCTTCACTGTCACAATTCTCCACATTGGTAACAGGTATGGTGTAGGGATACTCACGTTCCACTAACCTTGCCTTCCCAAACTGCTGATTAGACACAGCCATCAGCTCAGAAGGCTGCCTCTGCTCATCTAAACTTTCTTTGCCTTCCCCTCCCTTAACAGAGAAACTGCTGGTTTCCACAAATACATCTTATTACACTGAGCTACTTTAAGCACATCACTTTTACCTGGGTCAGACTTTCACAAACTTTACTTGCCAACAATCCATCACTCACCAAGACTGTACCCCTTCCTTCCTCAGTTAGGGCTTTAACCTAATCGCCAACTTTAGTTTGTTCTAGAGAAATGTTTTCCTGAGCCTTGTCTGATGCTAGATTCATTCTGAGATACCAGACTGACACTCAGAAATTTTTTCCACATATGCACTGCTTCTTTGCATAGACCAACAACCATCTTCCTCAGACAAACATTTGGAGAAACCCTCCATAAGCCAACCCTTGCCCCTAATAGACACAAGTTCAGGATTATTTCTTTCCTGTGACTGGTTTATGTCAACCTGACTGAACAAAGCTTTAATATCATCCCCAATCGAAAGATCCTTAGGCAGGAACTTCCTTATACCAGCCATAACTTCATGTTCAACACCATTCCATTCAAGATGGATTCTGGCTAAAGGCACACTTTTACAGTGAACTCAGAGCATCACAATATTCACGCTCCTATTTGGTAAGTAATCTTCCTCTTTGGCAAGCTCTGCTTTAACAGGAATGATGTTAGAAGCTGTAATTTGCCCCAAACAGCTTTTACCATTGACTTTTGTGTTCTCTGCACAAATTACGGGGTTACCTTCGTCTGAGCTCCCAGTAAAAGCATTTACATAAAAGGTGGCAGTGTTGGGGTAAATTTGGTTACGCACAGACAACTGCTTAGAGTCAAACAACATACCAACATTGTTACAAACTGGATAGATTCTATCCACATCTTTGCTGTTGAGAGGAGCTGGCTTTTCTGCATGATTCAGTTCCTGCTGTTCCTTTATTCTCTTGAGTTGGAGCTTAAGTCTGTCCACTTCTGCCTTAGCGTCTAGCTCCTGCAATGGAATATGTGTCATTCTTTGTTCACGTTCAAAACCCAGGCGTTCTCTTTCAGTGGCTTCTCCTTCCATATCAGCTATTTTTTGCTTTTGTTTGGGTTCTAACTGCTGGTTTCTTACTGTGAGCATTTTTGCTGGGTCTGTTTCCTTATCCCTGGCAATTAACAGATTTTTCAGTTCCTGCTCTGGGGACCTTTGCTTAAAATACAACAGTCTCTGTAAGCACAATTCTTCCAGGGTTTTCTGTCAGGATCTTGATCATGGGTCATTCACTGTAACTGATTTTTACCCCCTAAACTCTCCAATATCAAAATTAAAATTTGACAAGCGTGTGTTTCTGATCCAAAAATCCAATTAACGGTGGTAATGTGTATCCAAGCAGCACTATGCCACTGTGACTGGGGTCCCAGTGGGGCCAGCTGTGGTCACTCAATTAGGGTGAACTGCAAAGAATGGAGCAGACAAACCTCCCAAAAGCAGGTGCATATTCCAATCCTTAAATTCACCAGGCCAGCATCAAACAGCATCTTTATGACCTTACTGGTTACTCAGAAGTCCAAACACTACAGTTCCCTTGAAGTGATCCAACCTCCAGCCTCCATCTAGGTACCCACGCCAAATATGATGAAAATTTATGTAAATCTCATCATATAAAAGAAACAGTTCTACTAATCCCAAAGGATCAGACATATTACCTCCCAGGTTAATGAATGTTTCAGATTTTACCCAAATACACGCCACAGTCAATTCTTGTTAACTAAACTAAAATTTATTAAAAAACACGAGAGAGAGTATGGTTAAAAGATCAACATACATACAGACATGAGTTCAGTTCCTTTAGGTGCAGGTTCATAGCAGAGACGGTGAGCTTTGTGGTTGCAAAGATTTCTTTCAGAAATATATTATAGTTTATAGTCCAATGTCCAGATACCACATTCAGGGCTTACCGGCATAACTGGGACCTCAATCTTGCGACTCAAACTTCCCCTGAAGAAGCTTAAGCAGATCTGAGATGACAGAATCAGGACCCAAGGATCTTGTATACAATGTCATGTCCTCTTTGAATTGGGAGTTCCAAGGTAATTAGGATGACTTTCAAGGAGGTCCATCACTGGTACTTAGCTATACGAATTAACATAAGACCATTTGCTTGTTCCTCCCCCATTCACAGATTATTCACTGTACATTTCAAAGAGAGATGAGTACCGAGATATCCCCTATTTACGATTCATTTAAATGCTAGGATCTTCTTTTGACCTCTGAATGATCAGAATACAGCATAGACAGGGACTGTTGACCCTACTCATACATATGTAAATGCACAAAAACACAAACCACCTCTCCCCACGTCTTCTGTGGGTTATTTATGTTTCTAGCCATGTGTCTCTCACACAAACCAAGCTCCCCCTGCCTGGTTTTGGGGGACCTGATGAGGTAGAGCCCTCTCCCCCAGAGATGTGCTGGGGGGACCGTGTATCCAAGACAGCAGGTCGTATAGTTTCTATCCCTGGTTCTGTTTCCATGGAAACCAATCCACCATCACTTTCAACATCTGTATTTTAAGCTCGGAAAAAAGACTCTCCCGTCCCTGCTGCCCCTGCCCTCTCCTGCCCCGCCCTCAAAGCGGCCGCATCTCCATTGCAGCTGCCTGCAGACAAGTTTTGGGGACCTCCTCCTTTTCTTAAGGGGCGCCTAGCATCCCTCACTCCTAGAGTATAGATTTCCACCTAGTTCCCTGTCTCCTGACTGTATGTGCTGTAAAACACCACTCAAGGCGGCCCGCCGCAGATCATCCCGTGATGAGTGGGACTTTAACCAGAGGCTGACGTGAGAAGGTAACCTCCCCAGTCCTGCTCCTCTCCTCTGCATCCTCCCCGCAAGCCAGAGCTCCCACTACAAGCCCACCTGTGGGTTTCCGTTGCTCTGCAGCCTTGGGATTCATGCATTCAGGCAATCGTGCCCAAGCTTTGCAGGGCTTGGAAGCAAAAGAGCCTTAAAGAGTGTGGGTCTGAGTTTTCCTCAGTGTGTTGGATTTGGGGTACAGTTGGGATGGTTCTTGTGTCATTTACCTCAAGCCTAGTTTCAGATCAAAATGAGCTCAGGGCCTCTGGCTTGTTCCTGCCTGTGGTTGGTAGCCCTCAGCCCTGGCCTCCCCTTCTGCTTTCAGAGCATGAGCTGGTGGTTTTTATTCTGTTGCTAATTTTTGTGGTGAGACCATCATATTCCTTCAACAGTTACCAGCCTTGGCAACACCAGGATGTGTGAAGCCTTTAGCTTATTTTCCCACTATCTAACCACCCTGGCCTTTTGAAGTGGGGAGGGGGGACGGTCCGACGCCATGTGGGGGTAGAGGAAAGCACCGGGGTCTGTCTCCATTCTGCTCGAGGCAAGTGAGCAGGAGGTGGGTCCCTGTGCCCAAGAGTCTTGTGGCCGGTTACCAAAGGTCTGTCTCAGCGCTGGGTGATAATGGGGCGCAGCTTAGCTGTCAGCAGCCTTATCTCCTGGAATTTCAGGGGCCCAGTCACTGCTCGTGTTTTGGGTTGGCCAGAGGGTAGAGAAGGGAGGGATGGCAGAAGTAGCATGGGGGCAGGGGAGCCAGGGAATGAGAGAAGGAAGGCAGGTAGCTAGAGGGGAATGAAGGGTGAATGCAGAGGATATGGTGCTGTCCAGGGGCTTAACCTCCAGATCTCCTGGTTCCCCCAACACCAGCCATCCCCACCCCCAACTTTCACTTTGCTGAGATGCTGAAATCTGCCAGGACAACATCAAATGTTGCTGCACCCTTGACATGGCTGGGGGCAGAGGAGGGGCTTTCCCTGGATCAACCCTGCCAGAGCCCTTGATTCTGAGCCAGTTCAAGTCTCTGCTGAGCCAACTTAGGTTGATTTTTTTTTTTTCCCTGTTGACACGTTATTTCTCAGCGACTCCTGCTCAGCTGCAACGTGCGTGCTGCACTGTCACATTGCCCTGCTCCCCCACCTTGCCCGGGAGAGCAGCCCGTCCTGCTTCAATCCAGCATCAGGGGTAGGTTTGTGCTGGAGCGATGCTGGAACTCGTTCATCCTTTGAATCCTCCACCTTGCAGAGAGAAACTTGGGCTCTAAGCAACACCTGGGTCTTACCCTGGTCTCTGCTCTGCTGGAGGTGACTGAGTTGATCCTGGTATGACCTGAGAGAACAACTGGACTCCCTCCTTCGAGGTGCCCCGATGCCTTTCCACATCCTGTTTCATTCAGGAAATGTCTCCAATTCCTAACCCTCTCTTGCTGCCTGCCTCCCTCCCCCAGCACTTGCAGTCTGCGTGGTTCTTCCTACCCAGGTCCTCTTCTGGTCTTCCATGGCCATAGGATTGAAGCTCCTTGCAATCATGAATGGGCTGTCAGTGCCCCCAGGAGATAGGCAGTGCTAGTATTCCCCATTATGTACACTGAAACTGAGGTACAGAGGGAGTGATTTGGCCATAATCGCACACTGTGTCGGTGGCAGAGCCAGGAACAGAACCCAGTCCAGTGTTCTAGTCTCTAGGTCACAAAGTGCCTGGCCCAGCCTTCTGACCCGTCACGCAGAACATGCTGCAGCAGGTACGGTCCCTGCCTCAGCTCGGCAGGTAATGCAGCACTGAAGTATTTAGCTTCACAGCACCCCTGAGAGGCAGGTGCAGTGTTTACCCATTCTACCCTTGGAGCGACTGAGGCACACAAAGTGATTTGGTTAGGCTCCTCCATTACTTGCCTGGCAGAGCTGGGGGTAGAGCCAGGAGTCCTGTCTCCCAGTGCTGCAGGGTAACCCCGAGTCTGTCCCCGCCTCTCTGACAGAGCCTTTGCTAGGGGGATGCAGCTGCTTGTATTGTCGGTTTCTCCCTCACATCCTCCCCGCAGCAAGAGTAAAGGGAGGATCCACATGCTGGCTCGGGAGGTGGGCAGATGCTGGGGGGGTTCCGTTTACTCACCATCGAAAGGGGAAGTGGAGCAGCCACTTCAGTGCCTCTCTCCTGACTGTGGAGCACCGCAGCTAGTCCCCCATCCTGCCCGCTGCGGCTGCCTGCAGTGCTCAACGGGAGCCCCAGAGGTGCCGGGGGAGCACGTCCAGCTTGCAGGAGAGCAAAGGGGACAAGGAACCGGGAGACGGGCTACGACACGTCTGTCCCCACTCTGGTGCCCAGCGTGTAAAGATGCCCAGCTAGTCTGTGCTGTCCGCTTGGGCGGATGATGAGAGGAAGGAGGGTCTGTGTTTACAGCACCAGACTAGGCTCTGCCACTGACTCACCATGTGCCCTGGAAGTCACTTAATTGCTCTGAGCCCTAGTTCCCCGTCTGTACAATAGGGTTAGTGGCTCTTCCTTCCTCCCACACTCTGCCTTGTTTGTTTAGATGGCATGTTCTCGGGGTCCGTGTATTTGTACAGCACCTAGCACCATGAAGCCCCCATCTCGGCTGGGTATCAAGAGCTACAGTAATACCAGGAATGGGCAATGAGCAGAGAAGCAGCCCCACTGATACTCAGAAAGGGGCCTTGCTCCTGAGGCTCCTATCAGACAGCCCTGGTCTTCTTGCTGGGGGATGAATGGAGCTGGCAGCCATCAGGGGAGGGAAGAGACTAATGTGGGATTTGCCAGGTTGCTTGGGGTTTGCCCTCTTAGCTGCGTGTGGCTAACAGAAGTCACAGGAGTGAAAACCTTGTGCGTTAGATGCAGGTCTAAGCGGGAGGATCTTTAGCATTTGCGCTTCTGTCTTTACATCAGCATTCCTAGTGTCCTCCCTGTTGTAGAGCGGGAAACTGAGGCACCAAGCAGACAAGTGACTTGCCCAGAGCCACATACCATGTTGGCAGCAGAACTGAGAGTGTAACCCAGGTCTCCTGGCTCCCAGTTCCCCTATTCTTAGCAGCTAGATGAGCTTTCAGTAGCTAAAAATGACGCTGTGGTAAAGTTTCTCACTTCTCCCTGTCCCTTGTGCTGGTGGTAGGCTGGCTTTGTAGGAGATGGTGACGGTGGGATATTGGTTTTAGGAGATGCTGAATGGCTCTGAACATTATTGCCTTTGGGAAGGAACTCTTAGATAATGCCCTGGTCACTTCCTGTCTCTCTCTCCTTAGCTTCCTATCATCCCCAGAGATGAAACATGTCCAGTAGGTCTATTTCAGCCTTTGCATCCTTCCCCCAGCGCAGCCTCAGGATGGGGATGGAGGCTCTTTAGGAGAGAATGCCGATCCCCCAACGTGAGTGCTAATCTTCACACCCGCTCGCCGTACGTGGACACCTGGAGCGGGAGCTGTCAGGTCCAGCAGCAAGAGCCAGACTCTCACTAGCTCTGATTAGGCTAGCCTGCTGGAAACGGAAGCGTGGTTGCAGCAGTGCAAAAGGCTCGCCCTTCCCTGTACACTCCCGTCCGAGGCGCTGGGCACGTCCTCGCGCCACCTCTGCTCTGCGTCCGTTTTCAGCACGCTAGCCCGCTCGGTGCTTGCGTGGGTGTGACTCCAGGAGCTGGCGTCGATATATCCAGCCCGCAGTGCGGACATCCCCAAAGACACAGCACTTGTTTTTGTTTTTTCTCCCATCGGAACTTGCAAATCTTTCCAATTCCTGATCAATTTAAATGATCGACAAATGAACAAATCAGCATTCCCATAGCCTTACAAATCTCATTCTTCCGCAGTCTAGTACAACCCTCCATTAGAAAATGTCCTTTGCTAGTGATTTCCTCCTCCATTTGGTCCTACCTTTACCCCTTGGTCCGCCCTCAGTGAAGAGTGATAGCAGCATTACTGTTATGTATTATGGCAGCATGTAGAAGTCCCAGTTGAGATCATAGGCCCGTTGCACTAGGAGTTGTGTATGAATCTAGTAAGAGACAGCTCCTGCCCTGAAGAGCTTACAGCATCAATGGAGTAGATGGGGTGGGAGAAAAGTAATAGTATCCCCATTTTACAGATGGGAAACTGAGGCACGGAGATTTAGGGGCGTTCCCAAGGTCTCATAGTGAGTCTTTCCCAAGTGTCATGGCTGGGGCATGTGCAGTGAGGACTAGTGGGTGGAGCTGGAGTCTGGGGCCTGAGACCTGAGTCAGAAGCTGGAGTCAAAAGTCAGAGCTGGGCTTAGAAACCAGAGTCCAAGAGCAAGGTGAAAGAACAGGATCTGTTGTAGCAGCCAGCTGGAGATCTGCGTAGGTGCGCGCACACTCTCCGGGTGTCCCCTCCAGATTTTAGTAGTGCACCGGCACCTATCAGGCCCTTTGTGGGCAGCACATCCCGTGAGGCTTGGGCCCATGAGGTTCACGGCCCGTCAGTCGTCGATCCGCCAGAGTGGTCAGGTGGCAGCGTGGATGTGTCAGCCACCCAGGCAGCAGCAGATCCAGCTTCTAGCCTGTGGATCCTCGCGCAGAGTCCCAGTTGTGGGCCTGAACCACAAAGGCCATTGTTCCTGCAAGAGATTCCTTCTTCCTTACACCTATCACGTGCAATTTTGCTGGCATCCTTCGTCCGCGAGAGACGGTGGGAGTTGCGACCTATGATGTAGATGGTTTGCAGTGTATGTACATGCATGTATCTGGTTATTCTCTCTTCCTCCCCCTTCCCCCCTTCTTAATTAGTGCTTAGCTGGGTTAAGAGACCTGCAATTCTTCTTAATCATCTCCGTCAGTCCCTGATCACCTCAACCACTTTCTGGTGAACTCCCTCTGGTTGGGCTGTGAAATAAGACTCGGGGGGGGGGGGGGGGGGGTTTACACCTCCTTGGATGGCTGTGGAGTCCCTCCTCCACCCGCCAATACTCCTCCCAGATGCTTCTGCCATTCTCCGCACTCACACGGGGAGTCCCTTCCATTGCTTTTGAAGAGTGAAGTGCAGCGTGTCTCCTTTCTGCCCCTCCCCTCCCCTCCCAGCCTGTGAATTTTGGATATTCCTGGGAGGAGGCTTTGGAAACCCTTGTTTTCTCTCCCTTCCTGCATTCCTGCCTGCTGGTGCCTGCCGTCTGCCAGCCAGAGATAAGGAAAGGCTGATAATTGACTTGTGCGGGGGCCAGGGCCTCAAATTCAACCCGGTGACTTGGGAGACTTGGCAGCTGCCATCCTCATTAACTGAGCTCTTGAGGGTCCCTTCTGAAGCATGATTCTGAGGAGAACCCATCCACCTGCCTCCTCCCGTGTCTTGCAAAGGCTCATCTCTTTCACCCCTGACCCCTGGAACGGGCGCTGCCTTTATATTTAGCTCTGGAGACAGGCCAGTTCTGAACAATTGGACTTGTGTGTGTCAGGATTTGTGGTTTGTTTGTGCAGACCAGTGACGTTCACGCTCTCTGGCTGGGCTGACCTGCTCTTCTCCCCCCCTTAACCATTGGAAGGGAGGATGTTCTCAGCCAGCGCAGTACCCCTTCAGTTCCCCTCTGCAAGGTCAGGCTCCATCACCTCCCTCACCTGCCTCGCTCTCCACAGCCAGCTGTGGGCTTTATCTTTCATTACCCAAGCACAGCCTCCCTTCTAAGCTGCGGCCAGAAGGGCTAATTGGCAGCAGAGAGGGAGCAGGTCCCAGTGGAAGTTCTGGCCAGCTCAGCACTGGGGAAGGTGGGTGGCAATATCTATCGAACTTCAGGCTTTTTGGCCCAAAATGCGGGCTTTCAGGAGGTTTCTCAGGACTCCAAAACTCAGAGCATTTAGCCACACTATGGTCATTGTTGCCCCCAAATGCTGTGGCTGGAGATGCAGCCATGATGGGGACGCTGGACTGAACAGAGGGAATCGAGAGACTGGTCCTGCCAAGAAGAGAGGTCTTGACTAAAGCTGGTTGGGGCGGAGGGAGGAATTTTGGCAGAAAATTTAGTTTTTCTTGGCAAAAATTTGAAATTTTAGCCAAAATCCAAAAGACCTTAAATTCTGAAGTGCTGCTGCAATACCTCATGGGAGTTGTACTTTGGGTGACTCACACCCCATTCTCATCCATGGGGTGGGCTCCCTGGCTGGACTACATCTCCCGTGAAGCAACATGGTCTCTCCTCTTGGTCAGGGGAGTCATGCATCATTGGAGATGTAGTCCAACCAGGGAGCTCAGCCCATAGAGAAGAATGGCGGGGTAGGAGGTGAGGCAACATCTCCAAATACTTCAGGTTTTCACAGAAAGCGGACGCTTTTTTGCAAAAAATGAAGTTTTTGTAGAAAATGGTTTCAATGGAAAATTCTCAACCAGTGCAAATCTTGAGCAGCTGCCCACTCCCCCATGTCTGTCGGGAGCTTTTCAAATGTCCTTTGCTCATCAAGGTTCTCTCTGATGCTCGAGTTGACTAAGGGGTTGGTAGGGGAGAGGAGAATCTCAGGGGCTGTGATGGCTCATTGTAGACTGATGTAACCGGAACCTGCTCTACTCCAGATCCAAGCTGACCTGGTCTGGCACGAGGTGGTAAGCTCTTCCTGGCACCTTCTACTGTCCCAGCCCTTGGAAGTTCACTTTTCTCTAGGCAACGTTCACTTGGGACTGAGTTAATTTCCTAAAGGGAATTTGTGCGTTTGCCTCTTTGTGTCCTGATCAGAAAGTTCCCCTGGCTGAGAAGGGCTCCCGCCCTGTCTGACTCCCCTGTTGCTGGGAAGGTGGATGGACAGACATGGCCCACCCTTTCCTTTCCTCCAGTTTACCGCCTCTCTGGGTGGCAATTGTCAAGGGACTTCCCTTTAGCTGAGGGGAGCTATGTGGGACTCCACCAACGCCTCTCTGAGAGAGGGCAGTGGGCTTGGCTGTAGGCTTGGGACTGGTTCTGCCTTCAATTACTTTCCCATCTGGGGCAAGCACAGCTCTGCCTCTGCAGCACTCCAGTGCCTCCCCATTGTGGATCTAGAATCGCAGAATATCAGGGTTGGAAGGGACCTCAGGGGGTCATCTAGTCCCACCCCCTGCTCAAAGCAGGCCCAATCCCCACATAGATTTTTAAGCCAGTTCCCTAAGTGGCCCCCTCAAGGATTGAACTCACAGCCTTGGGTTTAGCAGGCCAGTGCTCTAGAGGAGAACGCTCCTCTTGGAAATGAATGGAATGAGTGGCCCCATTTGCTACTATGCTCAAGCACTTATTCCAACAAGCTCTCTGAAATGCTAGTCAGACAGCAGGGTCAGCGTTACTATCGGCTGGTGTTTGGTCTCTCTGTCAGACGGTTCTCATCTGCTTGAGTGCCTGCAGGATGCAGCGAAAGACACGTCCGGTTGTTAATTGACCTTGGGACAGTATTAGGGGTAGGGTGATGGCTCTTTATTTTATTTTTTTTAAGACCCAGCTGATGTGGCTAAAAGTTGCCCTGAGGCAAGGGGAGCCATGGATAAATCGCTCACTAGTGTGGTGATAGACTAATTCACTTAAAAACCGGGCAAAGCTCAGCTGATTCCACTGCCTCCCCCCCGCCAATCTATTGCAAACCAAACTGTACACAGTTTGCAGCTTTCCCCTTTGCTGCTCCTTATCTAAACCAGTTGCAATTCTCATCCTCCCCCTTTTTTTTTCTCCCCCCCCCTTTGCAGGAATTTAGAAAATGTCCAAGCCGACAGGACGCCAGTGTTTATCCACGAGGTGCTTAGCTTGCTGGTTGCATGTACAGCCAAGGTAAGCGCTGGCTACCTAGCATGTGTGTTTGTGCCAGGCACATGCCCCATTACACAGGGCCCCTAGATAACCCCACATGCAGCAGCGAAAGTTGCACGCTGTGAGCATGGAAATGCTTATGTCTGGGCTTGGCCTGTTGTTGAAATCAACCCGAAATCCATAGATGGGCTAGCACTATTAAGAAGCCAGCAAAACGCAAGGGTTTCCCCTGTGTTACACAGATCAAACTAGATCAGTGGTTCCTTCTGCCTTCAAATCTGTGAACCTGGAATATACCGGTTCTTGGGCCATAGAGCTCTCTTCTGAGGCCTCATCCCGGATGAAGTGTGTCACTGACATGTCATACAGGGGCCAGGACACTGAAGCTCGCAAAGAACAGCCGTGAAGTGACATGTTCCTATGCTGCACACATGTTCTGCACTCAGTGAGTGAGTCTCCTGCCAGCGCAGCAGGCCCAGACAAGGTCCCCTGTACCATATAATGCCATAATGTGTGGCTCTGAGTGGGACCCCTATGCTGGGGTGAACTGTTAAATTATGGAGCTCACATTTTCATGACTTCTGGGGGACCGCCATGACCTGACAGAAATTCTGGTTCACTTCCCCTCTCCAACATCCCGTAGAGGTGACCCACAAAGATGAAACAAATTGGACGTGTGCCTGCTTTATATTATTGTATGATGAACAAAGGCAGCTTGAAAATAATGCTGCCTGTTTAACGCTAGACACCCAGATCCTGTCTTGCATGCAAAGACTAAGTGGAGAGCTGAACAGTGGCCTCATAAATGTAGGGAGGGAAAGCTGAGCTATTATGAGGGGCAGGGATTTTTTAATTAGGCTGCATAGAACTTTTTTGGTGGCATTCATTTAATGCCAATGACTGACTAACACTTTGGAAAAGGAAGCCTTTGTTAAAGACTTCACACCTTCAGCCCTTGTTAAAATCCACAGTAAGCATCCCCAAGGCCTCCCAGAGGTCATCCAGGAACGATCAGACTTGACATTTGGGAGGATTTCAAAGGTAAATAACCAGGAAAAATTAAAACAAACAAAAAAAATCAAACAAGCTTTTTCAGGCTTCATTTTTCTATCAAAGGAAGTCAAAAATGGTCAGTTGGTTTGTTAAAAACATCCTCTGTGGTCATGGGCCACATTGCAACTGCTGTTTAGTATAACACACCCAGTCATTTGGCTGTCTTCCCCCTCTGCCTTTTTTGTTCATCTCCCCCTGTTGTGCCCCCATAACCTGTCAAGATTGTGAGATCTTCAAGGTGGGGACTGTCTCTTTAGAGTGTGTGTACAGCACCTGGCGCAGAAAGGCCCTCCGGTCCCAGCCCATGTCCTCTGGAGGAAGTAGTGAAAATAAAGGTCGCCTTCAAGGGCAGCTGCGACAGACTCAAATACACGCTCTTCCACTTCCTCTGAAGGAGCTAATGATCAAATGAGTGAAATTAGCCTGAATAATAATACAGCATTTCAATAGCACTTCACATCTTCAAGGCACTTTTCAGCAGCATGACTGAATGTTAATGAAGATTATTTAGTGGGGGGTGGGTGAAGGTGCTTTTTTTTTTTTTCTTCAATGCTGCGGATTAACCATGTTTCTTCTGTCCTTGCAGCTAAAGAACGCCCCGGAGCAGTGTGCCCCCGGCAGGTCTCAGCTAGAGACCGTAACCGTCTATGCATTGCACCTCTACGAATGCCTCTTCGACCCCTACCAGACGTGGAGGCGGCAGCTGAGCGGGTGAGTGGGTGTGGAGCAGTGTCCTGTGTGGATGATCTCGCTGTGCTGTGGTCTAGGTAGATTGTCACAGCTCGGCTGGCCTGCGGGGCCAGATTTGATGACAAGCCATAATCCATTGCATAAAACACGTTGGTGTGGGGTGTCCGAGAGTGGGGTCTCGAGGCATGTCACTCCCCATTTCAAACATGCAGCATCTAATGACTCAGCGCTGCACCACTCGGATGCCTTGGCCGAGTAATTTCAACGCCACCATCTCCGGCTTGCTCCCTGTTAGCTGCTCCCTGCCCAGAATCCTGTCTCACTTCCCCTGCGTTTCCTGTGTTTCTAGGGAAATTGTCAGCATGAAAGAGAAGAGCAAATACAAGTTTGCACCAGCTGCTTTGCCTCTAGAGTTCAGCACTTTCTTCCAAGGTAAATGCCAAACAACCAACTCCCCCTCCTCCAGCCCTGATTGGATGTTGGTCTGTCTCCAGTGCTCTTATCTC
Organism: Gopherus flavomarginatus; assembly: GCF_025201925.1. Taxonomy (NCBI): domain Eukaryota; kingdom Metazoa; phylum Chordata; order Testudines; family Testudinidae; genus Gopherus; species Gopherus flavomarginatus. The sequence continues at coordinate 5,593,246 of NC_066618.1, read as the reverse complement.
TCCGTTCAGGAGCCCTCCTCCTTCCCTCCCCATGCTGGAGTGAAATGTCACCCTAACCTTTCCAGGCCTTTGCAGGCAGTTATCGTCTTTAACGACCCTTGATTTCCTCCTGCCTGGCACCGGGGGCTCTCTGTGGTGTTGAAAAGCGCGGTGTCTGCACCCAAAAAGCATGCTTGCGCTTCCCAGATTTCCTCCCTGCAGGCGGGACCCCAGTGCTGACAGATGGCGGCTGTGAGCCGGCAGTACATGTTGAGAAAGTGTATTTGCATATTACCCAGAACACCATTCTGCCTCTCATGTCCCTGTATCCCAGAGGAGTGGGGACTGAATGCGTTGTTTCAAATGGGGATGGGGAGCGAATGTAGTTTTGAAGAAAGGTACCGGTTTACCAGCCTTGGAGACTGGACCTGCCTGTTTCTCCACATAGCAGGGGCAGCAGCCGATGTGCTTACTGCTTAATTTGAAGGATTCGCTCCTTGGGCGTCCGAGAGGAGTTGACTCTCCAGACCCATTCAGTCCAGGCCCTCTCCGCTGAGGCCCTCTGCAAACGGGCAGGGGGTTCGTAATGTGGACGCTCCTCCACTGGGACGCTGAGCAAGTTCCACCCAGTAGCCTTGGCCTGGTCATGTGAGCCAATGTATAAAACTCTCCTGCGGGCCGTTGAATGGCTGGGTTTTGTTCTCATTTTGCTTGGACACCAGGAAGGCTTCCTGGGGACTTTCCTAGCTACCAAAGCTGCCTCCCATCCTTTCTGGGCCCATTCTCTGTGGGCTTGCAAGGGGAATTCCACACAGTGGTTGGCGTTCCTTTTGCTCCTTGCTTTCCTCTGGCTCTTGGAATCGTCTTGCCAAATATGCCGTGTGCCTCTGGCTGAGCCTGGGAACTACTTCACCCCGCATCCCTGGGGCGATAAATAGCCTCGTGTTAGTTTCTAGGCAAGGTTCCCTCAACTAGCGAAGGAATTTCCTTTGTTACCAGAGCTGAGCGCTCTCTGTCTTGGACTCTGACCTGACCACGCTGACTGACTCTGCTCATTGATTCGTTAACGTCTATAACGAACTTCCTAAGGAACATTGTACAGTAAAGCGGCGGGGGGCGGGGGATATTCCTGTGTGGAACCAACAGCTCGGAGGCCAAGGAAAGGCCTGGAGTTTGGGAGCCGTCTGGGGGCTTTCACTGGCAGTGCTGAGACACACCACAATGGGGGAGGCTTTGGAAGGCTGTAAGGGGGACTAGATGGAACGTCCTGACTGAGACTGTCTTCCTGTGTCCAGGACGTTGGGGCCCTTCTCAGCTGGTGCTGCTAGGAGCTCGTTCATTTCAGGACAATGGCAGCAAAGAGAGAGGGAGGGGGAATGCTACAAATTGGGGCAGCAGCGTGGGTGGCCCCCCAGTTCCCTTTCAGCCTCCCGGTGGGAGCCTGCACCGATCAAATGGTCCGGAAGCTGGGCATGGGGGATGGCTTGGTGGCTAGCATCAGTACATGCCATGCAGTCTCCGACCGTTGTGTGTTTGCTGTCTGTGGCCAACCAGGCTCAACCTGGGGCCCTCGTCTTGGTGCCATCCAAGCACCAAGTGATGATGGAGACTCCGGGAAGCGTGACTGAGCATGCCCAGCTGGTCTCCTTGGGTTCTCCACCGAGAGCTAGGGCTACCAGAAATAAGCAGTGCTAGCAGCTGCCCGATAACCCATTTCACAGGGAACCGGGTTTGTCCTGCCTCTGAGTGGCAGAGTCCTCCCGGCGCTGGCCACTCCTTCCCAGCTACCTCATCCCCAAGGAGCAAGTGGCTGCTTCTGAGGAGGAGGGCAGGGTGTCCATGCTGCTGGTCCATCCTGTTATCATGTCCTTCCGTGTGCTGATGGCATCTAAAGAGGAGGAGGCTTGATTGACGGGGGCGGAGCTGTTTCAGAAAGCTGGGCGTGTGGCTGTCTTGCAAGGAACTGCAGCCTATGATCCCATTCACTTCACAAACGAACATTTCCTTCCTTTGTGTTGGAATGAAGAGCCCAGTGCAATCTGACTGGAAGGGGGAGAGAGCTGGTTGCTTGCCATGCTGTAGAAATATGCTTTGGACATTTTCTTTACTTTTTGAAAGCCCCATCCCCCACCCCAGCTTGGTGATTTTTTACATTAGAAACTCAGGTCTTGGCTAACCTGCTGTTCTTGGAGGACTGTGGCTGGCTGGAGGGAAACCCGATTTAGGGAAAGGGATTATTTCTGTTCACTCTTAAACTTTATTTTATGCTTGCTTTACTCAAACTCTGAGAGAAACAGAGCCCTTTATGAACCATTCCAGCATCTTCCCGCTTTCCCCTTCCCTGCCCGCCCCCCACCAAGAAAAGTTCTGCTTGTTTGTTTTAGAAATGTCAAATCTCATTTGCCCTATTCTTGGTGGAAGTTTTGTTGAAGAACCAGAGAGCTGGAGTAGAGCTTTCTTAGCCTTTCATTGAAGGAGGTTTTGTTTTTATCGAGAGCTTTTCTCCCAACTGTTTCTTGCGCATTGCAGTTAGAGGCATTACACACGATAAAGAGTTTTAGACAATCTGACTTAAAGCTTTGTAGGTTTTGCTTCCCAGATGACACAACCTCTTTCATTGTCCTATACTTGGAAATCTTCCAAGAACGAGACCTGAATTTCTAATGTAAAACATCATTTTTGAAAATACCCCTCTAGGCTTTTCCACAACACTATAAAGAAGGAAGAAAGTCTGCAAACACAATTCTCTCCCCATTTACAAGTTACTTTTTTAACTAGGGTGGGAGGGTTGGGTTTCATGAAGTTCCCCCTTCCCTCACCTCCATTTCAACACAGCCCCTCATTTTCTAAGATTAACTTGAATTCACCAATAACTTCCTGACTAACTGGAGGCCTGTAAAAGCAGCAAAGAATCCTGTGGCACCTTATAGACTAACAGACGTTTTGGAGCATGAGCTTTCGTGGGTGAATACCCACTTCCTCAGATGCAACATCTGAGGAAGTGGGTATTCACCCACGAAAGCTCATGCTCCAAAACGTCTGTTAGTCTATAAGGTGCCACAGGATTCTTTGCTGCTTTTACAGATCCAGACTAACACGGCTACCCTCTGATACTGGAGGCCTGTAGTATCGGAGGAAATAGAGCAGGGGTGGGGTTACAGAAAAACCCTGGATTCAGGCCCCCTAAAACTGCAGGGATATGTGAAATCCAAAATCGATATCCAGGCTCCGATTTGAACAAGTCCTGTGCTTTGTTGATGACCTGAGCTGAAGCCCTGTGTTTATTATGACGAATAAGCTGCACAGGATAACTCCTTGCATTGGGAGACTTTAGATTGGCTCTTGTATTAAACACTTTGGACTCTATGAACATGTGTGTAAGTAACCCACATGTTGGAGGCAGGGCCGGCCCCAGCGCGCCAAGCGTGTGCTTGGGGCGGCATGCTGCGGGGGGCGCTCTGCCGGTTGCCCAGAGGTCGGCAGGCAGCTCCAGTGGACATCCCGCAGGCATGCGTGCGGAGGGTCCGCTGGTCCCGCGGCTCCGGTGGAGCATCCACAGGGATCCCTGCAGGAGGTCCACCAGAGCTGCGGGACCGGTGAGCAGCAGAGCGCCCCCTGCGGCGTGCCGCCGTGCTTGGGGCAGCGAAATGGCTAGAGCTGGCCCTGGTTGGGGGTGACCAGTAGAACTGTGCACAGTGAGTATCTGATTAGATAACAAATGGTACTTGGATGACTAGTGCAGGGGTAACCTCCCAGGGCTCAGAGTTTGGCCTGGCTCAGGATTACCAATATCTGTACAGTGCCATAGACATACAGGGCCCAAGTAAACATGGGGGCCCTGGCCTGGGGTGCTTAGTCTGAATTAGACCACACGTATATGAGAGAACTGAGCGGCGGGGGCAAAAATCTACGCCAGGATGTTAGCACTGCTTTTAGAAGAGGCTGCTGTTCCCATGGGGGCAGGAGCCCGTTGGAGTGGATTGATTGCACATTACTCGTTGGCTACTCGGGTTTTTAATATTCTCTGTTGCTAGCTGGGGATTTGTCCTCACTGGCACTCTTTCCTTCGCATGCTAATGGGTTTGCTCCGTGCACCAGCAAGTGTTCCCTGTGCAGCAGGGAGGCCATAGACTCCAGATTTTTCAGCTTAGGTCTGGGTGCCCGTAATGCTTTATTTACCATTTTCCATTGATCACACAGCACCGGAGTATTGGATATTTCTAGAGAGGGAACAGTAAACTTCCTTTTTCCTCCAGTATCTCAGCCTCTGTTTGGTGTACTCTGTAGAAGCATGACATTGTATCCACGACAGGAGCTCCTGCCAGGCGCCTGACGGCAGGTTGATGTGTCTCTTAGACAGGAGGGTGCCTTGCTGGATGGACCCTTCTTAAAGCTACACACACACAGGGGCACTGAATTTTCCACACCTGAGTCCATGCTGCTGAACTACAAGGCTGCAGGGTTGTGGCTGGAGTTAACAGCTGGAGAACTTGTATCTGACAGCTGCGGGGAAGCTAATTGGTATCCCCTTTCTAGTCATGACAGGGCAGAAAAAGCCCCTAAAACTACGCAGGAAGTTTTTCTTTGACCACATGGTGTAAATCCCCTTGCCCAGTTATTTTTAGGAGGAAAAATGCCCTTTGCCTTTGGGCTGATTTCTCACATAGCACATTCTGTCCCGGTGCCTATTGGGAGAGAGAGCCATAATCACTGTGCACCTGCAAGGTTGGGGCCCTTCGCGGCGCTGTTAAAAGCCCCTCCTGTCCCACAAAGAATCGGGGCACCTGGAAAACCTCCTCTGAGCCCCATGTCCAGCAGCCCTACTAGATAATGAGCTCTCAGGCCTACGCTGTGCCTGGGGATGAGCATCTCCAGATGAGTCTTCTCGTGCAATTAATTGGCAGAATTTCCTTTGGGGAAAACCCGCTTCTGGGCGGTGAAGCCTCGTGGGGTTTTCAGGGGCTGGTGTTTGTGTCGATGCAGGTAGCTGGGCTTCTGACGCAGGTATCATCTCCAGTCTGTCTCTTTTTTTCTTCCCTTTTCTGTAGCACCCTCCCTTCTGCTGCCAACCCACACACCCGACTCACAACCTCTCTTCTCTCATCCTCGCTCTTCCCCTCCTCAGTGCCCATCCTGCTGCTTGCCTGGGGAGCTGGGTTCTCATCCCAGATTGCTGTGTGGCACTGCGGGAGTCTCCATGTGCCTCAGCTTTCTCGGTTGTAAAACAGGGTTCTTGTTAGTGAGCCTCCCTTTGTAAAGGGCTTTCAGATTTACGATGAACGCTGAGATCTCAGGTACGCTCCTTGCTGCCCTTAAAGGGTAATGGTCAGCTCAGACTTGGCCCCAGACTTAGGTCTTGTAAAAGCAGCGTTTAATCATAGAACCATAGAAACCGGACGTCTAACCCCCTGCCAAGATGCAGGATTTGCTGTGTCTAAACCATCCGAGACACAGGCCTCTCCGGCCTCTAAATAAACCCCAGCGTGATGTGCTTGGGAATCCTCTGAAAAATGGAGCTAGAGAAGGACGAAGCTTGGCATTGCAAACCTACAGTCAGGGCTGCCTAGACTGAGGCAGTCTAGTCTGATCTACTGCTAACCCAGGCCAGAGAACATCTCCCACAAGGATTCCTGCACCGTGCCCTGGCCCCAGCCCTGTAACAGCACTACGCTGTGCTGTGCTGTGCCTGGACAGCACTGCAATCTCCTGTAAGTGAAACAGCAATCCAAGCTGGATGCCCAGTTACCAGTTCCCTGAACCATGCATGTGGCATGCAGAAATGCTAGTGTGCAGAAGATGTTTAATGCTGAAGGTCAAGAGGTGTTTCCATGAGGGTTGTTTTTAAAGAAACTTCCATTGAGAAGCGCTTCATTCAAGAAAACACCCATCTAAACGCCATCCATGTCTTTACGAATAAGTTCGCTTTGGAGGTAGCACCTGACACCTGGAATGTGAAACTGACCAGTCTCTTTGCCTGTGAAATGCAGAGAGTAAACAGTGTAAAGGCACTGTTCTTGCCTTCTTACCTACCCAGGGTGGTGGTGCTTGTAACCCAGGTGAATGTGTGTTTCTAGCCAGACAGTGATCCTCCTAGCTCAGTCAGTAGGTAAAGCCAGCCGGAAGTTGTCAAGGGAAGATGTGAGGAATGATTCTGTGTCTTAGAGAAAGAAGCTCCAGATACAGCAAAAGGGATGACTCACAGGAGGTGTCTTTCCTGGTCTCGAATCTCGGTGCGTTGCATCTGTGTTGGTTGGGTGGCTTTTAATCCATCTGTTACGTTGTTTCTCCTTTGGGTTGGCATTGCTTTCCCCGGTGGAGTGTGGAACGCGCTCTCTGCAAAGCCTAGTGCTATGTTCTGCACAAACGCTGCTGTGCAAAGGTTGTGTAATGTGTCCTTGGTCTTTTGTATTTGGTGTGTGTTGAGCATTCTGCGTAATGGGCCTCTGATCCTGGGTGGGCACTATGGTAACTCAAACAGGAATGCTAAAGTGACCAATATTAACTACATACACTTACCGTGCTCGGTATGCCTCTTAACCCTGAGCCCCCGGTGCGGTTAAGTGACCTGCCCAAGGGCACATAGGGGAGGCTGTGGCAGAACTGGGAATTGAATTTGCCTCTCGAGTCCCCGTCCAGTGCCTAAGCCATGAGGCCTCTGATGCGACCACTAAGAGGAAAACAGTTGGCAAGGAAGTAGGAACTGGCAAGTAGTGTACATGCAGGTTGTGACAACCCCAGCTCTTGGTCTTGCCTTTCTGTGCAGCGGCCCTGTTGTGGGGCGGGGGGTGAATTGTGAGCTAACAGCCCATCAGCTTTGTGTCCCGCAAGGAGAGCGTTGAAAGGTGGAGTCCTGTGAAGCAAGTTTGCACCAACTCCCCTAGTGGGGACCCCTGGGTCAGACCCTATGTGTCCAGTCAGAGACTGGCGGCCGAGAGCTCCACGAGTGTGTGTGGGGGAAACGGGAGGGTTTGGCCTCTGTTCTGTGCGTCGCTTTGGGCCTGCTGGGACTGGGAGAGGCCAGGCTGGGGTCTGGCCATGCTCCAAGGATTAGAGACCGGGGTCACGTCCTCCCCCCCACCCTCCCGTAGCAGTCGCTGTGCCCCTTGCTAGGAGGGAAATGCTGCGCTCATCTCCCAGCCTGCGCTCGACACGTGAATGTCGTGCTAGCCCAAGGCGCCGAGCTGGCAGCACTGGCTTCCCCCCACACTGCCTCAGCCTGACCTGGGGGGGTGGTGGGGAGAAAGTCTTCTGGCTTCATCAGTCCCTGGCTTCTCCACTGGGTCTGCCAACAAGGGGGAACTGATTGAGGTGGCAGCATAAGTGCTGGAGACCCCGTGGCCTGAGCAGTGACTGTTTTGGGGCAGCGGGACCCCCATAGGGGAGCCCAGGTTGGGCATGGAACCAAGTGTGGGCAAAGCCAGACTAGAGGAGGAGAATATTCCCCTCTTCCCCTGCAGTGAGGGTTCCCTGCACCGGCTTCACCCGGCGGCCTGCTTGCAGGCGTTCCAGGGGGCTGAGTGTTTTACCGACGCTGGCTGAGCAGGCTGACCAGTCCGCCTTTCGCAGCCCTTGGCGTGAGCGCTGAGGGGCCCAGTACCGTGTCGCTCGTCTGTTTATATCCTCCCTGGGTATTTCCTGTAGGAAACTGGGTTTTGGCTTCCTGGATGCTCCCTGTAGGTGAGATGCTGCCTCCCAGAGTAGCTGCGCTGCGAGCTCTCTCTCTGAACGCAGGCCCAGCCGAAGGAAGTGGGGCTACCGCACCCAGCCGGGAGCACCTTTCATCTTCAAAGCACTTCCCGAGCGCCCATCACGTTCTGTTTGATCCGCACGCTCTGAGCTGAGTTTGACACCGGGAGGGTTTCGCTGTTGGGCACCCGTTAGAATGAGAGAATTCCCCACCCCTCTATCCCCCGACATCCCTATCACAGCAGGACCGAGGGAGTGTTCCCACCCTACAGCGGGACAGCTCTGATCTGGGAAGGGCGTTAGCTAATGCAGCCCCTCTCCCTCCATGGCTCCCTCCCGTATGCTCGCCGGGGTCAATTTTAAATAAGAGCATGTTTGCCCTTCGGTAGCATCTTCCCGCCAAGGAGTAGGAGGCAAGCTTTCCAAATAGCGAATGAAGAGCTGGGGGTGGAGGGGCAGCTGTGTCAGCCTCCTCTTACAGATGGGGAAACTGAGACCCAGAAACATTCTAGACCAAGGCTGCACAGTGAGTCAGTGGCAAAACTGGAAGTGGGACTCAAATCCTTGGTCTCCCAAGGGGCACTAGCACCCCATCCTAACTGGCATGACTTACTCCACCTCTGGAGATACGGCGGTGATCTGTGTGTGCCCTGAGTTACTACTTACAATGTGTAGTGTGGTTAACGCCTAGAGGGGCGACACAAATGAAGGCTGCATGTGCTAGGTGCTGTACATACGCCCATTGAGAGCCAATTCCTCTCCCACAGAGCTCAGTCTAAATCGGGGTCAGCAACCTTTCAGCAGTGGTGTGCTGAGTCTTCATTTATTCACTCTGATTTAAGGTTTCACGTGCCAGTAATGCATTTTAATATTTTTAAACTGTCTCCTTCTCTAAGTCTATAATATATAACTAAACTACTGTAGTATGTAAAGTAAATAAGGTTTTAAAAATGTTTAAGAAGCTTCATTTAAAATTAAATTAAAATGCAGAGGCCCCGGACTGGTGGCCAGGACCCAGGCAGTGTGAGTGCCACTGAAAATCAGCTTGCATGCCGCAGGTTGCCTACCCCTGGTCTAAATAGACACAGCAGAGAAAGGAAGCCGTGTCATCCTGGCTTTACTGGTGGGAAAACTGAGGCACCAAGTGACAAAGATTCTGCTACAAATCCCCAGCCTTCCTCGCTCACGGTGAAGAAAATGTAACCAAGAGAGGCCCTTTCTTCCTCCGAGCCCCAGTGGTTGGCATCCCCCACTCGTTACCCGCCATGCTGTAGCAGGCAGCCTGGGTAAGGGCTCTGGCCGTGCCACAAATGGAGGGAAAAGTCCCTGTGTTCTCTCGCAATGGCCATATACCATTAGATGATCTGCTGCATGTCCTAGAGCAGCCCCTGCTGACTGTACGCTGGGAGATCTCTCCCCATCCAGGGCGTCTCACCGGCAGTCGTGCCCCCGGAGCCCTGTGCTCGCAACCCATAAAGAGAGTGCCCTTGGTCACTGATTCCCAACCTGCTATTCCCCCTGCCTTTGCTCAGTGGTAACCCAGGTTCTCCATGTGCCCCAGAAGTGGGAGTTTGGGATTGAGCTAAATCCACCCCCCTCCAGAGATTGGTGCTCAGTCTCTGACTGACTGGCTAAACCGCTCTCCCCTCTCATCCTTTGCAGGGAGCTTCCAGGACGAGGGGCAGCTTCCCGAGGCACTCCAGCTGCGACTCATCCACCTCTTGGGAGCCATTATCTCTGGAGCCAAGGTAACTCATCCCTAGCTGCTGCGGTCCCCTCCTTCCTGAAAGCCACGCTCCGCCCCTGGGGTGGGAGAGATGGGCAGGGGAGCCAGCGTGGCATGTCTGATAACCAAGGATGGGGGATTCCACACCCCTTTCCGAAGATCTTTAAGGATGAGTGGGGGGGGCGAAAACCTGTCAGGGATGGTGTAGCTTTTCATGGTCCTGTCTCAGGGTCGGGGGGCTTGACTAGGTGACTTCTCGAGGTCCCTGCCCGGATGAGGTCACAGGTCAACCAGCAAGGTGGAGGGAGGGGGAAGATATTGTTATCCTCATTTCACAGGAGCGGGGCTCAGGCCCTGAGAGTCTGACACACCGATACTTAGCCACCTGGAGGCAGCATGGCTCAGTGGCACTAGACTGGGAATCAGGAGACCTGGTTTGTGTTCCCAGCCCTGCCCCGTACCTGCTGTGTGACCTTGGACCCATCACGTTCTCTCCCTGTGCCTCAGTTTCCCTTCCCATAAAATGGGGATAATGATACTGATCCTACTATGTGATCCAGGGATGAAAAATGCAATATGTCATGTCAACACACTTGCCCCTCTCAGGCATTCAGAATCCTGCCTCTGCTGAGAGTAGGGCTGAACAGAAGCGTTCCCGGTGTCTGGCCTCGCTTTGCCCTGCAAGACCCCATGGATCTGGAGCGGGGAGCTGGAGTCTCTCGTCCCATCTGCCACATCTTTATTACTGGTGGGGAGGGGATGCAGGAAGAGATAAGAGCACTGCTTGGATTTGGGTCCTGGGAGGAGCCTATGGCAGCTCCTGGTGCTTTAGGAATACAAGATGGGGGAGGTAGGGATTTGGGGCACAGACTGTCTGAGACAGATTCATTGTGGGTGAACTTCAGATATTGTAGGTACCTTCTTTCCTTCTTCCTATCGTCCTGCTCTTCACTCCTTTTCTTCCCCATCCTCCCTCTGCTTTCCTCCCCGTGAGCTGCAGCCGGTCGAGCGATGTGATCCCACGGCTTTTTTAGCCTGACTGCGTTACTGCCCTGTACTAGGCAGCATTTGCAGGACAGACCCAAGCCTTGGGCATTAGATGCTCTTGCGGGAAGCTAGATTGTGCTGGCAGAGGGGGAGTTTCTGACGCCTGCTTAAGCCCAGATTCCCAACCCCTTTGCGTGAACCATACCGCACGTGAGCACGCTGAGCGCAGTGTACGTGTGTTTCTGCACAATGCCCAGTGCACTGGCGTGATTCCCGCCCTGGGTCTGAGAATCTGGGCTTGGTTTCCTGGGGCGCCAGCTAATGAGGCTGCTTTGTTTCAACAGCAAAACGCCCTGCAGGTGATCATGCCGGCCTCCGTTGAGGTCCTAATGCTGGTGCTCAGGCGGTGGTGCTCCCCGTGGAACGGAGACACCAAGGACCCCAAACTGCTGCAGCTGACCTTGAAGACCCTAGTGGGAATGATTCACATCCTGCACGCCAGCAACCCGGGCCAGCGCAAGGTGGAGATCAGGACCATCTTGGACAGCTACTTCAAGGTCCTCAACTCAGACCAGCCCATGGCCTCTCTGGAAGGCTCGCCAGCCGCTCGCTGGGAGGAGGGCATGATCGCTCTCAGAGTGAACATGCTGGGTAGGTCGCTCTAGGAGGAGTTGTGCCTGGAGTTCATGGGGTACGGGGGGGACAGGGCTCTGGGGTGATGAGCTTTTTCCGTACAAGATGGGTATGGTTCCCTGACGGTGCACCACGAATGGAGCTGCTGGGGTAGTGGAATGAGATGAGGCCGTCCTTGGGGTTAGTCCTGTGGTCCCTAGCAGGGCGATGCAGGCTGCTCTGCATCCCAGGGCAGCATGGCTCTACCACTGCTGGGAGTGCTAGTGAAGACCGGGCATGGCTATCCGTCCGGTTTTAACCACCCTGGCTAGCCCGGCCTAAGCGGGGCTCAACCATGTGTTGCCTCGTCTTCACCTGTTGTTGCTCTGGGCCCAGCACCAGCTTGTGTGCCCCTGGTGCTGACCGAGGCGACCCCGCCTGACGTCATCAAGGCCTAGCCGTTCATCTGCCGTGAAATGGGCATCCTCTTTGAGTGGCTGCCTGTCTCCATTGGGTGCCTCTCTGGAAGGGGAGGATGATCTCCGTACCCTGCTAGAAATTGGGTACCTGCCGCTTCCCAAATTCCGTTTTGTCCCCCCAGGAGCTCTGGGGTGGGTCACGTGCAGCCTGCTAACCCAGCTATTGGCAGTCCCAGCCTCCCGGGTGTCACTTGCGTGGCCCTTGGGCCTTATTTCTGCTCCTCTCCCCACAACTCTGCCATAGAGCGAGACTCAGACACTGCTCGCCTCTTGGATGACTCTCTTCTCATCTTCAGATGCAATTCCGGAAATGCTGAATTGTGGTGACCGGCCAGTCCTGCAAGCCATGTTCCTGAGCAACAACTGCTTCGAACACATCATCCGGCTGATCCAGAACAGCAAGGTATGCTCCCCGGCTCTCTGGGGTTGCAGGTAGCATGGGAGGGACCTCTCCGAGTTTCCTCCTGCTTGGAAAAGCCTGAATCGGGTCCTTCAGCTTCAGGGCTGGTCTCAGCAAGGAGACTTGTTCTAATACTGGGCAGGTAGAAGTAACTGAATGAGCCAGGCGCTCTGCGGGAACTTGAGCTGTTGACTTTGGGTTGTTGTCATCCCTCAGACGTCGTTAACGGTCTCTTGAGTCACACACACCTCGCACACCCATCCCAAAGATTGGGGCCTGTCATGCTGCTGTACAACAGATCACCCAGCTAACAACGAGGAAGCTGAGAGGCTGTTGTTCTGGGTTGTGTCTCCCCTCTGAGAGGAGTCCGTAATTCCTGTGCTACATCCACCCGGACCCACGCTGCGCGTATGTTGTAGCCTCAGCTTCACTCTAGATGTGCAGTTTGTCATTCGGCTTGCATGCTGTTTGGGGCAGAGCCTGTTTTCCTAGGCGTGTGCAGCACTTAGTGTCCTGAGAGGCTACCACAACACACAAGGGTCCTCACTATTATTGTGGTGCAAGTATTGTGCATCTTACACTAACGTCCTGACCACTAATGCACATTAAAGATTCCAGTCCACTTTTCTAAGCAGTGGGACTGTTAATCCTGCTGCCCTGGCCAAATTCCTGCAAGGCCCTAAACTCCCCGACTATTTTCACTTGCACTCAGCATCCTTCATCCCCTGTCCTAAGCTGTTGCATAGTGTTCCTCTGTGGTGTTAACCAGCACACCCTAGAAGTGGCCGCACATCATGGCATGTGAAAGCTGATCCTGTTTGGCCTTGTGTGTTAATTTCAGGGTCTTTATTACTTGTTGCTAATGGAAAAGGTGGAAAGAGCCCAGCTAGGTTTTTTATCCCCAGGCTGCATTTGCAGGGCTGACAATTGGGAAAGGTCTGTTAACTAACTTGCTGAGCGGGCTTGCCCTGGAAATGCGAAGGGTGAGGGTAGGGAGCTGCCGCACTCCCATTTCTAATCGGCACTCGGAGTTCCAGCCCAGATGCCTGCAGTTGATTCACCTGCCTTTATCTGGGGGCCGCTTTTTATTCATCTGACCATTAATTTGAAGAAAAAAAAGGCAACTTCATCTTTGCTCTTCATTTTGTCAGTGGGTCTTTGTGGCCTGTCAGTTTGTGTGGCGTACAGTGCTTCCTTCCACACAGGAGATCTACATCCGTTCATCCATCTCACTGCAGTTTCCAAGTCCGGAGAGAACAGTTTCCAAGGCTGGCCTGGCTTTGGAACGGTGTGTGTGTGTGTGTGTGTTCTGCCCGGAAAACCCCTTAAATCTCACTTGTACGCAGAAGGAAGATTTACATTCATTCATAACAAACCGAAAGCTGGACCCTGCTGGAATCTTGCTCTGCCTCTCTCCTGTGTGTTATTTTTAACTTCGGTTTAAACAAACCAGGTGCAGGTTGGCTGGAATTTTCCCATTTATGGCGTTGACCGGACTGGTGGCTCAGAACACGCACTGTTCACACGTGTGTCCCTCTCCCCCACCAGCTGCCCCCTGCCCATGTTTGGCACTGAGAGCCCCTCTCAGCCCCTCTTTTCAAAACAGGCGATCCAGGGGGGCTCTTCATTCAGCAGCTTCAACCAATAAGGTGCCACTCGGGCAAGCTCTGAATCTCAGTGACCACCAGTGGGTGCTGTTGCAAATGCTTGTAGCTGAAGAGAGGGTGTCTTCCCTAGGAGAGGCTGAAATTGGCCATGTTACCAGCTAGATTCCTAGATCTACAAAGAAGCTGCACCTGAAGCTTTTTCCGTGGCAAATCCGAGGGGGCCTCACAACAGGCAAAGATGTGCAGGTGAACGTGGCTTGGAACTAGGGAGGGGAGGCAGGCTGGCTGGCTGAGTTTTCTTTTTTATTATTTTTTTATTATTATTTTTTAATTGGAGATATACCCATCTCATGGAACTGGAAGGGACCCTGAAATGTCATTGAGTCCAGCCCCCTGCCTTCACTAGCAGGACCAAGTACTGATTTTTGCCCCAGATCCCGAAGTGGCCCCCTCAAGGATTGAACTCACAACCCTGGGTTTAGCAGGCCAATGCTCAAACCACTGAGCTATCCCTGGCTGCAGCATTCCCTGAACCAGCTCTTCTTCCATTGTTAAAATCTGGGCCACCATGGGAGTGCTCTCGCCACCTTTCCAGCCGCAGGAACCAGTGGTGGAGAGCTAACAGATTAGCACAGGGGGGACCCTGATTGTTTGGCAGGTCCGGAGCCATTCACCTTATTGAAGAGGGTGCTTGCTGCTGTATGGTTTGCAATGGGCTTCATGCACAGTAATCAGCCCTTGGCAGGGGGATAGGTGGTGGCATAAGCCTGCTCTGGGGGTCTTGGTGGGGGGCGAGGTGAGGCAGAGAGGGAGAGTGACTTGTCAGAGGTCACGGAAACAGTCTGCAATAGAACCGGGATCCAAACTCAGGACGTCCTGACTCCCGGTGCTGTGATCGAGTCCCGCCTCTCTCATATGTGCCCTCTAGGTGTCCCTTTGTCCCAGCACAACTGGAATAGTGCACATGTTACACAAACTCTTCGGCACAGGCTCATGTGTCTGCAGCAGCCGCCAGCTTGTCTTGGGCATGCTCGGAGCGTCTGCCGGGGTCCTGTGTCCTAGCAGGGCGCTGTGGGCCGTTGCTATGCAGTGGAGGTGAACGCGGCCAGCTAGAAGGATTCTCCGAAGGACGAGCAGCCCCGTGCAGGTTGTGTCTCGGCGCTCCCGACCAGACTCTTTCAAAAAATCAAGTGCAATTAGATTGAGCTCTGCTCCCTGCTGCTCCTTGCTCTCCCAGGCCTGCGGGATCAATCATCCGGGAAGTTAACAAGATTTTCCACCTCTCTCCGTCATCTGATGCCATCTCCAGCTGCTGCTGTTGCCAGGGAAATTGCAGCTCCGGTCCTGTCCTTGGCAGAACTGTCGCTGACTGAGGAGCTGCTGGCTAATCCATGTCCGACGCAGGCTGCTGCCGGGAGACGGGGGAGCTGGGGAGAGTAACTTCCAGCAGGCAACTTCTATCGTGGGCTTTTTAAATGCAAGGAACAGGCTACTCTCCAGGGCTCTGTGCTGCTCAGTAGTGACTCCTGTGGTCAAGGGAGGAAAGCAGTGTTGGCAATATGAGGTGTTGGTCCACAAATCCTTGTCCTTCCTCTCTGATCCCATCTGCCCCCAGCTCGATGCAGAAACTCTCAGACTGGCTGCATCACTTTGACTCCAGATTGCTTTCAGGACCATTATATGGGTGCCCTAGCAGGTGACCCAAGTCCCCATTTGTGCCGAGCAGCCTCCTGTAACTGTCTCCCTTTGACCTTCCTTCTGCAGATCCACTAGTGATTCGTCCTCCCATCCTGCTCTCTGGGGTTCCCCAATCTTCCCTTCCCAGTAACTCTCTGCTGCCCGCTCAGCATGCCAGCCCCAGAACCCAGTGCCTCTGCATTGATCTGCCGTTGGCCCTGCAGGCGGAAGTTTCCTTTGCTGCCTTGCTACAAACAGTGATGCATCTTCTTTCCCCTGCTGGCTTTGCCCTTCGTGCATCGGAAAGGACCAGAAACACAGCATAACCAGACACGTAGCCTGTTATCTCAGAGCCTGACGGGAAAGCAAACGCTGGGGCTACTCTTGGCAGCAGAACAAAACCCTAGTACAGCTGCTTTCTGACAGTGAGCGTTAGCCCTGACCCGAGTGTAGTGGGAAGGGCTCAGCCGGGGCCTCGGACAGGGCATTTTGAAATGTCTCTGCCCTCTTTGAATTTCTTCTCTCTGGAGAGCAGAGAGGCCTTGACGTTTATTCCTGCTTGGTTTTGTTCCATTAGAAATTCAGGTCTTGTCCACCCTGTCTTTCTGGGAGGATGCTATGGACAATTGGAGAATTAGTAGGGTTCTGTTATTATGAGGCTTTCAGGAGATCTGCTGTGACTCTGCAGTAGGATGGGATAACTGGATGTAATGGGATGGAACTGAGTAAAGTAGGATAGTTAATCGCAGTTAACTCACACAATTCACTCAAAAAAATGAATCGCGATTAATCGCACTTATAACAGTAGAATACCAATTGAAATTTATTAAATATTTCTGGATGTCTTTCTACATTTTCAATATTGATTTCAATTACAACACAGAATACACAGTGCTCACTTTATTACAATATATGCACTGTAAAAATGATAAACAGAAGAAATAGTATTTTTCAGTTCACCTTGTACAAGTACCATAGTGCAATCTTTTTACTGTGAAAGTGTAACTTAAAAATGCAGATTAATTTTTTTTTTTGGTTACAGAACTCTGCTCAAAAACAAAACAGTGTAAAACTTTAGAGCCTACAAGTCCACTCAGTCCTACTGCTTATTCTGCCAGTCTCTAAGACAAACAGGTTTGTTTATATTGACAGATACTGCTACATGCTTCTTTTTTACATCACCTGAAAGTGAGAGCAGGTACTTTTGTAGCTGACATTGCAAGGTATTTGCATGCCAGATATGCTAAACATTTATATGCCCGTTCATGTTTTGGCCACCATTCCAGAGGACATGCTTTCATGCTGATGATGCTCATTTAAAAAAAAATGGGTCAATTCAATTTCTGACTGTACTCCTTGGAGGGAGAATTGTATGTCTCCTGCTCTGTTTTACTCGCATTCTGTATATATTTCATGTTGTAGCAGTCTCGGATGATGACCCAGCACATGTTTGTTTTAAGAACACTTTCACAGCAGATTTGACAAAATGCAAAGAAGGTACGGCTGTGAGACTTCTAAAGATAGCTGCAGCACTCCACCCAAAGTTTAAGAATCTGAAGTGCCTTCCAATATCTGAGAGGGATGAGGGTGGAGATTGCTTTCAGAAGTCTTAGAAGAGCAACACTCTGATGCTGAAATTACGGAACCCAAACTGCCAAAAAAGAAAGTCAACCTTCTGCTGGTGCCATATGACTCAGATGATGAAAATGAACATGCCTCGGTCCGCACTGCTTCGGATTGTTGTCAAACAGAGCCCACCATCAGCATGGACACGTCCTCTGGAATGGTGGTTGAAGCATGAAAGGGACATATGATTCTAGAGTGCATCTGGCCTGTAAATAGCTTGCAATGACAGCTTACAACAGTGCCATGCGAATGCCTGTTCTTACTTTCAGTGACATTGTAAACAAGAAGCAGGCAGCATTATTTTCTGCAAGTTGTAACCAGCCTTGTTTGAGTGATTGGCTGACTGAGAAGGACTGAATGAACTTGTAAGCTCTAAAGCTTTATATTATTTTATTTTTTAATCCATTTTTTAATGTAATTCTACATTTATAAGTTCAAGTTTCATGGTAAAGAAATGGCACTACAGTACTTGTATGAGGTGAATTGAAAAATACATTTTTTTGTTTTTTACAGTGCAAATATTTGTAATAAAAAATAAATGCGAAGTGAGCACTGTACACTTTGTATTCTGTGTTGTAATTGAAAATAATATATTTGAAAATGTAGCAAACATCCAAAAAGGTTTTAAATAAATGATATTCTATTGTTTAACAGCACGATTAATCGCAATTAATTTTTTTAATCACTTGACAGCCCTAGAGCAAAGGTAAATCTCAAATGGAGTTGCGGGGCAAGTCTCCTAATGGGGAGATCCATTAGACCGTGTAAAGGTCTCCCCAGGGGAGGGACCTGGCCTTGGTTCTCCAGCATCCTAGGACATGGCCTCGGAGGTGAGAGGCAGATATGGACGTCTGGCTCTCCCAGGCAGTCTGCATGTCTCCCTTTGCAATGTCTGCCTAGGGCTGTGTGGGCCATTGCCGTTTGTATTTGTGAAATGATGCCATCTGTGCAAAGGCTGTGCCTGCTGGTCCTCCAGACCCCATCTTGGGACGTAGCTGATTGTAGAGGCCAGCAATTCCCCATCTTTCCAGGGTGTTATCAGCATGAAGTGAGATCCCAGGGGTTGTGGGAAAGACAGGCTGCATAGGTGACTCAGCACCATGCCTGATGGTATTTTAATACATTGGCGGTGCGTTAAGACTGAAACCTCCAAGTGATACCCTTCCAGAAAGCCCCACAATGCAGGGGGAGTGACAGCTACTCTGAGATTAGGGGAGCAATGGCTGATAGCAGAGGGAGCCTGCACCTAAGGTCTACTCTGCAGGGTAACTGGAAATCATCTGTGCACATAGCCATGTGATGCTTTCCGATTTTGCATTGCACGAGGGCCCAATCCTGAAGAGTCAGTGTTTCGTTCGCGTAGCCGGCATCACCTGGGTCTGGCCTCACGTTAGCCATGGAATAATCTATGTTGAAGCTGCTTGGCCTGCTGCCCATAAGCATGTTCACAACACTGCTCAGTGACTCTGTGTCCTGAGATGGTTTCAGAGAGCAGCCCCTCTCCAGGCACGCGGCGATGGATCTGGAGCTCAGTTACGCTGTCACGCCGAGAGTAACAGTGCTGATGGCAGTGGCATGGCTCCAGCATTGTGCTGGTGTGACCTGGTTGCTGATAGTTCAGAGAAGGGCCTGTTTTTCCTGTGTCCTGATCTTCGCTCCCCAGATGAGACCAGCTTTCCTTCCTCCGCCCCCCTAAAAGCTAGAACAGAGACCGAGCCCTGGAACCTGGCACAGAGCAAGTGTGCTTGAGACTTTCTTTTTACAAGGCATTCCGATTCCTCTGATCCTCGCTGGTTTCTGCCCCGTCTTGCCATCCTGAGAAGAGCCGGAGAAGACAGTGACAATCCGGTTCTTGAAAGCAAATTGACTCAGGCTGGTCGATGGGGCCAGACTGAAGCCTTAAATTGAGGAGCCTTGTATTATCCCTGCAGCCAAGGCTGGAAGAATGCAGCCTTCCCCATGCACATACTGCCCCGTCCGTGTGCCTTGTCTCTGGCCCGCTCCGTAGAGACTGACGGCAAAGCTGCCGGTGGTGGTCTCTGTGCTGTGCGTGGCAGCTCAACAGGAGCTGGATTGAGATTCCCCCCAAACTCGCTTCATAGATGCCACTAAACAGCGGGGGTTCCTCGATCGCTGCTTCCCCAGGTGACCTTTGGGTCAGTGACCTGGAGGGGAAGCTCCATTGGAGCAATTGCTATCAGGCTGTTTTACAATCCGCTTACAGCATTAAGATTTCAGGATCTGCCTTGTTTCCCCCACCCCGCCATGCTCTACCCTACCATTTAAAGTTAGTGCACAGGAGAAATGCCAGCTGATTTGAGGCAGCAGAGGCAAGACTTCATAAAGCATATGTCAGAGGCAGGCTGCAGGCCATAGTTTAGAACCTGATCCAGGGCCTGTGGGGGCCAGTATCTCTCCCCTGGACCCTGTCTGAGATCCCTGCACCCTCTGGCTCTGGGGAGGGCATCCAGGTTGGAGCGGTATCCCAGCGATGATGCAGCGCAGTTTGAAGCCCAGCTGGTTCCTCCTAGGTGCGCCCGTCCGTCGTGTGCTTAACCCTCTCTCTGTCTTTCCCTGTGGCTGACGTAAGCTTTTCTGACCACCTTTTCGACAGCTCTACGTGAGCGGGGCGCGTAAAGCGGACGAGACGGGGAGTGAGCTCGCCGCACGCTTACTGACCGAGAGCGATGTCCAGAAGGTATTGCACGTCACTGGTGGTGGCCAGGGCAATGCTCAGGCTGTGGCTGCTTTCGTTAATTTATTTTCCGCTGCAACAAACCAGGTGATGTCAGTAGCACCATGAAGCCTGGGGTGGGGGGACACCACGCTTTTGCCTGTGGCTCTGTGCCCAGTCAGGCAAGTTCACCCTGCACCGTCCAGCTAGAGAAGGGGAAGGAAATAAGACCTGAGTCGGCCCAGCTCCTGTTGGCTTGGATGGGGGTTGCGCATCCTGAATGGAGGGTGAGATTTTATCCTTGCTTGGTGCTTTCTGTCCCCAAGGGCTTGGCCCTGATGGGGAAACTGAGGCAAAGCCCCGGGGCTGGCAGTGGAGTGAGGTGGGTGCCTGGCAGGCCCCTGTCTAAACCACACAACCTCACCCTTCATCTGCCCCTGCTAAAATTTATTTTGCCTTCACACAGACAGGGACTGGATCTCTGAGCAGAGCTGACAGTTATGGATGCACTCTACTCATAGTACCATAGTCCCTCCCAACAGCCCTAGGAGCGAGAGACAGGCAGGTATTCTCCTCCCACTTTTACAGATGGGGAAACTGAGGCAGAGTGCTGCATGGAGTCCTAGAGTCAGAGTCACAAAGTTCAAGGCCAGAAGGGCGTCCCCCCTCCCCCGATCATCTGCTCTGGCCTCTCGTATGACACAGGCCGCTCCCATTAGCATGCCCAGCCGAAACTGAGCTGAGATCGAAGGGTCACAGCCTGCAGGAGACTCGACTATGATGGGCCCCAAGCACAGACTATCAGGGACCAAAGTGTACTAGTGCCCAATGTCCCTGCAAAGGCAGAGAAACCCAGTGGGTGCCCTGCACTCCATCCTTCCCCAACCTCACTGCCAATCTGACCACATCTCCTGGGTCCCAGTCCAGTGCCTTCCCCGCCAGGCCATCCTGCCCCTTCCCCGTCCTGCCGGCCCTTCGGTGCCTGCCTTGGGAGCCAGGGTGGATTTTAAGCTCTGGCGGCAGAGCACAACTGGCCCCTGCCATAGTCTTGTGCCCAAGGCAGGTCTCCTGTACCCTGTGATTAGATGAGAAATAACCCAGCCACCTCACCTGGCTTTTCGAGGCTCTTTGAACCCGCTCTTGGCAACTTTCCTGGGTGTAATATCCTAGGAAAGGAGCTGGGGTGCCCCAGAGCCTGGGAAAGGGAAGCAGCAGACGATTTCCAGGGCATCATGTTGGAGCAGGTCCTTACCCTGCTCTCTTCCGCTGTCTCTCTTCAAGACAGAGGATGGATTCAGAGGCTAAAATATGGGTGGGGACGGGGGAAATCCACCGTTCCATTTGGATGTCCCTGGCGCTGACATCCCTGGTTTGTGCAAGGTGATGGCACTTTGGGAATGAGCCTGCACCAATCGTGTGTGTGTGTGTGCGCGCGCGCGCACGTGTCGCGCTAGTCTCACGTCCGTCGCTCTGAATCCGTCCGGGATCCAAGAGAGCCGCCCGGCACTGGCTCGCTGTTACTTGCTTCTCAGCCTTCCACGTACGTGGCAACCAGGGAGCAGGAAGGCAAGCTTAGAAAGGGAATATCGGAAGTAACCAAAGCCCATCAGGTTACTGGCCGGGAGACTGGCCCAGCGCACTGTTATAAACAGAGCCACCGGTTGGTTCCATCCTACGCCATTAGCCAGGAACCCCAGGGCCCTGCTGGGAGTAGATTTCCAAGCAGTGTTGTCAGGAGGGCTGGGCCCAGTCCTGTAAGGTGCCAAGCAGCCTCAAATGCCAATGATTTCCGTGGGAGTGGACGGGCGTGCGGTGCTGCCGTGAGAGGCGCTGAGGACCCAGGATTGGGCCCGTATAATCCACCTTTGCATTGAATATGCCCTTTCCAAATCTTATGTCAAACTGGACGTCTTCTAAAATCCTTCCGTTGCTGCCCCCTGCACCCCAAAAATCCCCTTAAGTATGATAGGGCAACTGAGCAGGCATGCGCTGGAGAGGAAAGGGCACGACATTAATATTGGGCATTGAAAAATGCCCTGTTGTTGGTCGACACCAAGCAGACCTGTAATGAACTCTGTCCTTCCTCCCTTGAAACCCGGACGCTTGGGGCACCGCTGTTCAGGAGAAACAATCCAGAGCACGTGCCAGAGCCTCAGCTGGTGTGAACAGGTGTCTCTCCATTGAAATCAGTGTAGCGCTGGCAGTTAACTCCAGTTGCCCCTAAGCGTTTTGGGTAGCCCCCCCAGTGAGGCTATTGAGTGATGGCGGTGGTGTCTCTGTCCCCTTCTAGTTCTAAGGGCCCTGTTGCATGAACAGCCAGGAGTAATTCTCCTGCATCCTGTGCTTATAAACGGCGTCTCCACACACACCACACACGCCCTGACCTTGTTCCTGAATTCCCAGCCTGGCGAGATTTGAAATGGATTTTTTTTCAGCAGTAGATGGAGCCTCCCCTCCGGTTGGGAGGCTCTGACCTGCATTCCCATTTCCCCCTTCCGTATCAGCTTGGTAGCTAGGGAACAGAGAGAGGTTTTCAGAAGCCGGGGGCTGTGCCTGGGCAGACAGGCTCTTCTGGCGCAGCTCAGCTGCCTTGGAAATTGAGCAGCAACTTCCTGGAGAAGCCACTTAGACTGTCCCTCCGGAGGAAGGGAGCAAAGATAATCTCCTAACAAAGGAAGGCAGGCCTGGCCAGATGGAACAGCTGAGAAGTATTAACAGCTGGTGGCTCACAATACAATTTAATTACAGAAAACCAAGGGAGCCATAAAATGTTCCCTCTCCTTCCCTCCCTCCAGACTCCTTGCTGGCAACTGCAGGAAAGCTTGTCGGTTGGCTTTATACCTCTCCCATGTTTGCAACATGCATGCGCATCTTGGGAGCGGGTTTTGTGGCTTTCCCCGGGGATTGGACTGGGGGCTCTGGGGGACGGGGAGAGAGGTGTGTGTGCGCGCAGAGAAACCCTTGCTGAGCTTGTACAGCTCAACAGAAAAGGCGTTCTCTCAGGCTAACCCTCTTTCTCCTCCACCTTCGCATGCTTCAGGGACAGGATGGGGACAAGCCCTAACCAGCTAGCCTGGTGACCTCTTGATCTGTTTATGCCACTGGTCCTCTGGGCCGCTCGAGGTCTGCAGAACCCTCCTTGGGCGTGAGCTGAGCGAAAGTGTTTGAGACCCTGAAGAGGGTGGCCTGTGGGGTAATGACCCAGGTTGGATGAACAGGCCGGGGGAACCCCTCACTGATTCACTCGATCAGCGTCTCCTGTTTTGGGTAGGATCTTGTCTTTGCTTCAGACCCTTCCCATCACCAGCCGCCTTTCCGCTGCCAGCTCCTTCCCTCCAAGCCCTGTGTGCCCTTGAACAGAGCTGCCTCCAGCTGCTGCGGCTTGGTGGCCCGACAGTACCGCTTCCTGCACTGTTTCTCAGTGACGCTTCTGCAGCCCAGCCTCGGTTTGCATGCAAGGCATGATGACTCCCCTTGCCACTGCATTTCAGAGGAGGGGGATCCCTTCCGGCTCTGAGATGGGAGCCGTAAGCTCTGCTGCTTGGCTGCACCTCTTTATTTTACAGGTCACTGGGAGATGCATCTCGAGTGGCCCTGGCTATTGCAGGGACAGAAAAAGCTGCCAGTCCAAAAGATTAGACTCCTGGAATGGGCCCAGTCTCCCTCTTTCTTACCAGAAATATCCTGTCACTTGGCCAGAAGGGAAAATTAATAGAGGATCTCCCCTCCCCCGCACACTCTTCCAGGTTGAGCTGGGGTCTTAAAGCCTAGATAAACGTGGCGACACAATGGAGCATTGGGCCAGGAGGCTGAAAGCCGGGGAGCATGTCTCAGCGTTCGCTGGGGGCTGGCTGTTTTCCACAGGACGGGTGGGGGCGGGGTCTCAGGGCGTGGAGAAAAGGGAAAGCCGAGCCCAGGATGTGGAGGTGGCGTTTTCCCCCTCGCTCCCACGTGGAGCCTTGTGCCTCCGACAGCTCCCTTCTCAAATGCCCTGGAGGCTCCAGCAGTCCTAGGCCTCGGCTCCCGGGGCACAAACGTCCCTTCAAGGGCTGACCTGCGAGCGGTGGTGGCGTTTTCCACAAAGAACCACTCCCCTTCCTCAGCTGGCCAGTGGCTGGGATCCTGCCCCCACTGACGTCAAAGCCCCGCTAATGGCAGCGGGTGCAGGAAATCCCCGATGTCTGGCTCGTCCTCTTCCCGAGTGGTGGTGGCCGATGACAGGAACTATCTGTGCTCCTGGAGGCAGCAGCTTCGTGCACCGCCATCTACCCCTGTTCCTGCCGCCCCCCCTCTGGCTCTGCTGGGCATCATCCAGGGATGTCCTGCGCTCTGTCTGGAAGGGCCCTGCTCCTTCTGTCCACTGGATGTTTCCTCTTGGGGATTCTGTGCGTCTTTCTCAGACCGCACTTCACTCTTTAGCTATCCCTGTAGGGGAAAGGACCCAACCTGGGAATAGCCCCCGGAATCTCTCCAGCCCCCAAAGGGGTCTCAGGATCACAACAGAGGCTGGATTAAAGACAGTTCCATTCCCTCTTGCTTCCCCTCCCCTACTGGGTAACAATCCTCCATCATCCTATCCCCCTAGGGGCCTTTAACAACCCCAGGGAGAATGGATCTGCCCTGAGGGGCAAGGCCCGGTTGGACTGAATTTCTTTGCAAGGTAAAGCAGCAGATGAAGGCAGGGGGCACGGAACAACCCCGCTACCTTGTAGTCGTCTCCTGTAACCACCAGGTATCTGCTTACAAGGAGAGCGTTGCCGGGTGGTCCCTCAAGGAGACCTGCAGAGTTTTAATATTAAACAGGTGGATCTGAGCCCTACAACTGGAGTGTGGATTCTCCCAAAGTTTTGGGGGGAGGCGTTATCTCAAATAACTAGCATGCTCCCCGTAAATCCTGCCTGCTAAGGAAAATCTTGTCCCTGGGGTTCAGGAAGGGATGGTGGATAAGAGACCCTTCCTTCCTGTAGGTCAGGTATAGCTGTGGAACTGTATGGATCTCTCTCCTATCTAATCCTAGGCGTCCTGTAGTCCCTAGCTCCTTTGGTGGCTCTGGGTAAGTAGGGGTGAAAGGTTTGGCATCTGCAGAACTAGGATTGTCCCAACTGCCTGTGGCCAGGCAGGTTTGCTCAGAGATGAGGCTGAGTGAACTCATAGTTTCTCCCCATCACTGACATGATGTAAAGAAAGAAGAATCCTGGCCGCTCCCTGTTGGCCAGTGACTGACTGGTTCGCGTTCTGATTTCTCTGAGGTGCCGAGCAGCCGCAGCTCCTGTGAGAACTGCGGCTGCTCAGGCTGTCAGCGACTTAGAGGGTCTGCGCTCGGATCTCGCACCGGTACATGAGTGTGCTTATCAGCCCTGCGGCTGCTGACTTGACCTGACCCAACTTGAAGCTCTTCTCTGCTCAGAAGCCCCTGGTGTGACCTTGTAGTTCAGGGCTTGACTTGTGTCGCGGTATGGCCGTGGGAGGAACTGTGAAAACAGGGGGGGATCGGCCTGCCAGCCCAGTGGATTTTAATAGGCCAGGGTCGCCACATGATCGTCACTCGCTTTCTCCCCTGTCTTTAGGTGTTCGACAGCAGTTCCGACGCTATCACAGTTCATGCCATCAGTGTGCTCACCTCCATCATGAGAAATTCGCCGTCGGCCAAGGTAAGAAGCGAGAAGGCTGACCCCCCTTTGGGGTTCTGCTTGGTTGTAAGGGTGGGGGAGTGGGATGAAACGTGTAGGTGGAAGGGGAGGTAGTGTTGCCAATTGGATAGCGCATACTGGACTAAGACTTGAGAGACCTGAGTTCGGATCCTGGCTTTGTCACTGGCCTGTTGGGTGATCTTGACCAAGCCAAATCCCCTGTCTATGCCTCAGTTTTTCCCATCTGTAAATTGGGCATAATGACACTGACTTCCTTTGTCAAGCACTTTTGAGATTGGTGAATGAGAAGAGCTAAGTTTTATTAACAGTAACAATCATGAGGGAGAACACACTGGAATCTAAACCTAGTCTACTTCCAAAGGGCATCTGCAGGGTCTAGGAGTGTGACCAATGGAGTATACTGGGGGAGATGAGATCCAAAGGAGAGCTCCAACCGTGAGGTGTGGCTGGGTTTCTTTTTGTCCTGTAGGATAGGCCGTGCTAGTCCATGTCGTGTAGGTTGAAGGGCAGTGTCCTAGTCTGTGGATATTCACCTTGCCATTACTGAGAATCCGGGCAAAGTCAGGTACTCTGCCCAGTGAAGGTGGCAAGACAAATGTGGAAGGGTCAGTTTGGTTGGTTTCAATTGAAACCAACCAAACCACTCTGCCGTGGAAGTTGAGTCCGGGAACGAAAACATCTGCTGTGTCTTGAACTTTCACGGCCTTGCCATTGGTTCTGGCTGCTTGCCTCGAGTGATTTCAGTACTCTGGGATGGAGAAGAGCTGTATGAACTAAAGAACAGAATGAATGGGGATAAACTGGCCAGGAATAAACACAGGCTTCTGTGTCTGTAGTCTGCTCTCTGGGAGTTTGGGCCGACTGGTGCTTCAGCAGCACCGCACCTGGTAAGAAGCATCTGTAGGATGAGACCCTAGGATCGGACTTGAGAGCTCAGTGAAGAGTCACCACATGATTCAGTGGTCTCCTAGGCCTTGTCTACACTGGTGGCAGCGGTAGTAGGGTCCATACAGCTACATACTGCAGTGAAAAGCAGGCTGTGTGCATGCTGCAGTGTGTAGCTACACAGGGCAGTGAAAGGCTCTAAGGGGGACAGGCAATGGGGAAAGGCTCCGGCAGCAGGACACTACACTGCTTTAAAAAGGAAAAAAGTGTAAATGGGGGAGTCACCGTTTGAGTGCATAGAGAACCATGTAGGGTACCTACAGTTCTGGTGAGTCTGTACCCTACTTGCCTAAGTCATGCTGTTTAGGCTGCACACTCCTCAACACGGCTATATGTGTGCTCCATGCCACCATGAGTGTGCCGTGGAGACGTACCCTTCCTGAGTGGTTTTGAACAAATCGTACCGGGCGGCTGTTTTTTAACTCTTGTTCTAGTTCCATTACCACGGAGTCAGACCTGGGTTCGGTTTGGCTCAGTTCAGGTTTGGTTGTATTCAATGTGCCGCCGAAAAATGATAACGGTGACCAATTTGAACTGGTACTTCCACTCTGACTGGAATTTGATTTGAACATTTGAAAAAAGCGAGTTGAAACTTAAGTGAAAATCTTTTGATTTTTTTTTTGACCATTTATTGTTTTTAACTTTACATGAGTTTTCCTGGTGGTTTTTTTGCATTGTCAAATCAACAGGATTATTTTGGGGAAACTAAAACAGCCTCTGCTGATACTTGCTCTTTCATCTTGGACCTCTGCAGTGAAGGAATAAATCTGAGTTTGGAGCCTGGGCCCTGCCTCAAGTGGGGTGACTGGAGGGAGGAGCTGCCCCAGGTGCTGGGGCAGGTGGGAGGAGGCATGAGGGGACCCGAGAGCAGGCCTTTTACATAGCAACGTGTCGTGTGCAGGCAGCTCCCCAGGCTTCTCCTCTCCTTCCCTTCTCTTATGGGCTGGTCGTCTACTTCTCGCATTTTCATCTCATTATAGAGGGGCAAGGCCTTTCTGGGAGTTGGCACAGGCCTGTTGGTTAATAATGACAATAAGATCAATCTTCTTCTTTTTCTTTTTTTTTTTAATAAATCGATCGTAAAAAAAGGCAGCCCCTTTATTTTAACTGATAACCCCAAATTTTTTTCAGTTCAGGTTCTAGATAGGACAAACTTATGGTTTTAATTTGGTTCCAGTTCAAGTAAAAATACCATTTCGAATGGGTTCCGGTTCCATGCCCTGTCCATCACCCCTGCCCTGTGCTTGGGTGTATGGAGCCATGGCGTGCACTTATCGTGGATACATGTCTTGCTTCCAGGAGGTGTTCAAAGAAAGGATCGGCTACTCCCACTTGTACGAAGTTCTCAGGTGCCAGAGCCAACCCACCGCCCGCCTGCTTGAGGAGCTCCTGAACATGGTAAGTGCGGAGCTCTGCCGCAGGGCGGCTCATGGCTTTGCAATGCCCGGTCCCAAGCGTCCCATTCCCCAAACGGGATTGGCAGGGCTGAGGGTGCTTACAACACTGCTGTTTGGCCAGGCTATGGCTGGAAGCTTGAATCTGGTACTGCCTCAGCCTGGCCCTTTGCCTCAGCCCGTAGAGGCTGATAGTTTTAGAGTCAAGGGCCTAAGTTCAATCCCCATTGCTGGTGACTTACCCAAGGCTATTGCTGAAGCAGGACTGCTGGACAGTGGGGGCGACGCATGGGTTTTACAGCCCATCTGCTTTCTTATGGGCAGACCAGTGCAGTAATAAAATGCACCTGTTCTCCTTCCTTACTGAGCGTGGTCCTTTGCTGGTCCCTCTTCACTCCCAGTACAGTGGTGGTGATTTCATGGTCCTGACCTTTTATAGCCTGTCCTATGCAAGCCCCCCCCTAGCCTTGGAGCCAGGTGGGAATTGGACCCATGCGAGGGCAATGCCATATTTGCTGACCTGTGGTTTGTTTTGTACTCGTGCCAATACCACCCTCCATCCCTGCCTTGTGCGCTAAACCATCTAGGTGAGTAACTGCAGCTGTGTCCTCGCACTGAAGATCGAGGGCACGATAGAGAGTGAAACTCACAACAAACACACCATTGTGTAGTGCGTCAGGAATCCTCGGTCTGGATCGCCACGTGGAAAAGCTCTTTCCCGTGAATGCCATGGGCCCGGTTTTAAAACCACAAGTGCAGGGAGCCCTGTGCCCAAGTTCCATTGAATTAGGCAGCTCCCTCGTTTCCAGCATGCCCTGGAGCCAAGGCGGCGTAGGACAGAAATCATGCCCGTGTGCCTGGGAGCTCTTCTCCGAGCGGGTTTAGATGTGTTCGCAGGCCCTGGGCCGGACTCTGCCAGAGAGTATGGCTACGTTTGAACTGCAGGTGTGAGTTCCATCTCAGACGGACGTACCCAGCTAGCTTTCTGCAAGCTAGTGCACTAAAGACAGAAGTGTAGTCCTGGCGGGTTGGGCTAGCTGCCCCTAGCAAGATCCTGCCTGGGATCCTAGATACGTATCCTGCCACCCACGCTGCCGCAGCGACGCTCATGTTGTTAGCCCGCGAGCTGAACAAAAGCTACGTGTGCGTGTGTCCGCCCGAGCTGGAAACGATCCGGCCAGCTGCAGAGTTGTCATGCTTCAGCGTCAGACAAGTAGAGGTCAAAGGCAGCTAAGAATAGTTATACCCATTAATGGACCTGGAGCTGCCCCAAGATGGCACAGCACATCTGTAAGACTTGGGAATAGAGCCCATCTCCTGTCTCCTAGCCCCGAGCCATGTCCGTGAGATGGTATTGCTCCCTGCAGCATGAGTAGGGCCTTACCAAATTCACAGCCATGAAAAACCCATCAGAGATCATGAAATCTGGTCTTTTGTGTGCTTTTTCCCTGTACTATACAGATTTCATGGGGGAGTCCAGTGCTTCTCAAATTGGGGGTCCTGACCCAAAAGGGAGTTGCAGGGGAGTCGCAAGGTTATTTTAGGGGATTGCGGTATTGCCACCCGTACTTCTGCGCTGCCTTCAGAGCTGGGTGGCTGGAGAGAGGCTAGGGTGACCAGACAGCAAATACGAAAATTGGGACAGGGGGTAATAGGAGTCTATATAAGGAAAAGACCCAAAAATCGGGACTGTCCCTATAAAATCAGGACATCTGGTCACCCTAAGAGAGGCAGATGTTGGCCAGGCATCCAGCTCTGAAGGCAGCGCCCCGCCAGCAGCAGTGTAGAAGCAAGCATGACAATACCATATCATGCCACCCTTCTGTGCTGCTGCCTCAGAGTTGAGCAGCAGGAGGGTGGCGGCTGCTGACTGAGGGCCCAGCTCTGCAGGCAGCAGTGCAGAAGTAAGGGTAGCGATACCATACCCTGCTGTCCTTACTTCTGCACTGCTGCTGGCATTGGCTCTGCCTTCAGAGCTGGGCCCTCAGCCAGCAGCTGCTGCTCTCCAGCTGCCCAGCTCGGAAGGCAGCGCCATCGCCAGCAGCAGTGCAGAAGTAAGGGTAGCAGTACCGCGATTCCGCAACACCAATAACTTTGCAACCCCACCCCCAACTCCTTTTTGGGTCAGACACTACAATTACAACACCGTGACATTTCAGATTTCAATAGTTGAAATCAAGAAATTTGATTTTTAAAATCCTATGACCGTAAAAAATGGACTGTGAATTTGGTAGGGCCCTAGACATGAGCAAAGGGCACCAATACAATCAAAAGAATACGAATGAGGCGTCCGTTCCACCTGTTGGTTTGTCTCTGGGTGCAGCGTGGCAGGCATAGCCTTTTGGCTTTCCCTCTAGAGAGCGGGGTCAAGATTGCTCTGCCTTCTGCAGAAGAGACCCAATTACTCTAGGTCCCAGAGGAGGGGGAGCTCACAGAATGAGCCACTTCCCTTAATTGTCAGCTGAAGACAGTTGGCGATACAAAGGGCAGGAAGAAAGCCTTGCTGGGGGGAGATGCCTTGACAATGATAAGGCAGCAGAGTTCTCGTGTTAGAAACGTGAAAGGTTATTTCTCCATTTGCAAGTTATGGGAGGCCTCAGCTGCAGTTCTGACGTCCATTCAAGCGATACCATCATCCGCAGCGCTTGGCTTCCTCAAAAGCAGCTGCTTCGTCACAGCGCTGGGAACAGACTAATTAAAGCACGCCGGGGGGGGGAGGGGTGGCACAGGGGGATGGGGCATGAAGGGTGATGTTAATAAGGATCTGGGTCTGATGGGAAAAGACAGCCAGGGAGCCGTTGAGAGCGTTCCACGTGCAAACCATGAGTGCAGCAGTGAAGAGGTTTGGGCGGGGGCCCCGATCCAGGATTGGGGCCCTGGTGCTATTGCCATGCGAATAATAAAGAAATGGATATAGCTGCCAAGCAGCAGAGCCTTTTCCGTGTCTTCAGGACTCCAGAGGTGCAGTTCTGGGGCATTCGCAGCCCCTCGGTCCTGTCGTCTGAGTGATGTCATTTCTAGAGGAGGCTGATTTGTGTCTCACCCTTACGTGCACAGATACATGCTTACAGCCTGGCTCCGGATCAGATCTTCTTACTGACCTAGGGAGAGGCTGCAGATGGACTCTGGGGGCGTCAGCTCCTTTGCCTGGCACCCGGGCTGCATGTCTAGGTGCTGTCTTGTCCAGAAGTCTTAACTGGCTGATGTTAGGGGCCTTATTCCTTCACCCTCTCACATGAACAGAGAGCAACAATACCTGAAGTCCGAAGGCACAAACCATTCAATGTTTATTGGGGTGAATTTTCAGCAAGCCCGATTCCAGTTTCCTTCCTCAGTATCCCCCTTCCCAGCTCTGACACCACAGAGCCATCCCTGCTGCCATTCCCTGTTCCCATTCCCCCCTTAGCAAAACATGATCCCAGTTCCCCCACTCCCATTCCCCCCTTACTTCCTGATTGACTGCAGACTATATAGTAGAACTTGAGTTCTGCTCAGCTATACCTTAACCAATCATTTTACTGAAATTTAAGCAATCCTAACATATTGTAACATGATTATTTAGCCAATTATATCCCATCACCTTCATTGTTTACACCCAACAAAATTAATTACACAGCAGAAAGAAACAATCACAGAACCAAAGAGAGAGTATACAGGCAAACAATGGAGAATTGGAGACTACAGTGACAGAACAATGCAGAAATGAGGGTTTTACATCCCAGCTATTGATAAGTGAGTTCTTGCCAGACAGGATGCTGTCAAACTAAGTTTCCTTTTACATCTTCTAGGCTCTTCACTTTCTCTGGAGGTGATAGGAATATCAGGAGGGGATTGTATTCCTAACAGCCCAATAGCACCTTATTTCAATGTGACTAGTTTGGAATGTGAGGATGTGACCAGACACTTCCCAGTGTATGGCTGCGTCTGCTGCTTAGCCGAAGGCCTTAGCCTGAGAACCAGGCCTCAGACTGTCACAGTAAGAGAAGGCCCTTACACATACAGAGAGTGATTTTGATTCTTTCTTTTATATCTCTATAACTAAATAAGTGATAAGAATACACCTAAATTCTTAAAGTATAGGCCTTTGCAGACAGGCCCGAATGTCTATATCCTAACAGCTGATAAAATATTTCTGCACAGAGTGGGTGGGAGGGGGAATTCATCCATAATCAAATTCCCTCTACAGTGCAGATATGCCCCTGGTTGGCTCGGGTGCAGGGACTGAACCCAGGGCCTCTGGATCTAAACTCTCATGCCTTTTAATGCCTGAGCCAGCCTGCCAGGATCAGGGCAGCAGTAGCTAGCTCATAAGCCTCTATCAGTGGCCCAGCCTCCAGATCGAGGCAAACCTCACTCTGTACGTCAGTGACATGCATCCTGTGGGCGGACCAGCTCACGTGCCCTGATGGTGTCTAGGATTGCAAGGTGCTATTTCCACAGCTTGTGATGAGCTAGGCCTGCTGGGAGCCTCACACCCCTCTCCTCCGCTGGCCCGGGCCCCTTTCGTATGCTCCTCTCACCTCCCCTCCCCACCCCACCCCGGTCAGCTGAGCCTTAGTGTGATGCATCTGCCAGTCTGTGTGGAGTCGTGCATAGACACTGCCAGAGGCGACGCATGGGGGAGTATGAGTGGGTCAAGTGCCCCCCTAGATTGGCATGCCAGGAGCAGGGAGGGAGAGGAGCTCTGCCTTCCTCTCCCTGGCAGCTGGGCGGGGAGTGGGATGGAGCTGCTTCTGCCTAAGGGAGCCTGTCTGGGATGCAGAAGCGGCTCCATCCTGCGAATGTGCACAGGGGAGGCACAGGGAAAGGAGGACTGAGAGCCCCCTCCCCACCGCAGGTAACATGGGACAGGGAGCGCTGCAGCCCTGGGCTGGGGGGCGGGTCACTGGGAAGGGGAGACACGTGGGGGGAGTGTGGTCACATGTCCTCCCCTTTAGCTTGTGCGCTCCCAGTATACAGAGACGCTAGTCGTCTACGGATGCTGCTGTGCATGGTGGGATGGCGTTCTCTGTGATTTGGAATGCCCCATGATGCATTGCGGCAGCACAAGAACCACTGACCCCAGTGGCCCGTCCGTGGGCTGAGCGCAGAGCAGGCTGGGCGCTGACCCCATCGGAGGGCAGCGGGGAGGTGGCTGGTGCGCCCTTGGGCCGAGGGCCATCACCCTGTGGCTTCTGTCTCACCAGGCAGTAGAAGGCGACCACAGTGCCTTCCCCGTCCGACTCATCCGCAACGAGCAGCCGCTGCTGATGCTCATCACGTGGCTCCCCGAGCTGAAGTCGCGGGACCTGCAGGTGTTCCTGTCCGACTGGCTGAAGACCGTCTGTGACGCCTCCCTGCCCAGCCGCGTGACCTGCGTCAAGGCAGGGATGGTCAGCTGCCTCCTGGACACTCTGGGCTCTGAGCAGGAGCTGGACCGGAAGTGCTCCGAAAACCTCATCTACCTTCTGCAGGTGCTGGGCAGCCTCTCCATCCGGCCGGGGGAGCTCCGCCAGCTCATCAGGCTGCTCTGGACTGAGCCTGGCAAGGGGCCCCACCCTTACACCATGCTGGTCATCCGGGCACTCTCTGGCATGGCGAGGAAGGACCGGTCCGAGAGGGCGCTGCAGTACTTCGACCTGACGCCAAGTATGGCTGGAATTATGGTGCCGGCAATCCAGAAATGGCCTGGGAGCGGCTTTGCCTTCCATGCCTGGGTCTGTCTGAACGAGGAGCCCGAAGGCTTGCCAGATCTGCCTACGAGACTGAAGCGGAAACAGCTATACAGGTAGGGCTTGTGGAGGGGAGTGGGGTGTGTCCACCTGCCTCCTTTCCTTCCTTTTCGTGCGAGCGGGAAACCCATTATAGGTCCCTGGAGTTTGGAAAGCAGCCAGCCAACAAACACAACTTTAAGAACTGAAGGCTGTTGCCTCACAGCTTTATTTGACTAGTTGAAATTAATTAGGCAACTGAGTCATTACTATGGTATGCTTTGTGGAAGTGCAGAGTTCCTTTATTGTAGGATCTCGCCTCAGTAACGACAATTTGTGTTGACAAGTGGCTACTGTAGCAGATCAGGACAATTGCACCAGTATTTCCTCTCATGGTCTAGCAAGAGTACCCTTCTAGGCGCCCGGCTCCTCAGCCATCACCGGGGTTGGTAGAGACCCATGTCTTCCTCCCTCCTGAGCAGGGGTTTTCCAGGCTGCACAGTTCCCTGCCTACACTGGGATATCCCTGAACAGACTATAAACAGTGTATTGCCAGCGCCTGTACATTCCCAGCAAGAACATTTATTCTTGAAGTGAAAGCATTACAAGGAAAACAATCCAGAACCACCCCCCAACACAAGCTAAGCTTACCAGCGGTCACCTATCAGCCTCATGGACTCAGGACCTTCCAACCCTTTCCAGGACGGATTGCCCTCCGCCTTCCTCTCTTGGACAAAGTCCTGCCTGTTGGATCAGAAAGCCGTCCCAGAGTCACTTTACCAGAAGTCCTGCCTTTGTCTGCTGGTCTCTGGAGAATCTAGTTTGACCCAGTATATGCAAGCTTCCCCAGAAGTTGGTATTTCTTTGGAGGGATTGGGGGGAGGGTACAACCCGGCTGATTTGCCTTCGTTACCCCCCCCCCCCCCGCCCATTGCTTGGAGGAGCTGTGGCAGTCCTCCCTGCCCTAGAGTAGAGCAATGCCATCAAACAGAACTGTTCATTTAAAACAATGGATGCTGAAGATACTTCATGGGGTTGCAATCTTTGTCCAACCTCCCCCCATAAAGAAGTTGCATCCAGTGCCGGCCCACAGTAATACATACGCTTCGTACTGTGTTTTCAAGAGTCTTTCAGGAGATTGCCTGTCACAGCAGTAAGAGTTCCTGTTACCTCTTGTGCATTCGTCACTCACGTTAGCAATGACATTAAATACCTGCAGTGCCCACACTGCTCTGGGAGAAAGAGCTGGAGTCTACCCTGACATAAACGTTAGCAGAATGTTGCAAGAGGGGAAGGATGGTACGGTGGTTAGGGTGCTAGTCTGGAACTCAAGAAACCCGGGTTTGAGACCTTGCTCTGCCACAGACTTCCTGTATGACCTTGGGCATGTCACTTAGCCTCTCTGAGCCTTGGTTCCCCAGCTCTCCTGCCTCTCAGGTGGTTGTGAGGATAGATA
This sequence comes from Gopherus flavomarginatus, assembly GCF_025201925.1. NCBI lineage: Eukaryota > Metazoa > Chordata > Testudines > Testudinidae > Gopherus > Gopherus flavomarginatus. The sequence goes on along the minus strand of NC_066618.1, from coordinate 5,558,657 downwards.
TGGTTCTGTGAGATGCTCACAAACTAGTGTGATGGAGGCTAGGTAAATACTTCGAGCAGAATTGATAGCTAAGCTCCAGCCAGGCTAAACTCAGGTCTGTCACACCTATGCAGCTCAAGCGTTGACAGGAGGTGCATGGTGCAGCTTTGGGCAGAATCTGAAGACCACAGGGTCACATCTGTAACTTGGATCCTTATTACTGGGGGTGGTGCATGGGACGAGAAGAACCCAGCTTGACTCTCAGAGCCCAGGGTGAAGTAAAACCCCACTTGGGCATAGAAACTTGCCCTTGAGTACTCATCAGCATGGGTGGTGGGTATAATAGGCAGGGGAGGCTCGGCCACGGGACCTCTGGTTGCAGGTTTTGGTGGCAAAGATTTTGCTTTATTGTGGCCCATGTGGGTTCTGTGGTGGCTGAGGCACGTACCACCACCTCAGCTGCCGAAGAACCTGCATGGGGCATATCAAAAGCTTCTTCTAACAGACACTTTTCCCAGGGTGGGTTTGGTCTGGGAAGGGGAGGCATGGGGCAGCTCCTGCCAGCCCGGGGCTCCTCTGGGTGGGAGGGGGCTCCTACAGCTGGAGGGCAGGTGGGGGTCTTGTGGCTCCGGCTGCGGAGGAGTGGGGGGCGGTGGCCATAGGGAGGACGTGGGTGTGGATGGAGCGGTGAGCTAGCCTCCCCAGAGCAGGGCCACCTGCCACCAATGCTTGTCAGCTTTTCACAAAGCACCCAGCGGGTCTCGGTCACTCCCCCTGCATCCAGTGCTGGGAGAACTCCCTTCTTTAAATCCCTTTCTGAACACGGCAGGTAGCTTTCCTCGAGGAGAATATTAAGAATCCCATCAGGTGTCTTTCTCCCTCCCTTCCTGTTCTGGGTCTCGATCATCTTCGCTTTGCTGTGAGCTCAGCGTCTGGTTCCAATCATCCTCATCTGTCTATGATTTTTCATCCTCCAGTGATTCACTTGACCCTCCTACCCCAAGCTGCCTGCAACCTTCCTCTCTGCTGGTTTGACTGTCCTTCTCCAGACTTTTACTTCCAGCAGCGTGTTCATTCACACGCCTCCCGCAACCGGTCCCTTCCACCGGCCTCAGGGGCCTCAAGCCAGCTCCTAACCCCCAAGTCACTGGTCTCCCTCCTCTTTGTGACTTCTCCCTGCAGCTTTTTCACGGCCAGCGGCACCGGCTTCGAGGCGTTCTTCACGGCCAACGGGATGCTGGTGGTGGCGGTGTGCACCAAGAAGGAGTATATGACAGTGGCACTCCCAGAACTCACCTTCAACGATTCTGCATGGGTGAGTAGGGTCCTCTTTCGTTCCAGTGCCTTCTGTTCCAGCCAACCCATGCCCTTCCATTGGCCTTACCTGATGAGTGAGTCATTGCTTGTGGCAATCTCGAATTCACTTGGCCACAGGGCAGGGTGGGGTCAGCATAGACCCTGAAATGTGACTTGGGTCTATCGGACTGGTATCGTCCGGCCTACTTTAAAACTAGCCCCAGCAATGGCTGTACCGGAGGTGCCAGAGAATTCTGCCCTTTGCTCATGTGCCCTGGCGTTTCTTGAATCTGTTCCAAACCTACAGGCTGTTCTTGTCACGCAGTGACCCTCTGCTCTGCTGTTACAGCAACGGGTTTCCTCTGAGCCCTTTCGTCATGGGGGGGATCCCCTTCCCTTCCCCCAAAAGATTGATGCCAGCCTGTTTAAATGTGGGTGCGGCACCTGATGTGAAGACAACCTGATGGTCAGGATGCAAATTGCTAGGGTCATGCTTAACAATCCCAGTGGAGATCAGGGCCCAATTGTGCTAAGCTCTGCGTAGGCATGGACTGAGAGACAAAGAGCTTACAGCTCAAACAGCCGCCGGGTGGCAGGGGAAGCAGAGAGCACGTGACTGACCCAAGGCCACCCAGGAGATCCTTGGCAGGGCTGGTACCCCCTCCACCGGACCATATCTCAGGCTGGTGTCCGTAGGTGGAGAGAGACAGCAGAACAGGAACATGCAGTTCATGAAGCAGTAGTCCAGGGTTTCTTCGGTGCCTCACTCAAGGCAGTAAATCAGACTTGGTTTCCCCTCTGTACAAGGAGATGATAAGGCTTGGAGGTGAAGTAACTTGCTGAAGGTCACACAGGGGAAGGTGCATAACTGGGTTCACCACAGAACTGGAGAAATTCACGGAGAATAGGGTCCATCAATGGCCATTAGCCAAGCTGGTCAGGGACGCAGAACGTGCTCTGGGTGACCCTAAATCTCTGACTGCCAGAAGCTGGGAGGGGAAGGCAGGATGGATTTCACCAAAATTGCCCTGTTCTGTATGCTCCCCCTGAAGCTCTGGGATGGGATACTGGACTTGAGGGACTATTAGTTGGGCCCGGTATGTCCATTCTTATGTTCTTACAATCTTCACTGAAAGCTCTGAGACCTGCAGACACATCCTAGTGTAACGCCGACAGACCCCGGTCGTCGGCAGGCGGGGTCAAACCTGGGACCTCGGGAGCTTAGTGCATGAGCCTCCACCTGACTGCTAGCTAAGGCTGTAGAGTAAACTCATTAATCTCTCTCTGTGGTCTCGGTGCCACTAGAGGGGACAGAACACCCCACCCAGGAGGTGTGTGGGTTACGCTAGCAAACGCCTGTGTGAAATAAACACTGCTGCAGTGTCAGGTGTGCCTGGAGAACGAGCCGCTGGCTGTTCAGTTCTGCAGCTCCACTGCAGTTGTATACAGCTGGGCTGCGAGATGTCTCTGACAGGCTCTCGCAAGCTGCTCGGGGTTGAGCCGTACCAGCGTTTGCGGGGGGAGACCTTTGGTGAGCCCCTAGCTGCTTGAGCAATGCACTGGGGATTTGGTTGGTGGCGCTCTTCCCCGTGAGTCGCTACTGAATCAGTGGCCCAGCATGGAGCTGTCACCGTGCTGCTGGACCGACAGCAGCCATCACGGTCTGCTTTTCCGAGTGCAGAGGGGCTTAACCACGCTCAACGGCCCGGGTTCTGGCTGGCGTTCCGCTGCAGTGGGGTACAGTGTGGTTCACCCCCTGCCCCGTGGTGCTGGGGAGCAGCACTGCTGTGTCTTGCTTACGCAGCTGGTGCCTTCCACCCAGAGGAGGCTGCCTGTACGTCCGCCGCAGCCTTGAGAAGCTAAACCTCCGTTGATCTGTTATCTGGGCTCGTCTTGAGACCTGAGCTTCCCCCAATTCCAGGAGGAGATGGCTTGGATTGGGGGCTGCTGGTTCCTTGGTGATCTGGCAGGGGGAGAGTTTGGGAGGAGGGCATCCGGAAGCCTGAGTGGCTGGCGTTTGGAAGAGGGGGATGAGCGTAGCTTGCACGTCATTGGGCTCGTGTTGTGTATAGTCAGTAAAGGAGCAGGGTTGAAGCTGGCGCTGACTCCCTCCCCGCCCTGCTCTCTCCTCCAGCACTGCATCGACATCGTCCACGTCACCGGCCGCCGGCCCTTCGGCCAGAACCTGGTCAACATCTACACAGACGGGCAGCTGCAGCAAGTGGCTCAGCTGCGCTTTCCTTCCCTCAATGAGGTAACGCGGGGGGACCGTCTGAGTGCTGCTGCCTTGTTCCCATCCTTCCCCTCCCTGCTCTCCTGGGCCAGGCCCCTCGCCTCCTAGGTGACCTGGACAGATGGTGCTCTGTCCTGCCCCCCCCCACCCCCCCCCCGGCTTTCCACTGCTGACTTCTGTAGTTCCCTTCTCCTCTGGCCCTTCCCCCGTACAGCGACATGTGAGAAGGAGGTGCAGGTCTCAGGGGAGAGGAGCTGTGCTCTGACGCTTTTGAGGGTGCCCGGGCTGAGGAAGATTACTTGAGCCCGATTCAGCAAAGCATCCTTGCTTAGGACAGTGCCCCAAAGCATGGGCTGAACTTGGAGTAAGTGCTGGGCTGAACTGAGACCTGGCTGAGCAGTTTTATCCCCATCAGGATCAATGTGGGGCGGGGGTGAGAGAGAAAGATCAAGGGGTGGCTGGGGAAGGCATGTCAGATGGGGCCCCATGCCGATCTGAAGGGCCTGACCTGAGAATCTGCAGGTGGGCAGTGGGGGACACCTTGGATGAAGTGATGCCAGACCATGGAGCTCTGCCGGTGGAGAGCAACCATGCCCAGGAGTGTTAGGAGGATGTGCATCAAGAGAACACTCCCCTCTGATGCTCTGTTATAAAGGAAACCCTCAGGGCCTGATCCCAACTGTGCGGGAGGTTGCTCCTTCCTGGGCACCCTCACGTCTCTTCCCGCGGCTGGGGGAGAGATGGGGAAGTGGTGGAGCTGTGCCCGTCCGCCCTGAGCAGCTGGTCACGCTGTCTCCTGAGCCGCCTGCCCAAAAGGATCCACTTTGGCAGCCCTGAGAGCCCAAGGGGCTCAATCTGGCTAGCTGCTGGCTTTCCCCACTGGCCCGCTCTCCTCCCTGCTTCAGGTTTAACCCCTTCCTGGGTAACCAGTGCAGTTCAGAGCCTGGCTGGTGGGGAGTGCTGTGTATGGCCTTTGGGGAGCCTCTGGCATCCTTGATGTGACTCGATGGGGGATTTGAGCAGCAGCCTGTAGTTGAATCTTCCCAGGCGGATGTCCTCGTGTTGAATGCAGCAGTGGTGCCATGATAGCCGTGCTGGGCTCAGAGCGCAGGGTGTGGGCAGAGAGGCTTGGGTGCACCGGTTGGCACAAGGAGCCATTTCCTCTACACTCTGCGGGTCCTTCCGACAGCAGCCTCCAGACTGTCCCTGGATCTCCTGGGCCAAGGACCATCAGTGCAGCTCTGGAGTAGGACTTCCTGCAGCCAGGCTGCTGAGCAGGATGAGGGAGGCGCTGAGCAGCCAGCGTACTGAGCTAGGCTCTGCCCCATGAGTGGCTGCTCGTCAGTGGACGGCGCTGGGGCTTCCTGTGAGCATAGGGGTCCCTCTGCATGAAGTAGCTGGCAGGGCCAGGGTCTAAAACAAGGGGCATCTCCCAGCCAAAGTGTGTGAAACACAGAAATGCTGCCTTGGTTCGTTGTCTAGGTGACTGAGAACTAGAAGAGGTAAAAACATGACAGCGGCACCTCCCTTGGCCCTAGGGAGATGGATTGGGTGGGTCCTACAGTAATAGGTCTCGTTCATCTCCGCTGCCTCGGATTCAGGTATCTGAGCCATAACGTTAGGAGGCACCTTTCTGTCCTAGACCAGCTCCCAGAGAGCCCATCCCCGTTCAGTGCTGGGAGGCTCCAGCTCGACAGCAGCCCCTCGTTGCTGAGGGGAGACGCAGGAGCCTCCTTTCCCATCGTGTGCAGCCCGATCCAGTCGTTCCAGGGGCCAGTGGTGGAGGGCAGGTCCTAGTCCTCATCTTTGGGTGGAAGAAGAGGGCTTGATAAAGGGGGCTGCAGAAAGGAGAGGATGGCAGCCACCTGTCTTGGGGAACATGACGCTTCCTGCTCACGTTGCGGCAGCACTGGGAGACCCGAACCGAGGACAGGGCCCCGGTGCACTAGGCGCTGTGCAAACACACATAAGAGACAGCCCCTGCCCTGACGAGCTTTGTCTAAATACAAATCAAAGGGCCTGGGGAGGTGGGGCATTGGAGGAGCCACGTTACCCTCCTCTCCAGGGTTCCGTGCAATCGTTCCCCCCCGCTCTCTTTCAGTCTTTCACCTCGTGTTGCATCGGCTCCGCTGGCCACCGGACGACGACCACCTCCACGGTGTACCCCTCGCCTTCCCACTCGCCGGAGCTGGCCTTCCCCTCCCACCCCTCCCTCAGCCGCTCCCAATCCTTCCCTGCCTCATTGGCCACGCACTCCTGGACTCCCGGGGCTGCTCAGCCCCCCAGAGAAGGCCAGGTGTCTACGATGGCGGCAGGGAGTCAGGACACAGAGTGGGGGACCCCTACGTCCCTCGAAGGACACCTGGGATCGGTATCCATTTTCTGCGAAGCCCTCCAGCAGACCCAGGTCAAAGCACTTTTCTCCTCAGGTAAGTTCTGGATCTTAAAGGGAGAATCTCCCGCTTCAGTTCCTGTCCTCGCTCAGTGAGCCGGTCTGAGGCGTGACAACCCTCGTGCAGCTCGGGGGACGGCCCGGGAGGCTGTTCTCCTGCTGCAGGGGGGTTTCTGGGGGGGGGAAGGAGGAAGCAGGAGGATGAGGGGCAGGAGGACTCTCTCGGAGGCCTCAGCCACACAGGGCTAGGCAGTGACACAAGTCCACTGCTGGCTGGGTTGTGACCCTGAGTACCAGCGGGGTCCGGAACACGCTGAGGAATTTGTGGGAGCTGCCCTGCCCCATCCCTAGCAGCATGGCTGGGGATCGCACCCACCCCCACCCCACTGGTGCACAGACAGTCCAAGCTGCACAGTGATTCCAGAGCACCGATAACGCGGTCTGTGACGCAGGGCCGAACAGGGTGTTTAACCACATGGGTCCTGCTGCAGGATAGATTTCCATAGCCTGGATGGGGCCCCATGCCAGCCCACACTCCCTATCCCCAGTGTGCGCGCTAGCAGGGTGTGACGCCCCACGGTGTCGAGTGCACCACTCCTCTGGCTTGGGAGGAGGCTGCCCTGGCAGGGACCCATGCTGGGAGGGAGAAGGGGGCAGGTCGCTCTCGCACAGGGTCCGGGCCCAGTGGGGATCAGACCAGGGATAGCTGTGCTGGCGTCTGCACTCATTGGCCAGTAGGGTCAGCCCCAGGGGGAACACGTGCTTGGCTCTCTGGACCAGCCCAGGAACAGGGTGCCCGTTGCTCACTCACCCTGCTCGTCCTTCCCGCCTGTCCGCAGGACCAAACGTTACGTCGCCGCTCAAGCCGGAAGGCGACTTCCTGGAGCTCAGTAGCAAGCTGCTCCTCTACTACACACCCCAGGTAAGGAGAGACCTTCCCGGGCAGCTCTCTGCGGTTCTGTCCCTGCTGGCACCATCTCGAGGAATTGGCGCGGCCGGTGCTGCTGGGGGGTTCGCTGGGCCATGCTCAGATGGGCTGCCTTGGGCTCGGAGAGAGCACTGCATTGAGCACTGGCCAGCTCTGCAAAGGGGGTGGGAGTTTGTGGGTGGAGCTGGAAAGGTACGTGGTTAATGGGGTTACAGAGGTGAGGGGCACGCTGCAGTGGGGTGACCTGCTCTGTATGGAATTACCAGTCTCCTGGGCTGGCTATTGCTTTAAACAGCTCTGGGACCTTCCTCGTTAGGTGTTAGTAAATCCTTCAGTCTGGCTGGGTGCCGCTCTGCAGTCGTGGTAGAAAAGGAATGACACGCAACATCCAAAACAGATCCTCACCACACACACCTCAGAAGAGCCCCGCACATGGGGGGCCTCTGGGTATGGAGAGACATCACAGTCAGCCTGTGGAACTCTTTGCCAGAGGATGTTATGAAGGCCAAGACTATACCAGGGTTCAAAATGGAACTAGATTTAAGTTCCTGGAGGATAGGTCCATCAATGGCTATTAACCAAGATGGGCAGGGAGTGTGTCCCTAGCCTCTGTTTGCCAGAAGCTGGGAATGGGCAACAGAGAATGGATCACTTGATGATTCCCTGTTGGGTTCATTCCCTCTGGGGCCCCTGGCATTGGCCACTGTCGGCAGACAGGATATTGGGTTAGATGAACCTTTGGTCTGACCCAGTATGGCCGTTCTTATGTTTCCTGTAGTAAACACTCAGTTCTTCAGGGGCTAGATCCTTCTTCCCCCGGTGTGTGTGGAGGGTAGGGTTAAACCACATGCCATGGGCTGCCAGAGTATCTGCAAGTTTGGCACAAGGGACTCGGGGATTGTCTGAGGTTGCTGTTTGTAAAAAGGGCTTTCCTGTGGGCACCAAGTCCGTGGCAGTTGAGCTGTTCTTTGTGCTAAAGGCCTTGGGTCATCATCCAATGGCTCACGCCCACTGGGCTTCATTGCAGATGATGGGCTTGGCTTAAATTCAGATCTGCTGTCAGCCTAGGGCTGTGAACACCTCTGGGCTGAGGGGTGATGGGTTCCACTGTGTGGCGGGACTTGGCTTTTAGTGCCCACGTGGGTCGGTGAAGCAGAGTTTGTGCTGCACCATATACTAGCAAGACAACGCACACAGGCTGGAACCGTTCAGCATCGTGAGTTCCCTCCCCAGAACTGAGCGCACTGCCTCCTCCAGAACTGCCTGGGGAGTAAGACACCAGGCTTGGGATATCAGTCGGGCTCTCACACAGAGAAGTGCTTTGCCCAGCTGGGAAGCCTTTCCTTTAACTAGATCTCTGGAGCAGCCACTCTGACGTCTGGTGACAAGGATTACGCAGGCAGACGGGTGCCCCTGCCCTACGTTCTCCAGTATGCTTTGTGGATTCAAACTATTCCCTGGGTACCTGGTGTTTTCCATAGACGTGCTCTCACTAGTGCTAGCGGCTGTCCGTGTGCTGGGTGATACAGCCCCTGCCTTGAAGAGCTTCCAGTCTAAACAGACCAGACGAAGTCGGTATCCCTGTTTTACACAGGCTTGGAGAGATCAAGTGACTTGCCCAAGGTTACACAGGAGGTTTGTGGCAGAGCTGAGAACGCTGGATCTCTGGAGTCCCAGCCCAAACCCCAAGGCCACCTTTCCTCTCCTTCTCTCCCCTTGTCTCGGGCGATGGCTTATGCCAGGACAGGAAGCGTGTGTGGTGAACTTGTTGGCATGGCCGTAGCATGTGCTAAAGACATGTCGTTTGCTTGCACTGTTGTAGGCTTGTAAAAATAACATCTGCCTGGACCTGTCTCCAAACCATTTTTTTGACGGGAGGCTGACCGGACACAAAGTGGTGAACTGGGATATCAAGGTACAGTGCTGCCTCTCATTCTCCCCTGGCTCTTGGAGTTGGTGGGTGCTGGCCCAACAAGATTGAGACTCAGTGGGAAACATGGTCTCAGGTAGCTAAGAAGTCCAGGAACTGGTGCTTTCTACAGTGCTAAATTAGGATCAATGCATCGTCATGTTGTCAGACAGTCACATGGGTTAGATCACCCAGTTCATCTCCGTCCCTACAGGACTTAGGTGCTGACTCCATGGGTGCTCCAGCACCCTTCTGGAGGATGGCGTGGACTGCACCCTCAGCAAGTTTGCAGATGACACTAAACTGGGAGGAGTGGTAGACACGCTGGAGGGTAGGGATAGGATACAGTGTTCCCCTGTTGCCAAAAAGGCTAACGGCATTTTGGGCTGTATAAGTAGGGGCATGGCCAGCAGATCGAGGGACGCAATCATTCCCCTTTATTCGTCACTGGTGAGGCCTCATCTGGAGTAGTGTGTCCAGTTTTGGGTCCCACACTACAAGAAGGATGTGGAAAAACTGGAAAGAGTCCAGCGGAGGGCAACAAAATGATTAGGGGGCTGGAGCACATGACTTATGAGGAGAGGCTGAGGGAACTGGGATTGTTTAGTCTGCAGAAGAGAAGAATGAGGGGGGATTTTATAGCAGCTTTCAACTACCTGAAAGGAGGATACAAAGAGGATCGATCTAGACTGTTCTCAGTGGTAGCAGATGACAGAACAAGGAGTAATGGTCTCAAGTTGCAGTGGGGGAGGTTTCAGTTGGATATTTGGAAAAACTTTTTCACTAGGAGGGTGGTGAAGCACTGGAATGGGTTACCTGGGGAGGTGGTGGAATCTCCTTCCTTAGAGGTTTTTAAGGTCAGGCTTGACAAAGCTCTGGCTGAGATGATTTAGTTGGGGATTGGTCCTGCTTTGAGCAGGAGGTTGGACTAGATGACCTCCTGAGGTCCCTTCCAACCCTGATATTCTATGATTCAGAACGCCCATGGAGGAAAAAATAGTGCATGCTCAGCACCCACTGGTAGCTCTGCCAATCCGCAGCGCCTGCCGCCATCGGTTGTTTGGCAGCGTGCAGGAGGTGCTGGGGGAAGAGGGGAAAGGAGTGGAGGCAGGAAGAGACGGAGCAGGGGCAGGAAGAGGTAGAGCGGGTGTGGGGGCTTGGGGAAAGGGGCAGGCGGGGCGTGGGGCGGAGTAGGGGTCAAGCATCCCCCCGGGAACAGAGGAAGTCGGCTCCTATGCTGCAGAATGCATAAGAGTGTGGGGGTCTGTCTGCTATGAAAGATCTCCTGTGCTGAGACTTAAGAGACTGTTCTCCAGTCTAATATTTCACTGCCACGGAGATTTTCCTGACATTTAACCTATATCTTACTTTTCTTAATGCCATCCCATTCACCCCTAGCATCTCTCCCTGCGTGCCCCTTAGATAATTCCTCTCTGACACTCTCACCCATAGGGTACCCCTTGCCCCATTACCCCCTTACACCCAGCGTGGCTGAGCAGTAGTTGTTTGTACCCTATAGCCCCTTCAGATCCCAAATCATTTTCCTTGCTCTTCTCTAAATCCGCTACCAAGATATTGACAAACTGGAGGAAGGTCTGAACCAGCATCCCAGGCTCCCGGCTCAGGATTGCAAACCACTGGCAGTTTTGTGCTGTCCAGAGTGCCCCCAATAACGTTACGGCCCATGGTGTACGGTCCACAGTCGCACTGTGTGACTCATGCACACGCAACGCAGACACCGTGGCTAAGCTAACGCTGCTCTAGGACAACAATCAGCCCAACAGCTTTTGAGACCGGTCGCCCAGAGGATGCAGAGACCAGTTTATTTGCTTTTATGACCCTGGTGCTAACTTAAGCTTTCGGCGCTCCAGACCGTTTAGATTCAATGGGCTTGATTCTCTTCTGCTAAGGAGTAGCTCCACTGAAATCGAGAGTTAAACTGGTGTTGGTGACGAGGAGTCAGGCACAGCTGCTGAGACAGACACACACACATGGGTTTTTTGCACTGCTAAACCCTTGTTCCCTGGCTGGCTGTTGGGCTGCACCGCATGCAGCTGGCTCTGGGAAGCGGTGGCTGGCTCTCTTGCTGACTCCTAGGGCAGGCAGTCCCCGGGCCTGAGCAGGCTTGTTCTGTAGGGTCTCGGGCTGGTAACTGGCTGGAGTCTTGCATTCACTGTTACTTACCCGAGCGCTGCCCTATCAGAGGCAGCATCAGTGCTTCTGCACAGGCGGAGCGTGAGCTGGCGAGGATGGAAGCTCCGTGCATCAGCCAGGGCCCTGTCTCTCTCTCTCTCTCTCCTCCTGTAGGACGTGGTGAACTGTGTGGGCGGCATGGGGGTGCTCCTCCCATTGCTGGAGCAAGTGGCGGCCGAGAGAAAAGAATCGGAGGACAGCCAGGAAACCCACGACCTGGTTGGGCCGGAACTGACATCCTCACGGAATCGCCAAGGGATGCTCATCCCCCTGGGCAAGTCCTCAGGTGAGCACAGCATCTGCGGGGCTATTGGGAGAGGCGGCAGCGGGAGACCAGTTCCGCTATGTGCTGCTGGAGCCCTCAAATTCTCCTGGGCCATGTACCTACCTGTCCCCTGGGCAGCCAGCCCCACTCCCCCCCTTGGCCATAAGAGCTGGTCCCTGGCTGAACCTTCTTGTCCCCTCCTGCAGAGAGCAGACTGGAAAAGAACGGCGTGGCTGCGTTTCTGCTGCTGGTTAAGAACTTTATCCGGCATCACCCCGTGAACCAGGAGAGCCTGGTGCAGTGCCACGGGCCGGCGATCATTGGAGCTCTGCTGCAGAAGGTAAGAGACTTCCAGGGCCAGCCTTTGTCACCTGGGGCAGCCTGACAAGGCGATGCTGAGCCCAGGGCCTGGCACATGGTGCATTAAAGCCAGCAGCTGGGCCACTGCGTGTGCCTGAAAGGGGACCATCCAATCAGGGAATGCACATAATGCCATGCAGTGCTGGCTGCAGCCCAGCTGGAACAATCTATGATGGGTGACCTCTGCTCTCAGTCATTTCAATAGGGTGTTGACTCTGGAGTGGACTGATGGAGAGAGCCCCTCTGGCTTAGGAAAGCATCTGCCCATCTTTTGTTGTCAGAGCTCTAAGGCAGGTTCATTTTCTGCGGGTCACATGACTTGTAAATCCCAGAATGCCCTGCGGCTGCTGGATGGACATGGCGCCGCCCACCCAGCTCTCGTTTGCGCTCGTCAGGTCTCCAGCCTCATGATGGACATGAACGTGCTGATGGCGTCACAGATCCTGATGGAGCAGGTGGCTGCCGAGAGCCACAGCTTCCTGCTGCACCTCCTGTACCAGTACCTGCTCTTCGACTTCCGCATCTGGAGCAAGAGCGACTTCGCCGTCCGGCTAGGTAAGCGCCTCCTGGGGTGTCGAGCGCTGCTGGGGGCCTGCTTCCCAGGTGGGGTGTGCCTTGGCAGCTCACGGCTTCCTCCTAGGTGGGTCAGGATCAGCTGCCTCCTAGCCAGGGTGGTTTGGCTGAGAGCTGGCTGCATGTCCTGGCTCTCTCTGCTTGCCAAATACAGGTACGTACTTAATCTTCTGGATGGGTCTGCTCTCTCCCTCTTTTCCCCACGCCTGCAGGTCACATTCAGTATTTATCGAACACCATCAAGGACCACAAGCAGAGGATCCGCAAGAAATACGGGGTCCAATACATCCTGGACTCCATTCGGACGTATTACGGGTGAGTTGTTGAAGGCTGGCTCCTGGCTTCCAGCTTGCCCTTTTGTCCTGGGGAGTTGGCAGAGCTGCTTTAACCCTTCAGTGCCTGGAGAAGAGGGGATGTCCTGGGGCAGCACGTGGGAAAGCAGAACTGGCTCCTTGGCTCCAGGCAGTCTGAGATGATGTTTTCTCCAGCCAGCTCTGCCCAGGACCCAGCCGTTTCTTTTCCCTCATCCAAGGGGCTTCCGCAAGCCAGCGGAGGCATGCAGTGGGGGGGAAACGCGGGCAGCCGGTAAAAACCCCACCCCTTCCTTGGTTGGTGAGACTAGCCTGCGGCCCTGCACCTTCGGCCTGAGGAGCCCTGGCCGCCAGCTGGAGCAGAGCCCCCGCCAGCTTCAGGGGAGAAGGGGAGCATGGGCGGGGCCTCAGGGCCGAGCATGGGCGGGGCCACACCTGGCTTGGGGAGGGTTAACCTCCCCTGGCCTTTGCTGCCCACTGCCCATGGCAGGCTGTTCCGTGGGCGCGTCTCAAGGCTGGAGTGGAGCTGACTCCCGGTGAGGATGCTTCGCCCCGCTCCTGCCAGGTCTGCTGCTGCCTTCGGAGTCCCCCCTGGGCTCTGTGTGTGGCAGTGAGATTCTCACCCCATCCCCTGCCCCGGTTCACCCTATGGCCTGAGAGTTCCTGTCCTGCACGCCCCACTAGGCAGCTCTGTGATCGGGAATCACGCCTGCCTCCCCTGGGGGGGCTGGAGCCCTGCAGGGGGTGGCACTGTAAAGTGAAGCTAGGGGAGGCTGAGGAATGTGGTTCTCCCCCATTTCTGCATCCAGACTATGCCGCTGGTGCCCAAGGTAAAGTCCCCCCCCCACCCTTCCTCCTCTCTCGCAGCGCTCACAAGGAGAAGCCGATTCCCACGGATGTGAAGACGGTGCAGATGTCCCTGTTCAGCCTGGTGAAGGACTTCCTCTGCAGGAGCTTCTCCACCGACGAGATGCAAAGCGCCCTGAACTACCTGGCTGCGGTGCACGATGAGCACCAGGTGCGTCAGGAGAGGCATCACTAGGGGGCAGTGTCTTGTGGTTAAGGTGCAGGATTGGAACTCGGGGGTCCTACGTCCATTGCCTGGCCTTGCCACAGCCGCCCTGAGTGATCCTTCATTTTTCTGGGCTTCAATTTCCCATCTTTAAAAGGGGGAGCGTCCTGCCTGTTCAGACTGCAAGCTCTCCTGGGCTGCGACTCTCTTACTGTGGGTTCGTGCAGCACCTAGCTCTGTGGGGCCCTCCTCTTGGCTGGAGCCTATTGGCGCTACTGCAGTACAAATACTGCCTCCTAACAGAGCTCAGAGGCGGCTGGGTTGTCCCGGAGGTGTGACGAACAATGGCCATGGCCTTGCCTTGAGAAGTGACCGCTCAGGGCCAAGCTGGAACATGGCTGGAGTCAGCACAGTGACCGCGTGATGCTCGGGAGGACTCTGTGTATTTTTACTTGGGGGCCCCCAGATCCAGCCCTGCACCCTGGGGTCTGGAAGCCAGGCTGTGCCCTTAGCGAGGTCCCTACAGAAAATCCCTGACCCAGCTCGCTCGGCTGTGGCTGGGCTGGCCCTGGATTAAACTGTGGGTGGCGAGCAATAATCTGTAGGACTTGGGGACGCACAAGGAGCTGATTGGCTAAGGGCTCGTTTAACCGGCCAGCTGAAGCGGGAATGTACAGCCCGCTACCAAGTGTCTGTGCGGACTCCGCTGCCGCGCGCTAGCGCTTCTGTCATGCACTCGGATCTGCTGCCCTTTGCAAGCTGAGATCCAGCTGCACCATGGCACTTCTAACACGCGGCAGCTGGGTCCCCGTGCAAAGGCACGTGCTGTGGATTCACACCAACCTGGCGCTGCGTTAACTGTCCATGTAGACAAGCCCTCAGGGGCTGTTGTCGGAGCTGATTTTCCAACCATTACAGCACTTTCCCCAACCCCCATTACCGTGAATATCCCACCTGAATCCCTGCAAGTCACTCGTCTGAGGGCCCAGGAGGCGTGGCTGTATCCTGAGGCCGGGCCGAAGGGGGGCGAGGCTGCTGTGATCTGGGGGCGATGGCCACTCGGGCCGTCTCCGTTTGGGGGTGTAACTGCGTCCGTGGCCGTTGCAGGTGTGCGGGGTTCTGGAGGTGATCCACAGCTTGCTGAAAGACTCAGCCTCCCAGGAGCAGCTCTACGCCTTCCTCTTTGAGTCGGGGAACGTGGAGGTCCTGTTCTCACTGCTCGTCCAGAGGAAGTTCTCGGACGAAGTACGAGAGAAAGTCTTCAAGGTGAGACGCGAGTCCTCGAGCCTGTGCGTTGTCCGAGTCCCCCTGGCCTCCAGCACCAGGCCCGTGGTGGCTCCCACCAAGCCCCACCCCTAAGGCCAGCAGCCTCCCTCCCGCAGGTCCTGTACAAGATGCTGAAATACGAGAAGGCCCATGAGCGCAGCAAGTACCGCCTGAAGCTGAAGGACATCGGCTACCAAGGGCTCATATCGAATCTGAACGACATCCCGGTGTCCATGCTGCTCTTCCGGTGTCTCCTGGAGCAGGTCCTTGGCTCAGGTACGGCGCCTGCCTCAGGGCCGTGGGCCTGCCACGCTGCAGCCACGTGGCTTAGGGGGCGTGTTGTTAAGGAGAGCCTGGGATTTATGGAGCCAGGGGTCAGCCGTCGTTTTCAGACCCGGGATCCCATGCTGAACCCCCTCCCCCTGCAAAGTGTGGGGGAGTGTCTGGGCCGGGCTGGCTCGGAGCGCCCGCCTGCAGCTACCGGTCTCCATGGAAGGCAGACTGTGCTGTAGCCTGGGAAGGGTCCATTAGGTCAGCGTGCCGCAGGGCCGCGTCCCATGCCCGTTCTTGCCTCTCATCCCCGCAGACTCTCCCAGCTACAAGGACCTGATGGCCGTGGTTTACCTGTCCCACCGGGCGGAGCTGGCGGTCAGGCTGGATACCTGCCGGAAGGTAAGACTGTCCGGCTGGAGCCCTCGGGAGTTCTGCAGGCGTCCCTGGCTGTGCGTTCTTGCAGAGAGACGAGTCCATGTCACTCCCTCTGCGTACAGCCCCAGATGGGCTAAACTCAAGTTTGGTGCATTAACCCATCAGGCCCCTAAGCCTCCCTAGTCAGCTGGTTCTGTCTCTTACTTGCCCTCTGGGCCCCAGGTCCCTGGAAGCTGTTATCCTCCGACGGCGGCTAGGTGTCCTCAGGAGCTGGCATCTGTCACTAAGGCACTGCTGTGTCTCACACCGAGCAGACGCACTGCAGGCTGACCTGCCACCTTGCCCTCTTGCTCAGGGCAGGGGCATATCGGCAGGGCCATGAGCTGCCCTTGTTCCGTAGACAGACAGACGCTGAACGCAGACACCCTATTCCATCCCCTGTTGGGTGCAGCAGTGCTGATGGTCTCCCTAGATCCCTCGCATGCTGCGGTCCTGGGTGACTGTGCTCAGCGGAGCCAGACTTGACCCCATCTCTCTACTTCCCTTCCAAGAGTGGAAGGCGGGGAGAGATGCTGATTAGCAGGAGCTTGGAGCCACACGGGGCGGGAAGCCAGCTGAGCGGCTGGCTGGCTGGCATGGAGACCCTTTGAGGCAGCCGGACAGCTGGTGTCATGAGAAGGGTTGGCCGGGGAAGGAGCCACTGAGCTGACAGAGATCCAGCTCAGCGTGATCAAAGGCTTTCAGCCCTCCCTTGATGTCACTGCCCAGAACTTGGAGCTGACCCCAGCGTGCGTGCGGCCGCAAAGGGGTGGAGGAACTGGAGGGCTGAACGCATCCCGACGGTGGCTCTTGGTCTCTGCTGGATGGGTTTCAGCTGCTCGCCAGATCTGGGGTTGGGGAGGGATTCGGCCCCACGGGCGCGTGGGTGTCTGAGCAGGTTCTTGGATGCAGCGATGATGGGGCTGTACCAGTACCTAGTGAGGTGAACAGAGCTCTGCTCGAGGACTGCAGGCGCGGCTCGGGCCGTTGCATCCTTGCTGCTGGAGCGAGGCCAGCGGAGAGTGTGGGGGCTGCAGATGTGGGAGCCCTGATTTCTGGGCTGAGGAGCAGCAGGTGTGACCCCTCTCTCGACTGCACATGGGGCCCTCTAAGGAGAGTTCCCCTATCCCATCGTGCTACCATCTTGAGGGATGCAGGAAGCATAGACAGGTCCGGCGCCCCTTGTTAACCAAGCCTTGCCCGATCCTTGAGGGCAAGTCACTGGTGGACGTTGGGCGAATCCTCTTTTGCCCCAGTAAAGGTGGGCAAGTGGATTGTGCAGCCAAGCACCCTGGCGCAAGGGCCAAACTCCTCCCTCTCTGGCGGGCGCGGGGAGTGGGAAGGGGTCTGCTCGGCCACACTGGTCCGTGATGTGCCTCGTTCCTGCCTGCAGCTCTTCCACCTGATCTACTCCCAGCATGACATGGTGAGGCAGCTGGCGAAGCTGGCCGGCTGGCAGGACACGCTCACCAAGCTCTATGTCAAGGAGTCGTACGAGTCCCGCCAGCACAGCCTGAGTGGCTCTGCCAATGGGGGCTGCCTCGGCCTCCTGAAGCTCTCGGAGCACGCAGGCAAGGAGTCAGGCACCGAGGCTGGGAAGGAGCAGCTGGACAGCGCCAGCTCTGCCCTGGCAGACCTTCAGGACCTGGACGTCTTCCTGCCGATGGGGTTCGAGTCCTCTGACCACGAGCTTTCCGAGGGTTTCTCGGACCACTCCGTCTCCCCGACCGGCGGCTCCAAGCCGTTCCGCTCCTATAACTTCAAATCCTTCGACTCCCTGGACCGCACCAGCCACTCCTCCTCCTCCAACACTATCGACATCCCCGGCCAGAGGGAAGCCTCCTCCACCGACGCCCTCCAATTTGACAGCATCTACCACCCGCTCTCGCCCTTCTGCATGTCGCCCTTCGACCTTGGCCTCGACCTGGCCAGCACCTGCTCCATCGCCACGGTGGAGAGCGGCAACCAGACGCCAGGGAGCTTGCCGGGGACCCCGTCCCCTCTGGAGTACTTCAAACCTTTCCCGGGCACGCGGGCTCGGAAAAGCTCCAGCCTCTCCAATGTCCTGGACGAAAGCAGCTACCAGGAGACGCTGGCCAGCGACGACGTCTCCAATACCAGTAACCCCCAGGTAAGGTGCTGCCCGCTGAGGGCTGGCAAAGGAGCTACCCTCCTGCTGCGGCCCATGATGAGAGAGTCCAGAGGGGAGCCAGCAGCGGTGGATGAGCGATGGTGCTGCCGTCTGTAGTAGGAGGGGTTTGCTTCTCTCCCAGGCTTGGTCTAGTCCCTTTGCCACTAGCAATAGGCACTTGCCAACCCCCGAGTGTCCCCCAGCGGTGTCTGACCCACTGGACGCGCTCAGAATTACCGGCCCTGCTGTCCCGAAAGCCCTGCCCAGTTACTGGCCCCACTGTGGCACGCAGCTCTGCTTTCTCTCGGAGCAGATCGCAAGTGTGAGTGGATTTACCCGAGAGCAGGGATTTAGGTGGTAACCTGCAGAAACAGTGGAAACAGGGTTAGATGTAAAACATGCCGACTAGAGCCCATGTCCCACTAACCGGGTGCCCCCCATCTAAGAAAGTTCTGCTCACTGCTCAGTCCTCCTTGCAACGTCTTTTACCAACCCCCCCACCCCCCTTTCACAAGACCGTAGGGTGACCAGACAGCAAGTGTGAAAAATCGGGACAGGGGTGGGGGGTAATCGGCACCTATATAAGAAAAAGCCCCAAATATCGGGCCTGTCCCTATAAAATCAGGACATCAGGTACAAGACCATGCCCGCTGGCAGCTGGCCTCCCCAGAGGAAGGATGCCAGAGTGTCTCTGCACCCCTAGATGCACTAGACCAGACTTTTGTTGTTCGCCTGTAAACCAGGCTCTCCCTGCTCCCCACCATTTCCCTTCAAGTCCGCACCGTCCCTTCATCAGTGTTTGATTTTGTGCAAACGGCCACCAGCTCCGAGATGCACAGGACACAACAGCAAGGGAGGGAGAGAAGTCTCTTCGCTCCAGCGGGACCTGTCTTTAGACGTGTCCGTTAATGCCAAGTCTTTAAGAACAAACTTTCCAGGCTAGACACATGTCTCCTTGCGTGTTATCTGCACCCACATTTCCCAAAGGTTCTGCTGCCCAGTGTGACAGAGGCAGTACATGACACTCCTCACTATCTACATAGGAACGCACTGGACCCAGAGAATCCCTGTAACCCATATGCCCCCTGGTGCCCTCTGCCAGTTGGCATCAAGAGATCCTTGGGTCATGGCCCTCTAATGCCTGCACTCTGTCCCCAGATGCCCCACTCCCGATCCCAGCCCATCATGTCTGAGCAGGGCAGTTGTCTGCACCAGGGGGCACTGCGTCTGCCATCCCCTCTAGGAGAAGCCCATAGGGAGCAGACCAGCTGCTCAGATCAGCGTGTGTTTTCTGGCTCTCCCCTCATCTCAGCAAACGCCAGAGGAGGAGCTGTGCAACCTGCTCACCAACATCATCTTCTCGGTGACCTGGCGCGGGGTGGAGGGCTGGGACGACACAGCTTGGAAGGAGCGTGGGCAGGTCTTCTCTGTCCTCACCAAGCTGGGCGCAGCCTGCGAGCTGGTGCGGCCGCCGGATGAGATCAAGTGCAGGTGGGTGCTGGCAGAGCGGCCGGCCTGCTCCCGCCTGGTGGGTTCTGGCCAGCTTTGGGGAGGGGGTTGGGAGGTGGAGAAATAGGATCGGAATTGGGACCCTTCACCCCATCCCCCTCAGCTGGGCCAGAGGGCCCAGGATCCTGGCTGCCAACGTGGCCAAGCTTGTGGGTTTCTGGCAAGTTGCCCTGGGACTCAGATGGCCCCGGCATGGGGGCAGCTCACTGCCGGGCTCTGAGGGCACCTGGCCTGTCGGCCAATGGAGCTGCTTCATTTTACCCTTACAGAGCCAGGGTCCCACCCCGCCCCCAGACATGCCCATTTCTCTCCCCCATTTGCACGTTGGAGGACGTGGCCTTGTGAAAGTGACGCATTAGTAACGTAGGCAGCTGTCGTGGCTAGTAACCCCTTGCAT
Organism: Gopherus flavomarginatus; assembly: GCF_025201925.1. NCBI lineage: Eukaryota > Metazoa > Chordata > Testudines > Testudinidae > Gopherus > Gopherus flavomarginatus. Next base: position 5,539,216 of record NC_066618.1, on the reverse strand, counting down.
GTCCAGCCCTGCGTCCCCATGTCCAGCCTGCGTCCTTTGCTCCCAGCCAGCAGGCTCACACCGTCACAGCCTTGCATTCCCATGCCCAGCCGGGCCTGGGCCTCTGGCTCCAGCCCCACAACCCCCTGCGATCCCAGCTGTGGGACCTCGCCCGCTCCAGATCTGCCAGTGCCCCCTCACTCCTGACCCGTACTTTCTAGTCCAGTCTTGGGCCGCTTGTGCGTCCAACGAGTGGGCTGCGTTTCATGATGTCCCCACACACATCAGGAGTAGGCCCCTCCCCGCCCCGCAAATGCATTACACTTGCCACTTGAGTTGGTGGCTTTTCCCCTGTACAGATGCCCCCCTGTCAACTTGAAATAAGGAGCTTCTCGGCCAGTTCATGAGTGTCAGAGCCTGGGGTAATCCTGGGTTGGGGCGCTGCAGAGCGCGTGCCCCAGAGACGCTCCTCAGGGGGATTGGTGCTTTGCAGAGAAACTTTGGTCTTGGGCACCTGCTTTCCACAGCTGGTTTGCTGGCCTAGGGCTTGAGACATGAGTTCAGTTCCCACCTCTGCCGCTGCCTGCCTGCAGGACCTTGGGCACGTCCCTTAGCCTCTCCGGGCCTCAGTTCCCCATCTGTAACACGAGGCAGGGGGTGGAGGATTTTGAAGTGCTCAGAGACTATATTAATGAGGAGAGAGAGGCTGCATGACCAACACGATATCCGGCAGCTGCTAGCAGCGTGCTCAGCGTCTGTCTCTCTCTCTCCCCTGCCCCCCCACCCACACACACACCCTGTCTCTCTCTTGCAGCCTCCTGGAGATGATGTTGGAATCGGCCTTCACAGACATCAAGGAGTCAGCCCCGGCCACTTTGCCCAGCCTCACCCAGAACGTGCTCAAATTGCTGAGGCTCCTCCAGGACTTCTTGTTTTCCGAGGGACACAACAATCAGGCCCTGTGGAGCGAGAAGGTCCGTGCTGCTGGCGGGCCTGGGGGGTGAAGGTGGTCTGCTCCCTGGGGTAGAGTAGTGCTGACGTGCAGAGGGCTCGTCAGCTGCTGGGCGTATGCTGCTGAGACAGCCATGGCAGAGCTGTGGGTCTCTGTCTTTCCCGCCTGCCGCGGTCCATTGGCTGCCGTCCTTTTGGGGTCACTGCTTTGCAGCTGGCTCTGCCATTAAATACCCCAACCTGGGCTTCGGGCGCAGCTCTCTCCCCGGACGATCCCTGTCCCTGTCCTTAGGCCGGGGAAGCAAAGCGCGGGGACTGGGAGGGTGAGCTCCATCGCTGTCCTTGCCGGGAGGGGTCACTCTGCCCTTCCTGTGGCTGCAGATCTACGAGGGGGTGAACAGCCTGCTGGACAAGCTGGGGGTGTGGTACCACTTGGCCAACGGGACCTCGGACCTGAAGGAGATGGCTCAGATTGGCCTGCGTGTCCTCATTGGGTACAGCAGTCTGGAGGAGGCTCAGGTGAGCCGGCCTGGGGGCTGGGGACCCTGACTGGCCTCGTTAGGGGCACTCTGAGGGCTCCCCTTCTCTCTGCGGTGAGGGGATGGGCTCTGAAGGGAAGTGGGGGGGCCGTATCAGCTGGTGGGGGGAGGGAGAGGCCAGGAAGGGGAGGGATTGGGGGGGCAAGGGAGAGGCTCCGAGGGCCCCAAAACCGCAGTAACCCCCCGCATGCTGGGATGAGCCTGGGGGTGTAACAGACTCTCCCCTGCCCCCACTCCACCCCTTGTGCCCAGCAGCTGCACTCGCTGGCCTACGTCAAGCTCCACGGCCTGCTCCAGACGGCCTCGGCCCCCAAGGAGGAGGAGGCCTGCTACCTGCTGGGCAAGCTGGAGAGCCCCCTGAGCCGCGCGCTGCACCCCAAGTCTGAGGCCTTCTCCTGGCTCCTGCCCATCATCCGCACGCTGCTGGACCAGTGCTACGAAACGCTGCAGCTGCAGCGCCGCCTGCCCTCACTGCCCCCCACCAACGGCAGCCCCACCTTCTATGAGGACTTCCAGCTCTTCTGCACCAGCCCCGAGTGGAGGGCCTTCATCGAGAAGCACGTGGGTGCTGCCGGGACGGGGGCAAGAGGGGGCGCTGGTTACCATTGCAGGAAGAGGGAGCACTGAGCAGATATAGCGGGCATGAGAGGGGTGTGCGTCGGACCAGGCCCTAGACACAGCTCCTAGACGCATTTCCTGTCTCTGTGTCTCCGCGGACGTTGGGCCACGTGGCTGCGTCGGACATGGGCTCTGTCCCTGTCTCTGGCTGTGGTGCTGTGCGTATCCATGGGGAGTCGCTTCGGTTGACACGCTCAGCCACGGATGCCAACAGCCAAGCCCCGAACCAAGGGGAGGGCGGTTGTTGGGAGAGTGGGCATGGGCAGGGCTGTTTGTGAGCACAGGAGATCTGATCGGCCAGAGAGCTGAGCTGGGTCTGAGCAGCGCTAGGAGCTGTCCCAGCTCTGAGACTGCCCAAGCCTCACTCACCCCATATGTTAAACAGGGCGAGGGGGAACAGTATTTATGTAGCTTGCCAGGGAGTTGAGAATAAAGTGTTCAGACGCTGCAGTGATTTTGTAGGGGTGGGAGTTGGAGAGGGGATGCATTCACCTAAATAGTAGATTATAGATGGAGAAACTGAGGCACAGATCATATGCCCTACCCAGTGTGTGCAGTGAAATCCACACCTCAGCTGGGAGTTCCTGGCCTCCCAGTCCTGTGCACTTGCTGCTAGACCTCGCCCTGTTCTAAGGCAGCATCCCTGAAAATACGTCCTTACCGCCCGTCCTGGCCGTCGCCGTTCAAGGGCTCTCTCCCCTGCGTCCCTTTGGCAGGTACAGCCCATGATGGCACAGTTTGAAATCGACACATTCGCCAAGAGCCATGACCACATGTCCAGTTTCTGGAACTCCTGCTACGATGCCTTGATGAGCAGCTCCCTGCGCAGGGAGCGGGAGAAAGAGGAGAGCAGGAAGAAGTTCCAGGTATGGGCGCTGAGCCATTTGAAACACACACCCCTGCTGCTGTTGTCCAGTCGACGCCTCGGGCTCCTCAGTGCTCCAGGAATACAGTCAATATCACTCGGCCAAACACCAACCCCGGGGGCTGAAATCACCCGTGCCAGGTGGCTCCTCCTGTTACGTCTTTCCACAAAACCCTAATCTCTGCTGCAGAGTCTCCTCCCGGGGCAGGGGCGGCTCTAGGCACCAGCAAAGCAAGCACGTGCTTGGGGCAGCCCATCTGCAGGGGCGGCAGGGATCCAGCATGGGAGCTGAGAACCACAGGGGGCCCTGGGAGCTGTAGTTCCTTGGTTAGCTCCCTGCCTATAGAGCCAGCCCTGGAGCAGGGAAAGAACTACATTTCCCAGCATTCCCTTGGTCACTACCAACTGGAAAGGAAGGAGGGGGATCTCATGCGGCAGCTGTGAGTGGAGAGCTGCACTGCGGAGGGTGGGGAGACCATATTTTAACATTCAAAAAACAGAACACTCCACAGGGAGGGAGGGTAGCCCCAGTCTGCCACCATCCACTCCCTCTGACTGCCCCCCACAGAAACCCCAACCAATCCAACCCCCCTGCTCCCTGTCCCCTGATTGCCCCCTCCCGGGACAACTGCCCCCCAGGACCCCACCCCCATCTAAGCACCACTGCTTCTTGTCCCCTGATCGCCCCCTCCTGGGACCCCTGCCCCTAACTGCCCCCCAGGACCCCACCCCCTATCTAAGCAGCGCTGCTCCCTGTCCCCTGATCACCCCTTCCCGGGACTCCTGCCCCTAACTGCCCCCAGGACCCCACCCCCTATCTAAGCAGCGCTGCTCCTTGTCCCCTGATCGCCCCCTCCCAGGACCCCGCCCCTAACTGCCCCCCCAGGACGCCACCCCCTATCTAGACCCCGCTGCTCCTTGTCCCCTGATCACCCCTTCCCGGGACCCCTGCCCCTAACTGCCCCCCAGGACCCCACCCCCTATCTAAGCAGCGCTGCTCCTTGTCCCCTGATTGCCCCCTCCCAGGACCCCACCCCTAACTGCCCCCCAGGACCCCACCCCCTATCTAAGCAGCGCTGCTCCTTGTCCCCTGATTGCCCCCTCCCAGGACCCCGCCCCTAACTGCCCCCCAGGACCCCACCCCCTATCTAAGCAGCGCTGCTCCTTGTCCCCTGATCACCCCTTCCCAGGACCCCTGCCCCTAGCTGTCCCCCAGGACCCGTTCCCCTGTCTAACCCTCCCTTCTCCTTGTCCCCAACTGCCCCCCTCCTGAGACCCCCCCTAATTTCCTCCCCAGGACCCCACCCTCTACCTGGGACTCCCATGCCTATCCAACCACTGCCTGTCCCCTGACTGCCTCCCGAACCCCTGACCCATCTAACCCCCCCTTCTCCCTACCCCTTACTGCCCCGCTGAACCTCCGTCCCATCCAACCCCCCCTGTTCCCTGTCCTTTGACTGCCCCCCCCCCCCCGGAACCCCCTACCCCTTCTCCAACCGCCCAGCCCCCTTACCGTGCCAGTCAGACCAGCGTGTCTGGCTCCATGCAGCGCCAGACACGCTGCTGCATACATGCTGCCGTGCTCCCTCCTGGAGCCACACACCCCCCCCCCAGCACCTGCCTTTCAGATTTGAACACCTCAACATTCAGGAGTGCTCAAGCTCCGTTTGGGCAGCTGTTGCTTCCTTTCTCCCAAATCAAATACACTGATCCACTGTAACTTGCTGTAGAAAAAGTAGGATAAAATTGAGCAAGAAATGCTTCTCAGTGGTTATCAGGACTGGAATTGCTATTTTCAACAGCCATTGCCTTTTTGTTTGTTTGTTTGAAAGGAAGACAGTGATACTGCATTGGCAAATTCCCCATAGAAAGAGAGAGTGGAACAAAAGAATAATAAAGGCACCTCAACTTTTCCTCATTTATAGAGGACAGTCTTATAATATGCATCCAGAGATCCTCCAATCGCACAAGCTGAAAATTGTTCCACTTTACTGCAGCTCTGTAACCATATGGGAACCAATCCTGTTTGTTCTGTGCACATCCAAAATTACTGCTGAATGACCTGCCCTGGGAGCGAGTTACCAGTGACCCAGAGCTGCAGCGGAAGGAGGGTGCAAGTGGTGTGGGGGAGGAGAGACCAGGGCTAGGGTGGCAGGAGGTGTGGGGGGGGGCAATGGGGGGAGGAAGGGAGGGAGCCCAGGGCTGGGGTAGCAGGGGGTTGCGGTGAGGAGCCCAGGGCTGGGACGAGGGGCAGCTAAAAATTTTTTTTGCTTGGGGCAGCAAAAAACCTAGAGCCGGCCCTGCCCAGGGGAGATCCGTGTGGTTGCTTGCCCTTTCCTCCACAGTCCCACCTCATTCTCTGCCCTGTCAGGAGCTGATTCTGGAGCCGGTGATGAAGCGCTGCAAGTACGAGCACATCCGGCACGTGAACGTCCTGAAACAGATCAACAACCACCACAGCATCGTCCTGAAGCAGTGGAAGGCCCTGCGCCGCCTGCTGACCTCACAGCGCTCCGCCTGGGCCGACGGGTCAGGAGATAGTGCTCCCTTTGGGCAGGGGGAGGGGATTCTGCTCAGGGCCCCCTCCTACTCAGCGCTTATGGGGCAGCCCAAGGTTGGGGCTGCTGGATCCTCCAGGTTTAGCAGTATCGTCCCCCACCACCCCCCGAGGAATCCTGCGCCATGATCCTAGCATGGCTTCCTGCCCCTCATGGGGTGTGGTTCCCATGGTGGGGGGGAGCCTCGGAGCGTGCTGCAGCCGTGTCCTGCTGTGCCCTGCCCACTTGTGGGGCGGCCCCCGGAAGACTGACCAAAGTCAGACAGAAAAGAAAGGGAGCCCAGGCATTAGCCCCACCCACTGTGGCAAAGCCACACCTCCCCCCGGTTGGAACCAGGCAGTGTGGCCTGCAGCTGTTCCTGGCCCTCCCACGTTTTCTGCACCCCGTGTTGCCTGGCTAGTTTCACGCTGCCTCCTCCTCTCTGCCCTGTGGCTCCCAGGCTGAAGGCGTGATGGGGTGTGGTAGAAACTTGCCCCCGGGCTGCTCTCGGAGGCGGATGGGCCCTGATCTGGCAGCTTCTCTGCTCAGTCTACAGTCCTCGTAGTCCCTGCAGCAAGGGGGAGCTCCGTCAGCCAACACCTCATGAGCCCAAGCTGTTCCGTGGCTCAGGTTGCATTGCCCCATGCTAACTCCAGTTCCCAGCTTTGGGGCGCTCGGGACTCACTTTTCTCCCTCCCCATCCCCCACAGAAACCCCCCCGAGATTCGCTGGAAGCTGTCGAGTGCTGAGACTTACTCCAGAATGAGGCTGAAGCTGGTCCCTAACTATCACTTTGACCCCCACGTGGAGGCTAGCGCCCTCCGGGACAACCTAGGTGAGCAGTGCTCGTGGTGTGGGGATGGGGCCAGTGCGCGTGGATCACAGCCTGGCTCTGCCAGCTCACCGATGTGCAGTCAGCTGTAACGCCGGCAGACCCCGTGGGCGGGATCGAACCTGGGACCTCTGAAGCTTAGTGTATGAGCCTCTACTGCACGAGCTAAAAGCCAACTGCCTCTTAGGCAAGGCTGTAGCAGGCTCTTCAATCTGTAGCTGGGCTAGGTGCTACTGGAGAGCGACACACCCAGCAGGCCTGGGTGACTTTTTCACATAGAGGGATCTAATGTACGTTTTGGAAGGAGTGGGGCCTGACCCCACCTCTGCCTGCAGAAATAAAACCTAGATCAGGGCCCCTCAGCCATAGAGCCCCGGAGTGACTCTCTCAGAGCTGTGCTCAACCTGGTGTCTCCAGTTTAGTCTCTGTCCGTTTCAGGCGCGGATCATTCTCACAACCTTGTGGAGCCTCTGCCACTGGCCGTGGCCAAAGAGGCAAAGGTGAGCGAGCTGGAGGATGATCAGCTGGCGGAGGAAGACCTCGAGTTCTTGGACAATCAGTGAGTCTCTCCCTGGGTTCAAGTATCAGAGGGGTAGCCATGTTAGTCTGGATCTGACATGCATCCGACGAAGTGGGTATTCACCCACGAAAGCTCATGCTCCAATATATCTGTTAGTCTATAAGATGCCACAGGACTCTTTGCTGCTCTCCCTGGGTTGTTGTTCGCGCGCTTGCTGGGCTCAGGAACAAAGCGTGTCCTGCAAGGAGGGATACGTTGCCTCAGAGGCTTGCATCTGAGTCTGCCCGTGTGTCTCAGGGTCACCCCACGTGGTCCCCATCTCAAGGAGGGGGCAGTTCACACTTCCCGGCCAATAATCTGTGGCTTTTCTGCTGAGATCATCAACAGGGGGCCAGTCACGGCCTTCAAACAGCCATTGCCCAGTAACAGCTCTTCATCTGGGACTGTCACAGGTGGGATTTGAACCCGCAGCCTTTACATTGTGAGTAGCGTGGGGCAGAGACCACATCCCCCCCATGTCTAGTAGAGCAGGGCCCCGATCCTGACTGGGACCTCTGGCCACTAGCACAATATAATTGGAAGAGATGAAAGGCGCTATATTCTCTTCCATGTTCCCCGAGCCATCCATCTCCCTTTGCCTGCCTGGGCCCATCTCACCCTTCTCCCAGCTAACAAATGCAGACCTCTCCCAGTGCCAAGAGGCGCTCTGCACACCGCTCAAGCTGGTACTCCTGGAAGCTGGTAGGTTTTTCCCTGGCGAGGGTGCAGGGAGAGTCGCCGAGCTGCCCTGGATTGGCTGAGCAGCAGAGCTCAGGTAAGGCCAGTGGGTGCCTAGATATCTGCTACCATTGCTGGGAGCAGAGCACGCTGTGTGGCGTACAGCCCAGGCCAGCACAGGACGCCAAAGGCGGCCTCTGTTCTCTAACCAGCCAGTCCCACGCGTCCTATTGGACAACTGTGTGTGGGGATGGAAGCCGTGGGCCGTAAGAGGGTTGTGCATGTGTGGAACACCACTCATGGGTACGATCTCTTCCAGGGCTGAACCTAAAGAGCAGAGCCAGAGGGAGAAGCTGGTGATCTCCGAGGACTGCGAGCTCATCACCATCGTGGCTGTGATCCAGGGCCGGCTGGAGGTCACCACGCAGCATGTCTACTTTTACGACTGCAGCAGCGAGAAGGAGGAGACGGAGGAAGGTACCGGAGGTCGCCTATGCCCACCTGTCTCCTGCTCTGCATCGCAGCCTCTGATGCTGGAGGTTTCCCCCTCCATCCTCTCACTGCTGTGCTGCTGTTAGATGACTCATTAATCTCAATACTAGCATTGCATGAGAGTAGCATCTATTGGCCCATGCTGCTCGGCGCTGGCTGTCCCTGCCCCAAAGAGCTCACGGGCAAAGGGGACTCAGGCAGAAGATGGGGAAACTGAGACACAGAGGTTAAGTGACTTGCCCCAGGGCATGCTGGGAGTCTGTGGTGCAGCTGGGAATTGAGCCCAGATCTCCTGAGTCCCAGTCCAGTGCCTTAACCTCGAGGCTAGCTTGGCTTGGGAGTAGCCCAGCACTGATCTTAGACCTGAGATGTGACGGGGGGGAGAGGTTGAGGGCTGGAAGCCTATGCTGGGTCTCCCCAGTGTGGTGATTGCTGGCTGAGATGGGTCAGTGTCTAGGATCAGGGTGGGCCCTGCGGTGCTGGGAGCTGTTCAGCTGTGGAGGTGCCTGGGTATAGGATGGGGAAGGTAACAGCTGGCCTGCTTTCTGCCTTTTCCCCAGGGATCGGCTATGACTTCAAGCGCCCCCTGTCTCAGCTCCGGGAAGTGCACCTCCGCCGTTACAACCTCCGCCGGTCGGCCCTGGAGTTCTTCTTCATCGACCAGGCCAACTACTTTGTCAACTTCAGGAAGAAGGTTCACCTTGATCTCCTCTGCTCTCCTAGACAGGGGCTGCTGTCCAGCCCTGGGAGGCATCCCCACTTCTCTTGGGAAGCCAGTGGCACCCTTCCCAGAGCGTCAGTTCCCAGCCCAGACCCCAGCGCGGTGCTGGGCTGCCATTGGGGCTATGGTGGAGACCCAAAGCAAGGTCTTGACCCCGAGGAATCGTGCTCCAGTGACCTGAATTCAAATGGGGGGGAGCTTTGATCAGAGGGGGGGATAAGACAGGAAGTCGAGCATCGCTGGTACAAGAGGCCTGGTGCAGGGTAATGGGCAAAGTGGCCCTTCATACAGAGCTTCTAAAGTGGGCGGCGCTCAGCCAAGAGGGGGGTGGTATGGTACTGGGATGGAGAGGAGGGTGATCCTGTAGCACTCCCAGCCCCCCCAGCTTTTCCAGCCCCCATCCACGCGCGGAAAAAACAGGGGAGCCGCGCCCGGCCAGTGTGTTTCGGAGCCTTGTTAAGAAGGGAATTGCACATGCATTTGATTTAGGATTGAATTCCTTAGACTGGATCTTTTGCTGATGTAAATCAGCGTGGGGCCCTTGTTTTCATTGCTGATTTACACTGGGGGTGGGCTGGCCCTTGGACGGCTGTCTCTTTCACGCGATTTATCCATGTAGGGCTCTCCCAGCCCCTACTGGAAGAGCAGGCCAGATCTCAGAGAGGCTGGTTGTCTTTGCTAGAGCAGGGCATCGGGAGAGCTGGATTCTGTCAGCTTCCAGTGTCTGACCACGGGCAAGTCACCGCCCCTCTGTGCCTCAGTTTCCCCATCTGTAAAATGGAGATAGAGCCTGATCCCCCGCACCCCCGGGACAAGTGCTTTGAGGCCCTGGGGGAGAGGTGCCATGTTAAAGGGCAGACTGGACGCTGTACGTGTGCTCCCCTGAATGCTTCATGCACCTGGTTTTGTCCCTGCAGGTTAGAAATAAGGTGTATTCCTCTATTCTGGGCCTGCGCCCACCCAACCAGATCTACTTTGGCAGCCGGTCACCCCAGGAACTGCTGAAGGCCTCAGGACTGACTCAGGTGCCGTTAGTATCTTCCTGCAGCCGCCTCCTCCTGCCCGCTTCACCTCTCTCTCCTCGAGAGCGGAGTGTGTCCGTCGGGGCTGCCTCATAGCCAGAGTGCCTGGCAAACTTCCCCCAGCCTCCAGCTCTGCCAGGGGTCCCGGGGCCCACCCCTCTATCCCAGCCAGGCCCCTGGGAGCAGGGCTTGTCAGCCGTGCCCAGCTGGGTCACGGTTCTGAGATCCGCCCAGGCTGGCACCTCATTCAGGGCGTGGTCCAGGCTGTGAGCCCAGCCCTGCTATGGGAGAGGCCCCGGCCCTGGCTCACTGGGAGACGGAGCACGGGCTTGGGTCACTCAGGGTTTCGCAGAGGGAAAGTGAGCGCCACCTCGCTGCGGGGTCACACTCCCAGTGCGGGTCATTGTGCTCCGGGGCAGAGTGGGCACCTGAGGGATTAAATAGCCCGAGGGGGAGCTCAGGCATGGGCGGCTGCTAGCCTGGCCTCCTGCAGGTGATGGCGGGGTGGGGGAATCCATTGGATGAGTTTCCCTGGTGAGACCTGACTTTCTAGCAGCCTGTGTCTGTGCTGCTCCCCGTGAGGGTCCTCCCACACCCCCAGCATGGCGACTCCTCTCCCCCTCCCTGCAGAGTCTGCTCCCCAGCCAGGCTCTGCCCCCTGCAGCGACTCCCAGAGGATGATCCCACGTCCTGTCCCGTTTGGGCTGGAACGGTCCCGTTTTTTTTTTTTAAGCCCTGTCTCGGCTTTTTTGGCAAAACAAGGCGTTTGTCTCGTTTGCAACTGATCAGTTGGCAAGAGCAAAGGGGACAAGTGCACAGATGGGCCAGAAAAGTGGGGTGCAACCCCCAGGGAGGCGTGGAAGAACGTGCAGGGCGAGCGGCGATGCCTGCCCCCCATGGGAGGGAGGGCCCAGGGGAGTGGCTTGGGCTAGGCTTGCCCTGCATGGGTGGGTGGCTGGGGGCTTGGGTTGACCCATGGGATGGGTGAGGTGGGACATTGGGCCCTCCCTGTGGGGTGTCCCGTTTTCTCTTTTGGAAAATATGGTCACTCTATGCCACCCCCACCCACCCCCATGCAGTGACTCCTCTCCCGCTCACCCAGCCAGGGCTGCCCCCTCTGCCTCTGCCATCCGCAGAGCCTGTTTCAGCCCTTCCATGTCTGTTTCAGAAATGGGTCTACAGGGAGATCTCCAACTTCGAGTACCTGATGCAGCTGAACACGATCGCGGGACGCACCTACAACGACCTGTCGCAGTACCCCGTGGTGAGCATGTCCGCTGGGCCCTTCCCCTCTGCCCAGAGCTGCGGTCAGCGGTCTGTCCTGGGGCTGGCGGGCGAACGGAGACTAGGTGTTCAGAGCGTCCCCGAGACATTCCTTCCGGGGTAGTCATCTGGTCTCCGTGCTCCTTCCCTGGGCCGGCAGCGTGGCTTGGGCCCCCAGCCTCGTCTGAGTCCAGCTCTCACTAGCCTGGGGACAGCTTATTAGCAAGCCACCCTTCATGTTGCAGGGATGCTCCCTGCGTGCTTTCCACAGGCTTATGAAGGGATCGGTGAAGGCGTTAATGAGTGGCTAACAAAGGGCGATAGAGCCAAGTGGGTGCTAGGTCACTCCCAGCCGTCTCTAGCACGTGGTGCTGCTGACCACCTGTACTGCGCCTACATTGATGGGTCCTGTTGGAACCCTTTAGATCACAGCTGCGGTGGGGTGGCACCTACAGGCCAGCCGGGTGGGGGCGTCTTTGCGCTAAGGGCTGTACGAACCTATAGAAGAGAGTAAAATTAGAGCTGCCCAGCCTCACCCCCTCGTAATGCAGAGCTCAGCCATAAAATCAGAGAATATCAGGGTTGGAAGGGGCCTCAGGAGGTCATCTAGTCCCACCCCCTACTCAAAGCAGGACCAACCCCAACTAAATCATCCCAGCCAGAGCTTTGTCAAGCCCGACCTTAAAAACCTCTAAGGAAGGAGATTCCACCATCTCCCTAGGGAACCCATTCCAGTGCTTCATCACCCTCCTAGTGAAATCATTTTTCCTAATATCCAACCTAAACCTCCCCCACTGCAACTTGAGACCATTGCTCTATGTTCTGTCATCTGCCACCACTGAGAACAGTCTAGATCCATCCTCTTTGGAACCCCCTTTCAGGTAGTTGAAAGCAGCTATCAATTCCCCCTCATTCTTCTCTTCTGCAGACTAAACAATCCCAGTTCCCTCAGCCTCTCCTCATAAGTCATGTGCTCCAGCCCCCCTAATCATTTTTGTTGCCCTCCGCTGGACTCTTTCCAATTTTCCACATCCTTTTTGTAGTGTGGGGCCCAAAACTGGACACAGTACTCCAGATGAGGCCTCACCAATGCCCAACAGAGGGGAATGATCACATCCCTCGATCAGCTGGCAATGCCCCTACGTATAGTGTCCTCCTGGCTCTCCCAGTGGATCGAGAATGTCTACCCCATAAGAGTCTGGAAGGCCCAATGGGCCTACCCAGCCCGCCGCAGAAGCATGGCCACTAACGCTAGCCCTGTGCTCCTGGGGAGAACTGCCCGTTGTGCCACTCCCCCATTGTCTGTCTGGCCACGGGCGGCGCTAGAGTTTGAAGGCTCCGTGACAGGCCGGGCCGGGTAAGGAGTTGGCAGGCATCTGACTGGCCTCTCTCCTCCGTAGTTCCCTTGGATCCTGCAGGACTACATCTCCGAGACGCTGGACCTGAGCGACCCGGGCGTGTTCCGGGATCTCTCCAAACCCATCGGGGTGGCCAACGAGAGACATGCCAAGGACGTGAAGGAGAAGTGAGTGCGCGTCCCGGGCGCTGGAACTGGAGGGGGGCTGACGTCGGAGCGTCACCACGGCCACCGAGAGCCGGTGGTGTGCCCTGAGCGTAGGAGTCCGACCCCAGCACATGGGGTAGCGAAGGCCTAGAGTCGGGGCAGATCACCAATGCCTCCCGATCCCATTTGCTCTGTGGAGACGGAGCAATCGTCTCGTGCCTAGAAAAGGCCGAGTGGTGCGTGGGTAGGAGAGCTCGCCCTGCGCTCTGCTCCATGGCTGGAGAGAGGTCCTGGGCCGCCGGGACTGCTGCTGCAGCCCCTTCGCCAAGCAGCGAGGCGGGTGGGGGCATGCTGGTAAGAAGGCTGTGCCCTCTCCAGTGCCAGTCTTCTCTTCCTGATGCAATCGCTCCGGCTATTACAGCACATGCTGGCAAACCAGCTTGGCCAAGGCAATAGCTGTGTTGCAAGTCACCCTGGCCTCCCCGCTGGGGTTCCCTGCCTCCTCCTCCTTCCCCCCGCCCCCACCGTCTGTGTCTCGGTGGCGCTCTCTGTTCATTCCCCTCCCCTCCCTGTCCCCAGGTACGAGAGTTTTGAGGACTCCACGGGCATGATCGACAAGTTTCACTATGGCACACACTACTCCAACGCAGCAGGCGTCATGCACTACATGATCCGGACCGAGCCCTTCACCACCCTTCACATCCAGTTGCAGAGTGGCCGGTGAGACCCGGGACTGGGCTAGCACCGGCATGGCAGGACAGTCCTGCTACTTCTCTGGGCCCTGCTAACACAGGATCGCCACTCGTTCATTCTAACTGTCCCCTGGGAGACTGATCTGCAGCCTGAGAGCTCGCTGGCAGGGGATCCTTTCCTGTGGCTCGTTCTTAAACATTCCTTGTGCCCGAGTGAGGGAGGAGCCTCTTCCCTACATTCTTTGTGTCTGTGCAAGGAAGTGTGGCCTAGTGAATAGATCACCAGGCTCAGGAGAGATGGGTTTTAGTCCTAGCTCTGCCAGTGACCTTAGGCAAATCACGTCCCCGTGCTGTGCCTCAGTTTCCCCAGCTATACAGTGGGAATGGTACTTCTGTGAAGCGCTGGGTGATCTGCTGATGAAAGCGCTAGATATTCTATATTACCTGTTGCAAAAAGTGTTGCAGAGCTGATTCTGAGCCTTGCCTTTGAGTTGATAAAGCAAAAAGAGAGTTTGGCCGGCCCTGTATACCGCTGTGGCTGGGTGACTCATGGGTGTTATCCGGCACAAAGAAAGCCAGAGGGCTAGGGATGCAGTGGTTTGGCTGACGAGGCTGATTTCTTCAGACCATACGGTAAACCCAAGAGCTCGCTGGAAGACAGGAGACTCTGCATGTTATTGACTGTATTGCTTTAGTGCCTAGAAACCCCCACCAAGGTCAGGGCTCTGTGGTGCTCGGTGCCGGGCAGGTATCTAGCAAGAGACAGTAAGGCCCCTTCCATCTTTGAGCTAGGGAGCTGCGGCACAGACATGCGAAGGGTCAGTGGTGGAGCTGAGTCCAGGTCCCGGTTCTCCTAAGTGCCCGCCCAGCGCCTTCACCACTAGGCCAAGTCTTACTATCTTGCCGGCAGGTTTGACTGCTCGGACCGGCAGTTTCACTCGGTGCCTGCGGCCTGGCAGGCGCGCATGGAGAACCCAGTGGATGTGAAGGAGCTGATTCCGGAGTTCTTCTATTTCACAGACTTCCTGGAGAACCAGAACGGTAACGGGCGCTCCTGGGGCATCGCAGCCGGGCTGGCTGGAGTGCCCTGCGTCGAGAGCCGGGGAGAGGGGCTCGCCGGGGTTAGCATGGGGAGGTGCCTACTCAGGGCCGGCTTTAGACCGATTCGCCCAATTCTGGGAATCGGGCCCCGCGCCTAAGAGGGCCCCGTGCTTTAGGCACCTTTTAAATTTTTTTCACTTACCCCGGCTGCGGTCTGCTCCGGGGTCTTCCATGGCCCCGCTCCCCTGACCAAAGCGCCGGCGGGAGCGTGGCTGCCCCACAGCCCCGCTCTCTCAGCTGGAGCTCTGACCAGAGTGCTGCAAGCCCCGCGGCCCCGCTCTCCTGGCTGGAGCTCTGGCCAGAGCACGACGAGCCCCGCGGCCCCGCTCTCTCAGCTGGAGCTCTGACCAGAGCACCGCAAGCCCCGCGGGCCCCGCTCTCCTGGCTGGAGCTCTGGCCAGAGCGCGACGAGCCTCGCGGCCCCGCTCTCCTGGCTGGAGCTCTGGCCGGAGCGCGACGAGCCCCGCGGCCCCGGCTGGAGCTCTGGCCGGAGCGCGACGAGCCCCGCGGCCCCGGCTGGAGCTCTGGCCGGAGCGCGACGAGCCCCGCGGCCCCGGCTGGAGCTCTGGCCGGAGCGCGACGAGCCCCGCGGCCCCGGCTGGAGCTCCGGGCCCTTTAAATAGCCCCCAGAGCCCTGGGGTAGCAGCGGGCTCTGGGGGCTATTTAAAGGGCCAGGGCTCCAGCTGCCTCTGCCACCCCGGTCCTTTAAATAGCCGCCGGAGCCCTGCCGCCCCCATGCCTTCCCCAGGGCTCCCACGGCTGTTTAAAAGGTCTGGGCCGGGGTAGAAGCAGGGGAGTCCCGGGCCCTTTAAATAGCCCCCAGAGCCCTGGGATAGCGGGGGGGCTTGGAGGCTTTTGAAAGGGCCAGGTCTCCAGCTGCCTCTGCTGCACCCCCTGCCCTGCCCGCACCAGCCCCGCCCCCCCGCTGCCTGCAGCCAGCTCTGCACCCGCTGCCCACAGCCAGCCCCTACCAAACCCCCTGCCCTGTCACCAGCCAACCCCTGCCACACACCCCTGTCCGCACCAGCCCTGCACTGCCCGCCCTGCCCTGACTCCAGCCAACCCCTGCTGCACCCCCCTGCCTGAAGCCAGCCAGTCCCATACTCCTGTCTCCAGCCCTGCCAACCCCTGCAGTACCCCCCTGTGGCCCTGCCTGAAGCCAGCCCGCCCCACACTCCCCTGTCTCCAGCCAGCCCCGCACCCCTTGCCCTGCCTGCAGCCAGACCCTACCTCCAGTCAGCCCCTGCACTGCCTCGAACCAGCCCCATGTCCACTGCTGCCCTGCAGTTCCCAGGCCAGTAACCTGCACACCTGCTTCAATGAGGGGGGCAGGAAGCAGCGGGAACCCACACATGTGCACACCCCCAGGGAGTGGCGGGGACCCACACATGTGAAAAGGCAGTCATTAATAACCAATTAACAGCATATATGATGCAATCTATATAATATACAATTTTATTATTTATATAGTTATGGAAAGTAAATAATACATGGAAGAGATGGAAGGCTTTTTTTTACACTTCTTTCTTTTTAAGTGATCCCTGCCAGGGCCCCGCCAAAAGTGTTCGAATTGGGCCCCGCACTTCCTAAAGCCGGCCCCTGTGCTTACTTGGGGCCTCCATTGAAGGGGCAGGATGCGTTCTGTGACTCTGGCTTCCACTTCCGTTGATCTCTCACAATTGTCACAGAGACTCTCAGTCCTTGTCTCTAGCCACTGGACATGCTGGCTCATGCAGGGTGTAGTGCCCAAGCCGGCGGGGGTTGGAGCATGTTGGATGCCCCAGAGCTCTGTGCGCATCGTTACTGGGCTCCAGACAGAGCTGGGATGCAGGCTGAGCTCCTGGGGCGCAGAGGAGCTAATTCTGCCCTGCATGGAGCTGATGCCCGGCAGACGTGCCATGGCTGGCGCATGATCTCCTGCTCGGTTATAGCATCCAGCACGAGCCGGTGTTGGCCCCGGGGCTGGGGGGGCCGTTGATCAGACCCCGTGCCGTGGGTTGCGGCGGAGGGGGATGGTGAGCCGCCCTGCTGTATCACCCTCCCTAGGGTTCGACCTGGGCTGCCTGCAGATGTCGAACGACCAGGTGAACGATGTCGTCCTCCCGAAGTGGGCAAGATCCCCAGAGGATTTCATCCACAAGCACAGGAAAGCGCTGGTAAGTGGGCAGGGGCTCTGGCCATCCCGCAAAGCCGTCACCTGGCCTGCCAAACTCACTGCTTCCCCAGCTTGTAGGGCGGGGGCCTGGGGTTTCCCTAAGAGGCGGCCCAGACCCATTGGGGCGTCCCCAGCCTGGCGTGTCCCCGTGGCACTGAACGTCCCTGTTCTCTCCCTGGAACAGGAGTCGGAGCACGTGTCTGCCCACCTCCATGAGTGGATCGACCTGATCTTCGGGTACAAGCAGAGGGGCCCGGCTGCCGTGGAGGCGCTCAATGTCTTCTATTACTGCACGTACGAGGGTAAGAGGCGCCGGGGCTGAGGCCAGGGCGGGCAGGGTGCCTGTCACTCATGGCACCCCCGTCTCTCGCTCCCCAGGTTAGCTTATAAGAAGCACACAGGATCTTTTTTAGGTTGTAAGGCAACACACCATGTTTATGAAGAATACAGTAGGAAAGCAGCTAGCATGTGCTCACATAAACACACACACTGCCCTGCCAGTCGATGTTCTCGTTACCAGTCCAGGGTCTGGATTCATCTACTGACCAGCTAGATCAGGGGTAGGCAACCTATGGCATGCGTGCCAAAGGCGGCATGCGAGCTGATTTTCAGTGGCACTCACACTGCCTGGGTCCTGGCCACCAGTCCGGGGCCTTTGCATTTTAATTTAATTTTAAATGAAGCTTCTTAAACACTTTTAAAACCTTGTTTACTTTACATACAACAATAGTTTAGTTAGATATTCTAGACTTATAGAAAGAGACCTTCTAAAAACATTAAAATGTATGACTGGCACGCAATACCTTAAATTAGAGTGAGTAAATGAAGACTCGGCACACCACTTCTGAAAGGTTACCGACCCCTGAGCTAGATTGATCACAGGTAAGGAGGAGCTGGGTTCTGTCTGTCACAACGTGATGCTCCAGGGGAAGACTTGGCAGGACGAACCCAAAGCTCCTCAATTCTCACCTATCTTTTATAGCAACAAATCCTCATGTAAGCCTGTGAACCTTGCTGTGTCGTGCTTGAATTATTGATCACAAACTAGTTGTTTTCGCAGTTTCTTTTTCATCATTAGCATGTGGTTTTCACAGCTATTTTCCATTTCCGTATTTCGTATCCTGTTCTTAATTCAGGGCAGATGCCTTTGCACTTTAGGGTTGTCGCTCTGCACTCTCGTCCAGCCATCAGGGTCTCAGGATGATGATGCTGGCAGCTTGTTTCTTCACCCCTCTTTTGTAGTTCACTGGCTTGTTTTTATTTATTTATTTACATTTCACCCACATTTATTCACACACAGAACAGCACAATAATTTCAAACACCAACTTTTCACAGAACAAAACAATCCTTTAAAGGCAGAACAGAGCAATCTCCAATATTACTAAATTAGTATAAAACCTTAATGTATAAACTTACATTAAAACAATTTCATCAAGTAACTTTACTATAAAGGACAAAACAATTTTGTCCCCAAATCCATGTTACCGTACACCCAGGGGCTGTGGACCTGGATGCCATTGCCGACGAGACGCAGAGGAAGGCTTTGGAAGGCATCATCAGCAACTTTGGGCAGACCCCCTGCCAGCTGCTCAAGGTATCGGGAGCCGGAGAGGGCATGTCCGGCTAACTCCCAGGGAGGGGAAGGCCCTGAGAGCAGAGCTCCACTCCCCCAGCCAGGACTTTGGTCCATATATGGCCACCCCCCCAGTCCTGGGTCCTTTTGCCCTCTGCTTCCTCTCTGTTCCTGGGAGGCTGGGCTCTCAGATCTCGCTCGGGGCAAGGATCTGGCACCTCCCAACTCGCTGGTGTCTTCCCCCCCGGCAGGAACCTCACCCAGTGCGCCTCTCGGCCGAAAACGCCACCAGAAGACTGGCCCGGCTCGACACATACTCCCCCAACGTCTTCGAGAACCTCAACCAGCTCAAGTCCTTCTTCGTCGAGGTGAGAGCTCTCCTCGCCGCTGGGCTCCGAGGGTGGGGCTGGCCAGAGCTGCAGGCCCTGCCTGGGAGAGCTTACGAGGAAATCCTCCCACATGGTGTGGAGGGAGGGATGCTTTGGGGGGGCGTGGGGGAGGGAGAGTGATGGGGTGACAGTGGCCAGAGGAGGCGATACGGGGTGAGGGAGGACACGGGTTCCAGAGAGGTGGTGCGGTTACCTAGCTCTTTGGGGCAGGGACTCTCCGGTGTGTCTGTCCAGCGCCTGGCACGACCTTATCCCGGTCTGTGACTGGGGTGCCGAGGCGCTACAAACACCCGATAATGCCTGGCGCTGACGGAACGTGCGCGTGCTGGCGGGGCTGCGGCAGCCCCCGAGCTGCCTGGCAGCAGCACCAGAGCTCTCTCTTCTCTCCCGCAGGGGATCAGTGACGGGGTCCCGCTGGTGCAGGCTGTGGTCCCCAAGAACCAGGCCCATTCCTTCATCACGCAGGGTTCCCCAGACGTGTTGGTGAGTGCCCTTGGGGCCATGGCATGGCTTGTTGGCTGGGAATTCGGGGGGCTCTAAGCTCGGTGCGTCTGTATCCCCCCATCGGAGCACCTCTGCTATCTGTTCATTTTATCCTCCCAGCCCCCGTGCACTCAGGGCAGCTGATTGCCAGTTCACAGGGCCGGAGTTGAGGCACAGAACCATTGAAGTGACTTGCCTAAGGCCATATGGTGGGTCAGTGGCAAACTGGCCACCAGGTCCCCTGGGTCCCAGCCTGGGGCCTTAACCACAAGCCCGGCCTTCCAACTTCCAGCACTTGGCTGGGGAAACTAAAGCTCCCGCCTGCAGCTGACGATGGAGCACGAGGGCCGAGCAGGCGTCGGCTCTGGCTGTTCCCGAGAGCACTAGCTAACCTCTGGCTTATTATGGAGAGAGAAGGGGATCTGTCCTGCACGCATCCCGCCGGGTGCGGTGATTTGCCTCGGGTTGCAATAGCAAGGTAGGGTCAGGCCCAGTTGATATTTGGCTCGGACACCCCGGAATCACTCAGTGTGGTAGGGGTGGCCATACCGCTGCCATCTTTGTGCTGCAGGGGTTGGGGGAGGGAGAGGGGCACCTTTCGAACAAGTCATAAAACCGAGGTCCTGACCGGCCAGGGCCTTCCCGTGCCCTGTGGCACTTTCCCAAGAGCGGGGCTGTAACGTTGGGGGCTGCGCACTCTGCATTCTCCTGCTAGCCTCCCTCTCCTTGCCTAGGTCACGGTGAGCGCCAACGGCCTGTTGGGAACCCACAGCTGGCTGCCCTACGACAAAAACATCTCCAACTACTTTAGCTTCACCAAAGACCCCACCATCTCCAATGCAAAGTGAGTCTGGGCCGGGGCCTCTTGGCGAGGAGCCCCGTTACCGGATCCCTCCCGGGCTCCTGCCATTCAGTGCCCTGGGAATCGGCCCCAACGCCGAGTCCCCGAAGGCTTTGTCCAGTCGGGTTCTAGGTGGCGCAACCATGGAGGCCTCCACCCCTGCCCCGTCCAGTAGGCACGTTCCTCCAGGTGTCACCCTACGGCGTCCTTTTCACAGCGCTATCCCGCTTCTTCCAGCCGCCCCCTGGAGGAGCTGGCTCCAAATTCCCCCTGCTCCCTGGCTCCCAGCCAAGCTGTACATGCCCATTCCTGGCATTCGCCCCCCAAGGGCCAGTCCTCGTAGCCCCTTGGCCAGTTCTGTTGCTCTTAGCTAATTGGGAGGGAACAGAGAAATCTTCTGGCCGGAGGGCACCCCGGCAGAGTGCCTTGGATGGGTCACCTCCCTGCTCTGGGACATGGGGATGCCTCTGAAGGGGCAGCCCCAAGCCTTCTCTGGACACAGGATTGCAGGTGATCAACTGCCCCCTTCCGGGTCCTGCTTGTACCCTCCACCCTGCCTGTGCCAGCCAGGGTCCCATGCCCCCTCTCCCGCAGGCCCAGCCCTCTGTCCTCTCCATGACCCCCCACCACGCTGGCTGCCATTGCAATCTGCTGACAACATGATGGAGAGTTCCCGGGAGCCAAAGGGTTGGCGGATCTCTGGGATGATGCTCCGTAGCCATGCGCTCTTGTCTCCTCCGCCAGAGCCCAGCGCTTCCTGTCTGGCCCCTTTGCCCCGGGGGTGGAGGTGTCCTCGAAGACACTGACCGTCTCTCCCGATGGGAAGCTTCTCTTCAGCGGGGGGCACTGGGACAACAGCCTGCGTGTAATGTCGCTGAGCAAAGGGAAGGTCATCGGGCACATCACCAGGCACATAGGTATGGGGCCCAGACGGGCTGGTGGGGGGGTAACCTGATGTGGGGCGCGTGGGCCGGAGGGACTCACATCCTGCCACGGTTCTATGGCCCATCCCTCCAATGCACCTCCACTCTGGCCTGCAGCCCCCAAGCTTTTCCACCCCGTGCCCAGCTGATCAACCCTGGCATGATCTGCAGGGGCGCTAGGAAGACACTGGCAAACTCTCAGCGCTTCGGGTCAGCCAGGGCCCTGGAGCCACCCCTTGCTCTTTGTGGCTCGTCTCTGTGACCTGGTGCTTTGGGGGGAGGAGTTACCTGCCCGTAGGACCAGGTGGGGTTGAAATGAGCCATGCTGCTCACCCTGCGGTCACTAACTTCCACCCCCTCCAGAGTGCCTGGTGGGCTCTGCCCCAACTCAGAGCCCCAGAGAAACAGGGTGGGGATCGGCATCGTGGGGCGCTGGTGTCGGCGTCTCGGAAGCAACGTCTCCTCTTCCCCTGCTTACAGATGTGGTCACCTGCCTGGCGCTCGATCTGTGCGGAATCTACCTCATTTCGGGCTCCCGGGATACCACCTGCATGGTCTGGCAGGTCCTGCAGCAGGTGAGAGAGAGACCGGCTCCGGCTGGGTGTGCTCCGCTGAGTAGCTCAGGGCTGGGGTCCGAGGAGGCTTCTGGGTGGTTGGAGACTTCCTGACAAGGCACTCGCGTGACTTTTGAGTTTGGCAGGGGAGAAAGCAGATCCCCAGCATGTTTCGCTCCTGGGCTAGGAGGCACCATTCTGTAGGTCCGAGGGCATGCTGGCAGCAGGCTACCCCGATGTCTCTTCAAAGGTTTTCTTTTGCGTTCATTTGGTTGACGTGATACTGATTGGCTGGTGGGAGTGGTACTGCAACCCCCACACCCAGCTCTGCCAGTGCCCCTCACTCCTGGCCCGCAGCACGCCTGCCATGCCAGCCCTGGGTCCAGTACCTCCTGCCATGCCAACCCTGGGCCTCCCCACTCAGCTCTGCCAGTGCCCCTCACTCCTGGCCCACAGCACCAGCCTTTGGCCCGCCACACCCAGCTCTACCCAATGCCAGTTCCCCACACTCCTGGTCCAGCCTTGTCCCGAGCAGAGATTGCTCCAGCATACTAGCTTCTGTGGCAGTTCTGTGCTGGGGCCGGTTGCCTTCTGGAGACGAGGATAGGAACTTACCCGGTTCAGCCCGCGCTGCTGGAAGGATTCTGAGCTCTGCTCCCCTAACGTGTCAGCCTCGCTGCCACGTGGCTGGGGCTTCTCTTGAGCCATCCTGGCGGGTGTGGCTGTAGTTATTCCTCCAGCCTCACTCAGCCCCTGGGGGTTTGCAGGCAGCATTGGTGGCGTCGCACGGTGATTCCAAATGCTTCCCATCCCCAGCATCTGGCTGCAGCTCTGTCCGCTCGGCTCAGTTTCCTCTGGGCCTTTCCAGGCCAGATCCTCCGCTGCTCTAAGCGGCGATAGCTCCACTGACTTTGGAGGGGCTGCGGGGCCAAGACTGGCTCAGGATCTGGCCCACGGACCCTGGTTTCTCTCTCCAGGGTGGGTTTTCCAGTGGCCTGGCTCCCAAACCTGTCCAAGTCCTGTACGGTCACGACGCCGAGGTGACATGCGTCGCCATCAGCACCGAGCTGGACATGGCCGTGTCAGGGTCGAAGGTGAGGATGTGTCATGGTGCACGGGGGGCAGAAGGTGTCAATGTTAGGAGTTTGCTGAGGTGCCAGTTAGATTTTAAAGCTGAACTCCAGCCAACTTGATTTGCCAGTTGGCTAAATGCTGTAGCCAGTATCGGAGTCCAGCGAGTGTTCACTTCCTAATTTAATGCTGTGCTCTTTTCAGATCCACTCCACTTGAGCAGTATTTCTCAAGTCAGGACACACAACCAATCAGCACTGTATTAATTGATCCAGAACCAGATTAATATCCACAGCAGTTCACCACTCACATGTAGGTGCACCCAGTGCTCGTGGTACGAGCACACACACCAACACAGTCTTGCAAGCAATTGTCAAAGACCAGGGTTCAACTCAGCAGTTAAACCAGCAAGGTTTTTTTATTACATTTACTTACGAGCATCATTTCTCAGTACCTAACATGCATCGCCCTGCCAGTGTTTCTCCAGGGAGGTGGGGTGCACTTCTCTGTAAGGCAGTTCGGAGTCCCTGCTGTTTGGATGGATTGGTTGCAAAACGGACACGTTTAAAATATCAAAAGCAGTTGGTTTAAGTTTCAGTTCAAATCTCTCTTGGGCCAGTTTGCCTGCCTTATGAAGGAGAGCATTCGTCTAGCATGAATTCAACTCTAAACTATGGTTACAGGAGTCTCTCTAGAGCAGTGGTCCCCAACCTTTTCCATGGGGCTGGAGCCGGATGACTAATTGCCGAGGACCGTGGCCATTGGACAAGCAGCCGCCGAAATGCCACCATGAAGTGGCAACGTCAAGAAGCATTGCCACTGAAATGCCACCGTGAAGGAGCGTCATCAAGAGGCATCGCTTCTTGACGTTGGCACTTCTCGTGGCATTTTGGTGGCTGCTTGTGCAGCGGCCGGTAGGCGGGCGCACATGGATGCCCTGGCGGGTGCCATGGTACCCACAGACACCACATTGGGGACCCCTGCCTTAGAGAATGGGCACTTGATTGCTTATATTCAAGAGCAGAAGGGGAGATTCAGTCTGAAATGAAATCTCCCCAGTTCTTATCCTTTTAATGCTGGAATATGGAGACTGCCCACCACCAGTCCTGGCATCCATTGCACTGGGGATTCAGAAGCTTCCTCATGGGTTCAGTCAACTCTGGGGGTCCCATGTAGTGACCTCAGCTTTATATACTCTGATTTCAGGGCTCCTTAGTGGGGACCACCCTCTGATTTCTAGCAGACAGCTGAGTGCTCAGATTTCGGCTCTGTTTCTCTTACACTTCCATCAGTCTCCAGTAGATGGCACTGGCCTACAACACATTTCTTCAGTCCTTTCCCTGTCTGAGGCTTTATGTTTGATTAGTATCCGGGATCCCATCTCAGCATTAGCCCTCGTTATTAACTGGAAATCCTCCCTTTTTAAGCCATTTCTGTGGATAATGCAAACTTATTCCTGTGTTTATATCTTTCAACATTCCTTCTTTTGGTGCCAGACAGCTGCTGTTATTTCTAGGCTGTGGTGTGGTGGTACCCATGTGGGTCCCAGGATTTTAGAGAGAGAAGGTGTGGGAGGCAATGTCTTGTATTGAGCCAGCTTCTGTTGGTGAGTGGGACAAGCTTTCGAGCTACACAGACCTTGTGCCTCCCACCAATAGAAGTTGGTCCAATAGAAGATATCCTCTCACCCACCTGGGCTCTCTCTTTC